>NW_028317998.1:0-1200000 GCF_062004578.1 Staurois parvus
AGTGCATGTAATACTTTTTAAATCAGTGCGACTCTGACCAAGTCAGAACCGTACTGATAGGTCTGCTCCAATTGCAGCCAATAGGGTGCGACTTTGCATGCGATTTGCAAGTCGCAGGGCATACAAATCGCATGCCAAGTCGCACCCGATGTGACCAGGGTGCAAGTCTAGGTAATTGTTATTGCTTGGACAAATGACTGGACAAGGTTGAGTGACAAGATGGTGCTGGCACAATCTCCATACCATCCAATCAGAGAACGTCTTAATTACTGAAAAGAATACAAGGAGTTTTGTGATTGGCACCAGTACCACTTCTGTGGTAACTATGCAGAAGGCCAGCGACTACTGCAGCAATTGTCTCCTTCCACAGTAACCACTCAGAGATGGGGATTTGCATATGCATCCAAGCTGAACCAATGTTAAATATGCAATAACAGTTATACCTAGCCTTCAGCTTTAAGCCATAAGGAAA
Organism: Staurois parvus; assembly: GCF_062004578.1. Lineage (NCBI taxonomy): Eukaryota > Metazoa > Chordata > Amphibia > Anura > Ranidae > Staurois > Staurois parvus. Next base: position 473 of record NW_028317998.1, read on the forward strand.
ATGAATGTTTTTTTTAGGTACATGGACCCCATGGCTCTTTTTGCACCTCTCCAGAGTTTAAGACCTGGGTTACTACTAAATTATAAAAACAACAGTAAATAGTATAGCTCCACGAAGACACTCCCCCTCTTGTTTCCTCTTTTTATCGGTAGTTTATTTTTGCTAAATATAATTTTTGTCTAGACATTTAGAACATTAAATTTTTCCTTTTTTGGAACAACCTGGTTTTACACAAACTCTTGAGCGTATGTGAGATATGTTTTTTTTCCCCTTCTTATTCCTTTCTCATTAAATAGAAGAAATATTATTCTTAAATATAGTTTAAACCATAAATTTATAGGTGAATGGCATAACAATTACTCTGTAAATTGCTTACATTCATAATTTCCTTTCCTCTGGACATTACAGGATTTGTCCATTTGTTTTTGGATAATTAAGAATTTTCTTTTTCTTGTAATATTTAAACATTTTATAAATTAAGATTAAACAGGAGTATGGAATTCTGTGAATCTGACTCAGTGAATCAGGAGGTGAAAAAAAAAAAAAATGATGACGAAGAGATGCAAGTTTTACATAAAATTTTCTGAGCCTGTGCCGGAATCCTAGATCAGGGGCATCTGTGAAAGAAGAGCACACATGGCACACATGCGATTCCCCCCCCCCCCCACACACACTAAGAGTGAAGAAGGGCCATCAGAGAAAGGAAGACATTGTAAAAGGTCTTGCCAAGTCTTAACTTCTACATAGTCAGCCACATGAGCCTAAGTTCTAGCTCAATGGTCTCAACTATGGCCCTGGGACCAGATGCGGCCCTTTGCTTGCCCTTGGGGCACTTTTTCTCCCACTGATCCAAGACACTATTCCTCCCACTGACACCAACAAGGGGGCATCATTTCTGATACTGACAACAACAGTCACTATTCCCGCTCACTGAAAAACCACGGGGCACTATTCCTCCCACTAACAACAGGGCATATTCTTCCCACTAACACCAACGGGGCACTATTTCTCCAACTTACACCAAGAATTGGGCACTATTCCTCCCCCAATGCCAAAGATGCATTGTTTACTCCCAATGTCTACTCCCAATGGCCAGAGTCTGGCCCCCCCCTTAAATCCTGAAAGCCAGTAAACTGGCCCTTTGTTTAGAAAATTTGGAGACCCCTGGATCTAGTTTGAAAAGTTAACACAGATGTGAAATACATTCCAAAACATGTCTGTTATAAAAAAAATCTGTCAATACAGGAAAAAAAAAAATGTCTCACTTCTCCAAGCCTCTGGTCCCCTGTAAAGGGCCCAGGGCTTTGCCCATCATGGTGGGCATAGACACTGAAGAGCACTTCAGGTGCTGGGTTCCATTGCGATGGACCATGGCCCAAGACCTGTGTAACGCACTATGGCTGACTACAATCTGATATGCCAAGTGCCCAGGGTGAGCGCCCATCCAGGATCCAGTGCCTGAAGCAATATTGCAGGTCATTCTGTGGGGTATGGGTACAGCTCTCAAGATTTTACTTAAGTTGCATTGATCCAGAAGCATGGTTTCTTATGCAATATGTAGAAAACACTGATAAGTTGATTGAAGAGTTGAATGACTATTCCAAAGAGAAAACAATGATGTACTGAACATGTGAATGAACTTTCTGCAAGGGAGAAGAGGTCCATAATCTTTGGACTCCAGCAAAAAACTGGGGAGAGGGAGGCTATAGGGGAGGTGCCCCTGAGTGAAGGGAGGGGGGGGGGTAGTCATGCCTTCAGGAGCTTTGTCAGTGTCCATTCACCTGGAGGTACAAGCCTTCAGGCCCACAGTAAATGAGTACCATGCCATGCCTGTGCCCTGTAGGATTAAGATAAAATATTTGTAGTCCAGAACAGGAGAAAAAAAAACAAAAAAAAAAAAAAGGATTTAGGTACTGGCCGTAAAATCCTTTTCTTAGAATCCATTGAGGGACACAGCTTGAGGATATTTAACTATCATAGAATTATACTGACACCTAAGCACATATACTGAAGACCAGCCCCCTTGAGACTATAACCCCACACCTGCTCAGCTGTAGCAAGCAGTCCAAAAAGAAAGCTATAGCATGAGGACTGTAGGGAGCTGTGTACCTCACTACACTCACAGAAAGATTTTTGAGAGTACAAAAATACTGCTTTCTCCATCTCCCATGAGCGAACACATCTTTATGATAAAGGAGGATGACAAAGGAATGACCAAACCAACACTATGCACCACATCCCTAAAACAGTAGAATCTGGAAAAGTGGAGTAATGGGATTTTAAGGTGAAGAAAAACAAATATTTAAAAAAAAAAATAGTAAAATGTTTTGTTATAAATCCATATTAAAATTGTAATTAAATACAGTGGTACTTTAAAATCAAAACAGACTTGTTTGCTGTGACTTTGAAGAATGTATCTTCCCTACATGTTTCGCCCAACGTGGGCTTCCTCAGGGGAAGAGATAACTTGACTGCAGTACAGTATACAATTATATGAAAAGCATAAATCAATGATGATTACAATAAATATCAGTCATTATTATACAAATGCATTTTTAACTGTTCAGAGCAATATATGAATCCCCAGCTAAGAGGGATCAAATATCCATCTAAGTATAAATATGTATACATCAGCAACGATTCAACCGAAGGAAAGAAGAAAAGAGACGCAAATAGCTATGAAATTCTGGCAACTGTAAAAATTACTTACAATGACCAAAATAGATAGGATTGGTTATCAATATCACATGTTGCTACTAGATGTCAGTTCCTAAAGATCCAAGCTAGAAAGACCAAGCCAATGCTCAGAAAAAACAGTTCTCAGAAAGCCACCTAAGTGGCAATACAATCACCATAGACTCAGCAATACACTTAGCCAATTAAACAAATGTCTCACCAAATATATGGTTCAAAATCACAACTAAAGGTTCCCAAAAAAAAAAAAACGTATCTGCAGCCAAGAAGCCATATCCTTATTACTTCCCTCTTTTATATCCTCCACTTGGCCGATGTATGACGTCATTGGGTGGGTGCGGACATCCGATATATGACTGTGCATGCGTGAAGATCTGTGGTGCACATTCGCGAACCGAAGCCACCTACTGCCATTACACAACATCAAACCGCACTGGTGACATCCACAACAGTACCACCGATGGTCAGAAAGATTATTTCTGTGTGAACACAGACCCAACATCATAGCCACCATCTAGTGGTGAAAGATTATACTTCAAGAAAATGAAAGCCACTAGAAAGCAAAAAAAAAAAACAAAAAAAAAAAAAAAAAAAAAGGAGGACAATAGCATTAATGTCCCAAATGAATTAAACTCCAATAGCTCAGTATACATGTGCAATCTTGTATCCTACTATTATTGTTCATAAGGGGTACTCTTTAAAAGAAAAAAAATGCATGAAACAAATGGCTTGGATTCACAGGCTAGACATATTATGGCGATTGTCTCAGAAAACTTTGAGACACTACGCCCTGGGCATCCGAACAATTGCACCTAAGGACAGTTACATGGGACCCAATAAATTATTTTTGATCCAAAAGTTATTCATATATATGTGCATAGATAAGCTGAAGAGACCATCAATCTGAACAGTTATTAAAATTTTTCAAAGTCAAGTGTATAACAATCAACAGGTAATATAATGACATATACATAAACAAACATAGTAGTTACATGGATGAGAAACCGGATATAGACATCCTATTATATAGACAATAAACGTGAGTATGTTTCAGGGCAAGGTTATGAAATTATAAAAAATGGTTTGAAGCTCAATGACTCATTCAGACCAGGATAATGAGTAGCATCAAGTTTATAACTCCATCATGTCTCAAGCTGCAAAAGTTTGGGTCAAAATTGCCACCTCGCACATGTGGTGGGATATGTTGCAACGCCATAAACCAAATCATTCCCAGATCAAAATTGTGATAAAAAACCCACGTCTACTAATGGGAGTTTCCATTTTATGATTTTTAGTGAGAGATGATCTCCGATACGCTCAAATAATTGACGTTTGGTTTTACCCACATAGAAACAGCCACACCGGCACTTCATTACATAAACTATAGCTGGTGTTTGGAAAGTGATTCTATGTTTGTAAGTGGTGATTAACCATACAGTACAGTCATCTTTCAATTTTTGTTTCCCAAAAGAAATCGATGTTTATTTTTTGACTTTATTATAAGCTTTTTTTAAACAACTATGGCTATACCCTCTACGTTTTAATCGAATATAAAGAGAACTAGCTTCCGTTGCAAAATCTTGGTCCTTGGTACAATTTCATCTCAATAGCAAAACCTATCCTTCTAATTAAAACCTCTGAAGACAATTTCGTCTCAGCCAAAAGGTATTGGCTAAAGGGTTCAGGATGTGAACTTGAAGCATGTAGTATAGTATTACTTGCAGATGGTTTCCTATAAAGTGATGAGCTCAACGAGCCGTCTGGTTCTATAAATATTTCAACGTCAAGGAATACAATTATTTCCTGATGACACATCATAGTGAATTTCAAGTTATAATCATTAAGGCCAAAAACAGTCATGAATTGGGAGAGCTCTACCCAAGTACCTGACCATAACATCATCCATATAACGGTGCCATGAAATGATGTGTTCAAGATAATGATCAAGGTCATCTCACTCAAACAATTCCCTGTCCCACCCCCCCAGGTACAGGTTAGGATATGATGGGGCACAGCAAGTCCCCATCACAACTCCCTGCACCTGGAGGTAGTAGGAGAGACCAAACATAAAAACATTGCAAGTCAAAAGAAATCTTAATAGTTGCAGAACAAAGATATTATAATTACATGCTGCCTGACCACGTTCTCGTAAATGTCTTGCAACAACTGTGAATCCTTTGTCATGAGGGATAGCATTATATAGGCTCTCAAGGTCACTGGCAACCAACCAAGTACCACTCGGCACATGTAGTCAGTCAATGATCTTTAATAGATCAATGTTATCCTTGACAAAGGAAAAAAGGGATTTAACATGGGGATGCAAGTAATTATCCACCGAACAACTAGCATTTTCCGTGTGGCTGTCACAACTGGATAAAATTGGAGGGGAAATAAAAAGCAGGAATTTTAGGTTCCTTTACATTCAAATACAGCTATGTATCTTTGTTAATAATATTGTTTTGGTAGGAATATTAGATTCCTAAATTCTCTAGCATAGTTATCAATAACGGTCTTCGAAATAGGTCTATATCACCCTTTGTTCTTCAAAATTTGCATACACAGTTCATATTGTGGGAGATCTTTAGTAACTAGGTTTTCCCCTTTATCTGCCAGTTTGACAACTATGCTAGTGTTGGTCTGTAAAGAAATGAGTGCCTTCCTGTGGGCTAAGGACACATTGTCAGTCTTTGTGCTCTTCCAAACCACCTTCTCAATTTGTTTTGTGGTTTGTTGCACAAAGGCCCAAATGTTGGGATTGTTGCTTAAAACTGGGAATGTACCTGATTTTGTTTTAAATTTGTGTGTGTGGGAGGGGGGCAAAACCGTCACAGAGGGACAAATATTCGCCCTGTGTGGAGTCTACTTGACCCTCCTCCCACAGTTCCATAAGGTCTTGCATTGCACGGAGGTCATTTAATGTGAGATTGGATGATAGATTATTTCCAGCAGCCAGAGTTTGATTTTTGTTGTAAGATTGATCATAAAGAACTTTAAACGTCTCGGAAATAAATGTATATCTTTTATCATTTCAAAATGATCTGTGTTAGTATCTGGACAAAAGGTTAAGCCCAGTTGTAACACCTGCATTTCATCTGCAGTAAGGGAATACAAACATAGGTTTATTATTTCAAAGTGAGGTTGTTCATTCACATTGATGCAGGGGGATTCTCTGGGGTGTTTTTGCGTGAATTGAGATTGGGGGTTGCTAAAAAAAAAAATAGGTGCAACTCTGGCATCAGTAGATGCTAAACTGGAGTTGGGTGTTAAAGTGAAGTAATTTCCTTTGGAGGGAGCAGACGTAGAAACAGATAGAGAATGTGACACTGTGTTAGAAGGATTACATACATTACCCGATTGTGGTTAACGTTGCCCGACGACATTTTGTATGTCACCAGTGCGGTTTATGTGGTTGCGTAATGGTACTAGGCGGCTTCGGTTCACACATGCGTGCCGGAGATCTTTGCGCATGTGCAGTCGCATACCGGATGTCAGCACCTGGCCAACGACGTCATACGTCGGCCTGGTGGAGGATATAAAAGAGGAAAGTAATAAGGATATGGCCTCTTGGTCACAGAGACGTTTTTGTTTGGGAACCTTTAGCTGTGATTTGGAACATATATTTGGTGAGACATTTGTTGAATTGGCTAAGTGTATTGTTGAGTCTATGGTGATTGTATTGCCACTCAGGTGGCTTTGTGAGAACTGTTTTCTGAGCATTGGCTTGGTCTTTCTAGCTTGGATCTTTAGGACTGACTGCTACTACTGACATCTAGTGGAAAAATGTGATATTGACAACCAAATCCTATTTTGGTCATTGTAATTTATACAGTTACCAGAATTTCATAGCTAATTACGTCTCTTTACTTTTTTTCCTTCGATTGAATCGTTGCGGATGTATACATAATTATACTTTGGTAGATATTTTACCCCTCTCATATTCTCTGCATTTGCACAGATGCTTGGGCCAAAATTATGTTTAATTATCTACATTGGTATGCCTCAAAAGCTTTGAGAGCATCATTTTGACGGTAAGCTGAAGATTCATATATTGTGCTGAACAGTTAAAAATGCATTTTGTAGAACTATTGATATTTGTTGTAATTATCAATGATGTATGCTTCTTATATATTTGTAGACTGTACTGCGGATAAGTCATCGCTTTCCCTGAGAAAGCCCTCGTTGGGCAAAACATGTAGGGAAGTTACATTCTTCAAAGCCGCAGCAAACAAGTCTGTTTTGATTTTAAAGCACCACTGTATTTAATTACAATTTTAATATTGATTTGCAATAAAAATGTAAATATTTAACAAATATATTTGTTTGGTTTTTCTGCACCTTTAAAACCCAGTTACTCCACATTTCCAGAGATCTTTATGATAATATAATATGATTATGATAATTAAACTAGGGGTATCCAAAAGCCATCAAAACTAAGTGGGCACATCAAATAAATGCAGGCAAAAAGGGCATTAGTAGCTGCTTGCAGAGCCTTTGAAACAAAAATAGGTAGCTGCAAAAATGCAGAAACTTTGACCATATTTATTGTAGCAGAACAAAATGACACAAAGGCCTCAGGACAAAAAGACAAACACTCACTGCCAAAGTAGAACAACTTTAAACAAGGAAAGAGGTAATTTCTTAACGCACAGGCCTGCACTAAGAGTAACTGAGCAGGTGTGAGGTGAGGGGTCATATCCTCAAGGTGGCTGGTTTTCAGTTTTCTATGTGCCTAGTGTTGGTTTTTATGTAGGCAGCAGTGTAACTCTAGGTTGCTTAATTAAGGACAATGGACAAAATGAATGTTGTATCTTATTTACTACAGCAATCTTTAAAGTGCAAAACAAATCCATACTTACCAAAGACATGTCCATCATTCCTCTCATATTGTTTGAGGAACAAAGTGAGTAGGTGGAGTTGGTGCAGCCAAGTACCCTACTTGGTGAACATGACCAGGGTTTACTGTATTATGTATCCGAGGGGAACTGCTATAAGGTGGGCTTATAGGATGCCATGGCCCTACATAGTGATATGTAGGCACAAAAGGCACACACGAGTCAAAACCAGGTAAAGAAGGCTGGCTATATGGATCAGGCACAAAAGGGTAATATACTGGCCCAGGTGGAGAAGGCAGAGAGTCCACATTAGGAAACGGTCCTGCAAGAAACAAATAGAGCGTGAGTGAGAGCAAGAGTGAGTGAAAGCGCGAGCAAGAGAGGGCGCGAGTGGTAGTGAGAGCGAGTGGTAGTGAGTGTGAGAGAGATGCACAATTTATATAAAAACTGTATTTTTTCACTAGAACATTGCTTTGATATTGAAATTAGAAAGGCAAGGAGGACTTCGTTGCTTTCTATAAAGCCCTCATCACACATTGTTACAGCCCTGTAAAGCAGTGACCCAGAGCAGTCCACCACAATTCATCTTTCAGTGAATCTGACTAAAGAACATTAAAATCTGACTGGTTGCTATGTGTTATGAATATGCATACTATTCCTCTGCAGTGAAAAAGTCAAAATGAGGGTTATTTTGTAATGTCAGTGAAAAAGTGAACTGCACACAGACAATCAAATTCTAAATCTCACAGTTAAAACAAAAAGCAATCTTCTGACTGGAATGGATTCTACAACTTCTACTTTGTTTACAATTTGCTCTATAGTATTGCCCTTCCTGGATATTGTGCAGATGGCTACCCAGCATGCACATTAAAATCACAGGCATGCTTAGTACTTGCACAGAGCTGCAAACCCAATTGTTAACTAGAATGCCTGAAGACTCCTAGGATTGCTGACGCAGATATCCCAGAAGTCAATGTGAGAAGGATAATGCCGTCAATTGCTTAGCCAAAGCAGAAGCAAAATGTGAACTTAAAAATATATGCTATCCAAAACATGAAATATGACCATTACAGTAACTACTTTTGACCTGGTGTCTATACTAGGTTATGTTGGTATATTATGCGTTCTTAAAGTGCAATGACCACTCTGATTGAAGGGAGCTGGCAACCCTCCAGTTCCTTTACATGAAATACAGTAGGAGTGTCCGGCCATTAGCACTTGTTTAAAAACTCGGCGAAGATCTGCTTTACTGTAGTGACCGCTTTATGCAGAGCTGTTGAGGACTTTGAAATGCAGCAGCCACTTACTGAGGTAGATTAGAGCAAATGACTGATCAACATGCATCATAAACAGTTTCAACTTGCTTACATGTTTTCAACGCACAAGCAGCTGATGAATTCACTGTGTCATGCTGATCATAAGTAACACTGATCTGCATCATTAAGGATTATGAGTAAATTAATTGTTTAAGTTTAGTATTGGTTTGTAACCTACAAACACCTGTGGATTTTCTTTAAAGGAGAAGTTCACCTTTGTACAAAAAATAAATGAACATTTATTACAGTAAGAATCGAACTACCACGGCACTATGGAGAGCCGTGGTAGTTCACTGAGAACTACAAGCTGACAGCCGTAAAGGCTGTTGGGACTTGTAGTGCACTCATTCACAGAACACAGTGAATGAATGCTACCATGTGGGCGGAGCCCTGCACAGCCACTTATTTTTTAAATTGTGAAAGCTAGCGGGGAGGGGAAGATCCCCTGATAGCTGTCACAACAGGGAGCAGGGGCCGGTCCGTTCGTAACAGGTTACATCCTGATTATGGGTAGAACATGCAACATGTTACAAAAGGTAAACTTATCCTTTAAAAAATACTTTTATGCTCATCATGAGAGCAAGAGTAATCTGACAGTAGTACTAATTTGATTGGACTGACAGTCCGGGATCTGTACTGGGGCAGAACTGAGCAATCCTCTGTCTTTGATTGCTCGGTTCTCTGGGCAGAGCTGGCAGGGTACAGATACAGCATCGGACCAATGCTGCATCCACCTAGGTGAGTATAATGTGGTATTTTTTTTCCACAGCCCATACTTCTCTTAAGCCCTTATAGGGTCTCAGGGCTCATAACCCAACCTTACTATCAAAGTAACCAAATAAAAAAAAAATAAGTGATGCTTAAAATTTAACATACCACCTGACTCCAGTGCCTGTGGCCTGTTTTCATTGCACACAGTTAGCACAGATTGCTCAACTACAGGAACAGGTTCTGGAAAGCTCTGATATGGCTCAATGTGTGGTGGAGTCGGGACAGGCTGCACATAGACCATGGAATGCCAAAAGCTCTGATGATAACACTAGGAATAAAAAGTGGGTGTTATCTAAAAGCCTAAGATTATGGTTATATCTGGAAGAAAAAAAAAAACAAAAAAAAAAAACACACAACACACACACACACACGATGAAATGTCAGCACAGTCCACCTCAACTATGTGTGTCCTTTAAGATCAAAATGTGAGGTGGTCACAGCAGGATTTTCTGTTTTTTCAATTACAGCACATCAAGTCAGCATACTATTAACCACCTATAATTCACAACTGGGGTGTCTGTTCCCTCCCTTAAAGTGACTATAAACCCTCACCTTGTAAAAGAGCCCTTTCAGTTTATAGTAGAAATGAAAGGAAAACATTTAAATATATAAAAATATTATAAAATACATTTTTCCTCTGTTTTAGAAGTGATACCATTCCCTTTAAGCTGCTTATGCAGCAGAGAAAAGAACAGGGGGAGGAGAAGCAGCAGCACACAATTTCCCAATGAATGGCTGTGCAGGGGGTGGTCAACAAAAGTCTGATCATTAGAAGAGAGGAGGCTGAACTCCAGCACAGCTAGAGGACTGGCCACACAGTGCTCTCTTGCCTAGTGTGGTCAGTTTTTAATAGGAAAGGAGAGTGTCTGGCAGGAACACCAGGGAATTCACAATATCAAGAATATGAATATTGGGTTTACATATTTCTCTCTCCTCATCTGGCTGTTGCAGCCAGGGCACGGAGTATATAAAGAGAAGCCATTTATGTCTAATGAAAATGCTAGCTTCCTGGCTGTTGTGTAGTACAGGGATTTGTAAACATTTTACTCTAGTGATCCAGATAAAAAATTACCAAACTCTAAAATTTGTCATGGAAAATATGAACACTCCCATTACCACTACTTTCTGAAAATGCTAGCTTCCAGGCTGTCATGGGGACAATCTGGCCTAAATATTCTGAAACACTGACCTTTAACCCCTTTTCCAATAGGCTGTGTACATATGAAACACCATGAAGGTAGGCTTTACACAACATTTATGTATACCTTTTGTTTGTGCTGGAAGGATTTGATTCCGCACCCCCATCATGGAGACTGAGCTGTCACCGACAGCCTGGTCTCAGTAACAACTGGGAGCTCCTGATCAGGAGATCACCGACAGCCAATCAAAGGGATCACTTGTTTGAGGTTCCTCCTGGTAACTTTATGAGAGGAGAAAGTGTACAATGCATCTTTGTGGAGATTCTTATAGAGAAGTACAAAAAAAAAAAAAAAAAAAAGTCAGTTTAACCTAGATAAAGTCCCGATCTATTTTTTGTTTGTGTTCGTGTCCCTGTCAGCATTAGGGTCAGGTTAGCAACAGTGCTAATAGCAGTGTCAAATGTGTTTTAGGTAGGGTGTAAAAAAAAATATGCTTACTGTATTCTGACCCTACTACAGGTACAAGCAAATAATGAAATATGGTTATTTTGATTTTTTTCTAGGTGGGTCATGGTAATGGCAACAAAGTTTTGTATTTGTTTTTTAAATTAATATATTTTTATACCTTAGGGAGATAGCAAACATTTACCAACAAATGAAGGCCTAACTTGTCCTAGAAATCCCAACTTTTCTTGCTTCAAATTAACTGAAGTCAGCAACTCAAAGTAGCACTTATACTAGGAGGAAAAAATGACTGCTAGTTAACTAGAAATGTTAGAAGGAGGCAGGAAGCAGCAATGACTGCTCACAATTTCTTTCCGGACAGGTTTTCACTAATATTGTCACACCTGGCAACAGACGTGCTCTTTTAGTACAGTGTTGTCAGTGGTGTAATTCTGCACGGTGGTACACTGAAGTAAATCTGTAAGGGCTGGCTTCACCTGCTTGTCCCTTAATACAAACCAATGGAGAGATCTGTACCTTCTCTGGCAATCCACTGCTTCCCCCACTGTTCAGAATATAGACTGCAGCTACTTAGAAGCACAGCTGGGAAGTAGTGGCAGTCTGTCACTGGAGAGTAAATGGTTTCCCTGCATACCTCAGGGGGCACATTGGTTGTGGATTCAAATGGAGAAGTGCAAGAAGATGAAGAGACTAGAAGAGAGCAGACTAGACCTAACCTCCTGCTACACTTGGTGTTTGCATGTCTATTAACTGGTTTCCCGCCCTTGGGATGTATCGGTCTGTCCTCGACTGGGAGTGTTGATATCTGGGTCATGTCTGAGGCCATGATCCAGATATCGTTTTGTTCAGCCGGAAATGCCCTACAATGTAAAAGTGATCGAGTGGCTCACTCACTTTTATAGGGGTTTGGGGAACGTCCAATCTCCCTGCTGCCACCGCCTTATCAGTCTCTCCTGTCCCACCAGGGAGCTTGGTACCAGTGCAACTTGTTGCATTAGATACCCTAAACAGAGTGAGAGGAACTTCCATTGTTCCTCGCCCTCTGTGACATCAGAAACTGGAAGCAACAAGGATTTTGTCACCTCTGGTCTTGGTTTGTTTGCAAGCAGTTACCAGCTTGTAAAGCATCTTAACAAACTGATCTTAGAGGGATCAGATGCTTTGGAAGACAGAGGAGACATATGGGCTCTAGTATACCCCAGATCTCTCAACTGAGAGGTGCTATCACAAGGGATGCTGTTCATCCCTTGTAATTGAAATAACAAAATATTAATAAATCCACGTGCTATGAATACTCACTAAAAAAAAAAATTAAAAAATAAAATGTAAAAACAAAAAAAACGGACAACAGGAATACATTGTTTTATCTTGCTTTTTGGAGGAGAGGTTCACTTTTATATTGCAAAAAATATTTTTTTTTTCAACCTCCCCTGCATTCACACACATTATGTACATAGGTCCCGCGCACATGTAAACAGTGATTGCACCACATATGTGAGGTATCACCACAAACTTCAGAGTGCAAGCAATAATTTTAGAGCCAGACCTTCCTGTGTAACTGATAATTTGTAAAGGCTTTTATATCGCCGCCTCGCCAGGAGTGTGCAATTTTAAAGCTTGACATGTTGGGTATCTATTTACTCTGAGTAACATTATGTTTGGGGGGGTAACAAGACAGCTCATAAAAGTGACCTAAAACTATGAGTCGCTAAGTGAAAACAGACTTCCTGCCTGATTTTATAAAACCTGAGAGACTGCATGTTGTCAGTGTTTATAGGAAGAGGTCACTTTTAGCTTTTTAGCCCCATTATTTAGGGGCATGGCACTAGCCTTTTTTTCAGTTTCCCTACGTGCTGTTAGGGCAGCATTGCACTATTTTCTGTACTTATACAAGTGTAGAAAGTAACCAGTGCATTTTTAACATGTTGACATTGGAGCTCAGCTCTGTAAAGCATGTAGAGCCATGTGTATTTTTCTGTACTAGTGCTGAGGTGCTTTCAGGCAGGCCATCAAAGTGAAGTAACAAGTATTGGCTGTACAGATTCGCCTGCACAGCGGAGTTTGACAGGTACGCAGGGACGGGTGCATGGACCTAGACACACAGGCTCTGTGTCTGGGTCTGTGCACCTGTTAAAACTCAGCTCTGAAGAAGAGTCTGTACAGCTGATGCATAGTCACTTATATGGACTGCCTTCATACAGCTTAGGCTGGCCATAGACAGGCCGTTTATCGGCCGAATTGTTGGCCGATAAACAAAATGTTGGTCGTTGCTGCCATGGATGCTGCCACCAATGCTTACAAAAAACGGCCATTTTTCGTGGATTTTCCAGCATGACCGATAAAAAGAAACGAGAAGATCCGCAAAAAACGGCTGACGGCATTGCCTCACTAACTGTGTGTATATAGGCCGATTTTTCGTTCGGACGAAAATTCGGCTGATAAATGACCCACCTATGGCCTGCATTAGTGCTAGTAGAGAGAAAAAAAAATTAAATTAAAAGCTCTTCATGCTGTACAGGTATAAACAATGTGAACAAGCCCTTAGGTTATTTCCACTAAGGCATGATTATGTGCCTAGTTCTTTAAAAGTAGATAAAACCATGCAATACAATTCATTCACCACTCTGCAAACTTATTCCAGATTTGTGATTTACTTACTTGTAATCCTAGGTTAAAGTAATATTGCAGTACTTTTGTGTCTGACAGAAAAAAAAAAAATATAGGTGTAAACAACTCACATATACAATAGTGTGAAAAAAATCTTCGAGCCAAGATCAATATTAAGTGCTGCTGCACAGGATTTTTAGCTATTGAGAGATTCATTTTATGTGGTTTAAATTGAAGACTGTTAAGTGGGTAAACAATTAATTTCCTTAAACTAATTAAATTTATGGAAGATAGAAGATAAAGTGCCAATTAATTTCTGAGATGCAACCCAATTTTTGACACTGTTCAATCACAAAACTACAGAAAAACATGACTGAGTAGCAGTTCATATTAGATGCAGCATGATGCATCTATTGCAGTTGATCACAATACACCCTGTTCCAATTTATTATGCAAATTCTATTTAAGTGTCACAAAGATTAAATATTTTGTTTTTCAGTTTAACTCATGGATGGCATTGTGTCTCAGGGCTCTATTGATCACTGAAAACAATCTCGGACACCTGTGATAATTAGATTGGCAGGTGAGCAGCCGAATTTAAGGAAAAACTACTAAAGGAGGGTTGTCACGGTATAGGGGCCCGGCCAATTATCAATTCCTGCTTACTGATCTTGAGTGTCACGATAAGAGTTCTCAGCCAGCCCAGTTATTAATCCCCAAGTATTAATTCCTTTATTTTGATTTCAGTAAATATGCTGCAAACACAACAAATGACAAGTTTCAGTTCTTTACAACCTATAAAGTGTTTTGAAACTTACTGTGTGTAATAATTTGGAACAGTGCATTGTATGTTTTTTATGTTTAAAATACTGTTATCATTAGGAGGTTTGTTCAATAAAATTTGAATTGTACTCTTAATAGTTGATAACATGAGAATTATGCTGTTATTTAAATCAATTATTTAGGTAAATGAGAAAAATATCTTTTGCATAATAATTTGGAACAGGGTGTAGGTGTAAGCTGCCCTTTTAGAATAAAATTTCCAGAGCAGTTTGAAATTTTTAATTTGTACACTTTTTTGTTTTGAAAGCATTAAGAATGTTTAAAGAACAAAAGATTTTCATTCATGTTATATGAACATACTAGCTGCTTAATCACAGAGGTTTACAACCACTTCGAGTTTTTAATCTGACATGAAATATAAATAAAGCACATCCTTCTATACCAGGGGTGCTAAACCTCTTGAAGAATGAAGGCCACTTAAGAGATTGGGTAACTGGTCATGTACGCTCTCAAAGTATACCACACCCACATTATGTAATAAAAATAGGTAACAGAAGTCTATGGCTCAATGAAGCTCTCCTGCAGGAAAGCCACAGGTGCGCTGCATCAGTAGATCAGTGTAAACATAGCCTAATAGTTATTTATCCTTTTATAGGTCCTAATATGCCCATTGCTGATGCTACTATGCCAAGTGTACACGTGTGTGTGTGTACACAGGCCTTATTTTTCTTTTGCAGCTGCTGCTGCCATCTCTTTTCAGGCTGCTAGAAAGGATTAGAGGCGGAGTGCACTTCGTATCACTCCACCTGTGACAGGAAATGGAGCTACAGAGGAAGAATCGGCTTAGGTGGCACCTGCTCCCTCCCCTGCAAGCAGCATCTCACTACACTAATCCTCTGGGATGACGGGTCGGCAAACCTAGATTGCAATCAACAGATTGCTGACCCCGAGCATGCGCTTCCCTGGTTTGAGGTCACTGGCCACATCAGAGGCCCAGGGGTTGAGCCACCTCTATTCTATACTGTGTATTTGTCACTTTTGACAGGTTTCCTGACACCAAGAGGCAAAAAGGTGAGTGTCTCCCTTGCCCCCAATCAGCTTTCACTGAGCTCTGCAGTTGAACTTCAGCTGCCCCCTGCTTTCAGAAATCTCAAACAAGCTGTATAAATTCAGAACTTTGAACTGTAGAGAAAAGATGGGTGTAGATAAACCAGTACAACTTTCACAGGAGGACTTTTCAAATCTGTATTACCTGAGGCAAAATATTTTGCTGGGTATATGTAAAATGTTTACAACCACTTGGCCCTGCCTTCTAGGTAAACATTCATGTGTTGGTCATAAAAATGAGAATACAAGGCAGATATACAGAAAAAAAAAAAAAAGGAAGGTCAAATGTGTTCAAGCATGTCATGTGTTATCATAACTTTTACATAACTTACCTCTTGGCAGATCATTTCCACTTGGGTCACAGGAATAAGGAGGAGGTGGAAGAGGAACTGTGCAGTCTCCCATCTCACCAGATCCAGGCGGAGCTATTAAAATGCGAATGTACATTACAAATATAAAATGTCATGCATTAAGATGTTGAAAGAAAAAAAAAAAAAACAAAAAAAAAAACATACTGGCTTCTCTGAGGTAATCAATAGGTTACTGAATTTCTTTATGAGCATGTGTGTGATCCCAGCAAGCTCACGTTTGTTTTTTTACACTTCCCTTTGCAAACATTCTTCAATTAATCCTGGTACTGAATATTTATCATGATAGTAATATCTTCCTAACATCAACTTCAGCTGAAGTTCCAACAACATATTGGAGAACTGCAATTATTGTCCCATTATCTATATATGTACTGTACATGCACAATATTTTCCAGATCTCCATATCTAAATCTATCTTTATGTGGAATGATTTTTTTTACATGGCGTGTACTACTAATTTTAAATCTTTCCAGTAAAATCTTTTAGCAATCCCTGCCACAAAGTTATATGTTTATTTTGCATAATCTTTTCAGTTTATATAATGGGTCAAGCACTGGCTCCACAGATGCATTATCCAGACATCTTATTTCCATTTTAAAATCATGGTCCTCACTTCAAAACAGTTTGCTAGGCCTTTTGCTGTCCACTTCTACTGTACAGCTGGCTACACCATGGCTTACGAAGTGGCATGTAGCCACGAAATGCGTTATATGGAGTTTAATAAAATCGACTTTTTATGAAATTGATCACTTTTCAAAATTCAGCTTCTCCTTCTACTGGGCGAGTCTACTGATACTTGATGGCCAACTTTTCATCTCTCTGCAACACCTACCAATTATCGCAGATTTCTGCACACCTAAACCAGATTTGAACAGTGCCGTAGATTTAGCAATTTTGTAGTGCAGAGAGAAATTCAAGAACTTTGCATTCAACCTTAAATGCAACAGATTAGGCAAGCATTCCTGTAAATTAAAACACATTTCCAGATTTAAAGTGCAGCCCAACCAAAATTGGCTTGAGAAGGCTAACAAATGGGTTTAAGTAACCTCATTGTCCGTTCGGAACGAAGCATGACAAATGCAGGCTCTCCCCGGAAGGGATTTAAAGGCTTCTTATACAGCAAGAAGCTCACTTAAATTTTGGAAACTTGTAATGGAAAGAAATCTAGCTAATTTTTTCCCACAAATCCAAATCTAAAATCAGATTACAACAGGAGCACAAACCGTAAATCTAATGGTTTGCATCTTCTCAGGGAAGTTTACAGGCGAGAACATGTGAAAATGTCTCCTCAAGTATGGGACTTCGAAATAACAGTTTAGGAATTTCTTTTACAGAGAATATTTAAGATAAAGCATTCATGTCATTACTTATTCAAATGGATCAGGTGCAGAAAGAGAAAAATTTAAAAAAAAATAATTTCAGCTTGCATCTCTCTTGCCTGCGCCTAAAAGAGCTGAATGAACGGATGAGAACAAAAAAAAAAACAAACAAAAAGCTGTTTCCGTTAGGTGGGAAGGTAGGGCAAAGGCTTGCAATCACAACTGGAGACCTGTGTCCTTGCCCAAACTCAAAAAAGCCTATGAAAAAAGGTACCAGAGGCATCTCATGGGGCCCCCTACTGACCCCAGGCCCTCGGGCAGTGCCCGAGTTTCCAAATGGTCAGTCCGCCCCTGCCTGAGGGGTTATTTAGTGAAGGGACCAAACATGTAATGCTTTAAAATTGTGCATGCCTGTGGAATGGCAACAAATTAAGGTACCTAAAAATCTCCTCAGGAAGCGCTTTAAAATACTTTTACTTTTACCAGGAGGTTTGATGCTAGAATTGCTCTCTGATGTAAATGGCGATACCTCACATGTGGTGCTTTCACGGTTTACATATGCACGTGGGACCTATGTAGACATTCGTATAGGAGTATGGGGGCGCTTTACATTTTTAAAAATCTTATTTATACTGTATTTATCAACTTTGTCATTACAAGGATACATGAGCAGTGAAAGGTACTCTTTAGCAAGAGATTTTGGTTTTGTTGGACCCCAGGTCTCTCAACTGTCCTCAAAAACATCTAATCAAACTGTGACCGGTTTGGTCAGATGCTTTACAAGCCGGTAACGAACAAATTGAAAGTTAAAAAATCCTCATCACAGTAAAGCAAGTGAGAGTACCTAACAACCATCCTGAGACACAATCCCCAAGATCACACATTCTGCATTGTAAATTTTTTGAAAATAATTTGTAAACTTGCAATGGAGTTTTTCTTTTTTGTTAAGAAAGGAACTCTAGCATGACTTAAAGTGGTTCTAAAAGGCAGAAGGCTTTCTTAACTTCATGCACAAAAGGTAAAAAACAAAAACACAAAAAACAACCCTTTCTAAATGTAGCTCCCCTAACACCCCCCCCATCCCCCACGCAGCCCTCCCTTACCTGAGCTCCAGCTTGATCCAATGGTGTAATGGGAGCCTCGGCTGTCCAGGGACTCTGTCATTGACTCACTCATCAGTGAGCCAAAGAGGAGAGAGCGGGGTGCAGAATGGACAATGTCAAGTAGTGAGCCTGTTTGAATACCCCCATAGCAAGAGGCTATTGGGGGCACTCGGCAGGGAAGAGGAGCCAGGACTGGCAGCGGGGCACCCAAAGGGAAGAGGATTAGGGCTGCTCTGTGCAAAACCATTGCACAGAATAGGTAAGAATAACATTTTATTTTTTATTTTTAACAACCTTTAGAATCACTTTAATATACTGAAAACAATGCTGTTGTGGACTAAGCATTAAGTTAACTTAGTCCTTGTAAAAAGTTAAAAAATACACAAAAAAAAATCGAAAAATACCAAAATACATGTATGGTTTAAATTATAGATAATATATTATACAAGAGCACCACCTAATGTTTAAATGTACATAACAGCTATCCTCTTAAAATTTCTTAATAAAAATGTCTTACTAAAATTGCTCAGTTGTAGAATACTTTAACAATTTAGGGTTTATTTGCACCAGATGTGATTTCATACAATTTGTGGCATTTATCACTGCTTACTACTATTACTACTTTAAAATCAATGGAGTATGTTCTATCCTAGCGATGCACAGCACTGTATGCTGAAAACATCTAACATACTGCATTTATGGGCGCATTCACCAGAAGTTTTCCATACAATTCAAGTGTCCACAAGAAGACACACAAGCTATATTTTTTTTTTTACCCTTCTATAATTTACCTTTTTATTCGCACCTAGTGTGTAAAATCCCTTAGAAACTGTTACTGATTAAGCAGTCATGTGACCAAATGTACAGTCGCAAGAAAGTATGTGAACCCCTTGGGATTACGTGGAGTTTTGCATGAATTGGGCATAAAATGTGCTCTGAACGTCATCTAAGTCACAACAATAGAAGAACACAGTCTGCTGAATATAATACTACAGAAACATTAGATGTTGCCATGGTTTAATTGCACATAACATGTAAACATTCACAGTGCAGGGAGGAAAAAGTATGTGAACCTTTGGACTTACGGTCTGGATAAAAGCGCACAGATGTGTCCCAAAGGAAATAAGTGAATGGTATATGTCAACTATGATTGGTGGGGAAAAAACTCACTGCTGCCATGGTAAAAACACATCGGTTTGTGGGAGGTATGAACAGGAGCCAGGCGCTGTGTAGTTTTGTGATAGAAATAATACACCTTGTATGGAGGTGTGTCTTTAATAAGTCATATGGTAAAACAATAATAAATAACCAGCCTGTGGCTTTAGGAAGCCAGGTTCCAAGATGGACGGCCCGTCCGCTCAGAGGGAAGCAGTGGAGTAGAATGCCTGTCAGTGCAGGGACCACGTTTACCCAACGTCCCAGCGTCCTGGATGACGTCACCACGATGTGGAGAGACAGAGGGGGGGAACTCTTGCTGGAGCCGCAGCTTTAGAAGTCTCTGAGACTTGACAAAGCGCATGCGCGTGAAACATGTTGTCCCAGCAACCGGCCTCTTCCTTCTAAAGCTGCGGCTCCAGCAAGAGTTCCCCCCCTCTGTCTCTCCACATCGTGGTGACGTCATCCAGGACGCTGGGACATCGGGTAAACGTGGTCCCTGCACGGACAGGCATTCTACTCCACTGCTTCCCTCTGAGCGGACGGGCCGTCCATCTTGGAACCTGGCTTCCTAAAGCCACAGGCTGGTTATTTATTATTGTTTTACCAGATGACTTATTAAAGACACACCTCCATACAAGGTGTATTATTTCTATCACAAAACTACACAGCGCCTGGCTCCTGTTCGAACCTTTGGACTTAACTGGTTGACCCTCCTTTGGCAGCAATAACCTCAACCAAACGTTTGCTGTAGTTGCAGATCAGACCTGCACAACGATCTGGAGTAATTTTGGACCACTCCTCTTCACAAAACTGTTTCAGCCATTGCTGTCCAAAAAGAATATTGCAGCATGTTTGAAGTTTGCAAAAGAGCACCTGGATGTTCCACAGCACTACTGGCAAAATATACTGTGGACAGATGAAACCAAGATTGAGTTGTTTGGAAAGAACACACAACACTATGTGTGGAGAAAAAAAGGCACAGCACACCAACATCAAAACCTCATCCCCACTGTAAAACATGGCAGAGGGAGCATTATGGTTTGGGGCTGCTTTGCTGCCTCAGGGCCTGGACGGATTGTTGTCATTGATGGGAAAATGAATTCCAGAGTTTATCAAGACATTTTGCAGGAAAACGTATGACCATCTGTCCGCCAACTGAAGCTCCGCAGAGGATGGGTGATGCAACAGGACAATGACCCAAAGCATACAAGTAACAAAACAATGGCTGCAACAGCACAGAATACGCCTTCTGGAGTGGCCCAGTCAGAGTCCTGACCTCAACCCGATTGAAATGCTGTGGCATGACCTTAAGAGAGCGATTCACACCAGATATCCCAAGAATATTGCTACACTGAAACAGTTTTGTAAAGAGGAGTGGTCCAAAATTACTCCAGATCGTTGTGCAGGTCTGATCTGCAACTACAGGAAACGTTTGGTTGAGGTTATTGCTGCCAAAGGAGGGTCAACCAATTATTAAGTCCAAAGGTTCACATACTTTGTACTCTTAAATCCTGTTACTTTTTATTTTACAGTGCAGGGAGGAAAGTCTTGGTGGAATAAAGGTCACATACGGGGGATGATTTGCTAAAACTGGACAGAGCAAAATCTGCTGTGCATGGTAGCCAGTTTCTAAAGTCTGCTTGTTCAATTAAGCTTTGACAATAAAACCTTGGAGTTTCTATCCAGAACTGCACCAGACTTTGCACTCTCCAGTTTTAATAAAGCAACTCCACAGTATTATCTTTATCAGCTTCCCAAAACAAGTTTATTAAGTACTTATTTTCTAACGTCAGGAAACCGTTTTCAGCTAAAATTTACCTGGTCTTCCAGTGGGAGGTTGAGACATTATCATTGGCTGCACAGCACTCTGTGGCAGGACAGTGGATGTTACAGTGGATTGAACAGAAGGGCTTGAAGATATTACGGTTGCTGGTGCAGCATTTACACAGGAGGTAGAAATGACAGAGGTCACCTACAAAAGAGAGTAACAGTTAAGTAGAAGCTGATGGCAAATATTTTAAATCAGACAACGGAACATTTTATTTTCCCAGTCCCCAGCCCACCCACCTCGAAAAAAAAAGAAAAAACTTGAGAGGACATTGTGACAGACCCATCTGGGACAGGAGCATTTGGAGGGGACTAGGGGCTAGCTTTCTACTGACTGATTATGGCCCATGAAGAGAGCAGATCACGCTCTAATGATGCACAACGTGATTAATGCTGAGAGTGAGGCCTGAATTAATTCTCTGCATAAAAACAGTAAATCTTCCATTCTGGAGTGGATGAAAAGATGTAATATTAATCTTGTGCAGGTTAATGTCTCAGAGGAAACATGGGGGCCCTCATGCAGACTGGGTTGGAGAAGCTCCTCCCATTTGGGACAGAAATATTTATCAACAATATCCCTCAAGAAACCCAAGATGATAAAATGATTCCACTTTTTCAAACTTGGAATATTGGATGACTTTTGTCTAATGATGGACAGATTATACAAGTGAAAGCAAACTTCTGAAAGACCATAGGTATAATGGTGTGTATACAGGGTGTGGGCTTATTGCCAGTCAGTCTGGGGTGGGCTCCCTGATTAACCAAAGCATTGTCTGCATGCCTGTCTGTTGATTAGTTTAATGTTAATTAGATAAGCTGTTCTCTGATGGAATCACCCAATCTTGAATAATTAGAATTTTCACAAAATTCAGTCACGGGAAGGGTTAGATTGTAGTTCTAAATTTCTGATTTACAGACCACCATAGGCACAGAGTCAAGAATTACTGGGGAGGCTAATCTTTGGTAGAAGGGTAGTCTGGACCTTTTCCAAATAAGGGTCTTTTAATGATATGGGTAGATTTAAAAGCATTTCAAAGAAATTTAAAAGGAGCATTTCTGCATGAATCGACGGACACCAATTGCTGCCATATCTCGATAGTGTGTGGTGTTAAAACTCTGTCCAATGTTTACAAACCAATAAATCATCAAAAGTAATAGATTTTGGTGGAATCTAGAATTACTAACTGCTTCAGATTACTTGCATGGTTTGGGAGCATGTTTTATTATACCAGCTAGCATTCCCTTCGATTTGTAAGATTCTAAAAGGTTGAATTGTATTTTTCATGATTTCAAACTTTCTAGTTATAAATTTGAAACTTTTTTCAAACCATGGAATAACTGAACAGCTTTTTATACAGTACTGTCAAAAATGTCAATCTACACAGCAGGAATGCTTAAAAAAAAACAAAAAAAAAAAAATGAATACCACACACACACATACAGTGCATTCATAAAGTACCCAGACCCCCTCCACTTTCTTCAGTTTTGTTGCGCTGCAGCCTGATACTACAGTTATAGAATTACATTTTTTTTTTTCAATCTACACAAAGTACCCCATAATGACAAAGTAAATAAATTCAAACTTTTCTAAATGTTCTGTTTTCAAAGGAAAAAACTGAAATATCAAATGCTCTTAATTATTCAGACCCTTTACTCAGTATTTTGGCGAGGATCCTTTAGCAGCAATGACAGCCCCGTGTCTTTTGGGATATTACCCCACAAGCACTGAACACTTGGATTGGGGCATTTTCTGTCCTTTGCAAATCCTCTCGAGCTTAACCAGGTTGGATGGAGAACATCAATGGACAGCCATTTTCAAGTCTCTCCAGAGATGTTTAATAGGGTTCAAGTCAAGGCTCTGGCTGGACCACTCTAGGACAATCACAGAGTTGTCCCTAAGCCACACCTGTGTTGTCTTGGCTGAGTGCTTACGATCATTGTCCTGTTAGAAAGTGAATCTTCAACCCAGTCTGGGCGCTGTGGAACAGGTTTTCACTGTGGATACCTCTACTTTGCTCCATTCAGCTTTCTCTCAGCCCTGACAAGTCTCACGGCCCCTGCTGCTAAAAAAAAAAAGAAAAAAAAAAAAAAAAAAAAAAAAAACACCACCACGCTTCACTGTTGGGATGGTATTGGGCAGGTGATCAGTGCCTGGCTTCCTCCAGACAATGTTTCAAGGTCAAACAGTTCAATCTTGGTTTCATCAGGCTAGAGAATCGTGTTCTTCAGTCATGGTTTCATCAGGTTAGAGAATCATGTTCTTCAGTCAGAGTCCTTTAGGTGCTTTTTTGCAAACTCCAAGTGGGTGTTCATGTGTTTTGCACAGAGGAGAGGCTTATGTCTAGACACTGCCATAAAGCCCAGATCAGTGGAGGCCTTCAGTGAAGGCTGTCCTTCTGGAACTTTGTCCCATTTCCACAAGAGATCTCTGGACCTCAGAGTAACCATCAGGTTCTGTCTCACCTCTTACCAAGGCCCTTCTCCCCAACTGCTCAGTTTGGCCAGATGACCAGCTCCTCGAAGAGTCCTGGTTGTGCCAAACGTCTTCCATTTGAGAATTATGAAGGCCACTATGCTCTTGGGATCCTTCAATACAGCAGAATATTTTGTAGCCTTCCCCAGATCTGTGCCTTGCAATAATCCTGTCTGAGCTTTGAAGGCAGTTCCTTTGACCTCATGGCATTTGCGCTGATACAGTATGCATGCTCAGCTGTGAGGCCTTTTATAGAAAGGAGTGTGCCTTTTCAAATCAAATCCAATCAATTTAAATTTACCACAGGTAGACTCCAATAAAAAGGTATAGATACAGCTCAGCAACGATCAACAGAAATGGGAGGCACCCAAGCTAAAATTTCAAGTGTTGCTACAAAGGGTCTGAATACTTATGTCAATGTGATGACACACGCACACACATCTAGTTTGACCACTCTGCCTTACACAGAGCCGCAGCACTTTTTTTTTGTTTTTGTTAATATAAAAGCTTTATTGTATCCATCACAGTGTACAATAGAAGGAGAATTCTGCAAATGGATTAAAGCTAATAAAACACAACAGAAATATGCAATGAATAAAGCCTGTGTACTGTAGTCAAGTAAAATTCTGTATCAGTGGCAATATGCATGGACGGTAGCCAACTCCAAAGTTATGCAGATTTATGTCTGTAATTTAAATGAATAGCATGTATTCTCTATGGAGACAAGGTGGAACACAAAGGTCAATATCTTCAAGGCATATAGCAGCCCAGGGCAAGAGAATAAGAAAAGAAATGGGTAGAAAGGTTGATAGGAATTGGAAAGGAAGAAAAAAGTAAATCGATAGCATGATCTCTTGAGGTGGAGAAACATAAGCGGGAGGTGGGGGAAATGGTGATGGGGTTGGGGGGGTGAGCGGGTTGAAAAAAAAAGGCAGGTTGGAGTCTCTACCCCCCCCCCCCCTCCCCGCTGTACATGTGTCTGGTGTCTCGCGCCAAGTTAAACCTGATTATTTGGGCCTTTACAGATAGGCGGGTGGAATAGTCAAGACATAGCTATACCGAAAGAAGGGAAAGATCTGTCCCAATGTGTTAGTTACAGGTCCATATTGTTATTAAATATTCATACAAAATTGTTTGCAAAGGTATTAGCAAATAGAATGAAGCAGTTGATGCCAGAATGGATTCATATGGATCAGGTGGGGTTTGTTTCAAGGAGAGAGGGAAGAGAACTGACTGAGATTATTGCTTTTGCAAAAAAGTAAGAAAGAAAACCATTCAGCGATTGTTTTATTGATGCTGAAAAAGCATTTTATAGGGTAGATTGGGAATTTATGTTTGACACATTGGAAGTTTTGGGCATTGGACCTAAGATGATGCAATGGGTTAAAACGTTATAAAGTTGCCCAACAGCCGCGATCAAGGTCAATGGCACAGTGTCACAGTTTTTTAAAATGTACAACGGAAGTAGACAGGGATGTCCACTCTCTCTCTTACTCTGTTATATCATTGGAACCATTATGGCACACATATGGTGGAGTTTCCCCAAAATACAACAATTCTGGGAGGCAATAATACAACAAATACAAGAAATAATGAGGATTAGTGTACGGAAGGACCCCTGGGTATGTTTAATTTCATAACATTGAACTCACAGAAAAACAATATAAGGAGCTTGATGATTGTTCATTTGATTAATGCGGCAAAAGGGATTGAACCCTAGGTTTTGGCAGGCACAGAAAGCCCCCAAAATCATGGATTGGATAAATAAAAACGAATTTGTATACAGGATGGAGGAGTTGTATTATAGGGGAGAGGATAACATTGATAAATTTAAGATTATCTGGGAGAGATGGATAATCTTTAAAACATCTAGAAGATATTTAGACCTGGCAAATACATATATGGAAGGGAAAGAGCGGAGGAGGAAAATAAAAGGAAGGTGAGGAACAAAATAGAAATCTGGTATAGGAAGGAGGAGTAGAAACAGGAGGTAACCACGGGGGGCGGACAGAGGGAGGGGAAGGATATTTGTTGATACAGAAATGTATGATTTAATATATTAATAAATGTATAAAGTTGAAAAAAAAAAAGAAGACATAGCTAGACATTTAAATCTGCTTTCACAGAACAGTTGAGATAAGATCATGGTATGCAGAAGTGGTCTGGAAGTGTATCCAGCATGCCCACGTATTTACATATTTGCAGAGAATCTCACGGGAGATATGCATCAACTCCTCCACCAAAGCAATAGTGATAATTTTCTTCAACCACTTTCTCATGAAAGGAATAAGTTTAGATCTCCCGTGTACTGGTATACACAACCATGCTGCATTTATAATATGCAATGCTAAGGACTTCTGAGAAGGCGTGTCTAAGACACTTGTTTCATGAAGAGATAGGATGCAGGAGACTATTCCACCAAAAGTGTGGCTACTGCCCTGACTTCATGGACTACCTTCCATAACTGCTAAATCTCTGAACACAAACCACTATACAGGGCATCCAGAAAGTATTCACAGTGCTTAACTTTTGCCACATTTTGTTATGTTACAGCCTTATTGCAAAATTAAATTCATTTTTTCTGTCAACATTCTACAAACAATACCCCATAATGACAATGTGAAAGAAGTTGGTTTTAAAAATTCTTTGCAATTTATTAAAAAAAAAAAAAAAACCCCACATGTACATAAGTATTCACAACCTTTGCCATGATACTCAAAATTGAGGTCTGGTGCATCCTGTTCCCACAGATAATCCTTGAGATGTTTCCACAACTTGATTGAAATCCACCTATGGGAAATTCAGTTGATTGGACAGTATTAGGAAAGGCATAAACCTGTCTATATAAGGTCCCACAGTGAACAGTGCATGTCAGAGCACAAACAAAGCCATGAGGTCCAAGGAATTGTCCTTAGACAGGATTGTATCAAGGCACAAATCTGGGGAAGGGTAAAGAAAAATGTCTGCAGCATTGAAGGTCCCAATGAGCACAGTGGCCTCCATCATCCATAAATGGAAGAAGTTTGGAACCACCAAGAATCTTCCTAGAACGGGCCGTCCAGCCAAAATGAGGGAGAAGGGCCTTAGCCAGGGAGGTAACCAAGCACTCGATCACTCTGAAAGAGTTCCAGCATTTCTCTGTGGAGAGAGGAGAACCTTCCAGAAGAACAACTGCCTCTGCAGCACCCCACCAATCAGGCCCTGTATGGTGGAGTGGCCAAACAGAAGCCACTCCTCAGTAAAAGGCAAAATGGCAGCCCATCTGGAGTTTGCTAAAAAGGCACCTGAGGAACTCTGGCCAATACCATCCCTACAGTGAAGCATGGTGGCGGCAGCATCATGCTGTAGGGATCTTTTTCAGTGGCAGGAACTGGGAAACTACTCAGGGAAGATTAATGCAGCAATGTAGGGAGACATCCTTGATGAAAACCTATTCTAGAGCGCTCTGGACCTTAGACTGGGGCGACTGTTCATCTTTCAACATGACAACAACCCTAAGCACACAGCCCACATAAAAAAGGAGTGGCTACGGGCCAACTCTGTGAATGTCCTGGAGTGGCCCAGTCAGAGCCCAGACTTGAACCAGATTAAACATCTGAAAATGGCTGTGCACTGATGCTCCCCATCCAACCTGATGGAGCTTAAGAGGTATTGCAAAAAAGAATGGGAGAAATTGCACAAAAATAGGTGTGCCAAGCTTGTAGCATCATATTCAAAACGACTTGAGGCTGTAAATGGTGCTAAAAGTGCTTCATTAAAGTATTGAGCAAAGGCTGTGAATACTTATGTACATGTGAGTTTTTTGTTTTTTTTATTTTCAAAACGAACTGCCTTCACGTTGTCATTACGGAGTATTGTTTGTAGAATGTGGAGGAAAAAAAATGAATTTAATCCATTTTGGAATAAGGCTGTAAGATAACAAAATGTGCAAAAGTTAAGCACTGTGAATACTTTCTGGATGCACTGTATGTGTAGCAAAGTTCCTTCCTCTCTTTCACAACATCAACAGAGTTGTGAATGAGATTAGAAGATTTTTGTAATAGGGCAGCAGTCCTGTACCACCTTGAACAAATGTTATATACATTTATTTGGATTGTGACATTTAGAGATCTTTTGGTGGATAGTGGTCCAGTCCTTTTCCGAGAGTCCCTTGCCAAGATCCCTCTCCTAAGCTCTACACTTCTACCAAGGTCACAGGTTAGTTGTCAAACTGGAATTTATAGACAGTGGCTATGTACATTGAGCCTCAAAAAATATGGGGAGACGTACAAAAAGGGGGTGGTATTCAAAGGCAGTCAGGAAACGCCGTATTTGAAGGTAAGACCAGGCAACACTAATCATTCAGGATATAATATCCAACAGGCTGGTTGTATGATCGACTTGTGTACAACCTGGGGTGCCCATATATGGATCGGAATTAGTCCAAATACCTGCTGAACCGGCCAATTTAAATCCATGTATGGCCTGTAGAGATGAGCGAATCGAACTTGGCGAAGTGGAATTAGTTTCGAATATTAGGAAAAATTTGATTCGCGCCGAATCCGAAAATTAGCATACTTCGGATGCGCGAAACGAAATTTTTCCAAAAATGGCGGCGACATGTGTGGCGACGGAGCGGGGATCTCTGGGAAGGCGCGCAGACAAGGCACGCTGACCCATAATGCATTCATTCATGACATGTGATCGCATTAGCCAATCAGCAGCCAGCCAGCCAGCACTGTGTAATGGTGGAGCTATAAATTGCGGCCATCTTACAATTCTCCATTTGCCTCCGGTCATTCAAGAGAGACAGACCTCTCTGTATTAGGGACAGAGTTAGGGCCACAGATACTTTAGAAACACAGAATCGTTACTCAGGGACAGACACAGAATTGTTACTGAGGGACACAGAATTGATACTCAGGGACACAGAATTGATACTCAGGGACACAGAACTGTTACTCAGGGACACAGAACTGTTACTCAGGGACAGACACAGAATTGTTACTGAGGGAAACAGAATTGTTACTGAGGGACACAGAATTGTTACTCAGGGACAGACACAGAATTGTTACTCAGGGACAGACACAGAACTGTTACTGAGGGACACAGAACTGTTACCGAGGGACACAGAATTGTTACCGAGGGACACAGAATTGTTACCGAGGGACACAGAATTGTTACTGAGGGACAGACACAGAACTGTTACTGAGGGACAAAGAATTGTTAATCAGGGACAGACACAGAATTGTTACTGAGGGACACAGAATTGTTACTCAGGACACAGAATTGTTACTCAGGGACACAGAACTGTTACTCAGGGACACAGAACTGTTACTCAGGGACACAGAACTGTTACTCAGGGACACAGAACTGTTACTCAGGGACAGACACAGAACTGTTACTCAGGGACAGACACAGAATTGTTACTCAGGGACAGACACAGAATTGTTACTCAGGGACAGACACAGAATTGTTACTCAGGGACAGACACAGAATTGTTACTCAGGGACAGACACAGAATTGTTACTCAGGGACAGACACAGAATTGTTACTCAGGGACAGACACAGAATTGTTACTCAGGGACAGACACAGAATTGTTACTCAGGGACAGACACAGAATTGTTACTCAGGGACAGACACAGAATTGTTACTCAGGGACAGACACAGAATTGTTACTCAGGGACAGACACAGAATTGTTACTCAGGGACAGACACAGAATTGTTACTCAGGGACAGACACAGAATTGTTACTCAGGGACAGACACAGAATTGTTACTCAGGGACACAGAACTGTTACTCAGGGACACAGAACTGTTACTCAGGGACAGACACAGAACTGTTACTCAGGGACAGACACAGAACTGTTACTCAGGGACAGACACAGAACTGTTACTCAGGGACAGACACAGAACTGTTACTCAGGGACAGACACAGAACTGTTACTCAGGGACACAGAATTGTTACTCAGGGACAGACACAGAACTGTTACTCAGGGACAGACACAGAACTGTTACTGAGGGACACAGAACTGTTACTCAGGGACACAGAACTGTTACTCAGGGACACAGAACTGTTACTCAGGGACACAGAACTGTTACTCAGGGACACAGAACTGTTACTGAGGGACAGACACAGAATTGTTACTGAGGGACAGACACAGAATTGTTACTGAGGGACAGACACAGAATTGTTACTCAGGGACAGACACAGAACTGTTACTGAGGGACACAGAACTGTTACTGAGGGACACAGAACTGTTACTGAGGGACACAGAACTGTTACTGAGGGACACAGAATTGTTACTGAGGGACACAGAACTGTTACTGAGGGACACAGAACTGTTACTGAGGGACACAGAACTGTTACTGAGGGACACAGAACTGTTACTCAGGGACACAGAACTGTTACTCAGGGACACAGAACTGTTACTCAGGGACACAGAACTGTTACTCAGGGACACAGAACTGTTACTCAGGGACACAGAACTGTTACTCAGGGACACAGAACTGTTACTCAGGGACAGACACAGAATTGTTACTGAGGGACACAGAATTGTTACTGAGGGACACAGAATTGTTACTGAGGGACACAGAATTGTTACTGAGGGACACAGAATTGTTGAATTGTTACTGAGGGACACAGAACTGTTACTCAGGGACACAGAACTGTTACTCAGGGACACAGAACTGTTACTCAGGGACACAGAACTGTTACTCATGGACACAGAATTGTTGAATTAAAGAGTATGTCAGACAACACGCAGAGGAGTGTCAGAGGAGGCCATGTTTTAGGAGCGAGCAGACGTGGCAGCAGAGGAAGGGGTCGAGGCAGCACTAGTCGCAGCCAGAGGCCAGTGCTCCCGGTGTCATCCAGCGGTCGTGTCTCCACCGACAACTCTGCCGTCATCGATTGGTTGGCTCGGTCGTCTTCCTCTTCCCAGGTCACCTCTGACACCTACAGCCAACGGTCGGTGGGTACATCAGACACAACCGTTAGTTGGCATGGCCCGGGAGCAAGCCCACTGAAATCACGTGTCCTCTACCTGCCCCTGTCCTTTGGTGTTCCCTCACCAAGCGAAGTATCGCATGCTGTGGGCTCAGCCCCACTGTACAGTGAGGAAGAGCTAACAGAGGGTGGTCAGGAACGGGGGGAGACATCCGCCTCTTCAGCAGCCAGGCTAAGAAGTACTGGCGAGGAGAGTGGCTTGGTAGCCGGTCTAGAGACAGGTCTGTCTCCTGACCCACACGCAGCCGAGGGGGCTAGTAGTGAGGCGGAGACCCTAATTGATGATGATGAGGCTGATCGCACTTGGCAGCCTCGTCGTCATCAGGCTATTTCTTCCGCATCATCAGGAGAAGAGGGTGCCAGCTTGGCAGCGAGCAAAACAGTCGGTGGGTTGCCCAGGAGGCAGCAGGGTCGCAGCAGTGTCAGTGGAGGCAAACGGCCACGGAGTAGAGCACCAGCTCCACTGCAGCCTACCACCACGGCCAGTAGTGGTGCCGGTGTGCACGGAGGAAGTAGCAGTCAGCTAGTGAGGAGTAGCGGGGGCAAAGTTTCCTACTCGGCGGTGTGGCAATTTTTCGTCAAGCCGCCCGAGGAAGTAAACGTAGCCGTATGTCGACTATGTGGCCAGAAAGTCAAGCGTGGCCAGGGGGCCCATGTTGGGACTACAGCGTTGCGTCAGCATATGCAGCGTCGCCATTCGGTGGCCTGGGAAAACCGTGATAAAGATACGGCGGTTCTGCCTGCCCCAGCCCCCGCTCCATCACCCGCTCCGTTACTTGCTCCGTCACCCGACGTCAATCGCCCTCTATCAGCCAGTCAAGGCTCCAACGCCTCTGCTGAGGGGAGTTGTCGCTCGTTGGCATCTTCCGCTCGTTCAGATGCTCCTTCTCCTGCTACTCCTCTTCACGGATTCCGTCAGCAGTCTTTCTTGGAATCCGTTTCCAAGAGACAACAGTTTGCGAGCACGCACCCGACGGTGCAAAAGCTGAACGTCCTCCTGTCCAAGTTGCTGGTGCTGCAGTCCCTCCCTTTCCAAGTGGTGGACTCAGCACCTTTCCGAGAAATGATGGCTTGTGCCGCGCCGCGGTGGAGAGTGCCAAGCCGGCATTTCTTCGCCAAAAAGGCAGTGCCAGCCCTGCATTCACATGTAGAAGAGATGGTGGGCCAGTCTTTGAGCATGTCGGTCTCTGCCAAAGTGCACGGCAGCGCCGACGTGTGGAGCTGTAACTACGGTCAGGGACAGTACATGTCATTTACGGCCCACTGGGTGAACGTGGTGCCGGCACAGCCGCACCAGCAACTTGGACAGGTCACGCCGCTTTTGCCTCCACGTTTGCACGTCCTTGGTCCAGCAAAGATGTCCGCCTCTACCACCTCTTCTTCCGCCGTGTCCTCAGCCGCCACCCCCGTGCCAAGTCCCATTACCCGACCGGCATATCACATGTGCAGGGCGCAACGGTGTCACGCTGTGCTGCACCTGGTATGCCTTGGCGAACGTAGTCACACAGGGGAGGAACTTCTGAGTGTAATGAACAGAGAAATCGACAGATGGCTGTCTCCGCGCAAACTGAAAATCGGAACCATGTTGACCGACAACGGAAAGAACATGGTGTCTGCTCTGCGTCAAGGAAGGTTGTGCCATGCGCCATGCATGGCTCACGTGTTCAATCTGGTTGTCAAGTGGTTCCTAAAATCCACCATCCCACTGCAAGACATCCTTAAAATGTCACGTAAACTTTGCATGCATTTCAGCCATTCCTACACCGCAAAGCACACCCTCCTTGAGCTGCAGCGGCAGAACGGAATTCCACAGCATCGCCTGATCTGCGACGTTGCAACAAGGTGGAATTCAACCCTACACGTTAGACCGCCTTTACGAACAGCGAAAGGCCATCACCGATTTCCTGATGTTACAAGCGGATAAAGGTACTCCCCTGTGTAACTTAGATGTCAGCCATTGGCAGCTCATGCGTGACACCTGCCGCTTGCTCAGGCCCTTTGAGGAGGCCACGCTATTCGTGAGTCGGCAGGACTATGGGATGAACGACGTCATTCCTCTGTTGCACGTCCTGGAACAAATGCTGTTAACAATGGCTGGTCAGGGTGCGGTAGACGTGGCGCACAGATCTCAACGCCACATGACCCCTGTGGGGGCAGGACAGGAAGAAGAGGAGGAGGTAGAGGAGGACATTGGTGCTCAGGAATTATTGAGTGAAATGGGTGGTTTTTCCACTCAGCGGACAGGAGTGGAGGAGCAGGAGCATCTGGTAGAGGAGGAGGAGGAGACAGAGGACCCAGACGCACCGTGGCAGTATGCTGTGGAGATGGAGGCAGGGAGTCCCTCGCATTCCTTGGCACAAATGGCCCATAGCATGCTCGGTTGCTTGCGTAGCGACAGCCGAATAATAACTATCAGACAGAGGGATGACTTTTGGCTGTCCACCTTGTTGGACCCTCGCTACCGTTCAAAAATGGTGGCCTTTTTCACACCTGCTGAGAGGGAGGCCAAAATAACGTACTATAAAAACCACCTATGTAGTCAGTTGGTCTCTGCCTTTCTCCGTCAACGTCCATCCTCAGACACTGTGGGCCCTGTGCGCTCGCGTTCCGCTGCCATGGCAGCAGGGGAGGGGTGGGGTGGTAGGAGCAGTGGCAGCTCCACCAGCAGCGGCTGCCACAGTCTGCAGTCGATGATGAGTAGCTTTCTTCACCAGCGCAGTGAGGAAACTACTATCCAGCCGCAGCAGCAGCAGCATCAGGTGGATCTGGAGCAGGACCTCAAACAACAGGCTTGGGCCTACTTGGACAGCACCCTGCCAACCGAGGTAGACAATCCCCTTGACTACTGGGCAACGAAACTTGACCTTTGGCCCCAACTAGCTGAATTTGCCCTTGAAAGGCTGTCATGCCCGGCCAGTAGCGTGGCATCGGAGCGCGTGTTTAGTGCGGCAGGAGGTATTGTAACTCCGCGGAGGACACGACTGTCCACCCAAAGTGTGGAGAGACTCACGTTTGTGAAAATTAATCAGGCGTGGATTAGTCTGGATTTCAAACCACCAGTTCCTGACACAACTGACTAAATCCGCATGAATCATGCCCCAAACATGTTAACTCTGCCATGTGCCACTTTCAAGTCTCCTCACACTGCTGGTGGGTTCCATTTTGTCATAGGGTGCTGGCAGATTACGGGCCTCCCATTGCTGCTGCCAGGCCCGTAATCTGTCATGGGCCCCTGTACCGCCTCCTCATGCTGCTGCCAGGTCCAGAGTGTGTCATGGGTCCCTGTACGGCCTCCCATTGCTGCTGTCTCCATCGCCACACTCTGCCATGTGCCACTTTCAGGTCTCCTCACACTGCTGGTGTGTTCCATTTTGTCATAGGGTACTGGCAGATTACGGGCCTCCCATTGCTGCTGCCAGGCCCGTAATCTGTCATGGGCCCCTGTACCGCCTCCTCATGCTGCTGCCAGGTCCAGAGTGTCTCATGGGTCCCTGTACGGCCTCCCATTGCTGCTGCCAGGCCCGTAATCTGCCATGGGCCCCCGTACCGACTCCTCATGCTGCTGCCAGGCCCTTAATCTGTCAAGGGCCCCTGTACCGCCTCCTCATGCTGCTGCCAGGTCCAGAGTCTCTCATGGGTCCCTGTATGGCCTCCCATTGCTGCTGTCTCCATCGCCACACTCTGCCATGTGCCACTTTCAGGTCTCCTTACACTGCTGGTGGGTTCCATTTTGTCATAGGGTGCTGGCAGATTACGTGCCTCCCATTGCTGCTGCCAGGCCCGTAATCTGTCATGGGCCCCCCGTACCGCCTCCTCATGCTGCTGCCAGGTCCAGAGTCTCTCATGGGTTCCTGTACGGCCTCCCATTGCTGCTGCCAGGCCCGTAATCTGCCATGGGCCCCCGTACCGACTCCTCATGCTGCTGCCAGGCCCGTAATCTGTCATGGGCCCCTGTACCGCCTCCTCATGCTGCTGCCAGGCCCGTAATCTGTCATGGGTCCCTGTACGGCCTCCCATTGCTGCTGTCTCCATCGCCACACTCTGCCATGTGCCACTTTCAGGTCTCCTCACACTGCTGGTGGGTTCCATTTTGTCATAGGGTGCTGGCAGATTACGGGCCTCCCATTGCTGCTGCCAGGCCCGTAATCTGCCATGGGCCCCCGTACCGACTCCTCATGCTGTGACGTTGCAACAAGGTGGAATTCAACCCTACATATGTTAACCGCCTTTACGAACAGCGAAAGGCCATCACCGATTTCCTGATGTTACAAGCGGATAAAGGTACTCCCCTGTGTAACTTAGATGTCAGCCATTGGCAGCTCATGCGTGACACCTGCCGCTTGCTCAGGCCCTTTGAGGAGGCCACGCTATTCGTGAGTCGGCAGGACTATGGGATGAACGACGTCATTCCTCTGTTGCACGTCCTGGAACAAATGCTGTTAACAATGGCTGGTCAGGGTGCGGTAGACGTGGCGCACAGATCTCAATGCCACATGACCCCTGTGGGGGCAGGACAGGAAGAAGAGGAGGAGGTAGAGGAGGACATTGGTGCTCAGGAATTATTGAGTGAAATGGGTGGTTTTTCCACTCAGCGGACAGGAGTGGAGGAGAAGGAGCATCTGGTAGAGGAGGAGGAGGAGGAGACAGAGGACCCAGACGCACCGTGGCAGTATGCTGTGGAGATGGAGGCAGGGAGTCCCTCGCATTCCTTGGCACAAATGGCCCATAGCATGCTCGGTTGCTTGCGTAGCGACAGCCGAATAATAACCATCAGACAGAGGGATGACTTTTGGCTGTCCACCTTGTTGGACCCTCGCTACCGTTCAAAAATGGTGGCCTTTTTCACACCTGCTGAGAGGGAGGCCAAAATAACGTACTATAAAAACCACCTATGTAGTCAGTTGGTCTCTGCCTTTCTGCGCCAACGTCCATCCTCAGACACTGTGGGCCCTGTGCGCTCGCGTTCCGTTGCCATGGCAGCAGGGGAGGGGTGGGGTGGTAGGAGCAGTGGCAGCTCCACCAGCAGCGGCTGCCTCAGTCTGCAGTCGATGATGAGTAGCTTGCTTCACCAGCGCAGTGAGGAAACTACTAACCAGCCGCAGCAGCAGCAGCAGCATCAGGTGGATCTGGAGCAGGACCTCAAACAACAGGCTTGGGCCTACTTGGACAGCACCCTGCCAACCGAGGTAGACAATCCCCTTGACTACTGGGCAACGAAACTTGACCTTTGGCCCCAACTAGCTGAATTTGCCCTTGAAAGGCTGTCATGCCCGGCCAGTAGCGTGGCATCGGAGCGCGTGTTTAGTGCGGCAGGAGGTATTGTAACTCCGCGGAGGACACGACTGTCCACCCAAAGTGTGGAGAGACTCACGTTTGTGAAAATTAATCAGGCGTGGATTAGTCTGGATTTCAAACCACCAGTTCCTGACACAACTGACTAAATCCGCCATGAATCATGCCCCAAACATGTTATTATTTTTAACATAGGCCTCTGTATGGCCTTCAATTTAAGCTGCTTACGCTTCGCCACTCTGCCATGGGCCCCTGTACCGCCTCCTCATGCTGCTGCCAGGTCCAGAGTGTCTCATGGGTCCCTGTACGGCCTCCCATTGCTGCTGTCTCCATCGCCACACTCTGCCATTTGCCACTTTCAGGTCTCCTCACACTGCTGGTGGGTTCCATTTTGTCATAGGGTGTTGGCAGATTACGGGCCTCCCATTGCTGCTGCCAGGCCCGTAATCTGCCATGGGCCCCTGTACCGCCTCCTCATGCTGCTGCCAGGTCCAGAGTGCCTCATGGGTCCCTGTACGGCCTCCCATTGCTGCTGTCTCCATCGCCACACTCTGCCATGTGCCACTTTCAGGTCTCCTCACACTGCTGGTGGGTTCCATTTTGTCATAGGGTGCTGGCAGATTACGGGCCTCCCATTGCTGCTGCCAGGCCCGTAATCTGCCATGGGCCCCCGTACCGACTCCTCATGCTGCTGCCAGGCCCGTAATCTGTCATGGGCCCCTGTACCGCCTCCTCATGCTGCTGCCAGGTCCAGAGTGTGTCATGGGTCCCTGTACGGCCTCCCATTGCTGCTGTCTCCATCGCCACACTCTGCCATGTGCCACTTTCAGGTCTCCTCACACTGCTGGTGGGTTCCATTTTGTCATAGGGTGCTGTATGGCCTCCCATTGCTGCTGCCTCCACCGCCACACTGTGGCTCCACACTCTGGTTTTGGCCCCGTGACTGCCCAAATGAGTGAAGTGTGCGGTGATTCTAAGATCGACGGCACTCATCTGCATGTCATACTGACTGACAGTATTATTTCTCTTCCCCAGCAGACTCCAAGGGCATTTAAATTAAGGGTACAGTGTTCTTCACTAATATAAAGGCTCTCTGAAGCCTAGAAACACCCTTTTTAGAAGTTAAATTCGCAGCGAATATATTCGCATCGAATCGAATTTATGCCTCGAATTCGCCGAATCAGCCGAATCGAATTTTTGAATACTTCGCTCATCTCTAATGGCCTGCTTAAGTCTCTGGGTATCCATTATCCACATATCAATGAGCAAAGAGAATCAATCACTGGAAAAAAGCCTTCATGTAGTAAGGTCTTCCCTCAATCTTCACTGTCCAGAGCAAAGCATCCACCTCTTCCTTTGGCAGAACCTTGTTCGCCAGAGATTTCCACACTCAGACAAAATTAAACAAATTTTCTGCATAGTACAGATTCAAAATCAGCCTCAACACTTTGTCTTAAGACACAATAAATTAGACAAAACAAAAATCTCTACTCTGGAGATGAAGTTTGGTTTGGTGCAAAAACAAACCTTCTTAAGCTTCCCTCTATTTGTCCTATTTATATAATCACAGCAAAGATTAACCCAATCTGTAAAAAAAACAAAACAAAAAGACACTTAGTTTGCCTCTGCGTTTCAGGATACCAAATGTTTTCTTCCCTTGCTTAAACTTCTGGTCCTGAACAGTTTTTCCCTCATCTTTCATCCACTAGCTACTTCCTCAGCTGACCCAACTTAAGAATTCAAAGGTTAGTCAAGTTCTGGACTCCCAATATGTGACAGACTCAACCAGGGCAGGGGCTTTTGGAGGAAACTGCAGGCTAGCCTCTTGCCTACAACTATGGACCCTGGCATTTGATGGGGCTCTTCTTTGGGAGGTGTGTGGCTGGCAGACCTTTTGGAGTAGTTTTACCTTGGATGCAAGTCCATGTCTCCCCAAAACACACAGACTGAGAACTGGGAAGACCAGGGCACAGATTTGGGGTCTCTGTGCCCAAACCAGCATTGACTGCTTCAACCCCCTCCTAGACTCAGACTCCAAACAGATGTTAATATAATCTGCTCAAAACAACCTGATGCTGAGGTCTCTTGCTGTAAAATGTTTATTAAGGTGTGATGTGCTTACCATTGAGCCTCTCTTAAATTGTTAAGAGATGGGTCACCTATTGTTTCGGTCTGTTGACTAGTCCTCCTGGAGGTTCCTGCATCATGTGATTAGTCTTGTGTCAACCTGACCAGTTATCCAATCAGTGTGGGATGTTTATCTCGATGTGTAATATTTGTTTTTATTTTTCAAGTGTGGACTGCCCCTATTTCTGAAGTGTATAAAAACATGTATTTCTGTTCAATAAACAGTTCCAGTTTGCACCTAAGCTAGTGTTGTCTAGTCCTTGGGTGCAATGCCCAGCTATAATACCTTGGTCATGTGTCCCAGCAGCGAGGAAGCAGCTCTAACAGAAGCACCCAGGCAGGGTGCCATGCAGCCCGTCACACAATATTTCGCACAGAAAATGTCAATACCCAACTGACTGGAAAGTTCCAGTGCCATGGGCAATCAGAAAAAAATTACCAAGTAGCATGCATAAGCACAATTTCCTTCTTTACAAAGCATCTCTGACCAGAGATCAAAAGAAAAAAACACTATTGACTTTATAAGAATGTGTTTTGCAAGAGATCATGCCAAGCTTGCACCACCTTAGCGAAGGAGATGAAACGTTGGTACCTCATGTTTTGGTGTGCACCATCTGTGCAAGCCAGATGAGATTAGGGTGGTCTTTGCCTCAGGGGCTCAGTATGAAGGGGTTTCCCTCAGTTATGTCCTTTTCTCTGGGCCTAATCTGAACAACCACCTTATAGGAGTTTTACACCACTTCAGACAAGAACCAGTTGCTGTTATGGCCAGCATTCAGCAAATGTTCCACTATTTCATCACTCGAGAAGACAACAAACGTCCACAGCTTCCAATGGTGTCGCAACAATGATAGCAGCAAAGTCAGACTACTGAATTAATGAAAGTACATGTTTTCGGTAACATCCATTCTCCTGCTGTAGGAAACTATCGATGGATAAGGACAGCTCAAGAAGGTGAAAAGAATTCAGATCTAAAGCACATGAATTTGTGGAAAATAATTTCTATGTAGATGTCTGGTTAAAAGCGCTCTGCCTACAGAAGAAGCAATTGCTACTGCCAACTTCAGGCTTCCCAAAATATCTCCAACAGTGACAAGGTAATGAGAGCCTTTTCCCCCCCGATGACTATGCGGTTAGTGTAAAGGGGTTCAAGCTAGGATCAGATCTTCCCCTTACACAACATAATCTCATATTCAAATTTCAATTTATGCCAAGCCGTTTATGAAACAAGGAGTTTTGTCTGCTGTGAACAGCATCTACGATCTGCTGGGTTTCATATCACCCAGAGTAAGATACTTCTAAGATAGTTTATTTCTGAAAACACACATTGGGACACTCCATTACCCAGAGAGAAATGACAGAGAGAAATGACACAGATGGGACTCATGGAAAGTCTCCCTGGAAGCACTGGAGCAACGTCAGATAGAGCGCTGCATTCCTATCAAAAGGCCACCAGAAGAGATCCATGTTTTCCCTGAAGCTTCCATTGAAACAATAGCGGTGGCAGCCTACCTCAAAGATACAGATCCAAGAGAAAGTGTGGGTTTTGTTCTTGGGATGGTCACACGGACTCCAAAATCAGCACATGGCATCCCAAGGCTTAAACTTTTGTGCAGCC
This sequence comes from Staurois parvus, assembly GCF_062004578.1. Lineage (NCBI taxonomy): Eukaryota > Metazoa > Chordata > Amphibia > Anura > Ranidae > Staurois > Staurois parvus. The sequence goes on from NW_028317998.1 coordinate 40,463, forward strand.
ATATTAGCCATTGAAATTGCTAAGATTATAAAACAGTAGAGAGCAACAGAAAGTTTTCCAATCCCATTGCAATATGTGCCTACAGACCTCAACCCTGCTGATGGCAGCACTTGTGCAGTATCAGCCATTTCTGGACATTTCATGGTTGTCCCCTCCTGATTTTTTGAATAATGACCCCATCACAATTCACACCAATTCTACATTTGAATTGGTTAATCCAGAGTGACAATGAGATCAGAGCCAATACAGTTACACTGTAAAATCAAAGACAAGGCGGCGTTGTCTCAGTTTTGAACTCCTTTCCAAGTGGTTTTCTGTTGTGCACACCATTTCACAACGTATTCATCTTGCTGATCATTTTGCAACAGACACTGAGGACCATGAAGAATATTGTAGATGGCATACCTGCAAAGGACCTCCTACCATTGAGGTGGGTTCATCCTCTATACCAATGCCTTCATGAAAGGGAGGTAAAAAGGACTGGTGCATGTTGCTGCCTTCACCTCTGAAGATATATAAAACGGTCTTCAGTGCCATCTCACTGCCATGAATAATGACAAGTTTTGTGTTAATATTTGCTTTGTTCTCTCCTTATTTCTTTTTCAGGCATTCCTAAAAAGTACTAAAGCCAAAAGCAAACATATGATATTGCAGCCTACCAGCTTCTTAGATGTGGTGGCTGCATTCATTTTCTTTAGGCTTTTCATTTTTGCCTGGTGATCTTTTCAGCAGAACAAAAAGGGAAAAAACTGTTGCTATAACTGCAATGTGAGTTGAGAGTTTTTTCAAAATAGTATGGTACAAAGTACAATCAGATAAATGTCAAATAATAGTACTAGATCATAAAGACAAAAAAGGACTCTCCTCCTCCTTCCTCATCATTCTACAGCCAAGCACCCCAGGGGTGGTAGGCCATAGACCTTTGCACCATAGGAAGTGGCGTATAGCACACTCATGATACAGAAAGATCCCATCTATACATATGTGAGTTTGGGGTCCTTGTATCACAGAGTATCTATGAGTTCCACATTAAATGCAATGTAATTATAAAATACTTTGAAATGAACAGTTACCATAGAACAGCGTGAGGTTCCCAATGCCCAACTACACCTGCGTCAAACTATAGGACTCCAAGATTGTACCAATACAATAATAAAAGATCAGTTTTAGTATAATCAAGTAATAAGTAGTATTAATAAAATCAAGTAATAGAAAGGAAAGTAGAATAAAGAGTAGGAAAAAAAAGTAGCAAATGAGACCAAATTACCGCATTCCTGTCCACCAGGGGGATTGGAGATATCTAATCCAGGGGTTCCATATTTTTTCAAAACGAGGCTGTTTGGATAATGCTAACCAATTTATCATTGGTCATATTTCATGACATTTTTTGTTGGACTAGCACAAGGTTAACCACAGGAGTTTTCCCACGCTCATGCTACAGTATTCAATATCTAAATCTGCTAGTACATTTAACACTCCACCCCACCCCTCCTCCACACAAGATTAACAATACTGCTGTCTGTTGCACCCCCTGTGCTTTTTCATCCAGTGTGAGGGCACTCAAACAGTGGGTGTGTTACTGGCTAAATCACCAGGTAAAAAAAAAAAAAAACGAGGGTAAAAAGCTGAAAAGAAGAACAAATGCAGCCACATCATCTAATGATCAGTAGCTGCATTATATTACATTACACTTTTGGTTTTGAGTTTAATGCCCCTTTAATGTGTGGCCTTCATTCTCAATTGAATATTTGAAATTGTTGATTTACCTTTAAATGATTTTTCCCTACCTTACTCCATAGCTAGGAGATGCTCTGTACGGTTAATCTCACCCTCCATCAGTGTGTCTAGGTCCTACTTGAAGCATATATTTGCTGGAGCAAATATATTATGAATTTGTTCTATATTTGATGTTCATCTGTCAAGATCTGCACAAGTTTTCAGTTCAGTGAGTAAAATAAGTATATGATCCTCAAGCAAATTTGACTTCGTACTTGGTGGAGAAACCCTTGTTGGCAAGCATACAATTAACACATTACTTGCAGTTGGTTACCAGGTTTGCACACATCTCAGTAGGGATTTTGGTCCACTCTTCTTTACAGATCTTTTCTAAATCCTTAAGGTTTCTTGGCTGTCACTTAGCAATTCAAAGTACCAGCTTCCTCCCTAAATTTTCTATAGGATTAGGGTTTAGGCCACTCCATGACCTTGATGTGCTTCTTCTTGAGCCTCTCCTTTGTTGCCTTGGTGGTATGTTTTGGGTCATTGTCATGCTGGAAGACCCATCCACATCTTTATTGTTCTGGCTAAGGGAAGAAGGTTCTCATCCAAGATTTTACAATACATGTCCCTGTCCATTGGCCCCTCAATGCAGCAAAGTTGGCCTGTACCTTTAGCAGAGAAATAGCCCCAAAGCATGTTTCCACCTCCATGCTTGACTGTAGGGATGGTGTTCTTCGGTTCATAGTCAGCATTTGTCTTCCTCCAAACACAGAGAGTTGAGTTAATGCCAAAGAGCTCAATTTTGGTCTCATCTGACCACAGCACTTTCTCCCAATCCTTCTCTGAATCATTTAGATGTTCATTGGCAAACTTCAGATGGGCTTGTACATGTACCTTCTTGAGGAAAGGAATCATGTGGGCACTGCAGGATTTCAATCCATGGCGATGTATTGTGTTACCAATAGCTTGTTTGGCGACTGTGGTCCCAACTGCCTTGAGATCATTCACAAGCTTCTCCCCTGTAGTTCTGGGCCGATGCCTCACTTTTCTCATGATCATCCTTACCCTAGGAGGCAAAATCTTGCATGGCGCTCTAGACCGAGGGCAATTGGTCATTTAGTATTTCTTCCATTTGCGAATAATCGCTCCATCAGTTTTCTCCTCACCAAGCTTCTTGCTGATGGTCTGCAGCCCAGGGGTGTCGAACTCCATTTCATTGCAGGCTGTATCAGCAGCATGGTTGCCCTCAAAGGGCTGGTTGTATCTGGATGTCAAGAATCCTACACCCTCCATCCCAGCAGAAAGTGCAAGGTCTGGAGAAGGAATGGAGTCAGTTACCAGACTCAACTGAATGCTGAGACCAGGGGAGGCAGAGATGAGGTGGTGCTGCAGCACTGAGAAGTGCAGGATTTCGCAGAGGAGTTCAATTCTCCTCTCTGCTGGAAATTGCTGAGACAAGGTGGGGGCGGAGACAAGGGGGTACTTGCAGGAAAGGTGCAAGAGCCACATGAAATGGCTTGGAGGGCCAGATTTGGCCCGCGGGCCTTGTGTTTGACATCTGTGCTGTAGCCCATTCCAGCCTTGTGTAGGTCTACAGTCTGTCCCTGATGTCCTTTGACAGCTCTTTGGTCTTACCCATAATGATGGTGAGGTTTGAATGGAGGAAAGATTCTGTGGACAGGTGTCATACACGTAACGAGTTGTTAGGAGCATCTTCTTAAAAGGACAGGACTAATCTGTGTACCACATTAGAAGATAGCCAGTCTGTGGGAGCCAGAATTATTGCAGGTTGGTAGTGGATTAAATATAAATTGAGTTGCAGTTCAGTGAGTAAAATAAGTAACATTTGTTTCATATATTTTTCTGGATATTTGCTTGATATTCTGTCCCTATCATTTAAAATACACCTATGATAAAAATTACAGACCCTTCATGTCTTTGTAAGTGGGCAAACTTACAAAATATGCAGGGGATCAAATAATTATTTTTCACACTGTATCTCACCACAACTGGATCAGTTCTAGAGATATTTGTAAATGCTTAGATTGGGGAAGAACAGTTTTGAATGTGGACTTCACTGCTTCCTAGTGGTCTAATATTGTATAAAAGTGAACCAACATTCACTGCTAATATTAAATGGTTTGTAGTTCTAATTCCCTCTAACAGTTGTAGTGTGTTGTATTTCCTAAGCCTAATATACACTACTAGGTTTTTTTTTTTCGGTCAACCAGAAAAAAAAAAAAAAGTTCAGGAGGAGCCAGTGTACCAACTATATGATGTTAGTACAACAATCTCCCCTGCTGTGCTATTGTGTTCTAAAAGGGGGGCAGCACTCCTGCCAGAACACTCTGGTCAGAGCTCCCAGCAATTGGCGTACAGCTCTGATCGGGAGCCAACTGGCAGACCTTTTTTGTTCATGCCAGCTTCTGTCGGACAGGCTGCCATACACAGGCCAAATGTTGGCTGGTTTTTATTGAACAGGCTGATGCCGCCTGCAGGGGCGGACTGACCATTCGAACACTCGGGCACTGCCCAAGCTCAGTAGCGGGCCCCATGCAATGCCCCTGGTACCTTTTATAGGCTTTTTTGGGTGTGCTTTGAGTGTGGGAAAGGACACCGGGGCCCCATGATCCCCTATTGCCTGGGGGCCCCATGAGTGGTCAGTCCTCCCCTGGCCGCCTGACATTTGGCCTGTGTGTACTGGTATTTAAGCTGTAGTGTTTTGTATGATGGGCTGTAGGAACCAATCAATATATTGACCTATTCTTGCACAGATGAATTAAATATATTAGTTAATAATATAATGAGTTATCCTTATCCTTGAGCATTTGGGGCACACTAAACAGGTAAGATTGGGAAGCTGAATAAATATATTTTTTCTCTTAGTATATATTTAGCAGCAGTCAAATTGGTGGTCAAAAATATGTTTTACTCAATTGGCAGGACAAACTGCAGGCAGCATGGGAAGGGCCATATCCAATCAAAAAGCACCTGAATGCCCAAGAACAATAGTCCAGATCCAGATGGCTTTACCATTGCTTATGTCAAGTTTCTGTCCCTACTTTCTACCCTCATGTGTTCATACTTCGACGCCTTGGCCACAGGCACTAACACATTTAAGGAATCATTATTGGAATATGTCATTGTCCTCCCAAAAGAAGGAAAAGATCACACCCTCCCCAATAACTACAGACCAATCTCCCTCTTGAACACTGACATTAAGATTCTGGCCAGGATCCTGGCGAATTGCTTTAAACCATCCTGCCGGCGGTGATCCATCCTGATCAAATGGGGTTAGTCACTGGTCGGGAAGCCAGGGACAACTCTAAGAGCCATTCAGATTATTCATTGGGCACAAACGTGTGCCGACCATTTGCCCTGCCTACAGCTCTCCAGAGACGCTGAAAAGGCATTTAACAGGGTGGAATGGACATATACGCCACATAGTTCTCAACAGGCTTGGGTTAGGCCCACATATGGGTAGCAGCCCTTTACAGTATAATTCCCTGGAGTCGTAGGTTAAGGTAGATGGGGCTCTCTCTCTAGGCCTTTCCCCATTAAAAACAGGATGTGGCAGGGGTGCCCTTTATTCCCGTTCTAGTCGCTCTTACCTTTGAACCCCTCCTCAAAAGAATTCACCTAAATTCAAACATTACAGGGAGTCCGTATAGGCACCGTGGAACATAAGCTTTCTGCATATGCGGATGATGTACTGTTCCATGTGACAGATCCCTTGATATCCCTCCCCAACATCATAGCTAAACTACAGGGGTTTCACCAACTCTCCAACATCAAAATAAACTATAGAAAATCTGGTATACTGCCACTTTTCATCCCTGATGAAATGAAAACACAGTTGCAAGCTTCATTTTGTATTCACTTGGTGCCAGCACTCCTCAAAATACTTGGGTATTCATCCTCCAGCTCATTGTTCTCAACCACCCACCTAAGGAGTATAAGCACACTGGGATTTTACTGAAGTCACTTGGAGATCTGTTTCTAAGATTTTAATGACTTATGATCTTAACGCATTTTATAGTTATGCATTTATTATGGACATTTCCACCTTCATTTATCTCTCTCTCTCTCTCTCTCTCTCTATATATATATCTATCTCAGATCATAACGCACTTACAATCACTGTGAGAGTATTTTATATGAGCAAGACGCATTTATTACCTATGTGCGTTTGTCATTTGTGTTTTTATTTTATTTATAATTTTTGTGCATTTATTTTTATTCTTATCATTGTTTTAGAGCTGCACCATTATTTTTTAGATTGCATTGAAGGCATATGGATTACCTTTTTAGTGTGTTCAGCTGCTTTTGGTTTTAGCTCTCGCTTTAATCTCCACAATTTTTAGTATTTCCAATACCATTTTTAGCTGAGCTGCTGATTGTCCCTTCAATAGACATTCTTTTAATCCAGATATTTCAGTTTTATTGGCTGTCATTTTGCCATGGATATCTTTGAAGCGAGATTACAGAGAACAAACACCCCAGAGGATGTCTTCACTCTTAATAATGATACGGAGGACCTTAGGGGTCTATTTATGCACCTTCAGAACGTCACTTCCTCAGAAATTCGGACTCCGTGGAATGTGTCATTTCTGGAACGTTATATTAAAGAAAGTATGGTCCCACGGTCATTGAGATGGGAGGTCCCTCCAGAAAAAGGAGATATTAATAATGAAACGGAGTGGTACATATTTTTCAACAACATGGGCCTTGACCTTCTAAAATTCCTCATTGTTATGAAAAAGAAGCAGCTCATCCATCTTGATGCAGAAATCAACAGGGTGAGAGGAAAACTGGCACCATACAAGGACTCAGAATTAGGTTTCAGAATCTAACTGTCTGAAACTATCTAGAAGGCATAGAAAAAGAGCAGAGAATAAAAAAAAAAAAAAAAAAAAAAAAAAAGGAAAAAATACATAAGAGATTGCAAAGATTACCAGGACAATTGTGTGTCAAGATGCAAGCCTCTAAAACGGATTCCAATGATTCACCATCATATAACAAAACCGTAACACCTGCGAATAAACCTACCACACAACATTTTTACAATAACAGAGGGAAAAAGAATAAGAGTCATAACAAATTCTTGACTCCTGTTATTATTATTATTATTATTACATCGAGTTTATAAAGCGCCAAAGGGTTTGCTCAGCGCTGTACAATAGGGGGGGACAATACATGGCACAGTACAACAAAGACAGACAGCGTACGAGGGGTAAGAGGGCCCTACTCTTAAACCATTCAGGATATAAGCCTCAAATACCATTACATAATAGATATGAGCCATTACAAAACTTCGATAATGAAGATTATGGCGATAGAGACATGAGATGGAATCCCATAGAACATGGGCATCCATACCAACCATCAAGGAATAATTACAATTCACAAAAGAATTGGCGAACACTCAGGAAACAGCCCCATCAAACCATGAGACCAAACCAATATAATACCCCCAGAAGACTTCGGGGGACACCATGTAATTTCAATAAACAAGAGAATAGGACATATCATCCCAACCACAGAGAGGATGTTAGTTCAGAGAGTTATAACCCTAAACCACATATGAACCATTCCTCATACCCTCCTTTTTTAGGGGAAGGAAGGCAAAAGAATTAATGGGAACAAAAAAGAGAAGGACTTAATCAGCAAGGGAATCTTCAACCTTAGTAATGTCCAATTATCACAACATGAATTGAGATTATTAGATAAAAGAACTTAAATACACCCCCAAAGTTGGACTTAACAAGTTCCAGACATACATAAATATCCACAAGTTTGTGAGAAAAATTTCCATTAAAAGACTTTTTTTAAAAATCCTGTTGCGGTAACCCATACAAGCAATGGTATGGTTAACTCCAATTTAAGAAACGCCTCACTTTTTAATCCCCCACCGCAGTCCCATTCTTTTATTAATGTTTTTAAAGAAACTGTTTTAAAAGATATACAAGCTCTTAAACTTAAACGTCCTTATAACCCTAAGAACATTCAAGCTGGTCTCAAAACCCTTCTAGATAATAAAGATCTGGTCATCAGGCCAGCAGACAAAGGGGGAGGGGTCGTGGTTTTAAACAAATCAGACTATGTGGCAGAAGTTCATAATATACTGAACGATAAGGAAACATATTGTGTGTTACCCAAAGACCCCCTACCTACTTATAAGAAATCTCTTAGGAATATTATTAATAAAGGGTATATGCACAATATTGTCACTAAGAAAGAAAAAAATCCTATGCCCTAAGGCGCCCAGACTCCCTATACTTTGTTGTTTACCAAAAATCCACAAGGATCCCGTCCACCCACCAGGAAGGCCGATAGTAAGTGGTATCGGATCGTTGTGTTCGAGAGCAGGAGAGTACATAGACCACTTCTTGCAGCCTATAGTATGTACTACCCCTTCAATCTTAAAAGATACCAAACAAGTGCTTAATGATATTCGAGACATTCAACTTAACTCAGAACAAGTAACATATCTAGTTACTGCCGACGTTGCATCGCTGTATAGTAGCATTAATCACAACGATGGGATGTACGCAGTAGAATACTATTTGAACGAGACCTCACATATCCCAGAAGTACAGAGGCACTTTATCTTAGAATTACTCGATTTTGCAATGCACACCAATTATTTTTGGTTTAATCGAACTTATTACTTACAAAAGAGAGGAGTGGCTATGGGAGCTAAATTTGCTCCCAGCCTGGCCAATCTCTTCATGGCCAGGTGGGAGGAAGATTTGATATATGCGAGGGACTGGCCCGAGCTAAAATTCTATAGGCGATATATAGATGACATTTTACTATTATGGGAAGGAGAGGAGCGTTCTTTGGTTATATTCTTTAGAACCCTTAATAATAATAATAATTTAAATATCAAGCTGTCCTATGAATATAGCACAAAAGAAATACATTTTCTGGATGTAACGCTCATTAATAACAGAGACCACGTCATTTGTGAAGCATATTTTAAGAACACGGCTAGGAACAGCTTTATTCCCACAGATAGCTGGACCCCACCGATCTGAACAACCTTAGACCCATCTCCCTACTGCCATTTACTTCCAAGCTCCTTGAGCGCTTAGTCTACAATCGCCTAAGCGCCCACCTGACAACAACCTCCTCGATCCACTACAGTCTGGCTTCCGTCCCCTACACTCCACCGAAACCGCCCTACTCAAAATCACTGCTAACCGCCAAAGCTAATGGCCACTATTCAGTCCTCTTACTCCTCAACCTTTGACACAGTTGACCACCCCTCCTCAAACTACACTCCCTCGGCATCAGAGACTCCGCTCTCTCCTGGCTCTCCTCCTATCTATCCCAACGCTCCTTCAGCGTTACCTATAATGCCACCACCTCCCCCTCTCTGTTGGGGTCCCCCAAGGCTCTGTCCTCAGGCCCCTTCTCTTCTCCATCTACACCTCCTCCCTCGGCAAACTGAAACACTCCCACGGCTTCAACTACCACCTCTACGCCAATGACACGCAAATTTACCTCTCCACCCCTCACCTCACCCCCTCAGTCTCCGCCCGTATCACCCACCTACTGAACGACAGACTGGATGTCGCTCCATTTCCTCAAATTGAACCTTCAGTCTATCCTGAACTCAGCGGCCAGACTCATCCACCTCACCAACCGCTCCGCTTCTGCTAACCCCCTCTGTCATTCCCTCCACTGGCTTCCGATTGCCCAACGCTTTAAATTCAAACTACTAACACTGACATACAAAGCCATTCATAACGCTGCCCCAAACTACCTCACCGACCTGATACCCAAATACCACCCTACCCGTAATCTTCGCGCCTCACAAGACCTCCTACTTTCTAGCTCCCTGGTCTCCATCTCCCACACTTGACTGCAGGACTTCTCCAGGACTTCCCCCATCCTCTGGAACTCACTACCCCAATCCATCAGACTGTGACCTTCCCTCCTCACCTTTAGGCGCACCCTGAAAACCCATCTCTTCAGGGAAGCCTACCCCACCCTGACCTAACAGCCGATCTACACTCTACACTCCTCCTACCACTCCATCCCCCTCAGCCACTTCCTCCTGTACCACTATCCCCTCCCTCCTAGATTGTAAGCTCGAAAGAGCAGGGCCCTCGAACCCCTCGTGTTTTGTTACTGTATTGTCTCATGTACAGTCCCCTACTATAATGTACAGCGCTGAGCAAACCTTTTGGCGCTATATAATGTATAATAATAATAGCTGCCACCACCCTATGTGGCTAGCTAACATACCCAAGAGTCAATTTATGAGGGTTAGAAGAAATTGCACCAATCTGACATTTTATCATACCAAGGCTGATGTATTAAAAAATAGGTTAATTGAGGTTACGATGAGGCTAAATTAAATATTGAAATGGATAACGTAGCCAAGATGAACAGAGATCACATGTTATCCAATTCCACTATTCAGAGAACAGGTAAAATTTGTCCATTAGTGACAACTTTCTCACTTCAGTATAAAGCGATTAAAATTATAAATAAGAATTGGAGTATTCTGAGGGCAGATCCTATTTTATCGAAAGTACTACCAGAAAAACCTGAGATTGTTTGTAAAAGAATTCCCACCCCTCGTAATAGGATTGCACCCAATATTATAGACCCCCCCAATACGCTCTACTTTCTTCTCACAAATTAAGGGGTTCTACCCCTGCAAGAAATGTGCGATACGTCAAAGTAAAATTCAACCCAAAAAGATAGAAACTTTCTCATCTACCTGCACGGGACAAACATATGAGGTTTCTTCTTTCATCCCTTGCAATAGTAAATATGCAGTCTATCTCCTCGAATGTCCATGTAAAAGACAATACATCGGACGCACCACCCGGCGTTTGAGGGATCGATTTAGGGAACACGTTTAGAACATCAAAAAAGGCTTCAAGGAGCACTCTTTGTCCAAACTTTATCGATACCATCATAATCGTGACCCCTCAACACTCAAATTCAGGGTCAAATAAGACCAGATTGGTCTCCCAGGCTGAGACCAAATGGATCTTCAATATGAGGACTTTGACTCCGGTTGGACACAATGTAGATATTGATTTAAATTGCTTTATCAATAACAGTTAGGAATTTGTGTCCATATATTATACATCTCAGATAGATTATGGACTTTAGCTTTATTCGGCCTTGATGTTAAGTGTATTTCAGTACATCCTGGTCTATATGCGTTTAGTTGTAATCATCACTATTGCTCATTAGGTACTATCATATTTTTATTAATTAATATACATTATATACTATTCCTCCCCCTCTCTTTTTATGGAGCATTATTTTGAGGCATCCTGATCTATACACTTCTTTTTTATCATTTTTAAGCATTTTATTGCTTTTTAGGTATTTTTTGTACCCTCTTTTTTTACATTTTTCTATATTTATATTTCACACATTGTTTATCTTCTTTTTACTATGTGGATTGGATATTACTATTAAAATCCCCATTTTTATTTTTACTTGTTTGTATGACTTATGAGTTAAATGCATCCAGATATTATTTTACCATGGATGTATTTCAAATATGGTTACTTTTATTTTATATGTATTTTATGGATACATCACTTATTGTGTTTTATACATGTAATTTGTGGTCCAGACGGCTTTTATATATTTACATTACACACATTTTTTATATTTAATATGCACTTTAATTTCCAGTAATGAGGGATGAATTACATAATGTAGATTGAGACGATATAGTCTCTTTTGCCACATTGGTTTGGCATGTATATCTTTCCCCTATTATATTCAGGGAAAATGGCACCCATATGTGCGCAATGCGCCAATGGTGGCGCATTATTAAGGATTAATTATATGTCTATTAGCTTTAAAAATGGAAGGCAACCTTGCCATCTTACTGTCCAAGTTGCTGCAATAGTATTCTTACTGGTTTTTAAATAGATGACCATGGGTTGTGACAATATTAATATACATAGCCGTCTGTACTACTTTTGGGACTAAGGAAAAATGGCGTCCACGCGTGCACAGTACAAGCGCCGGTTCGTTGTGTATACTTCCCCCAATAAACTTAGTGAAAATGGCGCCCGCGCAATGTGCATAGTAGCAGCGGCGCATTTTTAACATCGATTAAAAACAATTGGATACCCATTGGTTTTGTGGACATAAGGCAATTCTGCCATTTCAATGCCTGAATTGCCATATGTGTATAATTGTCTGCCCTTTAGCATTTGGCCATCATTTACATGCACAGCCGTCTGTATTGTTTCCTCCACTGGAACTAAGGGAAAATGGCACCTACACGTGCGCAGTACAATGCCGATATTAAGCTGTACATTTTTATTACTTTGGACCAAGGAAAAATGGTGCCCGCGGTTTCGCACTTGCGCTGTGCTTCGGCAAGATGGCACACGATCATTTTTGGCACTTTTTTCAAAATTTCCAGAGGATATAAATAGCATGGTTTAGACGTCAGGCTGCACATAGGCATACCCCTTTTGAGAATGAACGCTTAGTTCAAAAAAAGTGTCAAGGAGGAGCCCCTGTAAGCCGCTGACATCAAGCCGTCGGATCACGGAGGTCCGACGGCCACCCAATGATACCAGCTGGTCAGTTTGCTTTGTATGCAATTGTCATTGTATTGCTTTTACTACATACTGCAGTTTTGTACGTTTTTTGGATTCATTCCTTTTTATTATTACTACTAATAAAGTACCATCGAAATACTACATTATGGGATGATCCCTAATTCTTGCTCTGTACCGAGCACCTTAATCCCCTAGCGATCGCCAGTGAGCATCCCAGTGCCTGGAAGAGGCTGAACTATCTATATTGGCTATTATATCCTGGTACCTAAGGAAGGCCATCAACCCCCAGGCTACATCCCGGACTACCCCTAAGATTATATAATACAACGCGCTTTTTTATTAGCGCATCTTGTGAGTGCACATTTTATATATTTATTGGCACACCCACCTAAGGAGTATAAGCACACTGGGACTTTACTGAAGTCACCTGGAGATCTGTTTCTAAGATTTTAATGACTTTTATGATCTTAACGCATTTTATAGTTATGTGTTTATTATGGACATTTGCACCTTCATTTATATATGTATCTGTCAGACCATAACGCACTTACAATCACTGTGCGAGTATTTTATATGAGCAAGACGCATTTATTAGCTATGTGCATTTATGTCATTTGTGTTTTTATTTTATTTATAATTTTGTGCATTTATTTTTATTCTTATCATTGTTTTAGCGCTGCACCATTATTTTTTAGATATTCCTGTAATTATGCTCCATTACTTAACACCATTTAAACAGACCTCACCACTTGGAACTGTGCCTCATTCTTCTGGATGGGCTGTGTGAATATATTGAAAATGAACATCTTGCCTAGGATTCTATTATCTGCAAATGGTACCTATATCCTTACCCCAGTTCTTTTTGAGCCTCAAAAGTCTCTTCCTATGCTTTTTCTGGAATAAGCTTCGCCCTCGCCTGGCATTTCACATTTTGAAGCGCCCTAAACGAACGGGTGGTATAGGTATCCTTGCCATTCGCCGCTATTATGAGGCCATGGTGTTACACAGGATATTAGATCGGCACTGTCATGTTAAATATAAACTCTGGGTTCCTCTAGAGAAGTTTTTGGCTGGACGTAATCCATCTCATGCCCCATGGCTGCCCCACTCAGAGGCCTTGCTGTATACCGCTTCCCCCACTATCGCCCATGCCTTGAGTCTGTGGGATGTATTAAACAGACAAGGGCAATTGCAACCTCTGGTCTCCCCCCTTGCCCCTCTAGGGGTTTTTTCCTGGTTTGAACCAGGAGAACAACTTTCATTCTTCAGGTCATGAGCGGTGGATGGTGAGATGCAATGTGGTAGGTTTATACAGGAACAGGGTCTACTTTCCCTGGACGTGCTACAGGAGCAATATGGGCATTTACCGATGGATAGCTGGCACTACAGACTGCTCCATAATTTTGTTCATAACCAGTCCTCCAAAAGTCACCTTCCTTCTACCATGACACCATTTGAAAAACTTTACATTGGGAACGTCCCAGTCCGTCACTCCCTTTCATTGCTGTACAAACTGCTCCAGTCAGAGGATGTGGCTGGGAGACCTTGTGCACATGGGATTGGGAGCGAGACCTGCAGCACCACTTTTCAGATACTCAACTTTACCGCTTAACCCATACCAGTTCGGTCGACACAAAAATGCAATTAAAATGGTTATAAACTGCTCGCTCGCTAGTATCTAGTCCCTTCTAAACTTGTTAAGAGTTACCCTTCTGTGTCTAGCCTATGTTGGAGAGAGTGTGACCATCATGGTACCTTCCTCCACATTTGGTGGGAGTGCCCCAAGCTACATGCCTTCTGGTAGGACATTCGAACTCAAATTAAAACTATCCTTAAAATTGATGTTCCAGATTCCCCTCTGCCGTTTCTGCTCCAAGTGTCCTCCATTCCTCTTAGCCACTACAGGAAGAGTGTTTTTTCACATCTCTTGAACGCAGCATACCACTTGATCCCAATGTATTGGAAAAAGCCTCTGGTTCCTGTCCAAACCGAATGGATCAAACTGGTAAACACTGGAGGCAGAGGAATGGATGGCCACATGTAAGGACCGACACAGCAAGTTTTATTCCATTTAGGCCACATGGATTCACTATACTTCAGGGACCCCAGGAACCTATGGGACCCCGCAACCCCTCCTACAGGCTCCTAACACTAAGTGGTGGGGGGTGTTGCGACCTCAAGTCCACTCACCCCCGGAGCACCCATTCCTAAACTTCCATGTACCTGAAGTCCTATGATATTTGTACCCAAGCTATTACATGTCTATTGGCTGAGTCAGACCTGTGAGTCAGATTTTCTTGTCGATTTTCCTACATAACAGAGCAGCTGCGGTCTTTTTCCCTTTTAAATATTGTTTGAGCTTTCTGTTTTGTTTATGCTCTCTTGCTCATGGCTATTAGGTAGAGATTCTTACTCTCTCACCTATGTTGAACTTGGTCCCTCCCCTTGCTCCCTCTTCACTGGCTGAGATTGACAGTAGCAGGAGCTGAAGCTACCACTGATGCTTCAGCCAATGAGGATCGCTGGATCAAGATGGGGCTCAGGTAAGTTTTTGGGGGGTTGCTGCAAACAGAAGGTTTTTTAAAAAAAATAAAAAACCTTGAGCTTTTACAACCACTTTAAAATCTGCATTTTGGCTTTAAAAGAAAAAAAAAGCCACTAAAAAACCCCTAGCACTTTATTTTCTAAAGCCAGAGGGCCGTGGAATAAAAATATGACAGTTGTGCCACTTATCACAACTGGTAAGGGAAAATATTATGAATTTTAGTGCACACAAACCATTTAATCCCCATTTTTTTCTGTTTAAAATAAAAGATACCAAAAACTGTCAATAGGTGACAGTTTAATGGCTGTTAAACGTGTCAGCTGTTTGTCGGGCCAAGCGATTCCAGCACTGGATGGTTTCTCACGGTGTGTGTTTTTTACAGTTATACTGGCTTCCCTGGTCTGAGGAGGGCTGCATCTAAAGTCAGGTTGTTCAATTAAGCTTTGACAATAAAACTGAAAAGCTGATTGGTTACTATGCCAGATTCTGTGTGCATCAGTTTTAGTAAACCTCTCCAAATGTGTTGAGCAATAGTTTACATACACATCCTATGTGCTTATTTGGCTTCCTGTATGTGTGCGAAGGGGAAACTGGGGGGTGCTTGTGTGGTTTTTTTCCTTCTTTAGTCCACTTTCACATTTTTACCTTTTTTAATTGTATTTAACAAGTAGGCTGACAAGCTCCATATGTAATAGCACTGATCAGGTGCTTGCTTTATCCTCCTCAAGCTCCTGACATACTAGACACATCCAAAGACCTGCGGAGGACACATCTGAGTCTGGCATATTGGCCGAAAGCTGAACTTTCATATATGTCAAACTCTCAACTCCAATTCACATTCCATAAGGGCTTGTTCACCCCAGTTTATGAACTGCAATGCAGCAGCTGGCATGTGGTACAGTCCAGCTGGACCAGTGCAGTGTTGATGGACATAGATAAACTATAGTCCGTAGGGTTCAATATTGAATTAGCCCACCCTTGGGGGAAAAAAAAAAAAAAAAAAGTTCTTGACAATAAAAGTTTTTTTTTTATCAAGTAATCCCATTTCCTGTTTTTGAAGGTTTATAAAACAACAGTAACTAATTGTATAATTACCTGTTCGGAATACTTATATGAGGATATGTCATCTTGAGAAGATACAGCCCGGCCCATTTCATCCTGAAGTGACTGAAAAAAAAAAAAATAGATTCAAATTACAGATGCATTTAAATATTTAGATACTTATTCAGCACTTGGTTTGGAGAGGGATCAACAAGGCCTATAGTGATAATACGACTATCCCCACTGTGTCACTGATGTTTTGAGGGTGTGAGCTATAAAAAGGCACGGGGATCTTGTGAAAATTGATGGCAAGATGAATAAAGCATGTCATGAGAAAATACTGGCAGACTGGCAAAGCTGCGCATGGGAAGTTCTTGGATGTTACAGCAGGACAGTGACCCTAAGCACAAGGCCAAGTTGACCTCGGATATCTCCCCAAATAAAAACGCCATACCTAGTCGGCTCCAGGTGCAGGAATCACAGCTGTTCCCACGCCTGCAACCAACCCCATGGGGGGGGGGGAATGGGAACGAATGCATCCCAACCTGCACTGTGCTCACGGGTGAGGGAACCACACAGAAACCCCGTCAAAAAGACCATTCACGCGGATGTGGTCTGGAAAGGGTGCATGCACCTTTTCCTTGCGAGACATGTGGCACAGTAGCCCATTAATTTGCCTGCAGTCTTGTTCACACAGGGCATACTACAGTGTACACTCTTGCGAGGCCATGTTTACCTTCATGGGAATGCCTAGGTGTTCCATGCATCCCCATGCAGGTATTTCCACTGATGTCAATTGGGCCGCTGCTCCCAATTTGACATCCATGACATGCTTTCAGAAAATTTATGGTATAGGGGGGTCTTTTACAAATTATGAAAGCTATAAGGGAATAATAGTAACCTCAGATTTTTAGAGTAAATGCTGTTTATTTACAGTTTTGTGCACCTTCACTTTTCACCATTTACTAAAAAAAGTAAAATTTAAAATTTACAAATCTTTATTTATTAACTGAATACAGTTTTAGCTTTTATATCTAGCAGGAATTTAGTAAGTGTGTATTTTTTGCGAAAAAATTGTTTTAAACATAAGTGAAAACTATCACAGGGCCTAAAAGGAAAAAAAAAAAAAAAAATCAGTAGCACCTCTCGTTCTACTGGTCCTATGCTTTCACAAAATGTATTGTTTAGGGGATCTTTCACAAACTCTGAAAGCTGTAAGGGACAAAAAAAAAAAAAAAAAATAAGCTTGCAAAAAATGATATGGTCACCTGACTTTAAAAGTGGAGTGCAGGGCCTGCCAGCAAAAGGGTTAAACCCAAAAGCAAATATTATAAAGCAGCTTACCAATTATATGTGATGGCTGCATTAGTTTTTTTAACTTTCAATTTTCACCTAGCGTTCTTGTTAGTAAGCTTTGTTTTTCAAAAGAACAAGCTATTCTGCAGATGTAACATTTAGAGGGTTGAGGCAAACCAAGCACCTCTGAAAAGGGGTGCTTATAATTAGCTTGTATTTAACTAAAACCTTTATCCCAAAATGAAAACTGTTGCTGTAACCGTTTAAACAGTGTTCGCTTGAATTTAGCATCAGTCTGTTAGCACACTAACATATTTAAATATACTAACAGTACCCTCCCCCCAGAATGACAATGCTGTTGTCCAAAAGTCTGTGTTATGTCTCCACCCAGGGTCCAGACATTGCAGAAAAAAAAAAAAAAAAACTAATGCAGCTGCCACATCTAAATGATTGGTAAGCTGCAATATATTTAGAGATTTGGTTTTACTACCGCTTTAATTGTACCGCCGCTTTAAGTGCACATGATACCAATACAATCATATCTTGTGAACCATAAATAAAGAAAATATTAACGGTTTCTGGGTTGCAATTTTATTGCCAGGCTGTCTGGAAGTATGCAGGATTCCCTGTCTCCAGTGTGGAGGAATCTTCTCTTCGGACCTATTTGGGGCCAAATCTTATCAATTTCTTGCACTGCGGACTCTGCAATTATAACATGACTTGTATGGCCAAGGTCTCTTGGAGTGCTGGTGGCAGTACACACACACACACACACACACACACACACACACACACACACACACACACACACACACACACACACACACACACACACGTGTGTATTGAACATGTCACCATTTTTCTCAGTAAATAGATTTCTAAAAAGGCGCTGACATGACATTTTCACCACGTTGGTAACAACCCATGCAATCAATGCAAAGAAACCAAAACAAAAAAGTTCAGAAATTAAATTCCTAATTTTCTATTGGATTCAAGTCAGGTGATTGACTGGGCAATTCTAGAAAATGTATTTTCTGTCTTTAAAACCAAAATAGAGGAGTTTCCTTGGCTTTGTGTTTGGGATCATTGTCTTGCTGTAATGTCCACCCTTGTTTCATCTTCAATATCGTGGCAGATTGAATCAAGCATGTCTTGGTACATTTTTCCATTTATCCTTCCTTCAATGAAATGAAGTTTGCAAGTACCATTTGCTGAAAAACAGCCCACACCATGATGTTCCCACCTCCAAACTTCAATGTTGGTATAGCGTTTTTGGGGTGATGTACAGTGCCATTTAAACTCCAAAACACAATGTGCATTATGGCATACAGAGAGTTCAATTTTAGTCTCATGTGACCAGACTATATTCTCCCAGTATTTCACAGGCTTGTCTAAATGTTGTACAGCAAATTTTAAATGAGCTTCAACATGCTTTCATAAGTCACGCACGAATATATAAATTGTGGTTGCACCGCCACAAATGTTAAATCAATAATTCTGACTGCTCCAGACCTGACAGCTTACCCAGAGATGTCCTAGTCAAGCCTCACTTCATTCATTCGTTCTACCTCTCCATTATTCTACCCATCACTATTGAGATCAGACTTGTTGTCCTAGTTGAGCCTTTAGAGAGAGATACAGTCAGGTCCATAAATATTGGGACATCGACACAATTCTAACATTTTTGGCTCTATACACCACCAAATGGATTTGAAATGAAACGAACAAGATGTGCTTTAACTGCAGACTGTCAGCTTTAATTTGAGGGTATTTACATCCAAATCAGGTGAACGGTGTAGGAATTACAACAGTTTGCATATGTGCCTCCCACTTGTTAAGGGACCAAAAGTAATGGGACAGAAAAATAATCATAAATCAAACTTTCACTTTTTAATACTTGGTTGCAAATCCTTTGCAGTCAATTACAGCCTGAAGTCTGGAACGCATAGACATCACCAGATGCTGGGTTTCATCCCTGGTGATGCTCTTCCAGGCCTCTACTGCAACTGTCTTTAGTTCCTGCTTGTTTTTAGGGCATTTTCCCTTTAGTTTTGTCTTCAGCGAGTGAAATGTCCATCTGCACTGTGAAGCGGCGTCCAATGAGTTCTGAAGCACTTGGCTGAATATGAGCAGATAATATTGCCCGAAACACTTCAGAATTCATCCTGGTGCTTTTGTCAGCAGTCGCATCATCAATAAATACAAGAGAACCAGTTCCATTGGCAGCCATACATGCCCACGCCATGACACTACCACCACCATGCTTCACTGATGAGGTGGTATGCTTAGGATCATGAGCAGTTCCTTTCCTTCTCCATACTCTTCTCTTCCCATCACTCTGGTACAAGTTGATCTTGGTCTCATCTGTCCACAGGATGTTGTTCCAGAACTGTGAAGGCTTTTTTAGATGTCGTTTGGCAAACTCTAATCTGGCCTTCCTGTTTTTGAGGCTCACCAATGGTTTACATCTTGTGGTGAACCCTCTGTATTCACTCTGGTGAAGTC
Source organism: Staurois parvus (assembly GCF_062004578.1). Lineage (NCBI taxonomy): Eukaryota > Metazoa > Chordata > Amphibia > Anura > Ranidae > Staurois > Staurois parvus. The sequence goes on from NW_028317998.1 coordinate 60,131, forward strand.
TTCTCTTGATTGTTGACTGACAAACATACACCTACCTCCTGGAGAGTGTTCTTGATCTGGCCAACTGCAGTGAAGGGTGTTTTCTTCACCAGGGAAAGAATTCTTCGGTCATTCACTACGTGGTCTTCCGTGTCTTTTGGTGTTGCTGAGCTCACTGGTGCATTCCTTCTTTTTAAGAATGTTCCAAACAGTTGTTTTGGCCACGCCTAATGTTTTTGCTATCTCTCTGATGGGTTTTTGTTTTTTCAGCCTAATGATGGCTTGCTTCACTGATAGTGACAGCTCTTTGGATCTCATCTTGAGAGTTGACAGCAACAGATTCCAAATGCAAATAGCACACTTGAAATGAACTCTGGACCTTTTATCTGCTCATTGTAATTGGGATAATGAGGGAATAACACACACCTGGCCATGGAACAGCTGAGAAGCCAATTGTCCCATTACTTTTGGTCCCTTAACAAGTGGGAGGCACATATGCAAACTGTTGTAATTCCTACACCGTTCACCTGATTTGGATGTAAATACCCTCAAATTAAAGCTGACAGTCTGCAGTTAAAGCACATGTTGTTTGTTTCATTTCAAATCCATTGTGGTGGTGTATAGAGCCAAAAATGTTAGAATTGTGTCGATGTCCCAATATTTATGGACCTGACTGTAAATGGATGTGTGAAATCTTAATATCCACCCTAACCCCCCACCCCCACTTCTTTTAACAATATGGATTTGGGTCAGAGCAGAAAATGTGTGCCACTCTTCATGGGTTTACCCTTATCTCGCAGATGGTAGTGACTTCACTCCTTTTATTTTGGGACTTGTTCCCCTCAACTGGTTACGGTTCAGTTGTTATATGTTGTGCTCATTGAGCACCCTATACTCGAATGTGTGCCATCACTGAGCATATCTACCCCTCCAGTTTTAAAATACTGAACCATAACGTTCAACGTCTAAAAACTCTCCCACTAGGCACACAAAGGCCTTTCACTATTATCACAAACTAAGTATTATATTTTGTTACGCCAAGAAACCTTTCACCTGTGTCTCGGCTCCTAATGTCAAATATCGCACCTTCTTTCGTGGCAAAAGCCCACATACAAAACAAAGCACGGCGATCTGTATTGCAAAAAAGATCCCTTCACACCCAATGTAAAAGACAGACAGCAGATACCATTTGGTGGCTGGGAGACTCAACGAACAGGCAGTCACTCCAATCTCATACTTGGCTCCCAACACGGGACAAGGTGGATAGGTCACGTTATTAGGCGGAGATAGCAATACCGCATTAGACCAAATATTATAGAAATCCAACCCCAATAAAGCAATCTTAAAGCAGACCATAAAAGAGTAGTAAACTGGCAAGGATATTACACTCCTGTGACTTCATAGATGGTGGGAGACTGTAATCCTGTGACCAGAAACCATACATTCTATTCCCATGTACACAACACATACGCATGAATAGACCATATTTTCACTCCCTCCGTTGCTCCCATTCAACTCTTCTGCCAAAATTATCATTTCCCTGTTAGTCTCCTTATGTGATCTATGGTTCATACCACAGGCCTCCTCATACAGACTTAAAGGATAAGTGAACCTTTAAAAAAAAAAAAAAAAAAAAATTTGCAAATTCTTTTCAGTAAAAAAAATTGCAGTTATAACACAGGTGCAATGTCAAAAGATGTTCCATGGTCCACTGGTAGGAATATCAAATTATATTGGCCTGCTCACAAGGAGGGGGGAGAATCGGGGGGGAGCTGCAAGAGTAGGAACATGTTATACCCTAAAATGGGTGGACATGTCCCTAAAGGTGAATTTATCCTTTAATGCATCTCTACTCAACAACCCCATAATCTTTACAGAAACTGAAAAAGAACTACAATACTTTCATGAAAACCCTCCACTGACATCTCAAGTACAAATTGGGACATTCATAAGCAACTATTTGGGCACATCATCAAACAGGAATGGGAGCTACAATGCTTTAAGCCTGAGCAGAAATCAAATCAGATAGACCTCAAAAAAGACAGATTTGGCACACACTGCCTTGAATCTCATCTTAAGAGATTTTTTTTCATGATATCCTGCTTCTTTTCGTGGCATGTGACCATGTGAGAATTAATGGAGAATTAATTCACTGAGTGGGGAGGTCAGGCAGCCATGGAAAGCCTTAACCCAGCAATGGGCAAACTACGGCCCGGCGGACCTTTTAATCCGGCCCGTGGAGCGTGATGTGAGGCTGTCAGGATGTGTGTAGGTGGGGCAGCGTGACGAACGTGAGGGGAGCTAGGCTCCTCTCACAGTCCGCCCTGAAGACCGGAACGGCGCGGGAACACGGCGAGAGGAACGCGCGGAGCAAAGGTAAGTAAATTGACACAGGGGGGACTTACTATAGGGGGGATGAATTACTATATGGGGGATGAATTACTATATGGGGGATGAATTACTATGCTTACTATGGGGGAATATTACTATACTTACTATGGATGACACATACACATCATTCATCTACTCTTGGTCCGGCCCCCGGGTCCAATATATGAACCCATTGAGGCCCTCAAGTCAAAAAGTTTGCCCACCCCTGCCTTAACCCATTGAAAGCACTGGGCCCGACAATTTATCTGGTCATTACTATAGAAAATATTCAGAGGTCTTATTTCCCCAATCACGCTCTTTTGAGGAAAGGCTCCTTTTAACCTCCGCTTGAAAACAATGCACTCATACACATCATACCAAAATCAGGTAAAGATCATGGAGATTGTGCTGAATACTGCCATATTTCACTCAAATGTAGATTGCAAAAATCATAATCAAAACCTTAGCCACCAGAATAAACACTTTCTAAATACATTCACCCAGACCAAGTAGGGTTTTGTCCCATGTGGACAAGCTCCTGACAAACCAGAGTGTCAATTGACATTTCAGAATTGCAAAGGACATGAGAAGGGCCACGATGTTGTCAATAGACCTTCATAAGGCTTTCAACTCCCTGTCATGGGGCTACCTTTTCTACACTTTGCAGTGATATGCATTTTGCCCTAACTTTTTGATGCTATTCTGAAGGCTGTAGTGAATCTACAGCTCAACTGTTGAAGGGTTTAAGCTCCTAATACATCAACATACACAGAGGCATGCACCAAGGATGTCCCCTGTCCCCAATCCTGTTAATTTTAGCTCTAGAATGCATGGCAATTAAGCTCAGGTGTAGTACTGACAAAAAAGGCATTTATTGTGGGATCACAAACACAAGTACACCCTGTTTGCAGACAATATATTGAGGCTACTCTTCTCTCCCATTAACTTCTATTCCCAACTTATACACTGTTCTGCAACATTCAATTTCAATCTCAGGACTCAAAAGTCAATCATTCCAAATCATTAGCTTTAAGTATATCCCTTTAGGACCCCACCATCCATACTATACAAGACTCTTTCCCCTTTAAATGGTGATCTGAGGCCATCCCCTACTTCGGCATATATTTAACTCCCTCTACACACCTTGTACAAAAAAACAAAACAAAACAAAAAAAAAAAAAAAAAAAACAGTGAAACTCGTAGCTGTGGCCTTTTTAAAAAAACAGACACTCACCTGTCCAGGGATCCAGCATCATGCTTGCTCCAGTGGGTTTCGTCTCTGCTCTTCAGTCCCCAGCATCGGCTGCTACACTGGTCAGTCCACTGTGCCTGCTTGTGGTTTCACAGCCATCTGCCCAATGCACATGTGTGAGCCATGCAGTGCCTTGTGTATGGTCTTGCACTCTCTTGGGACTGGTCACATGTCCCAAGAGGCTGTAGGGAGAGAGGAGGAGGAAGGCAAACTTCTACTCCAATCTTCCACCTAGGCAAATGGAGCAGAAGTGGGAGCAGGTACCTGTCAAAATCAGTTACCCCCAAAACAGGTATGGTTTTACAGGTGGAGGTCACAGAAAAGATGAGTAGGGAAAACAATTTCAGACTGTTTTTCACTAGTTTTGCATTCGGCTAGGGTCAGTGTCACTACTGGTAGCATGAGGCGAAACCTGGACCCTTCAGAGGTTGCACAGGCAGTCCAACTCCTCCAGGATGGAACATCAATACAGGCCATTGCCAGAAGGTTTGATGTGTCTCCCAGCACAGTCTCAAGAGCATGGAGGAGATTCCAGGCAGTTACTCTAGGAGAGCTGGACAGGGCCGTAGTAGGTTCTTAACCCATCAGCAGGACTGGTATCTGCTCCTTTGTTGGAGGAACAGGATGAGCACTGCCAGAGCCCTACAAAATAACCTCCAGCAGGCCACTGGTGTGAATATCTGACCAGGAAGGAATTTTTTTTCCCTGCAAGAGCAAACTGGATCATGCTTTGTTGGGTTTTTTTTTTTTTGCCTTTCTCTGGATCAACTGTTGGAATAGGATTAACTATTTTTTTAATGGTTGAACTGGATCGACTTTTGTATTTTTTCAGCCAGACTAACTATGCAACTATAGGTCACTGGCATTCTGTGCTTTTCACAGATGAGAGCAGGTTGACCCTGAGAACATGTGAGAGACGTGAAAGGGTCTGCAGAAGCCATGGAGAATGTTATGTTGCCTGTAACATCATTCAGCATGACAGTTTTGGGGGGGAGGGGAGAAAAAAAAGGGGGGAGAGGGGAGAAAAAAAAGGGGGGAGAGGGGAGAAAAAAAAGGGGGGAGAGGGGAGAAAAAAAAAGGGGGGAGAGGGGAGAAAAAAAAAGGGGGGAGAGGGGAGAAAAAAAAAGGGGGGAGAGGGGAGAAAAAAAAAAGGGGGGAGAGGGGAGAAAAGGAGGAAAAGTGGGGGGGGAGAAAGAAAGGGAATATGAATGTTTGCTACTTACAATTATGGCCCCAGGCTGCTATCCTGTAGGCTCAGGCATCCAAGAACTGGAGCTGCTACTCTGTGCTGTATACTGTATTTAAATCTGCCACCGCCATAGCCCCTTTCACAGGAGTGTGTGAAGATCATCCTTTATCCACACACAGGATCATCATTAAGTATAATCGGTGTTCTGCAACAAGTAGTGGTGCAGTGACAGACCTTTGCATGGGGCTTCCTACTGTCTCTAGTCTGTCAAGCAGTACCCCAATGGTCAGTACGGTGTTGTATGGAATATGTACTTGAAATTTGAAGCTGCCGGCTGGCCAGGTCCCCATTAAGTGATGTGGCTCAGACCCCCTACATGAGGCCTGGTGGTACCCAGTTATTGGTGACCCCGACTACAGTCATTAGGTGAGTAGGCGGTACTGTACAATGAACAGGGTTAAGGAGTCCAGTGTAGTATTTTCATGATGCAACCAAATAAAATTACATTAAGGTTTCAAGGAAAGCAAATAAAAAAAAGATGGAAGTCTGCTAAACTGAGAAAAGATCATGTCATGTGGCTGGTGAACAATTTATAAGATGTTGGATCCTGCAGGCAGATATTTTCAGGCTTTCCACACTCTCCCTGACTTCTGCAAAGCTCACAGCATCCAAAGAAGACATGAACTCCAAGACCAGGCACATCCCCATCTCCATCACACTTGTACAGCATAGCAAGCAAGGAGGAAGCAGTCTCCTTCAGTCCACCACAGGGCAAATGAAAGTTACTGCTGAGGGAGGGGGAAAAGAATCATCCCAATCTGTGTCTGTCCAAATGACACATGACAACAATGTAACAAATCATTGTACCCCAATGTGCAGGCATTCGGCTGCAGCAGCAAATGTTGACGTGCCCCGATGTCTGTAGCATTGGGTAGGGCAATGACCTGAACAAAAAAAGGCAGGTGTCCAGGAGCGGGTTTGTTTTCCAGGATGCAGCCTGGGACAAGGACATGTTGAGACATTATATTAAAAATGTATTGGCTGACAGTTCTACCCTGTGCCTGAAGGTCAGCTTGAATTTGCCTTGAAGCCGATTGAGGTTCTTTATCCACCATTTGAACAATCCTTCATTGCAATCTTTGATCATTTTTTCTCTTTCATCCACATCCATAGAGATTCGCTACAGTGTCATGGGCTGTAAACGTTTTGACAATGTTGCACACAGTGGACACAGGAAAATCAAGATCTCTAGAGATAGACTTGTAACCTTGAGATTGTCCATGCTTTTCCACAATTTTTGTTCTGAAATCCTCAGACAATTCTTTGCTGCCCTTTCTCTTCTCGATGCTCCATGTGGCATACAAACAAAAGGTTGAGTCAATTTTTCACCATTTTACCTGGTTGCCGGTGTGATTTCTATATTGTCAGCACCTGTTGACCACTTCAGCTCTCACACCTGTTTACACCCAATGGAGCAGACCATATTTTCACATTTTTTGTTTTTCCATTTTTTCAAGTTTGATCAGTAATATTTTGAACACAAGTACTGTGGGAAAAACCCGTACATTTTATTCTGCTGCTTGTTCTATTTACTTCAACATTAAAATTACATTTTTGGTACAAAGCATGTTGAAGTTATTTACAACAAATATTTTTTTACATTTTGCATATATTTCATTTTTCTCATAATGCATCAGTAATTAAAGTTCTTACCGATTTAAAAATAAAACAGATATACCCTAAACCATATATTTAACAGTAAACCCCTAAAGATCAGGAATGTATATATGTGATTTATAATATATTTTTCCCCAACACAAAATTTAAAAATAGAAACCGGAAACAGGAGATGAAAATTTTAAAATGGTGCTTATACAAGGTGATCTACTGAAATGAATGGGTTAAGTAGTAAAATAAAGGTTAAATAAAGGCATGTCCTAGTTAATTAAGAGTTAACCAATTCCTTGTGCACACAAACATTCTTCTGTGTTAGATAAGACAGCTAGTGTGCTACTTCTGTTCATGTTTATAAATGTTACACTGAATGATCACTGATTGGCTGTCACAGTGATCATTAAATGAGGAAGGCTTCTGATTTGCTCCCAGTCATAGGATTGGGAGCTTATCTTTCTACAGATACCAGGTCTCACAGGGCTGTGCAGTGGAGAGGAGAAATTGAAGCCATCTCCTGGACACAGAGGAGACCTTTAAGTATAGAGGAGATTTTATGGACATGTGTAACATGCCGAAGGTAGGCAACTAGTTAATTGATAAAGGAAAGTTTCATTACAAATTACAGTAGCTTTACAAACTTGGAATACAATTATTTCTTACAATTTTGAGAAGCTGCTGATAATTTTGTGCAGTCCATTTTTGGAGTTTTGCATGGAATGTTAGATTTGGCTTTTTGTTTCTCCACATTTTTATGTCATACCAATACGAACAAAATAAACATGAGAATGCCTAAACATTTGTAATTGCAACAATTTTCTGGGCAAAGTGGTGCATTATCTGACAGAAATCAGGGGTGTCAATATTTTTGGCCATGACTGTATAACCCATTTTCAGTAAGGTCAGCATGTTCATATGGGATACCTCGGGTTTTGGGATTAGATTCCAGGTCACTGATAGAAGTAGTAGTGTAGATGTTGTGTTTTGTGTTTGGGTTGTATCCATAGAGAGTGCCATTCATAAAGTTTCTGGAGTTTCTTTTTTTTTTGCTTCTTATTCATGGCTCGTTTTTGCAGGGGCTTTTGTATAGTTTAATTTCATTTTTAATTTTGTTAGTGCTAGTAGTACTCTTGGAAAAATTAAGGAATTTTTTTTTTTTTTTTTTTTTTTTAACTACACATACTGTCACCTGTACAGTACAACCTCATCATAGGACTGGTGTGGTGGTGATTAGAGAAACTGACTTTTTTTTTTTTTTTTTTTTTTTACTCTGCCATCAGTGTACCCATAGTGTCAGACACTACTACTCGGGGGAGGACAGAATATGATCAAGTATTTTTTTTCTTTTTATACTTGTATTGCTTATAACAGTGATCACAATTATAAGCAATAGTTTTAACAGTCATGAATGGCTTTCATTCATGAGAGCTTGCTTAATATTGTGATGCTGTGATTGGCTACAGCTAAATCACAATAGTAAGCAAGCTTTGTTTTGCTTATATGTAATCACTATAATTTGACATAGCAATCATAATATCCCCAGCCGCTCACAGCAGCTGGATACTGAGCACAGTGATCCGCTGTGTCCACCATGCTAGTGTGCATGTGTACAGGTACGTCACAGTGCCTGGGGATGCTGCCCGACAACAGTAAATGTACCACAGCCAAACCACACAATGGAAGACCTTAATGTTTTAGTTCTTTAGAGATTATTTTAACATTCTGCTAACACTTTGTCCCCTTCTTTAAGGTCCAAGCAGTACTAATACACAAACTCCGAAAGCTTGTCCCGAAAAACTGGATGTGTGTGCAAATAAATAAAGCATTACGGACAATACTCACTTGTTCTCCCTATATTTCTAACATTGATGCAGGTGAAGGCAAAGGACTTAGTTCATATTTGGATGTCCTGAATGTTTTAAGCCCATGCTTTTTGTGTTGCTCCAGGGGAATGCTATAATTACCTAATTATCTGAGCGATTATATTTTTGTATGCAGCAAATGTTGATTGTTGTCATATGCAATGTTTGCATTTTCTGTACTTTATTTGAAATGCTTAATAAAAAATCCTTTCTAAAAGAAATAAGAAAGCAGGGGGCTGGCAGGATCACCAGGTATTTCACACAAAAGGGAGCAATAGAAAGAATCAATACTTTTAACACAATTACATGATACAGCAGACACCTATCAATAGTATGAAATGCTGGGGTAACATTCTGTAAGATAATTATGGCTTGAGTAGAGTTTCCTTTGTGCAGCTTAACATATCTGGTCACACCTACACTGCAGTACACAGTATCCGAAGGCTGGCCATACACTATAAGATTTTCGCACAGGAATATTTACATGAACATTCATATGAAAACTCTTGGTACAGTCAATGAATGGATGAATGTCATTCGAAAAGTTCACCACTTTTAACATTGTTTTAAAATAAATTAATTCCTCTATGAAAACCACCACCTGCGTGGTCAATAAATTCAGTAAAGAAAAATCATTTTCCTACCTGCTCCTTCAAATTTTCACATGACTGTGGTTACAAATGCATGTTGATTTGATCCCACCAACAATTAGAAAATCTAACAATGTTCCTAAACGAAAGTTTTTGGACAAAAATCTATGCATGTATGGCCAGCATAACAAAAAGCACAGAAGACAGACAAGTAATAAAAATAAAATACCAGATTCTGAGTGGATTCCGTCACACTATACAAAGAGGAGCTTTCAAATGCACCATCTGAAAACAAAAAGAAAAAAGCATTAGTGCATTACTAACAAGACACTTTACTTTAAAGCATAACTAAAAGGCAAAACTTTTTTTTTTTAGGTTTTGGATAGAGTGGAGAAAGATCAGAAGGCCTGTCCATTTTTATTGCTATCTGTGCCCTTGTTAAGGAGATTCCCTCTCTCTATTTATACTGTTTACCATTATTATTGAAAGTGAAAGTAAAGAAAATCCCAAATTTTGAGCTGTCCCAGAAGAGAAAGAGGGGAAGAAAGGGTAATCTTCCAATGGAGACATACGTTCTGATGACCTGGGGAATCCCCTTATTTGCTGAGATTTCCCCTCACTTCCGATTTGACTATGGGAAAGGAAGTAAAATTCCGTAATGGGACAGATGGCGAAAAATAAAATCTGACTGGGGTTATCACCCATGCGCACTAGCACACCCAGTCACTAGCCCACCGCATGCCCAGTGGATACAGCAGATCATGGTGCTCCGTTGCCGTGAGCAGCCGGGGTATCATGTGATCGCTATAACCAATCAGTGATCACAAATTATGTAAGCAAAAGGTCATGAATTTCATTAATTCATGAACAGCTTGCTCACTGTTGTGATGCCATGGTTGGCCCACAGCCATCACACTGTATCTGGCTCTCTGTACTAAGATTAGCTGTAGCCAATCACAGCAGTAAACCGCTGTCATGAATGAAAAACCAGTCATGACAGTTAAAGAAAAAAAGTTTTAAAAAGGTGAATTTTTTTTACACACATACTGACAGTCAGTATCCCTGATCACGGACACCAGTTATATGATGCTGTACTGCACTGCTGAACGTAGGTTAAAAAAAAAAAAAAAAAAAAAAAATTGTGAAAAAAAAAAAAAATTCTTAGAATTTCCACCAAAAAACGTTGACCAAAAAAAAAAAAAGAAAAAAGAAAAAAGAAAAAAAAAAAAACAAAAACTTACACTTCAAATACAATTTGTCATGCCTCTTACTAAATAGCTTTGACTGTTTACCGTCTTACTTTGTACTGTCCTAGCATTTTTAGGGCCTCAAGAAATGAGATGCAGAATTGATGTCAAAAACAGTCATTAGAATTGAGTACTTTTCAAAAATGTAGCAGAATACATATCAACCTAAATTTATGAAGAAGATGATTTGTTTGCAAAATGTTATAACAAAGAAAAAGTTTTGCTTATATAGCAAAAAAACAAAAAAACAAACAAAAAGAAAACCAACAGTTAGACTTACCGATAACGGCATTTCTACGAACCTTCCAGGACGGCACACCTGAGAGATGAGGGGCTCCTCCCTACAGGAAACAATCAATTTACAGCTGTTATAAGTCCCCTCCCTTCCCCTCCAGTTTGTAATAAAGTATCTACTGCAACCGGTCCACAAGGGGAATCATACATAGGCACTCACCCATTACAACTTTTAGGGGTTTCCTCCCCTCTTTCACTAGGGTGGGAAGTAGGCCTGCCGTCCTGCAAGGTTCGTAGAAATGCAGCTACCGGTAAGCCCAACGGTTGATTTTCCCCTATCACCTTTCAGGACGGCACACCCGAGAGCATAATCAAGTAACCGCAGGCCTACTTTAGGGTGGGCCCACAGTCTGTAGCACCTTCCAGTCGAAGGCCAAGTCTTGCTGTGACAGCACTTCAATCCGGTAATGTTTCAAGAAGGTGTCTTAACTGGATCAGGTGGCTGCACAGGAGGCCCCCACTTTCTCCACCCATGATGTGGCCATAGCCCTGGCTGAATGAGCTTAAACCTTTGCTGGTGCAAGGATCCCTGAACTCTCATAAGCGAAGGCAATAGCATGTCTGATCCACCAAGAGACTGAAGCCTTAGAGGCTTGAAGTCACTTCCTTGGTCCAGCATACGAAATTAACAGATGGTCGGACCTCCTAAAATTTTTGGCCCTATGCAAATAAGTGAGGAAACCTCTCCTCACATCAAGACAGTGGAATTTTTCTTTTGCTTTCTTGGGATTATCACAGAAGAAAGGCAAAGATATTTCCTGTATTTGAATGGATAAGGAAGCTACCTTGGGCAGGTACATAGGGTCACCCTTAGGCCAGACCCAATCTGGCAGGATCAATGAATTGGGTTCTTTGACCAACAAATTTGTAGGTCTCCAACTCTTCTTGCTGTGGAGGTAGCCAACAAAAAAGATAATTTTAACATCAAAAACTTAAAGAGAATCTCCTCTTTTGGTTCAAAAGGGTGCTTTGATAATGCTTCTAGCACTCTGGCCAGATCCCACGACGGAAAACTCTTTTGTAGATGGGATAGCTCTTTCCCTGGCCACCAAAAAAAGCTTAACTAAAGTCTCTTTAGCTAATCAGCATCAAGAAAAACTGAAAGTGCAGCAATTTGTACTCAAAGGGTGCCAACTGCCACTCCTCTCTTTCAACACCATCCTGGAGCAACTCCAGGATCATTGGAATAGAGGTAGAGGATACCCGTTTTCGTTTGCAACAAGAAAAAAAAAAAAAAAAAAAAAAAAAAAAGATTTTCCATACTTTTGAATACATTTTCCTGGTTATAGGCTGCTTAAGAGCCGGGTGTCCAACTCTTTCGGAGCAACCCTTACTCTTTAGGATCTAGCGCTCACTAGCCAGACTGCCAATTGGAAGAATTAAAGCTTGGGGTGGGGGGACCCTGGAGAAGATCTGGCAGGATCGGAAGCCTCCAAGGTTGTGCCACCAAGGAGATTGTTAGGGTCGTGAAACACACCCTCCTTGGCCACCAAGGTGCAATTAGGAGGAGGTGGCCCGACGACTTGCTGAGCTTCTGGAGATCCCATGGGATTAAACACAGGGGGGTGCGAGGGGAAAAAGGCATATGCTAGCCTGAACCTCCAGATCTGCAAAAAGGTGTCTAGGCCCTCTGACCATTTCCCAGGATACCAAGAAGGACCTCCTCGCCTTCTTGTTCCTGCCATCGGCAAAAAAAGGTCCATTTCTGGCTTACTGAACAGTTGAACCAAGGTCTGAAAGACCTTTGGGTTCAGCTCCCAATTCCAGTCTGATCGGCTGGCGAGAAAGTCCACTTCCTGGTTGCTTGTCCCTCTTATATGAACTGCTGCAAGGGAAAGAACTTTCCCTTCGGCCCAACCCAGGATCTCCTTTGATAGGTCCAAAAGATGTCTGGATCTAGTTCCACCCTGATGGTTCATTTAGGCAACCGTGGTGGCATTGGCTGAGCTGACCTGCACCTCCCTGCCCAAGATACTGTTCTCGAAAGCCTTCAGAGCTTTGCCTAACACACTGCACTCCCTGGAGTTGGACAAAGACTGGGAAATCACCCCAACCCCAGGAGCGTGCATCTATGACCACTTTTAGGGGTCCCACTGGGCCCAGGGCCTGCCTCCCTAAAGATTGCAGGGAGTCACCCACCATTCTAGTGAGGATTTTACCTGTGGAGTGAGGACTAGCTTTTTGTCCATGGATTCTTTCTTCATGTCCCAGCAGGACAGAACGAAGAACTGCAGGTGTCTTGAGTGTATAATGGACGGGATGACTGCAGACATCAGTCCCAGCTCCCTCAAGACCTCCCTTGGGGAGCTTGAATGCATCTCTATCAGACACCTCACTGACAGGACTATCTTCAGCACCTTGTCCCTCAGTAGAAAGTTTTTTGAGCTCGTGTCCATGTAGCCCAAGAAGGTTTTGACCTGCTCTGGCTCCAGAGAGGATTTCTCTATGTTCACCATCCAGCCCAGAGACTCCAGGGTGGTGATCATTCTCCCCGTGTCTGCCTTCACCTGGATAGCAGAGGGACCAAGGATTAAAAGATTGTCTAAATAGGGGATCAGGAATATCCCCTGAAGGTGCAGGAGAGCCACTGCTTTGGCTAAGATTTTTTTTAAAAATCCTTGGACTGTCCGCTAGTCCAAAAGGAAGAGCCCTGAACTGCCAATGGGCTGTTTCTTCCCCAATTACTATTGCAAACCTCAAATATGCCTGATGTTCTGGATGAATTGGGACATGTAAATAGGCAGTGCTGTCATAAAGCCTTCCATGAGAGCTTCCCTCTTCAAGGCGTCCTGAGGAAGGAGAGTTAGGGTGATCACTTGTGGGGGCCTTGACGAGAACTCCAAGTGATAGCCCTCTGGTACTAGTTGACAGATATAGGCACTGAGATATGGTCTCACTGGGAGGCAAAATGTGACAGGCGGCCCCCTACCCTGATCCTGGAATCACTTTTTATGTTTGGGGAGGAAAACGGCAAATTGCTCCTTTGCCTTCCCCTCCCATTGCCCCATTTCTTATTCAAATAGCCCTTCTGGCTGAATTAATGAGTACAGCTGTTTTGGCTGAGGCTGTAATGGTTTTGACCGCAGTATCCTCCAGGTAGGCTACTTCCCTATCACTGAGAGGAAAATCTAGCACTTCATCTGACTTGCCCCCCTGCAAAAGCTGTTTGGTCAGTCTTTCCATCCAAAAGTATGTATTTCTGGCAATGCAGGTTGCTGCCAGAGCTGGGGCCATGGCAGATGTGTTAGCAACCCATGCCTTCCTTAGGAGGAATTCATACATTCAGTCCATCAAATCCTTAATGCTCCCTGAATCCTCAAAGGAGATATCAGACCTATTGGTAACTTGCGACATCGCAGCATCCAACCTGGGAAGCTTAAATAATTTATAATCTTCTGCTTCCTCCTCTTTACAGGGGAACCTCTCCCCCCCCCCCCCCTCAAGTCTTGGGTCTGACCATTCCTCCTGTCAGGATCCTTCCATTCCTGTAAGATTAAATCCTTTAAGGATTGGTGGAAGGGGAGCACCCTAGCAAGGGCCTTAACTAGGCCCCTATATATCTCTTCCTGCGCCGAGGGCTCTCTGGGGGTTTCTGAGATTTCTTCGGTGGCGTAAACCACCTGAAGGAGCCCCTCCAGATCTTCCAGCAGGAAGAGCTGCCTACCAGGCTTAACCTCCTCCCCTGCCTCGCTACCCAGATCTAGGTCCACCTCCTCCCCTGAGATGTAGTCTTATCTAGGCGGACTATCCAACTCTCCCTTACTCTCCTCCTCATCCCTGGCTTGGGCTGGAGGAAGAATCTGGGAAGACGGGAGAAATTAACTGGGGCCCCTCTGATGTTAAGACTTTAATGTGAGGATGGGCCTTCCTTTAGGGTTTAGCGCCTCTGGGCCTGGTCCCTGCGGCTGTGCCACCAAGGTTTGAAAAGACTGGATGGTGGCTACCATCTCTGCTTGAATAAATGCTAGGAAAGTTTTCATCAAGCTTGAAGCCTCTTCCCCTGCCAGATGGTTAATACATCTATAGCAAAATGGTTTAAGGGTGGGACCTTGCTAGTTATTCTCCAGAATAACCACATTTCCATCATGGACCTCCTTGGTTCCGCTTGGGGATTCTGAAAGAGAAAAGAGGAAAACCAATTGCTTAGTCTCTCTCTCTTCCTATCCCCTTCCGGCTGACGGGCTTTAACATATAGTTAATTAGGGGAGGGGGAATTGGGGGACACACCCAGTCTAACCTGACATGGTCCATCGTTGCCCCCTCTCTTCCCCTCAAGAAAGGCACTCAACGAGTGCCAACTTTGACTTGCCTGCAGTCACTGGTGCTGCCATCCCTTCCTCCTCCTCCTCCATGAGGTGGTTCAGCTCGGTCTCTGCTGCAAAAGCCAGGTGTGCCATCCTGGAATGTCAGCTGACTGCTCTCAACTGCCCTGCTGTCCTCACTCCCCAATGTACTCTGGCTTCTCTCCGCTCTCTTACAGGCTGTGCTGTGTTCCTGGCCCCACTCACTTCCGGTGACATTACCAGAATATCCTGTGGAGCCAGAGTGAGGCTTGGAGTGCACGCAAATGGGTACTGAAGACTATTTGGGGGAGAAGGAGACCGCAGCCGGGCGGCATTTTTACACCTTACAGTGGCAGGTCACACTCCCAATCACCGGAGCGCTGGTACCACGTGGAGGCGACCTGTGAGAAGGAACAAGCCTGCAGGTTAGTTCAGCCCTCCTCAGCCTCCCTATGCCCTGCCTCACAGGGGTACGATCCGACCCTCCCTGGTCTTCTGGTCACAGAAAATAAACATTCCGATGTAGGGAGAAACCATCAATATTGGAGGACAAGGGAAAAAGAGTTGACTTATAACAGCTATAAATTGATTGTGGCCCCTCATCTCTCAGGTGTGCCGTCCTGGAAGGCGATAGGAGAAAGTTCTGTGTGTGTGAAAAAATTATAAAAAATTAATTTGGGTACAGTGTTGCAAGACCAAGCAATTACCAGTTAAAGTAATGCAGTGCTGAATATAGCAAAAAAATGCCCTGGTTATTAACGTGGGGTTAACACCTTCCAGGGGTCAAGTGGATAATTTAAAGTAACAAGGCACATGCATTATCGCACAAATATAAGGAAAACCTGAATAGCATCTAAAAACAGGTTTAAACTCTTGCTACCAAGGTAAATTTAAAAATGCCCTAGTATTAAAAGGTGGTTAAAGTGGAATTTTAGTCAGAAAATTAAGTCCTGCTAGATCACTTCAGACTGGCCCCTTTTGCAGGTAGAGCTATGTAAAACATTAAAAATAAGTGCCCATACTGAATAAAAATCCAGTAATACACTGTGACCCTGCTTTGCACATTCTTAGTTGCACTCTTTTTCAGCACTGTGCTGAAGATGTAGAGGCCAATCTACTGACAGCCTAAAGATTTACTGCAGCTTAGGGGCTCTAGACTTTAGCAAAAAGCAGCCTCCAGCAACAAAAAACAGGACCAATGCTGGAGGCAATTTACAGCACTAACCAATTTTGATAACAACGTGTAATGTATGTTCCTTGCTAAAGAACAGTCATTTTGTTCAAGTTGTTCTGAGTAAAGTTCCACATTAAAGCGGGCATGCAGCTGTTAAGGCACACGCATGAGCTTCATATTAATTTTCACAGCCTGCAAGGGCTTTCAGATAAAGTGATCCAGGGGGCTCTAGAGCCATTTTGGAGATTGCTCTGAAGGTGCGCAATTATGTCACTTTTCTTCTGGGTTAAGAGCGGTCATTTCACAGCTACTGTGTCTGGGGAAGCTGCTAATAAAGCATATTCTGTGTTCTAAGAGCTGCAGTGGAAACAACCCAACATCTCCATTAAACAGGACCTTTCACCTGCCCATGCTATGACCAAGGGTATTTGTTAGCGCTTTTAATACATCAAATGGCAGATAAAATGTTACATCAATACTCAAGCTACTTCTGCTTTGTTAAAGCAGAATAGGGTTTGAAGTCAGGAGTGCGAGAGATTTGAAAATGCATGCCCTGGTAAACCATCTTCAATGAGCATTTAACTATACATTTTCATACTAACCTGAAGTATACATGAAATCTCCATGATATTCTCCTGCAAAATTGAACTGCAAATGTATTACCATAATACAACATGTACATTTCTAACATGTAAAAAAAAAAAAAAAAAATACTTTGATTTTATTTTGGCATAGAATAACATTGTATAATATGGTGTCATAATCCTATAAAACTTATACTGCACTGGTAGATGGGTGTATTGAATAGCATGCACCTATAGATCTCTGCAGTCAAGTAAATTAAACCCTCACCTTGTAAAACAAACTCACACAATTTACCATTTTGCCAACCTGCCGCAGTATTTTTACTGCAGCAGGTTGGCTCGTACAGGCACTGTAATGTACCTGTACCATACGGCTTCCTTCTGAATCCGCATTCGTGCAATCGGAAGCCCGAGCTGTCACTGGCTGCAGGACTAGTTTTTCAGCCAATGATTTTGCCTCAGACCCTGCTGATCACCTGCAGCCAATGACAGATGGCCTGTGCCTGTATTTGTAAACACAGGCAGTCGATCTAACCATTCCTTTTCAGTCCAGTAAGATTAGAGAACACCACACAAGATTAAGCAGCACACTGCATTTTACTAGTATAATATCTGTACCGATCAATATATTGTCAAACAGAAATATAGTAGTATCCCCCTTAGTATAGCATTCCCAAAAACACAGCATTTGCAGGATCAGCCCCGATACTTGCCAGCACCCTCTGACACCCCCCCCCCCCCCCAAGTGTGGTGTCAGTAGATCACTCACCTGTGATACATTGTACACAAAACTGCATCGTTTGCAGAATTAGGCCTGAAAGAAAGGTACACTAGTGACGAGGCCTACAGAATTCTGACAAGAGTGGAACAAAGGGGAAGCCTGACTGTCAGAATCAGACTCAGAATATGAACCTTTAGAAATCAGTGGCACCCTGTCAAGGAGTTTGGACAATAGAGAAGAGGTCCCTGTTAAGGTCTGGCATACCCAACCCGAGGTAGCTGAAGTGCTAGGAATGCATGATTTTTCTCATATGCAGCAGAATGCCACTACCAGTGCTGCATTACCATTTAGTGGACTAGCAAGCACCAGTGGCCTAGTACATTCTCATCTTTTACAGAGCAGCACTGCAGTATCTCATGGTGACATGGCAAGTCCCAGAAGTCCAGTCCAAGCTGGTGAGGTGGCTAGCACTAGTAGTCTCAGCCACCAAGAATTCAAGAACAGGCCAGTAGAGTTCACAGTGTCTTTCCAGAGGTGCTTACGAATCCCGACTGGCAGCCCCCAGGTCCAGCAGCACCTGTTATCCCCCCATTCATGGCTCAACCTGGAATTCTGGTGGAAACAGCAAATTTAACAACTCCTTGATTTTTTTTTTTCCACTGAAGATCTGTATCAATTGATTGTGGACCAAAGCAATCATTACACTCTTCAATACCTTGCCACTGACCCAGATTCAACTCTTGCTAGACCATTCACATGAAAGCCTGTCAGTTTACGAATGTAAAACGTTTGTCTAATCGTTAACATGGACATTACAAAAAATAATAAATCAGTCTACAGCCCAGATTCATAAAATGTCTATGTTCTCTGGTGCAATGTCCAGTAAACTGTATGAGGTAATGTGTTATGCATTTTAGAAATAACACACTGTCATCCTTTGGGTGATCCTGAATGATTGGCGCTACAAAACTTGGCCTCTCAAACTACCTCACTGAGAAATTTGCAGATACGTACACACCCCAACAAAATATCCTTGTAGGACAAGTCCCTCATACATTTTACTGGCTGCTTTGCATTCAAGCAGCATCTCCCCAGCAAGCGTACTAGATCTGGGGTCAAAATGTACACACTCTGTGAGAGGGCGACAGGCTATAGATGTAAATTTTAGAGTTGATGAGGGAAAGGATAGTGAAGCAGCCCCCCCCCCCCGAAGGCCCAGACTACATGGAGAGCAGTGACAAGATAGTATTGGACTTGGTGTCGTCTTCGTTCCGCAAGGGGTACTACTTTTATGTGGACAACTTCTATACAAGGGTGCTCCTTTATTCAATCTTGGAATTGGCTGTTGTGGTGCTGTGCGACCTAATAGCTGGGGCTTCCCCCAATGGCTCATTAACACATGACTTCGAAAGGGGAGAAAGCCTGCTTGTGCAATGGAAACATTTGTTGCAGACATCTTTGGCTCTTTCCATGATCCGCTGTGTCCGAGGGACACAGCGCACCGGCGATCGCTGCGCGCTCCCTGAACCGTGCATGCGCAGTGAGAATGGTAGGACGTCATATGATGTCCTATCAGAACGGGAGAACCACCATGCACCTGTCATTGTACTATAGGGCGGGTGGAAGGTGGTTAAGTGCACAAAAACACAATACCCAATTGTTTGGTAAAATATAAAAAAAAAATAAAAAAAAGGGAGTATGTTACACCAAGTAAATGGATACCAAACATGTCCAGCATTAAAACTGTGCATTCATGGCGACAAACTACAAAAATTCTGTTTTATCCATTGGCGACACTTTAAAAGCTAGGATTTCTTTTATAACAAAGCAGACCACCGGTAGAAAAAAAAAAGTTGGGCATACATGAAATTTTTTTTTTTCTTTTAAATGCATCCAGCAGGCTGAATGAAAAAAAAAAAAAAAAAAAAAAACCAACAGATTCCTTCATTCACATCAATGGATGTGAATGAAGAAATCTCTGCCAGAGTGTGTGGTATGTTCAACATTAGTATCTATCGCCCTGCATCCACCCACGTCTAATGTGGGGCATACATGTAAAGAACCTAACAGATTGCTCCGTTCACATCAATGTGGAAGAAAAAAAAATCTGTGCTAAAAAACACACACACACACACACACACACACACACACACACACACACCTACCTCATGCTTAGGCATATACAAATATGTTTTTTTTTTCCAAACTACGGATGAGAAATTTCCTGCAAAGCTGCAGGCTCTGACCTATGTTCTCTGAGAGCAATGACCAGTTGGTGTCAAAATAAACAGATCAGTGCTGCAGCTGATTGTGTTCATGCAAAAGCAAACAAACTATGGTTAATAATGAAACCATAACAAAATAGCATTAACAAAGACCACTTTCTTTTTCAGAACCATAATCAAAATTTTCAGCCTTTGATTTTAGGGTCTCAAAATGTGAGAGAGTTTCCTGACTATTTAACGTCTTTGGAATCCCTTGTGCGAGAATTGTGTGCCCCAGACTGTGCCATGCTGTACCCTATACTACCACTAGTTTGTGGTAGCGACAGAGCAGTCCTTGATGCAGAGAACAGGTTGGCCAGGATAGGAGGGACGGAAAAAAAAAAAAAAACGTTGACTTATCGAGTCTACTACAGATACAAAATTTTCTTTGGGGTGACTTTTGGGTCGGGGTACCAGGAAGGACATCAGGAAAATGCCTCTCATGCAGCTTGCTCGCTGTATCTGGATTTGTGGTTTGGGCCACAGCACCTTCTAAATACAGAATGACCATGATTGCTGAAATTTTAGGAAGGATCCACTTCTTCCTGTTTTGTAAATCACAAAAGCATTATATATAACCAATTGAAATAATGAATTTCCCGCAGAGTTAGAAGCTGGTACAAAAAAGGTGTCCAAGTACAGCTTCATCATTTGGTCATCAAAATCTGCGCCTCCCATTTAAAGAGTATAGTCGTGGACACCGAGGCTTTTCAACAACACCAGATGTCATGCAAATTTGGACTGTTGTGTCTGTGTGAATGAAAGACAGGATGAAAACATCCTGTTTGTCCTACCACTTAATTGTGAGAAGTTCTTCATTGCACAAGTAGGCCTCTCCCCACCCCCTCCTTTTCTAAGTCGAGTGTTTACGGCCACTGGGGGAAGCGCCGGCGATTAGGTTACATGGTGCCACAGCTGCCAATTCCAAGGTTGAGTGTCTAAAAAGTAGTATGCTTGTATAGAAGTTGTCCATGTACAAATGGCACCCCTTGTAGAACAAAGATGACACCAAGTCCCACACTATCTTGCCACTGCTACCCATGTAGTCTGGGCATTCAGAGACTCTACTTCACTGTCTTTTCCCTCAAACTCTAAATTTGTATGTATAACCTATTGCCCTCTCATAGTTTATACATACTGCTTGATTGCAAGGCGGCCAGTGTATAAGCAACCCATCTACACAGAGGTTTGTTTGGGTATATACACACACACAAATTTTGCAAAGACAGTTTGAGGGGCTGATCATATTCAGGGTCACCCCCTTTATTTCTAAGACAGATCCCACCATTCTGACCTTTCAGCTGTGGTCTCCTCTCTCTCATGCTGTTCAGTATCATGAGCAGCGTGTTACATATTGAAAACAAAAGGAGCTGTTTTCTGCACACAATGATCTTATAGGAGGCTCATGCTGAACATGACAATGAACTACAAGAACTCAGATCGAAGCTTTCTGACTTGGAGCAAAGCAGTTGAGTCTGAGTGGGACACGGTTTCAGGAACATTCCGAAATTTTATGATGTTCCTGCATGACCTGTCTTCCATCAACTAATGCAGTCCTTACTTGATCTGACTGATCTTGAGATGGCCATAAAGAGGGCTCATAAGCCACCTAAACCTGCCTGCCTCTGTACACAGTGATGTACTGGCCCACATTAATTTTTTTCCATGATAAAAGAAAAAAATTATGATCGCAGCAAAGCAGGCTGCAATCCTGAGCACACCCTTCTCTGCTGTCAAGTTGTATACCGATGTATACAAATGGTGAGTCACTATCATTTTGGTTGGGAAAATCCATGATAAATCCTATACAACTTGTACCCTAGAAGGGTGCTTGTGTCTACTAAGTGGCGTATACTACCTGAAACAGCATGAGCACCCTCTTCACCATCCTCGCTTCAAATGAAAACCTGACTGGTCTCTCCAGGATACTTCACCAGGAAACTCCTGACAGCTGTCTTTGCTCCTAACCTCTCTAAGCTGGATTACTGAGGCACATCCTTAAATGTTTTTATTTTATTTTTTTTTTTTAGTGGTCTGCTCTTGTTGTCCAGACCTGCACTGTACTGCTCTGGACTATTCCTCCGAACCCTGGATACCCAGCAGTTATATTCTAACTGCCCATAACGCTTGAATGTATAAGACTTTTTTTTTCCACTTCACCCTTTCAACCCACCCATGGACACTCTTCAACTAACTCTCCAGCGACTCCATACCCATTACCAATACCTTTCAGAGTCTACTCCTCAGAAACTGACCCAGCACCAGTATTTTTGGTCTGGTTCACACCAATGCTTTTTTTTTTAGTGCTTTTTGCAGAAACACACTACAGTCCATTTAACATGGCTTCCTATGGGACACATTCACATCTATAATTTTGTGAGCCACCACATTTTTTGGAAAGGGTCAGGGACTGGTTTTAAAAATGCAAAATGTTGCGTTGTTAGCACAATAGGCTTCAATGGGGACACTTGCAGAAAAAGCATGTTGTGCATTTTGATGCATTTTGCATTCTTAATCTGCCCAAGCTTGCCCAAAACAAAAAAAATGCATAAAAAACAAACTTGTCAAAAAAAGCACATGAAAAATGCAAAAAACGCACCACACTGCAAAACAGATAAAACTCAAACTGCATTGATGTGAACCAGAGTTTTCTCCTCCTGGTATGTAGAGGTCTTTGGGAGTGGTGACAAAAAGATTAGACCCTCCGAGTGGGTTTCCCTGTCTATGTTCAATCTCACCCTTCCGGACTTAATACACATTTCCTCTCCCCATAGAATATGGCTTTCAAACTTATCTCTGAATGCTAGAAGCCTGAACCACCAGTACAAAAGGACTGCACTTATTAAAGTCAACCAAGCTACATGGCGATATAATCTTTGTGCAAGAAAAAAATTGATAGTCTTCTTAGCTTCAGCCGAAAAAAAAAAAAAAAAGAAGAAGAGTGGGGAGTTGACTGTAGGTCGGAATACTCTCCAATTTACTTCAGCAGATTGATTCTCAGGAAAGATCTCATACTTTTCTGCATCTTTGACCAGAAAACTTTGACCAGTTGAGATTTTGTAAAGACCTCCTTAGACTGCTGTCTAAACACAAGGGTCACTTCATTGGAGACTACTTCAATATGGTCAGAGACCCCATGTTGGACAACTCCTAAAAAGAAACACCTACCACATCACTCCCTGAAATTACTTCATCTTAAATAAAAAGGTCTTAACGAAAGCGAAGGAAAAAATATTTTTGGAATAGAATGGACAAGGCTGAAACCTGTCACTTGAAAATACCAGAGAGCCAAGTCCTGACTGCAGAAGAAGCCAGAACAAGGCAGTAACAAGTTGGGGATGAAAGTGCCAGTGTTCACAGCAGGTGAAAATAGATCTCCAGGTACAGTAGTTTTTTTTTCCATATTGGCTTTTCTGGCTTTGAGCATTGTGGGAATGGCAGAATCATATGTACCCTTGTCCTTCAAGACCTGGGACTTTAAAAGCCATGCCAGTAATTAAGAAGCAGTAAGGTACAGGGGTGCTTGAGAGAGCAGGCCTGGCCTGTTTGGAAGAAGTCAAGGGTCGTCTTCTTGAAGTTGGAGTATGGCTGTGTACCAGATTCTTCTGGGCCAGTTTGGTGCAATGAAATTGCCGATTATTTCCTGTTCTTCTATTCTGTAGAACAGTCAAGGAAGAGTCTGCACTGGAGTAAAGGTATATATTAACCTGCAACAAGTCCATGAAATTAGCAGAGCATCTGGTGCCTATGCTAGATGTTCCTTGGTCCTGGCCACAAACAGGGGTAACTTGTTGCTGAACCGGGAGGCCAGAACATCCATATCAAAAAGGACCCCCATTTCTGACATAGGAGGTTGAAGGGACCATTCAGATGGTGATGACTTAGGAAATCCATCTTCCAATTGTCCACTTCTGGGATGTGAGCAGCAGAGATTGTTGTGCTTTTTCACTCAGGAGACGACCAGACTTGCATCAAGGCTGCCCAATGCCTTGTTCACCCTGATCATTCATAAATGCCAATGCCATAGCACTGTCTGATTTCACTCTGATCGTGTGTCCCTGAAGAGATGTTTAGTAATGCAGAGCCCATTTTATTGCTCTGAGCTGCTGTTGATGGGGAGCTTACCACTCCCCACTTGCTAGAAGTAGATTGTATCTAGCAGTCTTCTCAAAAATAACAGGCTAGATCATTTAGCAGAGTTATCATACAGTATCTCACAGAAGTGAGTACACCCCTCACATTTTTGTAAATATTTTATTATATCTTTTCATGTGACAACACTGAAGAAATTACACTTTTCTACAATGTAAAGTATGAGTGTACAGCTTGTATAACAGTGTGAATTTGCTGTCCCCTCAAAATAACTCAACACAGCCATTAATGTCTAAGCCGCTAACAAAAGTGAGTACACCCCTAGATGCAAATTTCCAAATTGGGCCGAATTAGCCATTTTCCCTGAGGGGCGTCATGTGACTCAGTGTTACAAGGTCTCAGGAGGTGTGAATGGGGAGCAGGTGTGTTAAGTTTGATGTTATCGCTCTCACTCTCTCATACTGGTCACTGGTCAAGTTCAACATGGAACCTCATGGCAAAGAACTCTGATGATTTGAAAAAAAGAATTGTTGCTCTACATAAAGATGGCCTATGTTATAAAAAGATTGCCAAGACCCTGAAACTGAGCTGCAGCACGGTGGCCAAGACCATACAGTGGTTTAACAGGACAGGCTCCACTCAGAACAGGCCTCGCCATGGTCGACCAAAGAAGTTGAGTGCACATGCTCAGCATCATATCCAGAGGTTGTCTTTGGGAAATAGATGAGTGCTGCCAGCATTGCCAGGTTGAAGGGGTGGGGGGGGTCAGCCTGTCAGTGCTCAGACCATACGCTGCACACTGCACCAAATTGGTCTGCATGGCTGTCGTCCCAGAAGGAAGCCTCTACTAAAGTTGATGCACAAGAAAGCCTGCAAATAGTTTGCTGAAGACAAGCAGACTAAGGACATGAATTGCTGGAATTATGTCCTGTGGTCTGATTATACCAAGATAAAACTTATTTGGTTCAGATGGTGTCAAGCGTTTGTGGCAGCAACCAAGTGAGGAGTACAAAAACAAGTGTGTCTTGCCTACAGTCAAGCATGGTGGTGGGAGGGTCATGGTCTGGGGCTGCATGAGTGCTGCCAGCACTGGGGAGCTACAGTTCATGGAGGAAACCATGAATGCAAACATGTACTATGACATACTGAAGCAAAGCATGATCCCCCTCCCTTCGGAGACTGGGTCGCAGGGCAGTATGCCAACATAACGACCCCAAACACACCTCCGAGATGACCACTGCCTTGCTAAAGAAGCTGAGGGTAAAGGTGATTGACTGGTCAAGCATGTCTTCAGACCTAAACCCTATTGAGAACATCTAGGTCATCCTCAAATGGAAGGTGGAGGCGTGCAAGGTCTCTAACATCCACCAGCTCTGTGATGTCATAATGGAGGAGTGGAAGAGGACTCCAGTGGTAACCTGTGAAGCTCTGGTGAACGCCATGCCCAAGAGGGTTAAGGTAGTGCTGGAAAATAATGGTGGCCACCCAAAATATTGACACTTTGGGCCCAATTTGAACTTTTTCACTTAGGGGTGTACTCACTTTTCTTGTCAGCGGTTTAGACATTTATGCCTGTATGTTGAGCTATCTTGAGGGGACAGCAAATTTACACTGTTATACAAGCTGTACACTCACTACTTTACATTGTAGCAAAGTGTCATTTCTTCAGTATTGTCACATGAAAAGATAATAAAATATTTACAAAAATGTGAGGTGTACTCACTTCTGTGAGATACTACATGTTTCTACACGGAGATGTCATCATTCATATAAGGAGGGCTGCAGAAACCGCACGTGACAGTCAGTATAATTAAAAAACTGACCTGTAAATTACATTCCGTATTTAACCACTTCCCGACCAGCCGTTGTATATAAACGGCCGGACGGTGGCACTGCAGGGTCGGGTGGCCGTCTATAAACGACCTCCCCGCACCCTGCTTGTGCGCGCTCCCTGGGAGCGCGCAGCACCGCGATCCGGTGCACGCTGTGTCCTCCGGACACAGTGAAACACCGATCGTCGGACGGGACCTCTGTACGAGGTCCCGATCATGTGATCACTGATTGGCCAATCAGTGATCACATGCAAAGTAGTAAGCAAGATGTCACTTCTGACATCATTGCTTACTATGTGTGAAATCTGTGAATGATCACAGAGGTCACATGGTACAAGGCTATTCACAAAAGCCTTGTACCATGTGACAAGCTGTGACCAATCACAGCTCACTCTGTATTTCTCAATGAGTGCAGGAATGCACACAGAGAGAAAGAGAAATGATTGCTTTTACATCCTATATGGGTGTAAAAGCAATCAGTGTAAAAAAAAAAAAAAATCTTTATCACCCCTCACAAGTAGTACAGTGTCACCATGGTGACACTGTACTGCTAGGGTGACAGTATCTAAAAAAATAAAAATAAAAATAAAAAATAATATAAAAAAATAAAATAAAAATGTAAAAAAAAATGTTTAAAAATTATAATTTTTGCTTATAAACTAATTTGGATTTTTTTTTTTTTACTAAAAAGATAACGGAATAAATTTTGGCTAAGATTTATGATGAAATATTATTTATTTGCAAAATTTTATTAAAAAAACACTTTTTAAAAAAGTTTTTGGACATTTCATTTACATAGCAAAAAAATACAAATCCCAGTGGTGAATAAATACCACCAAAATAAAGCTTTATCTATCTAAAAAAAATGGTAAAAAATTCATTTGGGTACAGTGTTGCATGACCGCGCAATTGTCATTCAAAGTGTGATAGCGCTAAAAGCTGAAAATTGCCCTGGTCAGCAAGGGGGTAAAAGTGTCCGGTCTGGAAGTGGTTAAGCCCTGTGGAGCCAGGGTACCTAATCTATAAATCCACATTTTTTCTTTCTGCAAAAGGACAGTGTTAAAGTCCCCACATCTTTTTGAAAAATGAAATAGAAACATTCCCGTTACCTTCAAACCATCTGGATTTCCATAATGATATTCAGCAAAAGCATCACTATCAGGCTATCTTCATCTCTGTTTTTACTCTTAATATTTTTGATACTGCGGATGTGTTCATTAATGCGTATCTGGAGCTGTTGCTCGGTCTTCCCAATATAATATTTATTGCAGGGACATTCAAACATATAGACCAAGCGTGTTGTCAAACAGTTCACAAAGTCCCAAATCTTATATTGTTTAGATTGATTGAAATTGGCGAACACATCCTTCCTATCAATAAATTGACAAATTTGACAATCACCACAGGAAAACATGCCTTTAAAGGAGGGGAGTACTTTTAAGCCAGGTATTAAATCGGTCATTTACTGAATTCTGAATGAACATATTTTGTAAAATTTTGCCACGTCGTGCTACCAATTGAGGGCGAGTACCAACTATCTCAGCAATAGCTTGAGATCTAGTAAGTAGATTCCAGTGTTTTGACAGGTTGTCTCTCACTTGTTTCTATTGTGATCCAAACCTGGTGATAATTCTTACTGGGGCTTCTTGAGAAGCATCCATTGCATTAGGGGATGAGGGACAGATTAAGCCATCTCTGCTCTTTGACCATGAGTTCTCGCTCTCTTTTCTAATCACCTTATGTGAGTAGCCTCTCTTCCAAAATCTGCCATACATCTTTGTAGAT
The DNA here is from genome assembly GCF_062004578.1 of Staurois parvus. Taxonomy (NCBI): domain Eukaryota; kingdom Metazoa; phylum Chordata; class Amphibia; order Anura; family Ranidae; genus Staurois; species Staurois parvus. The sequence goes on from NW_028317998.1 coordinate 87,320, forward strand.
CCATTATTGAAATCGTTCTCTTCGGTACAATTTTGATGAATTCGTAAAAATATACCCACTGGAATTCCCTTTAATAGGGACTATCTGCTCTCAATAATGTAATAGCAGCAGTACTTTTCCTGAAAGGTGCTTGTAACAATTAACCCTTCTGATACAGAGATCCTTAAATTTAGAAAGGAGATAGAAGTATAGTCTGCTACACAGGTCAAATTTTGATTGTTTGTAATTTCCGTAGTATGTCCAAAGTATCCTGTACGAAAGAAGGTAACAAATACCATATTTGTAATGCATCTATATATTTCCCAATTCTTTCTAAGGGGCCTGTCTGTTTCTCCCAAGCATGTGAGACTGGCATATTTTCACCCATCCATGAAGGTGGGGAAAAGACATTCTCATTTCCAAGGCTAGACTGGCAATCCATCAAGCTAGAGAGTTCCTTGCTTGATTGGAGTGAAGCATTAGGAAGTTGGTGGGGCCTTGAGTGGAAATTAGTGAAGGGAACAGCCTCAAAATGAAGCAACCATGAGGTCCAACACAGTCAGAGAATGTCACTGAAAGATGGTCTTTTAGATCTTAAAGCCTTAGAGAGAAGTTAGTTTTCCAGAAAAAAAACAAACAAACATTTGGCTGGGCCATGTCTAGGGTGAAGCCCAAGTTTTACAAATGAAAGGATAGCTGAAAGGGAGACTTTTGAAGATGATTACCCAATCTAAACCCTGAAAAATCTAAATAGTAATTTGGATGTTTGAAGACAGTTGAGAGCTTGTCCTCAAAAGGGACCAGAAAAACAAGAGATGGCCCAAGACAGTCTAAATATGACTGCTCATGGGTGGATTTTGGTTGGTTTAAAAGATTACAATGACAAGGGGTTGAGTTTTAAAATATTTTGTACACCTTTAAAACCATCAATTAAACCCATAGGTCTGGGTTGCCTGTGACCCAGAGGAATGAAAATTTTAGCAGATGTGCTTAGCAGCGAGGGAGCCCCTTCACTGTGCAAAAGGCTTTGGTGTAAACTTGTTGTGTTTATGCTCCCCCTGGATTTCCTATGGGATTAAAAAGCCCTTTTTTGGAAAAAAAAAAAATCATTAATTGCTTATTCTGTTCTTCCCCGCATAGGAAATGTCTTCAACTTTGAAAGTCTTAGTACTCAGGCGGGCATGACGAGACAGATTAGAATAAAGTGCGACTTTGCCAAGGCTTTTGCACACACCAGAAGCAAGCATACCTTACCTACATTGGTAAGCATATTGTGTGAGGCAATAGCATAAGGTGTATTGGAGCCTGGGGGTGAGAAATCTTTTGCGACTATCTAGCACTGCCTTTGGGGATTCTTCCAGGTCTACCTCTTCTAAAAACTGACGAAGCCATGTGGCTGGTGGCGTAACGAATGGGGTGGAGCCTGTAGCAATCGTACCCACAGAGATGGACGCAGTTCAACCATTTTGCTCCAACCTCCATCTTGGCAAAGGATCGTCCACCTTGTACAAATATATCTTTCCTCATCCCACTCCTTCTCTGCTCATCCACAGTGACATGTGGCCTGAGTGATGAGAAGTGTCACAGGTGGCCAAAGCACAGCAGGAAGCTCCGAGCTATAAACCCTCACAAGCTGGGTGTCGTGCGAAGAAACTATGCAATCTGGCACATCGTAAAAGTCCCTCACTGAACTTCAAAAGACCTTCCAAGGGTTCGTAAAAACAGACTTAACTTTTAAAAACTCACTTTTCATATAAGTTGATATCTTCACTTATGGACATAATTACCAAAACATGGAGCCTATATTCGGAAGGCTCAGTTTGAGGCCATTCTCCTGGTAAGTGACACCCCTTAGCTGGCATACATAGGAAAGCAGAAAAGTAGATCTCTTGAACCATTCAAGTGCATATTTCATGTTTCATCCCTACCATTCTGCAGATGCGGCTGTGTATTAATATACTAGTGCCCAAGCCGGCAAATGTACCCAAGAAAAGTTATGAGCCAAAATATAAGCTACGAGAGATTCTGGTTGTACTTAGGTCTCCTCCCAACACCCCCTCCCCAAAAGGAGACAATTGGTTACTACTCTCTGTCACGGATCGCACGATCGCCACCCTCAACATGAGACGATCGCACGACGGCGACCACCAATACGTCACGCCCGCGGCGTCAGACCCCAGAACTTCTCACCAAACTCGTGACCGAAGGATCGGCCGATCTAAAACCGCGATGTGACGTGCATAACAATGCCCTGCACAACAATCGTCCAGCTAATGGAACGCAATCGACGCACCGTCAACCTGAATGCGCTTGTTACTGGGTCGGGTTAATTACGCAACTAACCCTCTACTGCCACCACCACTTTTTGCACAGAGAAAGGGGAAACTCTCTTTATCAAATATACACTGTAATGGTTGAAAAGTCGCCTGTCCAATACGGTCACCGCAGGTCGATTGGGCAGAGGATTAAACAAACACAGTAGCGTCTCTTCAGAAGGCAGGGATTCGTAAATTGCAATTAAGCGCTTTAGAAACAGTTTGACTCTTTTAGTAATAAATCTTTCTCTTTCTGAAAGTGTTAAACAGGTGCAATAAAATATTTACAGAAAAACGATGCAACTAAGATATATATTTATATATACATAGAAAACAGCACAGCACAGCAAAGAGATAACAGGGAGAAGTTAAAAGGTTAAGTTACTTGCCATGTTCAGCCTTAAGGTAAGCAGATCCAAGTTGCAGAGCGAAGGGTCTTTGATCTCCTGCTGTTACGATGTTAAAATTGGGAGATGAGTTTAGCTTAACTTTTTAGGCTTGCCAGCCTGTCTTTTCAAGTCCCCCTGCAGGGGGGGTGGCTCTGAGTACTGGCCAACACCCTGTTTTGGGTGGGATCGTCAGATGGACTCTGCATTAAAACTGACCGCGTCATAATCCATGATATGAAACATAGGTGACAGCTGACCTGAGGAATGTTCATTTAACTTCTGTCACCTGGCTGGTAGGGTTTATGAGGTTCCAACTTCTTTCCAGTCCAGGGAAAAAACTACCTTATCTTGGTTAGGAGGTGTGAGTTTACACAGGCCTTGGGACAGAGAGTCTGCTGTCTCTATGGGGGGCTTTGTAGTGCTGGGCCCCCTGCTGCTCCAGCCTGCCAGCAACTTTTAACACTTACACATCTGTCCCTGTGCCTCTCAGGAAGGGAGGGGGTAGGGAATAAAGGATTGAGGAATACTTCTAATAAAAAAAGGGGAACTCTGCGTCCATCTCTGATGAGCAAGTTTGCTACACTCCCAACAGACACCCTGCTGGGATTTGCTAGAAAAAGGCTGTTAAGCTTGGTGTGCGAGAGAGAAAGCAGAGTCTCGCTGTAACATCGAAACAGAGAGAGACCAGAAATCCTTTTTGAGCTCATAAGACTTGAAACTGCTTAAACCAAGGCTGATTGGCAAGTACTTTGTTCTGTGTGTGTGTGTGTGTGTGTGTGTAATCTTTTTTCTGTAAATATTTTTATTGCACCCTTTTGACCTTTTAGTAATAAATCTTACTTTCTGAAAGTGTTGAACTGTTTCTAAAGCTCTTTAATGCAACTTAAGAATTTCTGCTGCTGAAGAGCGCTGTGTGTGTGTTTAACCCTCTGTATAACCTGTCTGCGGTGACAGTGGTACACAGACTATTATTTCAACCATCCTAGTGTTATTGCTGATATTGCAGTTTCCTCTTTCTCTGTACAATAAAAGAGGAGGTGGCAGTGTGGCGGGTTAATTGCGTAATTAACCTGACCCAGTAACAATTGAGCTCAGGCTGCCGGTACATCGATTTGTGGTCCAGTGAGCTGGAAAATTGTTGTGCAGGGTGCAGCTGGGAGTGGCATTGTTACGCATGTGACATCGCGGTTTTAGATTGGCTAGTCCTTGGGTCATGAGTTTGGTGAGAAGGGCGGGGGTCTGACGTCGCGATCGTCACAGAGCCTATCAACATTGCCAGCTTTTTACGGAGTGTTTTAAATTACAAATCGAACTGTTACTGCTTCTATCATGTGAGTGACACTCGAACTTTTTTCTGTGAAATTAAACAGTATTACACTATGGGAGATGTCCTCTGTTCTTTCTATATGTGGAGCTAAGCTGAGAAGAGTCCTGTTTATATGGTCATTGAAGGGGTGCCTGTCATCAGTTCTCTGCTGCCATCTAGGGCATCTTTTTGGAATTACCATGCTTGGTTGACCTGTATTAATTTTTATGGGTCCATGGTAGGAGGTGAGCGGACATCCATATATATTTTTAGGTGGAGGAACAGCAAGTCAAAGTGAAGCACTGTTTTGTTTTTTTTTAACTAGACTTCATTTTATCCGGAGTACATCGTATTGATTTTTCACCATTCAAGCACTTCATATTTAGATTTTATATTTCAGATTTTGATTGAACTATCACATTTGAATCTATTTATGGACTATTATGTTTATATGAGTTAGCACAACACTATTTATGTATGTTTTTATGTTTTAAGTGTGGGATCACCTTTTAAGTGTTATTGCAGCAGCTCTATTTTATTAGCTTATTCACAAGTTTTGATAGCGCGCACATTGTTTATTTTATTTATTAATTATGATGTCCTCCATCACCTAAAAAGACACTAGCAAAAAACAGGTTTCACAAAGTTGGGTAGGGTAATAGGGGTACGACCAAGAGGGAAAGGCGGACTGAGGGCTTTGCCAGCATCCAATCACCTAAAAGGTAGCAGCCTATATGTTAGGTCTATGAATATAGCCAAGCCTGTGTCCTGTACAAGATCGATACATATGGTCTATTGTGTGAGATAATGTAATAGGCAAGGTTTAATGAAAACATTAGGCCTTGTACACAAGTTTTGTGCAATAGTTTCTTGCCAACACCACTAAAAGCATCAGAACAGGAAAACATGTATAAAGCTTTGAGCAGCCTTCTTTGGTACAGTTGTCCTTTAATGCCCCACCCTCCTAATGCAGCCACCTGGTCAACCACTTTCTGTAGCCCCCTTCACTCCCCCCCCCCCCCAAGTGCTGCACAACAAAACTTTGTAATCAAGATGTCCCCCGCCCAGTCCTCTCTCTGCATGTGTATAGCAGCCCCATTAATTCCTATATTGGGAGTCACATTCTTCTGAATAGCTGAAGGCCGCTAGAAGTATGGCGCATTTATAGAAATAAATGAGGTTATTGTACAAACGCACAGCAAGAAAAAGGACCTAATGGTGATGTTTTAATACAAAGTCTGTGCAAAGATTTAAGGCATTTGGATACACCATCCAAACTCTCAACAAAACGGCACAGATTAAGAATAAAATCCAAATCTATTTACTGTAGCACAGACAATATCCTTTTAAACAACTTATCAAGATAGTTTTGTATAATGGCTTTACCATTGTCACTCGGCTCATCAATCTCATCTTCAGACGAATTCAGATTTGGTTTGCCATGGCCAATAGGGTTAGGACTGCTCCTTGCAACCCAAAAACCTGTAGCAGGAACTATTGTACTAGTTTGATTCTAGAAAAAGAAAAAAAAAAATTCTAATCTCAATTATACTCAAACACCCAGTCAAGTGTCCCCTTAAATTGATGGTCAGTGAAAAGGGGTTCCTTTACTTTGGTGGTGACTGGGAGTAGGGCCATCTTACACTGGTGGTCTGTGGGAAAATACACCTTACATGGTTGTCAGTGGAAAAAATACATCCAAATTTTTAAAAAGATGTCAGAGGTAACTTAGAGGAAGAAACTGCTCATCTTTCAAGGAACCCCAAAGCAACATCTTGGAGGAACCCTAGCATTCCATGGACCCCTGGTTGATAAAACCTGGTCTACAGAGTGGCAGAGTAATTAGCAACCCTGGCATCACCTTGGATTCTAGGATCTAAGATGTGCCGCATAAGCATTTAGTAAACCTTTTCTTAAAGGCTCAGCCACTTAAAGGCAACATAGCAGGGCAGACTTAAACTTGGTTTGCTGGGGATACCATCCATCATACAACAGGCCTCAATGAAACTAATCACAGGCTCTGAGCAGATTTCTGTTGTAAGAGAACCTGGCATAATGTTGTTCTGTATGTATGCAAATATTTATAAAAACATAAAATTGAAAAAATAAATAAAAAATAAATAAATAAAAAACACACACTATCCCATTGTAGCTCCCCTTTAAAAAGGGCAGTTACAGTTTTAAGGCAGTTACAGTTTTGTTGCTAGAGATTCTGCATTAAAAAAATATAAAAGCTGATCATTATAAGCATCGCTGTCAGTGGTAAATTGTTTGCCCCAGCCTTCTAATGGCTACATCTGCATGACAGCTTGTCCTGTTGAAAAACAGATGCATTAGCTAGATCACCAGGTGAAAAAAAAAAAAAAAAAAAAAAAGAAGAAAGCAAGCCTAAAAAAGAAACCCAATGTAGCCACCACATCCAAGAGTTTGTTAGCCACAATCAAATAAATGTTTACTTTTGGGTTTATTATCTCTTTACGGGATACAATGCAATTACCAGGGGACATATATTAAATATTTATGAAAGAATAAAAATAAAAGTCCAAATTGTCAGTCTATAAAAACTTAACCAACACTCCAAACCCATTGTAGCTCCCCATTAAAGAGCATTTCTAGGCTGTTAGATTTCCAAACACTAGCCAATTCAGTGCCATATAGTGATATATACTGTATATATTGAATTAGTGAAGGGATAATATATGCAATTACCAGGGATTATCATTTGCTATATTGTGGCAAAAGGAAAATTGCCCTTTTAACAGAGGATACTACTGAGGTTTTTCATCTCCCAGGGCCCCCTTTCCCTTGACTTTCAGTTTAAAAGGGTCCTGAGAGACCAAAAACCTCACTGGTATGTTTTTCTAGGAAATCAGATTTTCCTCTTGCCAGTGTGCTATGTGGATCTTAAATTAAAGGATTTAATAAAATAAACATTTTAAAAATCAACCAACATACCAGCACTCACTAGATAAGCACCGGAGATTTGTTGAGGGATTGGGGGGGGGGGGGGTATTGCTGCATATCTGTGGCTACTGAAAATACATTTCAACAGAAGCAGCTAGGGTGTTGAATGTCAGGATTCATGCCAACAACCAATATAATGAAGCGGCTTTACAGAAAGCTTGTGTATATGAATTCAGTGAGTGGCAATAAGTAAGCATCTGCCCAAACAAATATCAGTTTAGGTTGCTTAGTTTAGGTTGCACTGTCTATTAAAACTTAACACTGGATTCAGAAAAACAAAATTCCTTAACTTCAATTTCTAGCTGTATGTTGACACCTACAGGCAAAGTTGGGAAGTTAGCATCATCTCCTTCCTCAATCTCATAATAAGTTATAGTGTCTTCCAAGCCTCGCTGTTCTTCATCTCTGTCAGATACATAGCCAAACTGGCATTCTTTATTTACACAAGGCATCTGCCTGCGGCTTCGTGTATATGACCTGTTAAAAAAAAAAAAAAAAAAAAAAAAAAGGAGGAGGTAAGAAAGTCCTGTGTATGAATACTCAATTCAGTGTCTGCACTCCTCTACTCCAAGGAGATACTGCCAACTCTTCTGGGCAAACTAGAGAAATTCAGATTCTGGAAAGGCCTTTCTGATTTTATTAGTACAGTGATACGCAGCAAGTTTAAAGCCATTAAATTACAGAAGTCAACACCTCTTCCTCACCATGAAGAGGAGTTTGCATAGCATATTAGGTTTGCTTGTTACAGCTGAATTGCTAAAATCTGAGCCATTAAGTAAAATGTAATTGTAATTTTAATCTTAAACAAATTGGAATGGTAACTCTGGCAAAGTAGCACTGTGCTATGAAAGAATCAGCAAAACAATTATGTTTAATGGAAAACCGCTCCATGGAGAGGGTGAGACTTAAAGATCACAACACCATGTATACTTTAGTATAACAAACATTGATGTTCCACCCACTTTTGTAAGCAATGTGATCTCACAAAAAACAAAAAAAAACAAAAACACAAAACACTAGCAGTCTGCATGCTAACAATCCCTGAAATTCATGAAATGCTGACAGACATATTTGGCAAACGGGTTTTTCGTGTGTTTTAAAAGTGGTGCAGCATGCACCAAAAAAAAACCCAAACCAAAAACCCCCACAAATTTACCAGTCTAGAAAATGTACTTTATTTTGGCACATCTGCTGACACTTTTAGAATGCACACAAGCCACTTTAACAAAATTTGTCTTCACCAGTTTCTCATTCTCTATGCCACAAGTTTATTTTAATTGGCACCACTTTCATAAAATACAACCCCTGGCAAAAGGTATGGAATCACTTCTCTTGAAAATGTTCATTCAATGGTTTAAATATGTAGAAACAAAAACTAATCACAGACACACCTCAAAACCAATTTCAATTTAACAGTCCATCCTTCTGGCTTTAAGAAACACTTAAATATGGAATTACTCAACTATGAGGAAAATTATTCTGGAATCAAAAAAAAAAAAAAAAAAAAAGTACACCGCTAGTACTTTGTTCCACCATCTCTGGATTTTATAACAGCTTGAAAACTCTGAGGCATGGATTTAACTATCGAAAAAATGTATTCTTTATCAATCCAGCTCCAACTTTCTCTTTTTGCAGTTGCCAGACCAGCTTTGCAGGTTGGAGCCTTGTCCTGGACTATTTTCTTTAATTTCCACCATAGATTTTCAATTGTATTGAGGTCCGGACTACTTGCAGGCTATGCCATTGACATAGGTCTTTCTTGAAGGAAAGTTTTCATGGCTTTTGCCATATAGCAAGATGCATTATCATCCTGAGAACATGTCAGCATCACCAAACATTCTTTTCAAATTATGAAATTAAAGTATCTAAAATCTCAATATAAACTTGTGCATTTATTGAAGATTTAATGACGGTCATCTCCCCTGTACCTTTACCTGACATGCAATCCCATATCAATGATTGTGGAAATTTGCATGTTTTCTTCAGGCAGTTGTCTTTATACATTTCATTGGAACGGCAAACAAAAGTTCCAGCATCACCACCCTCCCCAATGCAGATTCACGATTCATCACCGAATATCATCTTCATTCACAATCCACGATTGCTTTTCTTTAGCCCACTGTAGCCTTGTTTTTTTCTGTTTAGGTGTTAATGATGGTTTTCATTTGGCTTTTCTGTATGTAAATCCCATTTCCTTTAAGCGATGTCTTACAGTTTGGTCACAGACATTGACTCCAGTTTCTGCCCATTTGTTTTGTTCTGCATTTTCTGTTTTCAAGGCATATTGTTTTACGTTTTCCATCTTGACGCTTTGATGTCCTCCTTGGTCTACCAGTACGCTTCTTTTACAGCTTTCCCGTTTGATTTGTACTTGGTCCAGATTTTAGACAGATGACTGGGAACAACCAACATCTTTTGCAACATTCCGTGAGGATTTACCTTCTTGAACACGTTTTATAGTCCGCCTTTGTTTCAACTGACATCTCTCATGTTGGAGCCATGATTCGTGTCAATCAGCTTGGTGCAACAGCTCATCCGGTGTGCAAGCACTCTTTTTAACTGCAGACTAACTGCAAAGTACATAGTGATTCCATAGTATTTTCCTCAGCATTGAGTGATGCCATATTTTTTTTTCCTCTGCTCGATCTTCAAAAATAATTGCAATTGACTAGTTTTCTTTTTTTATGTTTTCTAAAAAGCCAGAAGGTTGCAATGTTAAATGAAAATAGTTTTGAGGCATGTCTTTTTCTACACAGTTAAATGAACATTTTCCAAGACAGTGGTGATTCCATACTTTTTGCCAGGGGTTGTATGAATAGTCGATATTTTATTTTGAATTTAGTGCATTCATTGCGGCACAATGTAAAAGTGGCATATTTTAGAACTACCCAAATTTGGTCACTGTCAGAATCAAGTGTCCAGATGCTTCAAGAATTTGGCGCAGTACTTTACAAAAGAGGGATTAACACCAGAAAAGTGACACAGCAGCTTTACTGAATTCTTCACTATGTGCCGAGACAAATTTGTACTAATAAAAAAGGTAATAATCCTGCCATTATACTGCTACAGCAGGTGAAGTTTTAGATTTGCAGACTGGACACAAGCAAATGGTTTGGACTAAACTTGTTTTTAAATCTTTTTTGCAACACTTATAAAATATACTCCTGCATGACGTGATAAAGAGCAATTATTGAATCAGAAGACCTTTTTATCACACATTGGCTTGTAAACTTTGTGCCAACCCGTATAGGAAAAGCTATTTGCTCTCTGTAGTTGTCTGGGACTAGTTTTAGAGCCACAAGTTCTCCTCAAGCAAATTTGTACCACAGAGGGTACTTTTGACAGCTTCAGGGGGGTATTTTTGCTTGGTAGAGGAATTTTATGACTGCATATCATTTTAGAAAAAGGGTAACAAAGCTGTATAAAAACAGACCAAAAAGCTTTTAGAAGCACAAATGGTTTGGAAAACATTAAAACAATTAGAGAGTACAGGTTATTAATTTCCACATGTCAAGTGAAACTGGTGACCTGCAACATAATCAAAACTTAGCTTTTATTAGGTGGTACATACTTTACGTAAGCTTATATACGGTTACCCGCATGAAAAAGTGTCAAATCTTGCGCAAAACAAATTTTGATTATCCTATACTGGCATTTTGAAGGTCCTAAATTTTTTTTTTTTCCTATTACTTTTCAAAAACATGAACATACAAATCAAATAATTTCTACTGCATGATAAATTGCAATTGAATACGCAAAAATATAGTAACTTGCTCGATCACGGTTGTTGAAGTTTTCCTTGTTGAACCCAAGCTAACTGGGATTAGGTTTGTGCGTGCTCTATGTGTGAGAACTGAAGAATTTATAAATACTTTATACATGCTTACCGGGTCCGATAGGTATAATTATCAAAGCTCTGGTAGCACCTCTTCCCTGGATTGTGGTAAAAAGGAATCTCTGGGCTTATTATGGCATGTCTGTTAATATATCGAGGTGAAGACCTTGAATATGAGAAATATCGTAAAATGCATATGTACACAAGCTACATTAATGCAAATTCACTCTAGTACAAACCAAAAAAACATGCAACAGGTTCAACAAGTACAGTACTGTATCTATATTAATGTGGGTCATTAAAAAAAAACACAACTGCATGTCTCTGCACTCTCTGGAAGCCAATTATGAAGGAAAAAAAAGGCAGTCCAGTAGTTTAGAATTCAGCTTTTTGAAAAATCCATGCCACTAAAACTGCTATAATGCAACTATTAAAAAGTTATTATTCAGTTTCACTGCATGTGCATTAAAAATTACATCTGAACCTTCGTGAACAATTTAATTTAGGATTTTGACAGAATAAGGAAGGGTTAGAGCCTTCATCAGGTTTATATTGACGTTCATCCCCCTATTCTTCCAGGATAGACCACTTATCTTACTTCCTGTGTGACAGAAGGCAAGTGAAAACTCCAAAAAGGGTTCACAATCTTACAGAAAAACTTTTAAAATAACAGTAGAATGAAGGCAATAAAAACCCTTACAGAAATTTGTACTTTTTTAAAATACTAGTATATGTACACATTTACTACACCAACATATGGGAAATAACCTTCTCTTTACCAAATGAAACATTAACTCATTAAGACCTACTTTGGTATGCCAAATCCTCGGCTTTGACGGCGCGGAGATTGGAGAGGTTGGAAGTGTTCATAAGAAGTTATATTTGCCGAAGCCTGCAAATTAGGCAATCAGATAGAAAATTTGTGTGTTTGGTTTGGCATCATAGCTACATTCAAATTTGTACAGACCTCTTTTCTACGTACTTTTTTGAATAGTCTTTTCCGAGATTTCAGATCAAGCTCTATAAAGTATAGCATAAAATAAGTTTTCTTCCAGTTACAAATATGGTTTTCAGGTCTGAACATAATTTAAAAAATGTCCAGCATGTAAAAATCTAAAAATTCAAAGCAGTGGATCTTTTCTTACCTTAATTGTTCTCTATTTAGCAATCAAAATTACTGGTCACATACACACATTTTCCTCTTGGGTAGAATACATTTTCAATAACAGCTTAGTAGTTTTTACAATATTTGCACATTTAACAAAAGATGAATTTTAACAGGATTCACAAAGCACTTTAAACAGAAAAGGTTTACACCTTCTTACAAGCACGATTTAGAGGTAGGTACTCCTGCCAGGTTTTTATCTTCACAATAAGGCCTCATGCACACAGAATGTTTGCTTTGCTCCTCTGAATGACAAAACTTGCATTAGAAAAGCAGCTTATAAATATGCCTAAAGCCATGTATTGCACATGCATGCAGGAGCATCAAGTGTTTGCACATTAATGTATTCCATTGGTCAAAATATCAATTGTATGCTTTTAACTGGTGTTTTCTTCAGCTTGTAAATGCTCCTCTTCTAATAGGTCTGTAATGCCTATGTGTGCAAGGATACATAGGCTAACATAAAAGGTGCTTTTACAGACTGGGACAAAAAAACAAACAAAAACCCTGTTTCACATGGGCTTCAGCTTATACAAAAGCAGTCTGAGCAACATGCTTTGACAAAGCATTTGCAGATCTTTCATCACGCTTTGTTGAGCTTCTAAAGTATCATTCAACTAGAGTTTAAACACTGAACACAGATCCTAAAAGAAGCACTGATTGCTACTTTAAACAAGCTGCTAGTAGGCTTCACGACTTCTTGAAGCTTGTTGAAAGCCTTCTGAAGCCTGTTAGCTTTTTTTAAAGTGGCAATCAGCACTCCCATTAGGATCTGTATTCAACATTTACAAACTGGAGTTGAATTTTACTTTAAAAGCTTCAAAGCTTGCGGAAAGCTCTGTGAATGCTTTGCCAAAGCTTGCTGTTCATACTTCTCTTATACAAGCTAAAGCCCATGTGAAACAGGCCTAAAAGCAGTGTTTAGGCCCAGTGTGTCTTATAATCCTTATAATCCTCCCCCAGCATACACGTAGGTATACAAAGGCTGTAGGGAAGGCATGAGAAGTGAAGAGAGAAGGAAAAAACCTGTAATACAGTTTACCTAAATCTGTGTCTATACTTATACGTGTAACCAAAAGCTCCAATTTTAGATGGAGAAAGATCAATTTTTGACAAATACCTAAAGGTTTGGAAGCTTGAAGAAAGGGTGTTTGGCTTTGTAAACCAAAACAGACTGCAGGTTATAAATGGATTGATCCAAATTTTACATTTTATAATAGAATTTCTCTTTACTCAATTCAAGTAAAAACATGCGTGCAGATGAGAAAACACACACAAACAAAAGCACAAACCTAGGTCACTGTTGTAACCTGCAGGTATTTTCTGGTAGTTTGCACTTTTCCTGTTAGTGGATGAATTCCAGGCAGGGACTGGAATCACCTGGGTCACTGGTTTTAAATGAGCTAGTGGGACAATGTGCCTGGGGGAAAAAAAAAAATAAAATTTCAGTCATCAAAAGTTCACTGATATTAATGTGGAGTTTATGCACCATGAGTGCAAACCACATGATCTGTAGTAGATAAATGAGAAACCTAAAACACATATGGGCACAGCTACAACATGCGGTGTTCGGATGAATCCATAAAAATCTTCTAGAAAACCAAAAACCCCATAAGCAGAATTACTGAATCACCTCATTTAGTTACTGGCATATAAAAAATGAAATGAGTTTTGATGGCTATTCGAACTATAATTTTATTTTTATTATCAAATGAACATGTGTACCTGAACATGAATAAATATGGATGAGCTGGCAACTGAGACGCCAGTCCAGCCCTCTTAAGGGAAATGTTTAACCACTTGCCCTCCAGAAGATTTACCCTTCTCCCTGACCAGGCCATTTTTTGCAATACGACGCGGTGTTACTTTAGAGCTTTTGACAATTGCGCAATCATGCAACGCTGTATATAAATTAAATTCGTCAAGTATTTCACACAAAGAGCTTTCTTTTGGTGGTATTTGATCTTTGCAAGGTTTTTTTTTTGTTACATTTTTTTTGTGCTATAAACAAAAGACTGAATTTTGAAAAAATATATATTTTTTGAAAGTTATAGCATCTACAAATGGCAGTATATATACACTGGAATTTTTAGGGTTTTTTTTATACCAGTAATGGCAGCGATCTATAGCAGGGCAATCTGACACTGGGTGGGAACCAACTGCCACAGATATCTCCAGTGATACTAATAATGCCAATAAAAAGCACCAACACTGCACTAATGACACTGGGCAGGAAGGGGTTAACACGTGGGGCAATTAAAGGGTTAACGCTGTTCGGGAGTGATTTTATGGTGTACTGTGTGCTGTTTTATAAGCAGACATGCTGCTTTCCATCTCTGCTGTGCAGAGTGCTAGAAAGCAGCACGTCAATGCTGACAGGGGAGAGATCTGTGTTTACACACGGATCTCTCCCCTCAGCTTTACCAATGATCAAGTCCCAGCCAAAAATTGCTGGCCGGGAACCAGCGAGTAACATCCTCAGAAGCCAATAGCAGTGTGGGTAGGACGGCACGTGCGCCCCCTACCCGGAAGTGTAGTACATCTGCTATGGGTCAGCAGGTAAGTATCTCAATCTAGTTAGCAGTGGCTAGTACATGGAAAGATTACTGAAAAAAAAAAAAAAAAAACACAACACACACATACCACACAAATTGGCTAAGAGCTACTGTACAGGAGACGGAGACATTATGTTTTAATCACATCTATAGAAAGAATGGCATAAACTAATCACCATAAACTAGTCTTAAACTGCCTTAAAGTCCAACTTCAGGCAAAAAAAAAAAAATGTATCCCTTGCACAGGGGTTGTGCCCACACTGCAAGGATTAATTCCTAGTTTATGTCTAGGGAACAATAAAAGGAGATTTACTAACCCAATCCTAAGCTCTTCCCCACAACATATGTGCTCCCCGGTTACACCGATCTAAGGTCCTGACATCAAGACCAAAGCAAGGTCCCTAGCACTTCACTAGATGTGAAGGCACTGACCGACAGTCCACTACCTGTGGGGGAGTGTCACCTGCCAGGGGAGTGGAGGATCAGGTAAGTAAAAACAGTTTATCCTCCCCTAGAAAAAACAGCCCTTGGCTCTTAAAAGACAATACACTAAGCAAAGCTTTCAAAGGATTGGATTGAAATAAATGGAAATCTGCAGGCTGCCATTGCATTGTTTTTGTGTCTTCAAAACCTGCTAAGCTTCCCACCTTAAATATCCATGCATATCAGTTAGGAGGAAGAAGAAAAAACCTGTACCAAGGTATGGACATTGGTGGTACTGGACAATGCTGGTGGCCTGGTTGTGATGTGGATGCTATGGTTTCAGTACTTTAAGCAACTGGCCTATACCACATATACAGAGCTGGAGTTATGACTTTCTTCACACACCTCTTAGAGGGCAACTCAAAATAATGAAAACAGATACAGCCAGGCAACTAAAGTATTTTCTCTTACAGAAGATTCAGTATAAAATTCAATAACTTACTTCTCTGCAAGCTCTTCAATAAACACAGTTACAGAGTTGCTGTCATGTCCAACTTCTTGGATATGGGCATTATAATATCGTCCACCAGGCTCTAATCGTACCTATATAATTAGAAGCACTAAATATTTAAAGTGTAACTAAAAACATTTAATAAAAAAAGAAAAAAAGCGAAGGTTACCCCTGCCTGATCAACAAAAAGGTTATAGCCATATATACACAAGCCTCAAATGCAGTGTTCACTCATTTCCCTGACCTTGCCTGTGCAGTATTTTGTTCCTAAACATAGACCAGCACCTCTATTGTACTCTTCCCAAGCAGCTGCTAGTCTATTGAAATTAATGGCAAGATGTCTACAACGTTCATGCCAATAACCCAGGTCCTGTGCATGTGTAATAGAAAAAGGAAAAATTGAACAAAAACACTGGCTGGAGAAGCACAGATGTTGAAGGCTGTGGGCTATCTATCTTTTTGGTGAAGGCTATATTTTTATATAAAAATTACAGTTAGGCCAAATGGTAACAAAACTATCTGCATAATTCACCCACCTGACATTTGTCACCCAAACAGTACTGCCTTCCTGCAAAGACCATATATTCAGTTTTCTGGAGCTCTACAGTTAAAAAAAAAAATGAATAACGTCAATGGAATGTTAACATCTGAATTATTTTTTAAAAAGTATAAACGTAAAAAACCCATAATATTCAAGACACAAATTTTCCAATGCAAAAAGAAAAAAAGGTCTAAGTATACAATTGTGACTTTAATTCTACCTTTGGGAACCATAAAAAGGTGAACTTATTTTAAAGATATATAAAACCCAAATTTTTATTACAAGGTATTGTAAAAAAAAACAAAAAAAAAAACACAAAAGATAAAGCAACAAAGTTATAGCAAAGTATTGTTCCCGTTGGTTACATGCCCTTTTTGTAGGTCTATATGTTGTGCGGGACCACTCACTTCCTTCAGGCCAGTAGTAGCAATTAACCACTTGCCCTCCAGATGATTTACCCCCCTTCCTGACCAGGCCATTTTTTGCATGAGGAATGGATGCTGCGTTACTTTAACTGACAATTGCGCAGTCATGCAATGCTGCACCCAAAAGAAATGTATGTCCTTCTTTCCCCACAAATAGAGCTTTCTTTTGGTGGTATTTGATCGCGATCAGCAACTTTCAGCGGGACTCTGGCAGGCATTCTGACAATGGGGGGAACTGACTGAGTCACTGACATCCCCAGTGACACCAATACAGTGATCAGTGCTAATAAACACTGACGCTGTACTAATGGCACTGGGCAGGAAGGGTTTAACATGTGGGGGAGATCAAAAGGGTAAACTGTGTGCTGTTTACCAGGGGCTGTGTGTTAGTGCTTCACTGTAAGCACACTGCTTTGCAAGGCTGTGCACAGCCATGCAAAACAATGTCCAGGAGCTGACAGGGAGAACTGTTTTGTTTACCAACAGTTCTTCCCCCCGGAGATGCTCGGCAATCACCGGGCGCTGGCAAATAATCACCGGCCGGGACCCAGTGAATGACAGCCGCGAATGGCGGCATGAGTAGGGCGCGCCTATATACAGTAGGGAGCTCCTATTTACACACACGTAATTTGGTGCACCTGTGCTGCCCTGTAGCAGTATATCTGCTATAGGGCGGACAGGAAGCAGTTAAAAGTACAGTAGCTTTCAAAAGAATACAATGAAAACAAATTCTAAAGAAAAAACAGATTACAAAATAATCACAATATCAATCCATTTTATATGTGTAGCACAAGAAGAGCTGGAAAACATACAGCGGGTAAAAAAGTATTGAACATGTCACCATTTTTCTAGGTTAATATACATTTCTAAATGTGATATTGACATTAATTTTTTCACCATATGTCGGTAACAACCCATGCAGTCCATACATAGAGAAACCAAAACTAGCTCAAAAATTATGTTATATGTAATAAAATGTTATGACACAGGAAAAAAAGTATTGAACACATGAAGAAAGGGAGGTTTAAAAAAAGGCATGGAAAGCCAAGACACCAACTGAAATCCATCAGTAATTAGAAAGAAATCCTGTCCCTTGTCAGTGCAAGTTAATATAAAAAGGAGCTCTCTCAAGACCTTTCCAACCTTATTGTTGCAAAACATACCGATGGCATTGGTAAGCGGATTTCTAAACTTTTGAATGTTCCAGTGAGCACTTTCACTATAAACCGGTCATGACCAGGTGCTCCTCGCAAGATTTCTGACAGGGGAGTGAAAAGAATCAGAAGAGTTGTCCAAGAGCCAAGGACCATTTGTGGAGAGCTTCAGAAAGACATGGAATTAGCAGGTACAATAGTTTCAAAGAAAACAAGTAATGCACTCAACCGCCATGGCCTGTATGCACGCTCACCAAGACTCCATTGCTGAAGAAAAAGTATCTTGAAGCCCTGTACATTATTGTAATATTCACCTGTAGTTAGTAGGTACAATAGTAGTTTTGTAGGTCTATGTGACCTGCAAAATGGTTTCACATAGACTTACAAAACTACTATTGTGCCTAACAACTACAGGTGAATATTACAATACAATTCATTTAGCATTTGTTTTCAATTGCAACGCTATTGTCCTTTAAATTACTACTACTGGTCCGGAAGAAGCAGGTGGTCCTGCGAAACTCAGACAAAAAAAAAAAAAAAAAAGGGATGACATGTACCAGCAACAAATATATTTTGCTGTAACTTTGATTGTGTTAATTTTATCATTATATGTTGTTTTTTTAAACAATACCTTGCAATTAGAATGTAGATAAAGATATAAAATCGATAACTTTGTTATGGTTACTAGAAGTATATCTAAGGCCCCAATTCTATATTTTCTTTATACGGACACAGGATAATACGAGCCAAATAAATTATTTGTAGCACTACCCCCTTAGAGGTTGCTGATGAGTTGGATCCCCCTATAGCCCTTCAGAGCCAGCCATTCAGCATTTCCCACACAAAAAACAGTCCTTGAGTGTTGGTTTTGGCATTTATTGGGGGGATTATAACTTGGGTAGGGTAAGGGGGGTATAAGATGCCCAAGGGAACCGATAACTGAGGACAACTTCCTGAAACTATTCACAAGCTTCTCTTCTCTGATGCAGTCTCTGTTGGAGTGCTAGCCAGCATCTCCTAGTTGTACCATCCCAGACGAATTCCTCTTCACCCAGTAATCTGGAGCCTTTCTTCTTGGGCAGGGGGATCTGGCTCCTGTTCCTTTAAAATGGCGAACAGTCACTAGCAGGGCTTTAATCCGGTTTCCCACCTATCCACCCAGGGGGTGCAGGTGTACTTACTCAGATCCTCTCCTGTACCACTTGCGGGTTTGGCTGCTGCTACCATTCCCATGATCTGGACTACTCCTATCCCTGCCATACAGGTGGTCCTCGCTCAGGGGGTCAAGGAGTCCTGGAGTTTTCCACCTTTCCAGCTCCAAGCTTGGAGGCAGGCCCCATCCCCCCAGGCCTCCTGGCAGCCTCACATCTTCCACCAAACTTGCCACACCTCACTCCTCTACTCTCCCAGTGGCTGCAGCTGTCAGGTGGAAGCAGTCAGGCAGCTCTGCTGCCACCGATCCCTTTCATAGCCCCCAGTTCCAGTGCTCCTGCCCCCCCACCCACAATGGTGCACTTTGCCAGGCTCTGCTTGCCCATCTATTTACTTCGCACAACCTTGTCTTTTATATTTTACCAAAATGTGGGTAATTTATTGTGTTTGTTTGCCCTAAAATTTACTTTAGTGTAATTTTTACTGAAAGTTTGCATTTCTCAGACCTTTGCAATAGTATCGTGTGACATAAAAAATTGGAACTACCACTAGTTTATTCTCTAGGGTGTCTGCTTTCAGAAAACAGATATTTTGGGATTTTTGTGTAATCTTCAGGCCTAAAATGATTTTTAGGCATCTGTGCAAAAAAAATGCTTCGGCAGCAAAAAGGTTAAGGGAGTCACAGCCCCTTGCCAAGCCTTCTGTTGGGGATTGGCTGAGTTCTCTCAAGAGTGCAGCCAGCCACTCCTCAGATCCACCCATTGCCTCCAAGGCCCCCTCCGAAAGTCTTAGAGCAGGGGGAAATTCCAGAGGGGCTGGCCTGCATAGTCTCTCAGCCCTGACCACAATATGACCCCTCTAGCTATCACACCTGAGCTTCTAACCAGCTCCTGACTAACCAATCACTGGATGACCGTAAAAACCAAGCTTTGCAAGGAAGCACGGTTTGACTGTACTGCGGGATAGAGGGCCCCCTTGTTCCTTGCCCCCTGAATGTGGTGTCCCTTATTCCTGGCCCTTGAATGTGGTATCCCTTGCTTCTGGCTTTGAACACTGAATCACTTACTAATGACCCCTGAACAGGTATAGGTGCCCCAATGTCAAATGTTGGGCCATGGCCCCTCCAATGTACCTCCGTGGATACTACACTTTATATTCCCTATTCAACACAGCTTCATTCTATACTAGGCTTTGCCCAATATTCATCGCAATGAGAAACATGCCCACTTTTTGCTGCAGTAAGCGCCACACCTTTTTCCCCAAGCCGGAGGCTCAACTTTCAATCTTGCACACAGGATCACCACTTTCAGAAAACGCCACTGGCAAGCATATTGCATAGAGCCATTGATCACAAATTTACCAATGAGTTAGCCACATGCATTACCTTTTCGACTGTCTAGCCAGACATCAAACTCTACATTCCTGTAGATTTCTGGGTCAAGAGCTTTTAACACTTTATATGGGAAAGGCATCTTGTTAGGATTTTCTGTGGTCTTTAATAGAAGAAAAAAAACAAAAAACAAAAAACACAGATTAACACATTTTAGCTTTCTGTTGCAGCTACTACTCATCAAAAAAGTAAAAATGTTGAGATGTGTTTTCAAACAACAATTTAAATAGAAAGAAAATTTATATATATGTATTTATTTATATTCATAACATCCATGTAGCTTCAATATTTGCTGGCATCTTCACAAGTGTGTTTTCTTTTACCCTTACAGTTCTGCTTATGTATATACCATACTTGGCGAATCCCCCTGGAAGCTGGAAATCACCAAGTTAGATACTCCCACTTCTGTGATCCTCACTTGATTCTGGGTTCTGAGCAGACCTTCTGCCCTGCTGCATTTTAAACACAGGAGGAGATCAGCTGCTAGGCATCATACATCAGCACCCCACCTCATTCAGAGAACACTTTGCATTCACTCTGAACATCTAAAGTATTATCTGAAAGGCCCTGGTGCCAAGCGACTGACCTGCTGTGTTCAGGATTCAGGAAGGCAGCTATTGGGCAAAGAACCCATAAGCAACTGGAGATTACTTGACTAACTGCCTACTTGTCGAATTTCCATCTTCCAGGGGGGATTGGACAGGTATGGCATATGTATGGTTACATTGGTCAAACTTGGACCAATGAAACCATGTATAAAAAGGTCCATGCATGGATTTCATCTTTAAACATGACATACAAAAAACACACACTCTAAGCACCTGGTCACACCAGCAGATTATGTTATATACTGTGAAGAAAACAGCTGAAGGAAACAGAGCAACGTGTCGATTACAATGCATCACACCATTTACCTTTTTAATGAAATGTCAAAAACTAACTTCATCTTTATGCAAGAAGGCATGCTGCACTGTGTAAGAATGCAACATGTTATACTTTTTTCCCTACACAGGACGCAAGGCACATCCATCATCAATATATGAGCATAGTGGTGTGAATAGGCGCACACATACACACACGTCTGCATGCATACACACACACACTTTCTTTCTGTAGGCATCTCAGTCAGCCATAACATGACCATCCACCTAATATTGAGTAGGCCCCCAAAACAGTCCTTAATTGTCAAGGCATGACTAGACTGCTTAATGCATGTTGCGCTACCTGGTATCAAGTCATCAGTAGAATATCTATTAAACCTATGCCGGCTTGTCTGCTTTCTATAGCGCATCCTGGTGCCCTCTCTTCCCTGGGGAAATGAAGCACACACCTCCAACCATCCACATGTGAGTGAAAGAAAATGTGATTCATCAGACCAGGCCACCTTCTTCTACTACTTTATGCTCCAGCTCTGACACTCACATGCTCATTGTAGGCATGCTTTGAACACAGGTCAGCATAGGTACCCTGACCATGCTATGTAGCCCCATATGCAACAAACTGCAGTGCATGGTGTGTTCAGACGTATTTTTATAGGAACCAGGATTAACTTTTTCAGCAATTTTAGATAGCTCTATTGGCTCAAACTGCACGGGCCAGCCTTTGCTTCTCATTTAGTTAGCCTTGGCTGCCCAGGACCTAGGTCCTGACCACTGCAAACTGGGGTCCTAGCACAGTTTATATATTTCTCAAACACACAAAGTTTGAGAATGCCTAACCAGGACATATTCTCGAACTATTAACATTTATATGAAGCTGCCCCACCCTCCACCTTTAGCAACTGTAACAGCTTCTATGCTTCTGAAAAGCTGTACACAAGATTTTGGAAATGTGTTTGTGGAAATTTGTTGCAGTTTAGCCAAGGTACATTTGTAAGGACCAAGCAATTTAATTGATCAAGAACACCTGGGTTGCTAGGAACATAAAACATAAAGTCAAGTAGGATGTGTCCCTTGTGCTGTTGCCTCTTTTAGGTAAAATCCTCCTCTATCCATGCCCCCTCACCCCTCAATCTTCCAGCGATGCAGGGGTTAATAGAACCAAGGGGCTGTCATAGGCTCTCATCAAGAGAGTGCAACTACGCCCATCATTTTCACCCCTTCCCTTCTTTTAACCATTTGCCTGTCCTCTATTTATAGATCCAGTTTCATTTGCAGAAGCTGTAGTATGGCTTCCATAAATGGAGCAGCTGAGTGTAAAGGGTTGGCATAGTTGGGCTCTCCTAATGAGAGGCTGTGATAGACCCTTGCGTCTATTAAGCCCATTAATCCCTGCCACACCAAAAGATTTATGGCGGTGAGGGGCATGGACAGAGGGATTTCACCTAAAAGAAGCAGCATCAGCACAAGGGACACCTCTTAAAAATTATGTCCCTTGTCCAGATTTTGGGGTTTATTTTTGGCTGCACATAGGTGTCCGTTTATGAAAGAAAAACAGAGATCCTGATGACCAAAGCTGATCTCTTAGATGTGCCAGTTTTTGAAGCTGAGGTGAGTGGAGAACATTTTCTTCACTTCTCGTTACAGGACACACCCTTCTGTCATTCACTTTTACAGAGATGGCCAGTTTATGAAGGCGAGATCTGAAGATCTCACTGGCCATCTCTTATATCTTAATATCTCCGTCCACCAAATCAAGCCCAGAGCTGGAGAATCTTGGTGAGACGCTTCTGTGATGTGGGGAAGGCGGCTTCTTTTTTCTTAACAGCAGCACCAGTGGGGTTAAACATTGATATAAATTATAACTATACATGTTAATGTATTACAAGGCATTCATATCTGAGCAGTGCAGAATTGTTGGCAGAACTGCACAATTCTTGCTGCAATTCCAAATTGTGTTAAAATACGCAGTGCACTTTTGGGTGCCATTCATTGTTAATAGCACCCTAAATGCTGTTAGCAGACATGAATTTTGCCGCATATTTTGTCATTTGACAAATACACTATAAAATGCACCAAAAAGCGCATTAAAAAAAAAAAGGAAAAAAAAAAAAACCACTCCATGCCCCAAAAAAGGCTGAGTTCAGCTTTTTTGGGCCTTTTTAATGCACATTTTGGTGCAAGTGTTAAAAAACATTTTGCTCCATTTTTCAATACACATTTTTTTTAAAAATGTGAGTCGAAATTTTCATGTGCATGTTGGCTCATTTTTTACCTGCATTTTTGTTTGTGTTCTGGAGACTCATGCAAAATGCATGTCATTATTGCAGTGCCATTATTTGTTAATGACACCCAGAAGTGGCTAGCAGATGTGCAGTTTGCCAAAATATGCATAACAACCAAATCAAAATGCACTTAAACCACTTGCCCTCCTAAGGATTTACCTCCCTTCCTGATCAGGCCATTTTTTGTGTTACGACACTGAGTTACTTTAACTGACAATTGCGTGGTCATGCGACACTAGACCCAAATGAAATTTACATCCTTTTTTCCCCCATGAGTTGAGCTTTCGTTTGGTGGTATTTGATCGCCTATGAAGTTTTTATTTTTTGCACTATTAAAAAAAAAATTGAGAAAAACTATTTTTTTTTAACTTTTTGCTATTAAACATGATCAGTAAAAAAAATTAAATAAATAATAAAGTTTCATCATAAATTTACACCAAAATGTATTCTGCTACATATCTTTGCTAAAAACAAAATCCCAATACGTGTAAATTAATTGCTTTACGTGAAAGTTATAGCGTTTACAAATGGGTGTATATATACACTGGGATGTTTTTATTTTTTTATTTTTACTAGTAATGGTGGTAAATCAGCGACTTAAAGCGGGACTGCGGCAGACATTCTGACACTGGGCAGGAAAGTGTTAATATGAGGGTCAATCAAGGGTTAACTATGTGCCAAGAGTGTTTTACTATGGGGCAGTGTGTGCGCTTCACTACTCACACTGCTGTGAATGTCTGTGCTGTCCAGAGCAGTATGCCTGAGCTGACAAGGAGGAGAACTGTTAACAAACAAAACCGGTCTCCCCATTGGAGATCGTTGGAAATCACCGGGCAACGGCGAATAATTACTGGCCGGGACCCGGTGATTGACAGCCGCAGCCACGAATGGCGGTGCAGGTAGGGCTTGCGCACGCCCCCTACCCAAAAATGCTAAATCTCCTATATACACGTGATTTGGTGCATCCATGCCACCCTGTAGCAGTTTTTCTGCTACAGGGCAGTCAGGAAGTGGTTAAAAAGGGCCAAAATCTGTGCTAAGAAAAGTGCCAAAATCTGCATTACAAACCACACCAAAATGTAGGTTAAAATAACCTGTGCCTAAATGTGTGTTTAGAAAAGTGCCAAAATGCACAAAAAAGAAGCCAAAATTTGTTAAAAAGCGACAAAATGCAATAAATAATGCTAAGATGCACAATAAAAAGGAGCCAAAATATACATTTAAAGAATGTGCCAAAATGTGTGTAAAAAAAGTACTAGTGGTCAGTGCTTATTATTTTGTAATTGCATCGTCTTTTTCAGTTTGGTTTCACTGTTTAACCACTTGCTAACTGCGCTATAGCCGAATGACGGCTACAGAGTGGTTGTCCAGTTCTGGGAGGGAGTCATATTATGTCCTCCCAGAACGCACCCTCCATCGCGCCCCCGGCGATCTCTGTGATCGCTGTGTCCTACGGGCACAACTGATCCCATCATGTGGTAAAAGGCCAATCACAGCAGTCTTTTACCACGTGATCAGCTGTGTCCAATGACACAGCAGATCACCAGGTAAATGCAGTTGCTGGTTATTGGCTGCACTTTCCTCACCCTGCCACAGCGTGAGGAAAGTACTGCCGATAACCGGCAATTGTCAGAAAACAGATCGGCACTGATCATCAGTGCCCTGATGACCTGTGCCCAGCAGTGCCGCCCACCTGTGCCCAGCAGTGCCACCCAGCAGTGCCCCTCAGTGAAGGAGAAAAATTACCTGCTTGCTAAATTTTATAATAGAAAACAAAGAAACTTTTTTTTTCCAAATGTCTTGCTCTTTTTTTGTTTATAGCGCACAAAATAAAACACCCAGCGGCGAATAAATACCACCAAAAGAAAGCTCTATTTATGTGAAAAAATTTATAAAAATGTCATATGGGTACAAAGTTGCATGACTGCGCAATTGTCAGTGTGACAGCGCTGAAAATTGGCTTGGGCAGGAAAGAGATATAAGTGCCCAGTAGGCAAGTGGTTAAACTCAGGTGATCCGTAATCACACAACTATCTCAGATCACATGCAGCACCTCCCCCTTCTACCCAGATCTCAGAGGAAAAACTTCTCTTCTCCTTCTGAGAACAAATGTTCTCCGCTTCATAAAATGTTCTCAGCTTCATAAACAGGGGGACAAAGAAGATAAATTCTCAGCTTAATAAATGTACACCTTCGGCTTTAATCTTTTCACTGTTCTGTGGCACTGAATTCTTATAGGTACCGAAAGATTGAGGCATGTGAGGCCATCATTTTGTAATATAAGAGTTAACAAAACCTACAGTATTTATTCTCTCTCTCTCTAAAATACACAGTTTTTTCCCCTTCTTTTAGAAGACAGTCTCATACTTTTTTTCGTTTTTTATTAATATATCATCTCGACTGCACTGGTCTCCCACAGTACACACTACATGGAAATATAAACTGCTAAATACCTTTTCTCATTAGCAGTTAGATCAGTCTTGTGACTATCAGTGTTCAGCAGAGCACTGGTTAAAGCTTGTAAGAAGAGTTTTCTTTCCACTGGTTTTGGCTGATCACATGCACTCGCCCAAGAAAAATAAACTTCTCTAGCAAAACACAAACTGAGCATGTGCAAAATGTTTCCACATTATAGGTCTTATCAGGAGATAAGAGGGGAGACTGGAAGAAGGGGGGTTTTATAGAAGTCAGGATCAAACCGCATGTGCACACAATGCAGAGGATTAACCCATTAGGTTCCACAGAGTATATGCAGTAAAGCATGCTTGATATACTCAGACTGATTTTACTGTTGTGGTTTCAGTAACACTTTAAGCATCACTTGTAGCCTAATCCTTCACTTCATCAGTATAATAAATGATGGATGGTGAACAAAATGAACTTACCTTCACTTCATCTGCACTGCCCTTTGATTTCTCCTCTGTTGAAGTCTCACCACCTTTCTTCTCCCACTCTTCTGTCCTGCAATTCCATTTGAAAATTAGTAAGCAAAAAAAGCACAGTACTGTCCCCAAAGTCACCACATTGACACAGCTCTGTAATCATTGCCATATCATTAAAATGTATTTTTAAATGTAAGCAAAAAACAAAAAAAAAGCAGTGCAAGTACCTGAATGTGACCTCTTTATCATTTTGCATTCTTCAATTAAAAAGTATTTGTTTAGCCACATGTTACACTTTAAAGTGTTACTAAACCCACAAAAGTAAAATCAGTCTGTATATGCAGTAAAGCATGCTTGTTATACTCACTGTGGAATCTAAGGGGTTAATCCTTTGCATTGTGTAAAACGGCTGTTTGATCCTCTCTTCCTCCCCTTTTTCAAGCGACAGCCACTTCTCTTCAGACTGAACCGTAGGCATGCACATGCTCAGTTTGGTGTATATTGCTAGAGAGGTTTTTTATTTTCCTTGGGACAGTGTTTAGTAACACTTTAATATAAAAGTGTAACATGTTGCAAATGGTGGAGTAAGGCTCCTAGCAGCTGCTTAAGAGCTTTTTTTCCCCACTTCGTGCCCCTAGAAGCTAATCATTGTATCCTATGCAGGGGCAGACTGACAACTCATGGGGCCCCCGGGCAATAGGGGATCATGGGGCCCCTGTGTCGTTGCCCAAACTCAAAAAAGCCTATAAAGAAAAAAAAAAAAAAAAAGTACCAGGGGCATCTCATGGGGCCCCCTACTGACCCCGGGCCCTCAGGCAGTGCCCAAGTTTCCAAATGGTCAGTCCGCCCCTGATCCTATGTGCCCATGCACACTATTGTAGCCTAGAAGCCTTGGTCAAGCCTTAGGCTCTAGGAGCAGTGAGAAAAAAAAAAAAAAAACAACACCACATGCTTCTTTTGTGAGAGATTTGCCAGCAGAAAAAAAAAAAAAAACCCCACAAACATTGAATGCATCTAAAAGCCGGGGTTTTTTTCCCTTCTTTCTCCTCCAGTGAATAGTGAATTGTTAAGGAGCAGGCCTTACCCACGGATGACTCAACAGCTGTCAGTGTGGTTCCCCACTGACAGTTGAGTTACACCGGCAAAAGAACTGGCTATTAAAACATTTAAAAAAAAACACACACACAGTGGGGGTCAGACCCTTAACCAAGCATGCAGGATACAAGCGAGCACCCCATCCCCTGAACCATACCAGGCCACATGCTCTCAAACATGGTGGTGTGCTTTGGGCTCCACTCCACAAAAACCCCTTTTTCCTAAATGAGTATGGGATACACTGTACCCCTACTCATTCAACAAAAAAAAAAAAAAATCTGTTTTTTTACAAACACACACACACCCCAAAGTAAATCCAGCAACAATCATGATGAATGCTACCGTTGACCCCCTAGTCCAAAAGTACTCCTCCCAAGTTGAGGGCATGTGGGCTGGTATTGTTCAGGATAGGCGGGGGCACTCTTTCGCCCCCACCCCCCTTTTCTGGCATGCCAGGCTAAATGCTCAGATAAGGGTCTGGTACAGAGTTCATATTCATATATAGTCATATTCATATGTATTGCATATATTCATCGGAGAAACAAAAGATTCTAATAAAACCACCTGGTCTTATGTTCATGTTTGTATCGCAGGGTTGATGTGAGGTCTTCCAATTGCTCTATATCATTCACCCTTGCAAGCCAATGGGCAACTGTTGGGAGAGATTGTGGTTTCCATAGGCTAGGAATGCAGGCCCTTGTCGTATTCAACAGGTATTTCAGAAGAGATTTGTGATATTGCTTCTTCGATAAATGAGTGAGATTAAGCAGAATCACAGCAGGGTTATCTTGCAGTGAAATATCCGTAAAATTTGTGAAGGTGTAGTACCGATTGCCAAAAGGTTTTAAGTTTAGGGTATTCCCAAAAGACATGCAAGAGTACCAACCGACACCACATTTCCAACAGGAATCACTCTGTTGAGGGTGCAATTTTGCAAGGACCGATTGAGTTCTATACCATATCTTGTAGGTGGTCTCTTGGTATTTTTTACATAGAGGCGATATATGTTCAAAGAAGAGAATGCACTCCTTTTGGGAATCTGTAAAAGTAACCTGCAAGTTTCTTTCCCATTTAGAAAAGTATGGGGGGGGGGGGGGTCAGACTGAGCATTGAGATCTAGGAGGTATTTGTAAAAGGTAGAAAGAGAGCTTTGTATCAGACCATCTCCCAAACAGCTCTTCAAATGCGTGTAGCTTTCTAGGGAATAGTAAATGTTTAGGTAGCAAACTTGGGAAGATCTTCCAACAGCCTGTAAATGAAGTAGACGAACTGAGGAACAAGGTGTCCAATGCCACCCATCTAGTGGGTCGCAAAAAGTGAGATGCATGAAGTAGACCCTGAGAGACAGGGATCGGAAACAGGAATCAGTAAAAACCCTGGATGTCCTGTGATAGGCATCATTGGAGAGGGAAAGCTCTCCAAAGACGCCAAGGAAAAAAATCTGTTTAGTTAAACCAGTACAGGACTTATTAATGGATGGACATTCAGGTGCGAAACATGTTGCCTTCCTGCCCAAGGCAGTCCTGTGAGCGGGGCTCCCACCATTGCTTGTTCCAATGAGACCCATAATTTGTGGTTCTGGTGTCTACACCAGTCTATTACTCTAGTCATCTGGAAGGCTGTATAGTATAGTGCAGGATTTGGGAGACCTACCCCGCCCCTCAACTTGGGTCTACACACTAGATTCTTACTGAGACGCGGATGTTTACCATGCCAAACAAAGCGAGTGAATGCAGCTTGCACAGAATGGAAGAAAGCTTGTGGAAGGGTCCATAATTTTTATCATAGGTGTATTTTAAATGGTAGAGACAGAACATAAACAAAAAAAAAACCCTACATGGTATAAATGTTATAGAGTTGCAGGTCAGTGAGTAAAATAAAACCCACACCCCTCCACAGAATCTCTTTCTTGGGCAAGACCAAAGAGCTGTCAAAAGGATGTCTGGGACAATATTATAGACCTGCACAAGGCTGGAGTGGGCTACAAGACCATTAGCAAGAAACTCTGTGAGAAGGCGACAACTTATTCCGCAAATGGAAGAAATAAAAAATGACCATCAATCACTCTCGGTCTGGAGCTGCATGTGAGATTTCGCCTCATGGCGCAAGGATGATCATGAGAAAAGTGAGGGATCAGCCCAGAATTACATGGGAGGAGCTTGTGAATGATCTCAAGGCAGTTGGGACTACAGTCACCAAACAAGCTATTGGTAACACAATACATCGCCATGGAATGAAATCCTGCAGTGCCCACATGATTCCTTTCCTCAAGAAGGTACATGTACAAGCCCATCTGAAGTTTGCCAATGAACATCTAAATGATTCAGAGAAGGATTGGGAGAAAGTGCTGTGGTCAGATGAGACCAAAATTGAGCTCTTTGGGACCACAGTCACCAAACAAACCATTGGTAACACAATATGCCACCATGGATTGAAATCCTGCAGCGCCAGCAAGAAGGCACATGTACAGGCATATCTGATGTTTGCCAATGAACATCTAAAGGATTCAGAGAAGGATTGGGAGAAAGTGCTGTGGTCAGATGAGACCAAAATTAAGCTCTTTTCATTAACTCAACTCGCTGTGTTTGAAGGAAGAAAAATGCTGACTATGACCCTAAGAACATCATCCCTACAGTCAAGCACTTAGGTGGAAACATTATGCTTTGGGGCAGTTTCTCTGCTAAAGAGGTGCAAGCCGACTCTGCCGCCTTGAGGGGCCAAGTATTGTAAAAATCTTGTATGAGAACCTTGGGTCTTCCAGCATGGCAATGACCCAAAACATACCGTCAAGGCAAAGGAGTGGCTCAAGAAGAAGCACATTAAGGTCATGGAGTGGCCTAGCCAGTCTTCAGACCTTAATCATATAGAAAATTTATGGAGGGAGTTGAAACTTCATGTTGCCAAGTGGCAGCCAAGAAACCTTAAAGCGGAGCTCCACCAAATGGGGAAGTTCCACTTTAAGCCTTTGTCTCCCGCTCCCTGTTAAGGAATGGCACCTTTGGGTACCCGCTCCCACGTCCGCTGCGATCGCCTAGACGATTGTAAGCGGAAGTTGTCCTCTCCCCCCTCCCTCCCCGTAGTTTTTTTGGACACGTGACAGGTCCCAGAAGACTATGGGCCATTCACAAAGTACAGCGCTTCTTGAGCATGCGCACTGGGCACCCGGCTGTGAAGCCGCAAGCTGTAACAGCCGGGTGCCCACACTGAAGATGCCGGCGCCAGGGAGAGAAGACGGCCGGTGAAAACAGCAGTGCTGAGGACATCGCTGTACCAAGGCACAGGTAAGTGTCTGTATTTTAAAAGTCAGCAGCTACAGTTTTTGTAGCTGCTAACTTTTTTTTTTTTAAGGTGAAATGTAGCTTTAAGGATTTAGAGAAGATCGGTCAAGAAGAGGGAACCAAAATCCTTTCTGAGATGTAAGCAAACCTGGTAACTACAAGAAATATCTTACCTCTAAGCCAGGGGCGGACTGACCATTCGGAAACTCAGGCACTGCCTGAGGGCCCAGGGTCAGTATGGGGCCCCATGAGATACCCCTAGTACCTTTCATAGGCTTTTTTGGGTGTCGACACAGGGGCCCCATGATCCCCTATTGCCCGGGGGCCCCATGAGTTGTCAGTCCGCCCCTGCTCTAAGCTTGCCAACAAGGGTTTCTCCACCAATTACTAAGTCATATTTTGCTTGGGGATCAAATATTTATTTTACTCACTGAACTGCAACTCAATTTAGAACATTTGTATCGTGTTTTTTTTTGGCTGTCCTTTACAATTTAAAATACATCTATGATAAAAGTTATAGACCTTTCTTTTTTATTTTACGTGGAAAAACTTACAAAATCTGCAGATGATCAAATTTTCCACACTAACAAGCATGCTTTACTGCATGTAGAGCCTGATTTTACTGTTGTGGGTTTAGTAACACAAACTTCAGCAAATGGATTTTACAGGCAAGTACAAAAATTCAATTCTCTTTTACATACATCATGGAACACAGAGCAGGCTATAAACCTAGTTGCCAACAGTCCATAAAAGCCCGGGACAGTCATGGATTTTTTTTTTTTTTTTTTTTTAAATGTCCCGGCACCAACTTGTCCCAGGTTGCATTCTGAAAATCATGCTTGGTCGCGGACAGCTGTAGTGCATTCACATTGCAAGCTCTGTGTTCTGCCGTTTGGGTACACTGCACTCAGAACACAGGCAACACACTAGGGACAGAGATCCCTTTCTTTCAGCAGCCAATCAGGAGGCTCTATTGGGGACTCAATGATGACCCCTATGGATGTGAGGCTCCCAGTGAATGGGCTCATCTTGAGGAGGGGGTGTGACCAGCTTCATAGGTGATCATGCCAGCCTCCCTTCTGGTGCAACTCAGAAACTCGATCAGGCTGCAGGGACTGAGTGAACGGAGGTAATGTAAGCTATCCCCCTATCCAATTTCATTAGGCAGGGTGTCCTGTTACTTGCTCTCATCAGTCTCTCCCTAATGGCTCTTACTGCCTTGCCTGCTCTCTGCTCCCAGGTGAGCAGGTCTCCCTTTAAGAGGGAGGATCTCTGTGTCAGCCAGTGGATGTCAGTAACTCTGCATGGATTTCTTGCTTTGCAAGTGTGTGTCAGGACAGCAGCATGTACTATGATTATAGGAGGCAACGATATGCCCCTATTCACATCTGCACTTAGTCCAAGAGGAATATGGCTACATTCAGACTGGCGATTAGGGCTATTCACTATAACACAGGTCACCGGCAGCCATACCTTTTTACGACTATCTGCACTCTCTGAATAAATGGTATAACTTCAACCAAATTCTGCGTAACAGGTATGGAATAATCTGTATAGAAGAAACGGCATAAATTAGAGGGAACTGGTCCCCCAGAGTCACCAGGGCATCTACTGCAATGCCTGAGGATCCCTGGTCCAGGAAACTAATTTGTCCAGCTTCTCATTGAACCTGGATGCCATCAGATCCACATCCAGAGTGTTCTGAAAACCTCCGGATGGAGGGACCATTCCCCCAGAGACAACTGCCAACTCCTGACATAGTCTGCCTGCCAACTTTCTATCCCTGGAATGTGAACACCAGGTTGAGAGAGGGGGGACAAAGCTCTGTCCAGGACAAGATGATTCACCTCAACCTAAAAAAGCACAGCTCCTAGTACCTCCCAGGTGATTGCGAACACAAAACAGCTATTGCACAATCAAACTGGAGTGCAGGACATCCAGGTGGACTGCCCAGGTTCCAGAATGTTGATGGATAAATTCTCCTCCCATGAAAACTAGATCTCCTGCACTGGCAGGAGAAACCCGGTCTACTTACCATCCTGAATGGCTTACATTCATTCTTAGAGTGAAGAGAAGGAATGGTTTCACCTATTTTTTTCCTGGAAAGTACTAATTGGAGTCATCCACTATTCTAGAGATTGTAAAGTGCCGAGACACAGAAACATTAGAGAATCCACCAGAGTTCTTCTGTTGCACTCAAGACCGGACATTCTAATGCAGAGACCTGGAGTGGAATTGGACAAAAAGGAATTACATCCAACCAGGCATCCACCTTCCAAGAATCTAGGGATACCTTGGAGTTCTGAGGGAAGAAATCTGATCTTGAAGCTGCAGAGCCCCCAGGGAAGAACCACCTTTACCTGGGACTATACTCTGTACAATGCTCTCTCCAACCTCTAATACATGTAACAGCAGAGCCATACTAAAAATTACCAACTTTCTATTGCAAACTGCAAAGCAGGACATCACAGGTAAATAGCCTTTATGTCCACTGATGTCAGGAAAATTCCCCCAGCTGGAGTAAAAGCCCCTCGACTCCTTCATACTTTGAAAAATTTGCAGAGACTCTCAAATACAAAAATCAGACAATATTCTCGGTTTGGCTTGGAAATGTAAATGTATACGAATAAAAGCCAGGAACCCATTCCTGTTCTGGAAGTGGCACGATTACTTCCCTGAGCAGGCGAAGAGACACCTTTTTTTGTCGATTCATAGGAAAATCTGGAAATACCTACAATGTACACACACCTGAACGAGTAGGGATACCTCTTCATGGAGAGGAAGACGTGGAATCTAGCATGTGAATGGACAAAGTCCCAAGCACAAAATCTGCTGAGTGGAATACTTCAGGGCATACACAATAAAATAGAAGGTCTAAAAAAGGTACCTCTGCTGAGTTTTCAGTTATGTAGGTCACCCTAAGCGTATGAAATCCAAGTTCCTAGACAGGTGCTTCATGCAGCCCTAAAACCCTGAAAGACACCAACATGCTGCTACTGCTGGCTGCATGGCAGCCCCAGCCAAAGAAAAATAGGCTTTCAGCAATGGTTTTCAACCTGCAAATTTGCTGGATCCTTGAAGATGGCAACGGCATATCACTCTTGTTAAGATAGGAAAACACCTGCCTCAAATGTAGGCATACTCCACCTCTAAAACTCTTTCTCCATAGGATACAGCTCCTTTTTAGGAGACATCAGCAGCCTGCAAAGAAACGCAACAGGACCAGTGTCTAGACAAGACTGCCGCACTTAACTTAAAAGGCTACTGCGCAAAGATCAACAAATGTGGTTGATGGTGCCAATTCCCCAGCAGGTAACTTGTGTGACCCAGTATCCCCAAGTGCGTCTCTTCTCTTCCAGCACTTCCCTATGTCCCCAACTCATGCCTGTCACCACATTAGAGCAGAAAAGCCCATTTAAATAAAGATGGCGCCTCCATTCCACCCCCTCACATCTGCACCTACACTGACCAGGACCCACTGATGACCCGTTTGCCTGCAAGAAAATGGTTTCCTGTCATGCTGCCTTCTTACCCATGACACCACAGTACAATTGTGCATGTGCAGCTGACATCACCAGGCAATGGAGTCACTAGAGTTGGTATCACCACACACACGCATTTTACTGCACTACCACACTGGCGTGGCTCAACCCCCAGGGCCAGATCTAGCCTGTCTGATGAGGGGTTGTAGTAAAAAATGTCAGAGGCAGAAGATGCGAGCTCAGCAATGCAGTGTATGAAAGTGGGTAGGGCAGTGTACAAGGAATCAGCAGGGAAGAGGATAGGGTCAGCAGTTTGTAGGGCAGTGTACAGAGGTCATTCATTTATAGGGCAGTGTACAGTGGGTTATCAGGGCATCTAACAGGGGTCAGCAGTGCAGAGGAGAGGGGGTCAACAGGGCAGCAGACAAAGGTCAGCAGGGCCATATACGGGGGGTCAGCAGACAGAGGTCGGTAGTCAGTGCTGGCAGGGCACTTAGCAGATCTCTTCCACCCCACACAGCACACAAGTGTGATTGAATCCCCTTCACAGTGTGCAACTGGCTATGAACACAGGAGCCCAGCACCGATCTCAGCACACATTAAAGATGCATATGGGGGGAAAATATCAGGTTTCAAAAGTCTTCCATTCCCGCTCTGGACCTGTGGCCCACTAACATGGAACGATTCATTACCCACCCTGCATCTCCAGCCTCAAGTGACACGGCCCTCCCAGAGGATCACACAGCCCCAATTGGGGGATCAAGCAGAAACAATAAGACTCTGATTTTCCTTCCACTCCCATGGCTCCCTACCTAACAGCAGACAGACATTCTAGATGACAAGCTACATATACTTTTATTAAACATCTCTCGCACTATATCAACTGAAGTGGGGAAATTCGCACAGGAGCTTAGGGGGGAGATTGAATTAATTGGAAACCGTACAGATCATTTGGAGACCAGATTTGACAATCAGGTCCAATATGTCCATTTCTTAGAGGAAGACAATTTAACATTGAAGCAACAAGTTTCCCAGCTGCAATCACAACAGGAACAGGGAACGCAATCAAAACCTGGGCATTAGCGGGATTCCGTAGTCGGTTGGTGATGCTGTGCTCCAGGATTATCTATGGGGTCTATTTATAACCTGGCACCCAATATTCCTGATATCGATTGGCAGATGGATGGAGCTCATTGTTGTCTTGCTCCTAAACCTGCGATGTTATAGTCCGCTTTCACTACTATGACAGTAAGGAATCCCTTCTGAACTCTTCCCGTAACAGGCCATCAAATGACTATAAAGTGGAGAAAATCCCAATCTATAGTGATTTGTCACCTACCACACTAGCCAAGCGATGCTCACTAAGACCTATCACTCTACATCTTCAGAATCAACGCATTACTTATAGTTGGCGATTCCCCTTCAAGCTTGCGGTGACTATGGAGGGCATCCAACATAACATCCGTGACCTGTAGGAAGGTAAAACATTTCTTTTAAACCTGGGACTACCTCTTTTGCCAGATGAAGCATTAATAGCTCCTATACCTAAACCTTACCCAGGAGCAACTCTGAAAAAAAAATCTGGACCCCTACTAAATAAAAAGACCAAGTCGAAAACCAGGCTACCTGTTCTCCAGCGCTCGTACTCAGCTAGATTTCCTGTGGGAACATGAAAAACCTGAGGCTATTTTTTTTTTTTTTTTTAATAATCTCTCTGTGCTTCAATTTATTTTCCTGGTATTGTCCAGGCACTTTAACCCATTGTTAATTCACAAAATAATTTTTTGGGTACTGTCAATTTCCTAATGATCACTTGGATCGCCATATATTCATCACCCACGTGCTCCCTTATCAAGTCCATGGTTTGTACTGTGGACGGCCGAGAGATTTATTCTTCTCAGTTACTCTAATAAAGATTTTTTTTCTTCTATTGGACCTATAGGTATTTCCGAGAGCACTTATTTCTGTGATGATTGTTTAGCTTTCTCCCAGTTCAGGAAAATGTAACTGTGTACATGATCTGCACATTTATGTAAAGTTGTTTAGTGATATTATGGCTTTACATATTTTATCATATAATGTTAGGGGTTTAAATTCTGTACAGAAGAGGCGGTTGGCTTTAAAATAAATTTAGAAAATCCCAAGCAGATATGATACAAGAAACTAATTTCCGCAAGGGTGGCTCTTTTAAATTTGCTCAACATTTTCCAACAGCCTACATATCCTCTGATTCTTCAAGGAAAGCAGGTGTCGCTATATTGTTTAGCCACTCCTGCCCAGTTTGCATCCTATCCTCAGAGATAGATAACTGGAGGTCAATATAGTCTGCTCAGTTGTATAATGGAGGGAACCCCATGGAAATTGATAAATGTTTATGATCCCAATTCGGGCCAAATAGAGTACCTTAATCATACTTTAAGTTCTTACAGTCATCTTACCCCTACATGATAGTAGGTGGGGACTCTAATCTGGTTCTGGCCTCTACCAAAGACAGGAAATCTCCTAGAGGTCATCAACCCTCCAAACAGCTGATTAGACAGTCTACAGCATTTTGTAAATGGGTTATAGAATTACATCTGACTCTTGGTGTATAAAAACTCCGACTCCCAAACCATACACTTTCTACTCAGTGGCTCACAATATGTACTCACGATTAGAACATTTTCTGGTCTCCTCACCCTTGGTTAAAATAGTGTCTTCTTCAGAAATTTACCTTGCCACTTGGTCTGACCACTCGATAGCTCTGGTCCTGGATATAATGCAAGCTAAATCAAGAACCTGCTATTGACATTTAAATGACACCCTACGTCATAATGAGGTTAGGACTGCTCTTACTAAGGATTTAGAGGAATTCTTCAGCTTTAACTTTGGGTCAGTTTCTAAAGTATCCACACTATGGGAAGCCCATAAGGCATTTTATAAGAGGGCACTGTATAGCTGCTAGCTCCTGACTTAAAAGAAATAAACCTCAACAAGCGAAAAACCTTCTATGCCAACTCTAGAAGGCAGAAAGTCAGCTATTGGCCTCTCCATCGATCTCCAAGCTTCAGGTGGTGATCCCATTGCAGAATCAGCTCAAGGAATTAAGACTCAAAACCTTGCAAAATGTCTTATTATTATTATTATTATACAGTATTTATAATGCGCCAATAGTTCGCTCAGCGCTGTACATTACAGAGGGGAACAGAACATGTGACAGAACAATACCAATACAATGCAAAACATGAGGGGATCGAGGGCCCTGCTCTTTCGAGCTTACAATCTAGGAGATGGACTAGTCTTATGGACTAAATGCAAATTTTATGAATTTGCAAATAAGCCTCACTGGATGCTCGTGAACAAATTGAAGGCAAGACATCAACAGTCTGTTCCTGGGTTTCTTTATCAACAAGATAGTATGCCTACATACTGCACCAGTAATTTAGCTAAACATCCAACCTTCAGAGTCATTTTATACTTTTTATCTCCACTCTAGCCAACACTTAAAACATCGGATCTGGCATCCCTCAAAGCAGATTACTATAGGAGTTGGAGAAAGTGGTCTCATATTACAAACTGTTTCTTCCCACTTTAGCACCCTAACTTTTAGATTTCTATAGAACCCTTCTTAAATTCTACACCCTCACTTTCAACACTCCTACATTGCAGTTATCCCAAAGCCTGGGAAAAAACCCTGCCTCTCTGGCCAACTACAGGCCTATAGGCCCTCATGAACTTGGACTACAGCATTTTTACAAAAATACTCCCCAATAGACTCTTACCTTGCCTAAACTTATACATAAAGATCAAGTTGGCTTTGTAATGGCTAGACAGGTGGGAGACAACACTAGGACAATGATAGATTTTGTGAATGTTATTAAGACGAACAGCTCAGCACAACTGTTGAGCCTAGATGCAGAAAAGGCTTTTGATCACCTTAGTTGGCCATATAGGTTTGCTTCCTTAAGATACTTTGGATTAAAAAAGACCTTTTTTTAAAGTTCTGACGGCTTTGTATTCTATGCCCACAGCCCAAGTTAAGATACCTTATACTATGTCAGACTTTCAGATGTACAATGGCAGTAGGAAGGGATGTCCATTGTCCCCCCTATTGCTTGTTTTGTCTTGAACCTCTTGCAGCTGCAATAAGTCTTCAAGGCGACATGCAAGGAGTACGCATATTACTTCAAATCACTCATTATAGGAGGCTAACTATCCTTAACTATTTGACGAGATTCACACTTTGTTGAGACAATGGAATTCCCTAGGTATCTTTCCTTGGCCGAATTAATGTTCTTAAAATTTTTGACATGCTTAAGTTATTGTATTTATTTGAGACGTTACCCATACCAATACCCTTGACTCATTTTGCAAAATTCCTCTCACTTTATCTGGCACTATAGAGCACATTGGATAGTCTGTTCCATGCTTCTCTTACCTTGGTCCAGGGCAGGACTGGGTGCTCCAGATTGAATTACTATTTTGCTATCCATATACAGTCATGGCCGAAATTGTTGGCACCCTTGATATTTCTCCAGGAAATCATGTATTTCTCACGAAACGTATTGCATTAACACATGTTTTGCTATACACATGTTTATTCCCTTTGTGTGTATTGGGACAAAACAAAAAAAGGGAGGAAAGAAAGCAAATTCGACATAATGTCACACAAACCTCCAAAAATGGGCTGGACAAAAGTATTGGCACCCTTTCACAACTGCGGATAAATAAGAATGTTACAAGCATGTGATGCTCCTGTAAACTCACCTGGGGCAAGTAACAGGTGTGGGCAATATAGAAATCACACCTGAAAGCAGATAAAAAGGAGAGACGTTCACTTAACCTTTGCATTGTGTGTCTGTCTGTGCCACACTAAGCATGGACAACAGAAAGAGGAGACGAGAACTGTCTGAGGACCTGAGAACCAAAATTGTGGCAAAATATCAACAATCTCAAGGTTACAAGTCCATCTCCAGAGAACTAGATTTGCCTTTGTCCACAGTGCGCAACATTATCAAGAAGTTTGCAACCCATGGCACTGTAGCTAATCT
This sequence comes from Staurois parvus, assembly GCF_062004578.1. Lineage (NCBI taxonomy): Eukaryota > Metazoa > Chordata > Amphibia > Anura > Ranidae > Staurois > Staurois parvus. Next base: position 126,354 of record NW_028317998.1, read on the forward strand.
CCCTGGTCGTGGACGGATGAGGAAAATTGATGAAAGATTGCAACGCAGAATAGTCCGGATGGTGGATAAGCAGCCCCAAACATGTTCCAAAGACATTCAAGCTGTCCTGCAGGCTCAGGGAGCATCAGTGTCAGCGCGAACTATCCGTCGACATTTAAATGAAATGAAACGCTATGGCAGGAGACCCAGGAGGACCCCACTGCTGACACAGAGACATAAAAAAGCAAGACTACAGTTTGCCAAAATGTACTTGAGTAAGCCAAAAGCCTTCTGGGAAAACGTCTTGTGGACAGATGAGACCAAGATAGAGCTTTTCGGTAAAGCACATCATTCTACTGTTTACCGAAAACGGAATGAGGCCTACAAAGAACAAAACACAGTACCTACGGTAAAATATGGTGGAGGTTCAATGATGTTTTGGGGTTGTTTTGCTGCCTCTGGCACTGGGTGCCTTGACTGTGTGCAAGGCATCATGAAATCTGAGGATTACCAAAGGATTTTGGGTCGCACTGTAGGGCCCAGTGTCAGAAAGCTGGGTTTGCGTCCAAGATCCTGGGTCTTCCAGCAGGACAATGACCCCAAACATACGTCAAAAAGCACTCAGAAATGGATGGCAAAGAAGCGCTGGAGAGTTCTGAAGTGGCCAGCAATGAGCCCAGATCTAAATCCCATTGAACACCTGTGGAGAGATCTTAAAATTGCTGTTGGGAAAAGGTGTCCTTCCAATAAGAGAGACCTGGAGCTGTTTGCAAAGGAAGAGTGGTCCAAAATTCCGGGTGAGAGGTGTCAGAAGCTTATTGATGGTTATAGGAAGCGACTGATTTCAGTTATGTTTTCCAAAGGGTGTGCAACCAAATATTAAGTTAAGGGTGCCAATACTTTTGTCCAGCCCATTTTTGGGGTTTTGTGTGACATTATGTCATATTTGCTTTTCTGCCTCTGTTTTATATTTGTTCCAATACATACAAAGGGAATAAACATGTGTATAGCAAAACATGTGTTAATGCAATACCTTTTTTGTGTGAAATACTTGATTTTCAGGAAAAATATCAAGGGTGCCAACAATTTCGGCCATGACTGTATGTCACACGTTAGCTTGGACAGTTAGATACCCACATGCTAGATGGTCTGAAATAGAGGGGGCAGATTTATCCGGCTCATCCCTGTATTCCTCCTGGACACATATCCAGGGGCTCTCAAAATCACCAAATCAGAAATTACTCAATTCTGACATTTACCCTTAAAATTTGGTGTTCCTGTAATAAAAATGTCAACTGATCCCACCCTGCTCCTATATTACCAATGTGTTATATAATCCAGCTATACCGTATAGTTTATATCATTTACATATGCTCCCATGGGCACAGGTGGGTATTTTTCAGTTACGCCACCTTATCAACCCAGAAGACTTTTGTTTTTGAAGAGCTTTGGACTAGGAGAAAACCTCCCCCACTAAGATCATCTATGTCTATCTTCAGTTTTGAGACATTTTTGCTACCTTAAAGACCATCCTTAACTCTAGATAGTCCAACAGTTTTTGAATCCATGTACCCAGGGACCTACACAGTTACATATTATCTCTATAAAATGTTAATGGAAGCATCTCTTACAGCAGAGATATATATATTTAATATTATAGATTTACACACAAATGGAGTTTAGCCTTTGATCAATCTATCCCCTTGGTTTGGGATATGGCCACTAAGTCCTACATTTTAATGTATTGGTACAGAACTCCAGATCTTTTACACTTGATTAATGAGAAGGTGCCAGAGGTTTGCTGGAGTTGTGAAATAGACAGAAGAACCTTGGCCCATATTCTTTGGTTTTGCCCTCTTATACAGACCTATTGGTCCATAGTGCAGCAGGTTTTGGAGAATGTTTTAGATACATCTCTCCTACTGGACCCTCTTAACTAGCTTTTAGGCCTGCCTATATTAAGTATAACTAAGGGTGCGAAGACTTATTGCTCATTCTCACAGCAGCCAGGAGACAAATTCCTTGCATTGGAGAACTCCTAGAGTTCCAACTCACGCACAATTAATTTCTGCAGTAGCAGAGGTTAGAGAGCTAGAATACCTCTCTCCAACAAATCCCTGGACACTTTTCATAGAATAAGGAACATCTGGGACAACTCCCCTTACTCTTCCATTACAATCCCTTAGTGATATTTACTAACTAAAATTCTGGTGCAGAGTCAAACGTTACACATCGTGATACATGTTACATTTGAAATATTTTTCGAACCCAGTAATGGGCAAAGTTTATGCCTGGAGTCATATTTTGATGACTGTTCCTTATTTCTTTTGTATGCGGTTTTCTTTTTTTCAAGTTTACATTGTACATGCATATTTGCATATTATTTTTTGTGATTATGTTTATATTTATTATGTCTTTACAGGCATGTTTATATAATACCATTGTAAAATACAACAACAATTCCCCACCTCTAATAAGATACTTTGTCCTTCCTAGATGCTATACTTGTATTTTTGTATCTGTTATATCTATTAGCATGACTAGGAATGTGTTGAACTCTATGGGAACTGTTGGCGTTCTCTTCTTTATTCAATGTAATTTGTAAAATCATTTCAGTAATATATGCTGCTGCATTGTATTTGGTTCTTGTTGTAAACTTTAATAAAAATTACATGAAAAAAAAAACCCAAACCCATCCCCCCTCCCAGCACAAATCCCTCCCTAAATCCTGCCTCCCTCCATTTCCTCCTTCCAGCACAACCCCATATTTCACAAAATGATTGTTCACCCCTCCCCCTCCCCCCATTGTGTTTCCCAGTGCAATCCTCTCCCCCCCCCCCCCCCCCCCCCCCCAATGAATCTTACAGGCAGGAGGTACAGGAGAAGTGGCAGCGGTTCAGGTTGAGCTGTGAAAAAAAAAAATGGAAATCTTGCACGCTACTATGGATAAAAAAAAAACAAAAAACAAAAAACAAACACTTGCGTGCTACTATGGATACAAAAAAACAAGTGCACATGAAAAATTATATATAAATGTAACGTACCCAAATAATTATGTTGCCGCTATAACACAAATACCCTCTCTCATGTTAGGCAAAATCAAAATAATAAAGTGCAGCTCTACAAGTCATGAAACTTCAATTACAAGAGTTGCTAATAAATAAGTGAATATTATAAGTGATGATAATATAAAAGTCCAAACAAAAATGCTTCTGTATAGAATTTCCTTCCTCCTGTGATCACAGAGTGCTCCAACCAAAGAGATTCCTCCACCAGATGTCTGCTCACCTCCAGCAGTGCAACCTCACGTATGATCAGCTTCCCTTCAACAGACAAGGAGACAGGACAAAAGGATGTCAGTTGGAAAAAATACAATTACATACGACCCACAGCCCATCTTTTAGCCTGTAGGAATATTGCTGATGAGGGGTACATTTGGAGCGAGATATTAACATCCATCAAGTTGATCTTCAGTGTCCATTGTGAGACCAAAAGAGCAGTTAGACTTAGCATATCATATGTGAGGTCGCACTGCTGGAGGTCAGCAGACATATGGTGGAGGAATTGTGCACATTTCTTTGGTTTGAGCACTTTGATCACAGGAGGAAGGAAATTCTATATGGGAACATCTTTGTTTGGACTTTTATATTATCACTTATAATATCCACCATTTTATAATTAGCAATTCTTGTAAGCTAAGTTACATGATTTGTAGCGCTGCACTTTATTCTATCAGGTTGAGCTGCGCTCTCTCCCGTCATTATAGCGATTCTTCACCATACAGCAGAAAACACTGGATTTCTCTAACATCAGACTATGCACTGTATCAGGGGCGGACTGACCATTCGGGCACTGCCCGAGGGCCCAGGGTCAGTATGGGGGCACCATGAGATGCCCCTAGTACCTTTCATAGGCTTTTTTGGGTGTGGTTTGAGTGTGGGTGAGGACACAGGGGCCCCATGATCCCCTATTGCCTGGGGGCCCCATGAGTTGTCAGTTCACCCCTGCACTGTATTATTACCCTCCCCAATCTGCTCCAAGGACTGCTGTTCTCCTGGCAGAAGGAAATGTGGGTAGAGAGTGGGCAACCATACAGTGCATAGTCTAATGTTAGAGCAAGCCAGTGTCATCTGCTGCATAATGAAGGATTGCAATTCTAATTGGAGAAAGCACAGTAGCCTGAACCGTTTGCCACTTCTTCTGTCCACAGTTTACTTTAGTTCACTGTGCTAGCTGCTCTCCCCTGTCCCATCCCCGAGTACAGGTATAGGGAGAGGCCCGAGTACAATGTCCCGAGGAGGGCCAGGACTAAAATCTGGGTGGCGCAGCCCATCCCAGCACCCCCCTAGACCTGGTAAAGCTTTCCCCCTAGCTTGCCACAGTGCTCTGTCCTGCCACTGACAGCAGGAGCAGGACAGAGCAGCCAGAGACAAATAAGCATGCCACGCACAGTAAACACAGACTGCCTACATCATACAGCTGGGAGGACACAGCCAGTCCCAGCCTTGGGGAGAAAAAAAAACAGAACACAGCAGTTCAACAATTGTCCCCTAGTGGGGAAAGGGTAAAAGGAGCACACAAAAAAAAGCAATAAAATGGATATCAAAACTGGCTTACAGGGACCTTACTTTCTCACCACATGACCTGACAGTGAAGACCAAGGTCCAACCTTCACCTATCATGGCGGCAATGTCTAAGTAGACCCACAGGGACCCAATCACACTATTGTCTATTGCTCTGGACCTGTACAGCACCCTACTGGAAACACCTTGGTCAGTCATTACTGCACAGGGTTCCATATATGCAGGGCCAGCACCGAATGGTCGCATTACAGGCAATCTCCACTTTGGTTTCATTCCCATCATAGCGACGCCCGGGCACCAGCCATCTTTGTGTCACAGCTGTAGGATTGGATCCTGGCAACCTCAATTTCCAGGTCCCTGCTGAAACCATTGAGAATCTTGTAGCATTATGCAGAGGGCTGCACATCAGTGACCATCACAGTCAGACACTGGCAAAAAAACTTCCTGTATGGAAGGAATTACATCCTGTGTCTTTCTTGCAGTGTCCATTCACCTACAGGTGGCGCATAACACTGGAAGGCATGACTCATAGCCTGAGCTGTGTTTCGCTATGTATGAAAAAGAAAGGTTTTTGCATAAATAAAAGCTGACCCTTGTAAGCACCCCTACCAATGGTAAATGATTTGTCTCAGCCCTATAACTACTACAACTGCAAGGCAGCTTGCGCTGCTGAAAAACTGGGCGTAATGCCTGAGAAAAAAAACAAAAAACAAAGAAAAGCCGTAAATAGAAAACTAATGCAGCCAATCACATCTAAATTTGTATGCTGCAATATAGTAAAATGTTTGCTTTTGTATTTAATATTGCTTTAACAAGTTTTGCAAAATCCTGTTGAATATAAAAAACAAAAACTAAATGTTTCAAAGTACAGGTGAAACTCGAAAAATTAGAATATTGTGCAAAAGTTAATTTCAGTAATGCAACTTAAAAGGTGAAACTAATATATGAGATAGACTCATTACATGCAAAGCAAGATAGTTCAAGCCGTGATTTGTCATAATTGTGATGATTATGGCTTACAGCTCATGAAAACCCCAAATCCACAATCTCAGAAAATTAGAATATTGTGAAAAGGTGCAATATTCTAGGCTCAAAGTGTCCCACTATAATCAGCTAATTAAGCCATAACACCTGCAAAGGGTTCCTGAGCCTTTAAATGGTCTCTCGGTCTGGTTCAGTAGGAATCACAATCACGGGAAAGACTGCTGAACTGACAGTTGTGCAGAAAACCAGCATTGACACCCTCCATAAGGAGGGAAAGCCTCAAAAGGTAATTGCAAAAGAAGTTGGATGTTCCCAAAGTGCTGTATCAAAGCACATTAATACAAAGTTATGTGGAAGGGAAAAGTGTGGAAGAAAAAGGTGCACAAGCAGCAGGGATGACCACAGCCTGGAGAGGATTGTCAGGAAAAGGCCATTCAAAAGTGTTTGGGACTTTGAGGCTGGAGTCAGTGCATCAAGAGCCACCACACACAGCCGGATCCTGGACATGGGCTTCAAATGTCGTATTCCTCTTGTCAAGCCGCTCCTGAACAATAAACAACGTCAGAAGCGTCTTACCTGGGCTAAAGAAAAACAGACCTGGTCTGTTGCTCAGTGGCCCAAAGTCCTCTTTTCTGATGCATCTCATTTGGAAACCAAGGACCCAGAGTATGGAGGAAGAATGGAGAGGCACACACTGCAAGATGCTTGAAGTCCAGTGTGAAGTTTCCACAGTCTGTGTTGATTTGGGGAGCCATGTCATCTGCTGGTGTTGATCCACTGTGCTTCATTAAGTCCATGGTCAACGCAGCCGTCTACCAGGAGATTTTGGAGCACTTCATGCTTCCTTCTGCAGACAAGCTTTATGGGGATGCTGACTTCATTATCCAGCAGGACTTGGCACCTGCCCACACTGCCAAAAGCACCAAAACCTGGTTCAATGACCATGGGATTACTGTGCTTGATTGGCCAGCAAACTCGCATGACCTGAACCCCATAGAGAATTTATGGGGCATTGCCAAGAGAAAGATGAGAGACATCGATCAATGCAGAAGAGCTGAAGGCCACTATTGAAGCATCCTGGTCTTCCATAACACCTCAGCAGTGCCACAGGCTGATAGCTTCCATGCCACTCCGCATTGAGGCAGTAACTGCTGCAAAAGGGGCCCAAACCAAGTACTGAGTAAATATGCATGCTTATACTTTTCAGAGGTCCGATATTGTTCTATGTACAATCCTTGTTTTATTGATTGCATGTAATTCTAATTTTCTGAGATTGTGGATTTGGGGTTTTCATGAGCTGTAAGCTGTAGCAAACTTGCTCAGAGTTGGACGCGGCGTTCCCCTTTTTTATTAGAAGTAGGGGGACTTTAAAAGACAGTCTGGCAAGCCTAAAGTTTTAAGCTAAAGAGATCTCCTAATTTTAACATCGTAACAGCAGGAGATCAAAGACCCTTCGCTCTGCAACTTGGATCTGCCTACCTTAAGGCTTAACATGGCAAGTAACTTAACCTTTTAACTTCTTCCTGTTATCTCTTTGCTGTGCTGGGCGGTTTCCTATTTTTATATATAAATATATATCTTAGTTACATCTTTTCGTAAATATTTTATTGCACCTGTTTGACTCTTTTAGTAATAAATCTTTCTTTCTAAAAGCGTTAAACTGTTTCTAAGCGCTTACTTGCAATTCACGAATTCCTGCCTTTTGAAGAGACGCTACTGTGTTTAATTCTCTGCCCAATCGGCCTGCAGTGACCTTATTGGACAGGCGACTTTTTAACCATTACAGTGTATATTTGATAAAGAGAGTTTCCCCTTTCTCTGTACAAAAAGGGGTGGTGGCAGTGAAGGGTTAGTTGCGTAATTAACCCGACCCAGTAACAAGCGCATTCAGGCTGCCGGTGCGTCGATTGCGTTCCATTAGCTGGACAATCGTTGTGCAGGGCGCAGCTGAGTGTGGCATTGTTGTTACGCACGTCACCTCGCGGTTTTAGTTTGGCTGGTCCTTTGGTCACAAGTTTGGTGAGAAGGTCTGGGGTCTGACGCCGCAAGCGTGGTGTATTATTGTTGGTCGCGGTCATGATATTGTCGCATGTTGAGGGTGGCGATCGGGCGACCGTGACATAAGCCATAATTATCACAATTATGACAAATCACGGCTTGAACTATCTTGCTTTGCATGTAATAAGTCTCATATTAGTTTCACCTTTTAAGTTGCATTACTGAAATAAATGAACTTTTGTACAATATTCTAATTTTTCGGAGTTTCACCTGTATATGTATGAACCACCATCTTTTAAAACAACCCATTCAGTTTAAATGGAAATAAATCTTTTTCCCCCCTTTTATAAAGTGATCACATGCCCTCTGTTCTCAGCTGCATAAGGATCTGGGGGGGGACAGCAAACCGTAAAATGATCTTCCCAGTGCGGGGGGAGGTTGTCAGCACAAGCCAGAAAACTGCCGTGCTCTTGCCTTGTCTGGTCAGTTTTTAATAGGAAAGCAAGCAGGAGGACGGGCAGGAACATCAGGTGATTCACACAAAAAAGAAACAAAAAACAAAGAACAGGATGCTTTTTCATACAAGTAAAGGGTGCAGCAGGCACACATCAGGAATATGAAGTGTTGTGGTTACATGGTGTTAAGTCCTCAGTAGTAATAAACGCGTTACCTGATGTCAGGCAATGCCTTGTTAGGTTCTGACATACAATCAAAATTGGCATCTTCACTGCCAGTAGATGCACTGTTACGATTCTTTTTTGTGCCACTTCGAAAAAGTTCAACAGCTGCGATCAGCTCTCGCTCATCCACCCCAAAAACATCTCTGTATAGACACTCATAGAGAACAGCTATGACAAAGAAGTTAAAAAGGTAAATATCACAATTCTGTAAGTATAAATCATGCCTTCGAATGTGCCTCCTGAAACTGTTAAATCTGCAGTTTAGCATTTAGTTTAGTGAAATGATAAATGAAATCCCACCTTTAGAGAAAATATAAATAAAATCCCTTGTATAGAAAAAGGTAGCACATGTATTCAGTGTTTATGGTTGAACTTTCACATCATTTTCAAACTTTTCATAACCATGGCTATTTTTTAAATGTTGGAGTTAAACAAGTAAAATTAAAATCAACCACTGTGCATAAAAAAAACAAAAAAACAAAAACAAAAATGCATACCTTGGCAAATTGCAGCAGTTGTTTGAAAATTTTTTGTAAACACTGAGTCATAGTGACCATTGGTGGAACAACACAACATTATCTGCAAAACAAACAAAATGGTCATAACCAAGCACTGAAAAATTCTCATGCATGTATACAAGTGATACATTTTAAAGTGTTAGTATACTCAGGACCCTGGATTCACTATATCCGGTCTCCCACAGTACACAGAACATGGAAATGCAATTATTTTAGTAAGTATAAACTACTAAATACCTTTTCTCATCAGCAGTTGGAGCAGTCTCGACTCCTTTCAGTGTCCAGCTGGATATGTTATGGGGATGTAGGACCGCTGACCTCTGTCTGGACAGTGCCGATTGGCCCTGTGGAGCTCACATGCACTCCCAAGAAAAATAAAACTCTAGCAGTACACCCCAAACTAAGCATGTGCGGAGTTCCCCCGAGTCTTTTCTGTCAGATGAAATTGGGAACGTGGAAGAAGGGGAGGATCAGAGAAGATGAGATCAAACATCCCTTTTGCACAATGCAGAGGATTAACCTCTTAAGTTCCACATACAGTATAACAAGCATTCAACTGTTGTGAAGGGTGTTTTCTTCACCAGGGAAAGAATTCTTCGGTCATCCACCACAGTTGTTTTCCGTGGTCTTCCGGGTCTTTTGGTGTTGCTGAGCTCACCAGTGTGTTCCTTCTTTTTAAGAATGTTCCAAACAGTTGTTTTGGCCACGCCTAATGTTTTTGCTATGTCTCTGATGGGTTTTTGTTTTTTCAGCCTAATGATTGCTTGCTTCACTGCTAGATCCAAAGAGCTGTCAGCTCTTTGGATCTCATCTTGGGAGTTGACAGCAACAGATTCCAAATGCAAATAGAACACTTGAAATGAACTCTGGACCTTTTATCTGCTCATTGTAATTGGGATGATGAGGGAATAACACACACCTGGCCATGGAACAGCTGAGAAGCCAACTGTCCTATTACTTTTGGTCCCTTAACAAGTGGGAGGCACATATGCAAACTGTTGTAATTCCTACACCGTTCACTTGATTTGGATGTAAATACCTTCAAATTAAAGCTGACAGTCTGCAGTTAACGCACATCTTGTTTGTTTCATGTTAAATCCATTGTGGTGGTGTATAGAGCCAAAAATGTTAGAATTGTGTCGATGTCCCAATCTTTATGGACCGGACTGTATAAAATTAATCATTTAGAGTGCAGGAAGTATATAAGCTAGAACCCAAAAGTTATTGAACCAGCCGCACTGTGTTGGTCAAACAAAAGATGTGTGCACTTGTATGCACTTCTTAAAACGTGCCAGCATATCTACTGCTTGAGCTTGAGGCAGCCATGTCAGATCTCATTCTGCAATAGGTGACTGTAAATGCTTTGGTACACTTGCAACAAACACAGTTAAATTGAACCTTCAGTCTATTTTTCATGTTGGCTGTTTGAATGGCCTCCCCCATCTTTAATAGCGTTGGAATAAAACACTACATTTTTGTATACATAAATACTTTTTTTGTAGGTCCGCTCTTCAGCCCAAGCAATTGACATAGGATCCTCTAATCCCCTGGATACCTTGGATATTTTCAATGCTGTGAGATTCAGCTGAGGGGAGAGTTGGAAGGATGGAGGGCGGAGAAGGTTGAAGACCATTTCTGCGCATGCACAGTGCTGTGTCACTGCGCATGCGCGAGCTCCCCTGTGCTGTACCGGGCAAGTGCGGCTCCCGCTGCCACACTGAGCATATGTGGTCCACGCTGCCGTACTGCACATGCATGTAATTTGCCTTTACTAAAGGGAGGGAATGCAGCAGCGTGGGAGAGCTGCTGTTGTCTGTTGAGACTAGAGCAAACCTTTGATTACCTATGTTCTATGCACTATATGCTAGTGTCGGCTTGGACACTGACAAATGTGAGGGATTTTAACAAGTTTTGTATTGAATAAATGCCTGGATGGTTTTACACTATGTGGATTCCTTTGATCTTCTTTCATGTCCCATTCTGAGCATATGAGGAGCCAATTGTTATTTGAAGGAGTTTCAATCAGCTGGTGTATGCCTCAGCAAATCATTGCTCCCAGAGCTTAAGCGGTTGTAGATGGTTTCTAATTTTACCAACAGGGAGCTCTGGTGAGTGGATTTAATTCATTTGGTGGTGGATTTTCACAGTGTTCTTCGGGCACATTATACAAGAGTTTAATATAAAGGATCAAAGAAATTTAATTGTTTCACGAACAATACTTTTATGAACACTATTTATATGGACTTATGTTGGACACTAAATTTGTTTAATCACAGAATTATTTTTCATATCTATTTGTTCTTTTTATTATTGTTATACCACTGTTTATTTTGGCTGAGTTCACTCAGATATATTAATTTGAGGAGCTGCCTTTAGTTTTTTTTTTTTTATATATACGTACCTTGCTTAGCAGAGGTGAGATAGCGGTCCTTCCTAATACTTCTCTCTTTCATTATATTTTTGTGATATTGTTTCTAAGGGCACTGTCCTTATATTTTTTTTTATATACAAAAGGGAGATATAGGCTCTCAAGGTATCCGCTGGCATTAAACCCTCCCTACCAAGCAGTTCTAAGCGGTCAGAAAATGAGGTGTCAGTCTAGCCTAGCAGGTGGTATAGTAGGTCAACGTGAAACAGTCAAGCCCTGGTGCTTTCCAAGATTTTGTTTGGGCCATGTCCATGGCTATCCCAAACTCCTCTGCTCTAATCTCTGCCTCCAGCGATTACCTAATTTTGGTTTATAAGGACCCCTTAATAGCTTAATGCTCTATTGTCTGTTAAAGGTAACCAATATATGCAGAGCAACACCCAATGTAAATTACGTCCAGGTTTGCAACAGGCAGATTAGAGCTCTACGTGTGCCACCATAGCATAGACACACAGCATGGCTTGGCCCTGCCCTCCTCACAGGATTTGGCTGACAGCTGATCGATGGAAGAATGTGGGGGGGGGGGGGGGGAGACAGTGGAAGTTTTTTTTTACCTTTAAAAGCATCAAGGTAATAACCCTTTAAAGCTTAGAACCACTTTAATGATTTACCTGGGTATGTGTAGGTTTAATAATTTTTAGGCAGGTGACAAATTCCTTTTATGATGGCTGCACTTTAGGAAAAGAGACATTCATAATGGTCTGATTTTTTTGCTGATGTCCTACAGTTGTGCAATTGTGCCCTCCTCTTATCTATACAGAAATTATTTTACACTAATCAATAAACAAATGGCATACATGCAAGAGGGATTTTGAATGTTAATTTCTCATACAGCTGCAACTGAGTGGTCACCTGTCAAGACTGCAAGTAACCACAGGTCACTGCTAGAGAAAATGATTTTCTACTGTATGTGTCTTGTCAAGACCACAATGCAGCAGTAATATGTAGAAAATGCAGACATGCTACATTTTTCTGCAGTGCAACTCATCGCACCACAAGGTCACTATACTGCAGCTCAGCAGTGGCCAGCACTTCATTAAAGCTGAAAAAAAAAAAAAATGGAACCTGAGTGATAAGTGGCACATTGTACCTCCCCTCATAACTGGGGAACACAAACAGACACCAACCCGCACACATAGGTTCCTAGCTGGCGTAAATACAGCTTTGAGAAAAAAAAAAAAAAAAAAAAACTTGGAATAATGAAGCAGAAACGCATTTGGCATGAAATGTCATCAGTGTTAGCCTATTAGATCACAGTCATGTACTTTTATGACTGATCCCTGCTCTGAATCCCAACCCCCTCATGCCTCGATCCACAGCCCACTCAATACATAGCAAGCTCATTTGTGTATACCAGCATTTTCCACCATATACGGTCATCTTAAGAGATTTAATTTTCCATTTTGTTAAACCCTTCTGAAGCGGTTCTGTTTTTTCAATGATGAACAGTAGATCTCTTGAAAGCTTGTCTTAAAAAAAATTAGTGCAAATTAAAAAAAAAAAATTTATTGCATACAGTGAAGTTTTATTATAAGTGCATTAATGCAGCAACAACGTATTGCTTTAAAAACAAAAATCTAACACACAAATTATAAATAGTAGCCAGTTCCCTTGGCAGAAAAAAAAATGCTCATATAGAGCGTTTGGTACAGGAGTTTGGGAGCATTCAAGCTTTTTTTTATTCTGCCAGTAAGCTGCTCTCAAAAATGTAAAAAACAGAAGGGTTTTTTTTTTCTGCCTCTAAAAACAAACTCTGAGCTTAAAATATGATTTGAATGTGCATGGACACAACATTTAGCTGCTTCTACAGGAAGTGTGTATGGAGTCTAATAGGTCACAAGAGTGGGCAAAGATGTTTAGGGGTGATATGTTTACCGCTTTTCCAAAAGTCTTGACAGACCTTGAAATCAAATTACACTGATTGAATAATTTCTAGGGAGATACAATTTAAAAGGTTTCTGCATGCCAAATCCCAGGACTGTTCCAATCCAACTCACACCAAAAAACGCACAGGAACGCGCTGTGTGTTCTTGTGCAATTCACAGGCAGTTTTGTGCAGTGCAATGTGAGCCTATTCATTTTGGGCTGATATCGCACTGCATCAAAAAGTAGCGCATGCTTTACTTTTGGAAATTCACCGGACTGCATGGCAAGTCTGTACCATGCAATCCGGTGAGGGCAAACTCACTGCATTCCTGTGAAATTCACATGCGATTCAGTTTGGTGTGATTTGAGCCCATTTAAAATGAATAGGCTCAAATTGCACTGAAGTCATGCATGCACCAATTTTGGAACCACACTGCAACCAGATTGAATTATCGTTTCATACCATGCAATCTGGTATACGAAAACTAACTTTCGAGTGTCATAAATATTGCAATGACCCCCACTGCAGACAGCAAGGCAGTGCGATTTGAATGCAATGAAGGAAACATGCACTTATTGCGGGCTTCCCGCACAGCATTCTAGTGTGAACCTAGGCTTACTTAATATTGACCCACGCTTAACATCGCACCTGCAATACGTTTTGAATGCAGTGCAGGAAACTCATGCAGAACACGGGTTTTCGGCACTGTTCTGGTGTTTACCAGCCCTGAGAGAGGAAAGGGCTAAAATGTAAAAATGTATTCCTTTAAAAGCAAATCTGTATGACATTTACCACTGTAAATCTTCATGAGACTCTTCTGTTGGCACCCCAGAGATGTCTGCATTTACCTTCAGTGACATGCTACAGTGGTATACAATACCCAGTGTTCTGATATGTCAAATAAAAGTTGGCTACAGCCTCTTAGTACAACAAAAGGTAGGGCAGCCTTGCAAGCTGACTTGAAAGCAGAGGTTATGTGCATATTAGAGTTATGAACAGGAGCCAGGCGCTGTGTAGTTTTGTGATATTAAAGGCACACCTCCATACAAGGTGTATTATTTTTAAGTCATATGGTAAAAAAATAATAAATAACCAGACTGTGGCTTTAGGAAGCCAGGTTCCAAGATGGACGGCCCGTCCGCTCAGAGGGAAGCAGTGGAGTAGAATGCCTGTCAGTGCAGGGACCACGTGTACCCGACGTCCCAGCGTCCTGGATGACGTCACCACGATGTGGAGAGACGGAGGGGGGGGGAACTCTTGCTGGAGCCGCAGCTTTAGAAGGAAGAGGCCGGTTGCTGGGACAACATGTTTCGTGCGCATGCGCTTTGTCAAGAGACTTGACAAAGCGCATGCGCGCAAAACATACAAGGCACACCTCCATACAAGGTGTATTATTTTTATCACAAAACTACACAGCGCCTGGCTCCTGTTCATACCTCTCACAAACCGATGTGTTTTTACCATGGCAGCAGTGAGTTTTTTCCCCACCAATCATAGTTGACATATACCATTCACTTATTTCCTTTGGGACACATCTGTGCGCTTTTATCCAGACCGTTCTTCCCGCATATTAGTGTCAACTTTTTAAAAGCTCATGGTGTTCGGATATGCATGCATCTCTGGGTGCTTGCAGCAACATTTATATGGTCTTTTACATAAATACACCAAAATGTCACCCCCAGCACCACCTCTGTGAAGCCTACCTTTCCATCACAGTTAAGATCAGTGGCATATGTAGGCGGTTTTCCAGGGCTTTTGTACAAAATAAAGTTCTGACTAGGAGGCAAAAAAGAATGAAATATTTTGTGTTACGCAAAACAAATCCAGCACTCCATATAAAGAGTCACAATCCCACACAATCATAAAAAGAGTATAAAAATAAATATATCACCTATGCATGAGTTAGTTACTTTTAATCCCAAATGGTTTGGTTTCATTTTCATACTATTGATCCTTTAGGCCTCGTGCACACTGGACTTTACAGCTGCTGTTTTTGGCAATTTTTTATCCTACAGCCAGTAAACTCCCCAGCATATCCTATGTATCCAGGCTTAGATCAGCATTTTTTGCTGGAAAAAACCCAGAACTAGTGGGTTTCTAGGAGTGTTTTCAGCTGTAAAAATGCTCTAACACTAGTAAACACGGAAAACCGACATTTTGGGGCATTTCTTTGAGCAAAAAATTTATTTTTTTGTGTAAAAATGCTAAAAAAAACAAAAAAAACTAAAACAAAAATGCAAACGTGGAAAAAATGTGGCTAAACGTGGATGCAAAAAAAAAAAATGTGACTTCATACAACACTTTTTGCCCAGTGTGAATGAGGACTTAGGATAACAGAAACCCTTTTTGGAGTGGACAGGTTTTTATTGCTGTGTCCCCCAGTCAGGGAGATTAGAAGATGCCATACACTCACAGACTGGTGTTTGACAGCAACCAAAATGGCCGCCGGACGTCCACGTGTGCCGTGCAGAGGGTAGGGCCCTACCCTGTGACGTCACTCCGCACGGCCCACGTGGACGTCCGGCAGCCATTTTGGTTGCTGTCAAACACCAGTCTGTGAGTGTCTATGCTCTCTTTTGCCATCCTTATATTTTCAATAAAAGTACTACACTATTGGAGATTTCTCTCTCTGGCTTGTTCATTGCGAGCTCCCCCTCTAAAGATGATTCCTGGTGACACTGCCTTTTACCTGCATGAGTGGTTCCCCCTGCTGTCTGGAGAGTGTATTCCTGGAGCCTGGATATTCCTATGGTGTGCTGCCTGCTTTGCTGACGCTTGCCAGATGACCCCTAGTGTTCCAGTTTCCAGATGCAGATGACCAGGAGTTGGTCTTGATTTACTCAAACGAGCATTAGTTTGCACTTTCTGGTTAGTGCAATCTACACTCATTTCTATAGGCACTGCGGTCACAGATTTCTTCACCTTTGCTGCTATTGAATTTCTATACATCACTATATGCACTTTATTACGTCAAGATAGGACGTTGTCGCACTTTACTGTTTTTAGCGGCACAGAGCGCAAATTTATATGATTGGTTGTTTATGCTGTTTATTATCTATTTATTATCGTTTATTTCAGCACCATAGAGCGCAGTTTTATAGGATGGATCGCTTATGCTGTTCTTTATATATCATGTATTAATCGTTTACTAATTTATCCGTTCTGCTCTGATCAGCAGACAGATTCCCTGCTGATTGAGCCCGTGCCACTCTGCAAACTTCAGCAAAACTGACTACTATTTATGTGAAAAAAAGCAAGCATTATGTGCCTACATATTTAAAAACCGACTTTAAAAATATGAATGCATGATACCATTAAGCCATCATAAATTTGCATAAATTAAAAAAAAAAAAAAAAAAAAAAAAACATTCCTAGTATTGTATCAGGAATTTTTTTTTTTTTTTTAAATTGCTCTCTCCAAAACATTCTGCCCACTTACAGGTAAGAATAGGGTAGTCAAAGGCCACACATTTTGATTTTGTAACGCATATGCTCCCCAAATTTCAAATATACAGAATATCACAATTCGACCACCAATGCAATTTCTGTTGGCTTCATAAAGACATGGATCATTCATTGTTTGACATAGGCAAAAGAGAAATCTGTACAGGGCTTCACAATCAATGCAGGTTCTTCTGCTCATCATTCCTTTCTTTTACATATTCTTATTCAGGGGATTTTCCATAACCAGTACAGAAAATGCTATGATGGCAGTGCCATCTATTTTAATAATCAACCCAGTCAGGAAACCCGAAACACTAAATTTGAAGACTAAACAGATCTATTTTATAAAATCCTTTAGAGATATAAATGTAAAGGATTTGTCAGGATTTGTAAAACAACCGTATTTATAGAGAGGTTAGTCCCATCTACTACATCTAAAACAATTGAAATAGAATTTTCAACTAACCTGTAGATGGGGTTATATGTTGCTACCTTCAGGAGATTGGACATTGGCAATTAGATGGAAATGCCCCCCAGTGCACTCTCGTAACCCAGTTTTGTATCAAGCAATAAGGCGAAAAGAACAAAGGGGAAGGACCTGTGTTCTGCTGTACTGTACTCTAAGATATGGAAATTACAGGCAAGTCAAAATACCCATCATCTTAATTGGACAGTACCACACAGGATCTTTCATCACAGACTAGAAAACATCCCTCAGCAATAAACACAGGGGTAGGCAACAATATAGCACACAAACAGAATGGTCAGAAGGACCCAAAACACTCAGATGACAGCTTAAACCAATTTATGGGCAAAGCTTGCATCAGTAGAGACCTGGAGATTCACCGGGTAAAATTCTGAGAAGGTATGAGCAGAAGACCAGGTGGTGGCTTTGCGGCTTTGCAGTCCTGCAAAATGGATGCTTGGTATTGAAAGGCCCAAGAACCTTCAACAGATCTGGTGGATTTGGCCCTGACAGGGTAGCAGGGACCCCTTCCTAGAGCGCATAACCCCCAAAAATTAGATGGCTCAGTGAATTCAAAACATGGTACCATAATAGGTTGCTACCTGTGCAATAAGTCCATCCATGACATTTCCTTGCTACTAAATATTCCACGGTCAACTGTTAGTGGTATTACAACAAAGTGGAAGCAACTGGGAACAGCAACTCAGCCACGAAGTGGTAGGCCACATAAAATGACATAGCGGGGTCAGCGAATGCTGAAGTGCACAGTGAATAGAATTTGCCAACTATCTACAGAGTCAGTAGCGAAAAGACATCCAAACTGTGTGGCCTTCAGAATGGCACAACAGTGCGTAGAGCTTCCATGGTCGAGCAGCTGCATCCAAGTGCAATGTAAAGCGTCAGATGCAGTGGTGTGAAGCACATCACCACTGGACTCTGTGGAGATGTGTTCTCTGGAGAGATGAATCCCACTTCTATCTCTGGCAATCCAATGGCTGTGAGTTTGGAGGCTGCCAGGAGAACGGTACTTGCCTGATTGCATTGTGCCAAGTGTAAAGTTTGGCTTGGCCCCTTACTTTCAGTGAAGGGAACTCTTGAGGTGTCTGCATACCAAGACATTTTGGACAATTTCATGCTCCCATATTTGCAGCAACAGTTTGGGGATGGCCCCTTCCTGTTCCAACATGACTGCACACGAGTGCACAAACCAAAGTCCAAAAAGACATGGATGATGGAGCTTAGGGTGAAGGAACTTGACTGGCCTGCACAGAGTCCTGACCTCAGCCTGACAGAACACATTTGGGATGAATTGGAGCAGAGACTGCGAGCCAGGTCTTCTCGTTCAACATCAGTGCCTGACCTCACATATGCGTTTGTGGAAGAATTGTCAAACATTTCCAAAAAAAAAAAAAAAAAAAAAAAAAAAGACTCCTGAACCTTGTGGACAGCCTTCCCGGAAGAGTTGAAGCCGTTATAGCTGAAAGGATTAATGGAATATAACCAAATCCATTATGTACACACTAATACAAGATGCTTAACATACACATATATATGAACTTTGTACACACTAACAACTGTCTATGCCAGCTTTATGTAGAAATAAGTGATTTTGCAAACTTTACAGATAAAGGTAATGTACATGTATTTGATTGGATGGTCTGAAGGTGTGTGTGCCCAAAGGCTACAGTATAAAAACCCTGATGTTATGCCAATAAAGCTGAAGTGTTTGCAATCGCAACTGAAGGTCACTTGAGTGCACTCACTTTGAGATCTCATAGCCGTGTCCAGGTGTGACCATTGGTATCCTGAGGGCCCCCCCCCAAGGAACAGGAAAAAGACCACCTACCATAGCTGCAAAGCATGGGCCAACTCAATATTGAACCCTACGGACTAAGACGCTATTGAAGTTCATGTGAGTGTAAAGGCAGGCGTCCCAATACTTTTGACAATATAGTGTGTGTGTGTGTGTGTGTGTATATATTGTTTTTTTTTTATTCATATCACACACACACAGCTCAGTATAAAAAAAATACACCCCAACATATTTGTCAGAAAACCATTACTTTCCTTTCAGAATCAACATTTTCTATGGGACTCTATACTACAAAATACTCCCACAATTGCAGGCCATTGATTGCAAACAAGATGTGTTAATTTGCAAACACAAAAATTCATTTAACCACTTGCCCTCCTGAGGATTTACCCCCCTTCCTGACCAGGCCTCTTTTTGCTACTCGGCGCTGCGCTAATTCAACTGATAATTGCGCGGTCATGCACTACTGCACCCAAACGAAATTTACGTCCTTTTTGTCACACAAATAGAGCTTTCTTTCGGTGGTATTTGATCACCTGTGCGCTTTTTATTTTTCACGCTATAAACAAAAAAAGACCAAAATGTTTGAAGGAAAACTATTTTTTTTTTACTTTCAGCTATAAAAAATATATAGTAAACTTAAAGTTAGTTATAAATTTAGGCCAAAATGTATTCTGCTACATGTTTTTGGTAAAACAAAATATCCCAATAAGTGTATACTGATTCCTTTGTGTGAAAGTTATAGCTTCCACAAACTATGGTATAGATACTGCAATTTACTCCTTTTTTTGCTATACAGCGCTGCGCTAGGTTAACGGACAATTGTGCGGTCATGCAATACGGTACATAAATGAAATTTATGTCCTTTTTTTTCACACAAATTGAGCTTTTTTTTGGTGGTATTTGATCACCTGTGCTCTTTTTATTTTTGGCGCTATAACCAGAAAAAGTTTAAGAAAAAAAAAAACATTTTTAAAAAAATATTTTCTCATTTCGGTCATAAAAAAAATCCCAAAAAATCCCAGTAAATGTATATTGATTGCTTTGTGTGAAAGTTATAGCGTCTACAAACTATGGGATAGATAATGGATTTTATACAGCTTTTACTTTCTGACTGCCCATCACATATCTTGAGGTGCTAAAATACCAGGATAGTACAAACACCCTCAAATGACCCCTTATCGGAAAGCAGACACCCTGAGCTATCTGCTGAGAGGCATATTGAGACCTTGGAAGATTTTTTTTTTCCCCCCACACGTTTCTGGAAAATGACAAACTTTTTTTTTTTTACACAAAGTTGTCATTTAAATGATATATTTCTCACACAAGCCATGGGTATATGTGGAATTACACCCCAAAATACATTCTGCTACTTCTACCGAGTATGGGGATACCGCGTGTGTGAGACGTTTTGGGAGCCTAGCCACATACAGGAGCCTGAAATCCAATGACCACTTTGAAAGCCTGAAGGTGTGCAACTTCCTCACTACCTATCACAGTTTCGAAGGCCCTGACATGCCAGGATAGCACCAAACCCCCCCCAAATGACCCCTTTCTGGAAAGTAGACACCCCAAGGAATTTAAAAAGAGGCATGGTGAGTATTTTGCAGATCTTATTTTTTCTCACAAGGTTTTGAAATATAAAAAAATAATAGAATAAATGTTTTTGTTTTTTTTCTTCATTTTCCAAAAACTTGTGGCAACAAATGAGATCTTCAAAATACTTACCATGCTTTATCAAATTCCTTTGCGGTGTCTACTTTCCAAAAAGGGGTCATTTGGGGGGGTTAGGTGCTATTCCAGCATTTCAGGGCCTCCGAAACTGTGATAGGTAGTCTGGAAGTGTAATGAGGAAATAAAGTCCTTTAAAAGCCTGAAGGTGCTTATTGGATTTTGGGGTCCTATACTTGGCTAGACTGCCAAAACGTCTCTCACATGTGGTACCCCCATACTCGGTAGAAGTAGCAGAATGTATTTTGGGGAGTAATTCCACATATACCCACGGCATGTGTGAGCAGTAAATCATTTAAGTGACAATTTTGTGTAAAAAAAAAAAAAAATTTTTTCTTTTTGGCATTTTCCAAAAACTTGAGGTAAAAAAATTAAATTATTCTATTAATTCAACATGCCTCTCAGCAAATAGTTTGGCGTGTCTACTTTCCAAAAAGGGGTCATTTTGGGGGGTGGGGGCATTCTATGCCCAGCATTAGAAGTTTATGCTACACATCACTCACTCTTCTACTTCCACCTGAAGACCAAGCCTTTTCTGACACTTTGTTCACATGAAAAAAAAAAAAAATTCAGTATTTTTTGCTAGGAAATTAATTTAAACCCCCAAACATATATATTTTTTAAAGCAGATACCCTAGTGAATAAAATGGTGGGTACCACATTTTTTTATGGCACATTGTACTCGCACAGCGATTTAAAAAAAAAGAAAAAAAAATTTTTTACTTTTAATGCACAAAAACACAATATATTGGCCAATTATTTGGTAAAATATAAAAGATAAATGGTATGCCGAGTAAACAGATACCAAACATGACATGCTCTAAAAATGCGCATGCCCTGTGCAATGGCGAAAAAACTGCAAACATTTTTAATATCCATAGGCAACGCTTTAAAAGCTACCATTTTAGATTTACAGAGGAGGTCTAGTGTTAGAATTACTGCCCTTGATCTGACGTTCACGGCAATACCTCACATGCATGGTGCAACCGCTGTTTACATACTGGCACAGGGTCAAGGCTTCTGCACACAGGTGTGCGCGCATGGGAGGGGTGATTATTTTTTTTATTATTATTTTTACATTGTACCTTTCATTTTTTTTTTTTTGATCACTTTTAATGCTATAACAGGGAATGCAAATATCCCCTATAACTTCTATGGGCATTGTCAGATATTCTTTTTTGAGAAATCAGGGGTCTATCATACTCTAGATATCTCCTCTGCCCTTACATTATCTAATCAAACCAAAATCTGTGTGATCAGATGCTTTCCCAATTTACAAATGGTGCGGTTTATATCCTGCGAAACGGAAGTGATGAAATGCTTGTAGCTTACGAATTCTTAGACTTAAAGAGATGATTGGCACCACTCTGGTCTCCAATCAGCTCTATGGTCAGCTGGCAGAAACACCGGCTGCATTCTCAGGTTCCTCCAATGGCACGAGACTGCCCGAGAAGGCTGTGGAAGGCAGCAGGGGAGGGGGGGGGCCATCATCTCCTGCTGCTTGTAAAAGCAATCCTGCAGCTAGGATAGCTTTTACATGAAAGCCAATCGCCGGCTGAAAAAAACGATACCAGGATGATGCCTGCAGCTGTAGGAATCATCCCGGTATAACCTTTCAAAGTCCAGTGATGTACCAGTATGTCACTGGTCCTTGTTGGGTGTATATACTATGTTCTTTTTTTTTTTTGTATGCAGCCTGTGGACTGAATGAAAAAATGAGAAGAAATCTCTGCCAGAAAAAAAAAAAAAAAAAAAAAAAAAAAGTGTGTGGTATGCCCACCATTAGAATAAACCGCCCTGTATCCACCCACTTCTAATGGTGGGCACACATTAGGTCACACTGAGGTCACACTTTGCCACATGCGCCAGTTCCAAGATTGAATAAATGTCTAAATAGTGGCACGCTTGAATTAAAATTGTCCACATATAAGTGGTACCCCATATGTAAAAAGGATGACACAAGTCCCAAACTATCTTGCCACTGCTCCCCATGTAGTCTGGGCATCCAGGGGGCTCCACGTGACTATCTTTTCCCTCGTAAATACAAAACTTATAAGTATAGCCTGTTGCCCTCTCACAGGTCTTCTACATCTTGACCCCATATCTGGCACGCTTGCAGGGGAGAAATTGTTTGAATGCAAGGCGGCCAGAAAAATTAATCAGGGACTCATTAACGCAGATGTTTTGCTGGGGAGTATAGACATCTGCAAATTTTTGGTTAAGGTGATTTGCGAGGGGATGAATTTTGTGGAGCCGATCAAATTAAGGGTTACCCCGAGGATGACAGAGTGTATGGTCGTTGAAATGCATAAAACACATTATACTCTCATATCTATGCCTGGCCATGGCAGCAGAGAACACAGGCACACGATGAATCGGGTCTGCGGACCAATACAACCGCAATTAATTTTTTTTAGTAATGCCCATGTTGAGGGTAAGTCCAAAAAAAATGTAAATTCGAAAACCGTAATGAGTTTCCATGCGAATGGTCTGGCAAGGTTTGAATTTGGGTTGGCGGCGATAAAGTGTTGTGCATATAAATTGCTTTGATCCACAATCAACGCATACAGATATTCTGTGAAAAACCGCTCCAAAAATCAAGGAGGTATGAAAAGGCCAGGATGTACTAGACCGCTGGTACTCGCCAGTTCACCAAAAGGTAGAGTGGCACTAGTACTGGCACTGCATATGAGAGTCATCAAAATTTACCGGCAAGTGCTAACAGAGATCAGGCCTGATTATGCGAACACTGCGGTTTTGTGTACAATGTATCAAGTGACAGTGACCTACTGACACTGCACTTGCTAGGGGAGAAGGGGGGGAGGTAAGCGTAGGGGCTAAATGCAGGTGCTGGCAGGTACCGGGGCTGATCCCGCTAACACTGCGTTTTTGGGGACGCTATACTAATGTGAACGCTGGTATAGTGCTGATCTGATCAAAGATATTGACCCGTTCAGACACTATACTAGCAATGGAGGGTTATTGTACATGAGCGTGCCCCTGGCAATCAAGGGGTTAAATGTGATGACTGGTGTACTGACTGGCAATCTGATGCTATCTGGGAGAGGCGTGAAAACCATGGGAGCACGAATCACAAACACACACACATATATATATATATATATATATATATATATATATATATATATATATATATATATATATATAATTTTGTGCACCCATGCCGCCCTGTACAGTAGTAGTATTTCTGCTATAGGGCGGTCAAGAAGCAGTTACAAAAGCGGTTTGTGTTACGTCGCTGCGTTACTTTACTGACAATTGTGCGGTCATGCAACACTGCACCCAAATTAAATTTACATCCTTTTTTTCCCACAAATTGAGCTTTCGGTGGTATATGATTGCCTGTGCAGTTTATTTTTTGCGCTATAAAAAAAAAAAAAAAAAAAGGCTGACAATTTTGAGAAAAAAAAAATATTTTGGACTTTTTGCTATAAAACATGTCCAGTAAAAAAAAATCAAATTTAGTCATAAATTTCTGCCAAAATGTATTCTGCGACATGTCTTTGCTAAAAAAAATTCCAATACGTGTAAATTAATTGGTTTACATGAAAGTTATAGCGTCTAGAAATGGCGGGAAAGACACTGGGATTTTTTTTTTTTTTATTATACAAATAATGGTGGCAATCAGCAACTTATGGAGGTGATCAGCGATTTATGACAGTGATCAGTGACTTATGGAGGAACTGCGAACATTTTGACACTGGGGGGAACTGACTTGGGGTCACTGACATCCCCAGTGACACCAATACAGTGATCAGTGCAAAAAAAAAAAAAAACACTGACTGTACTAATGGCACTGGGGAGGAAGGGGTTAACTTTTATTCACTGAAAGGGTTAACTGTGTGAGGGGAGTGTTTCACTAGTGGGTGGGGGGTGTGTACTTCACAGGAACATGCTGATCCCGAGAGATAAAGTCTTCTCTCAGGTTCAGTGTGCTCTGAACTGATAGAGCTGCAATGTAAACACTTCAGCCGTGCTCTCAGCGATGGATTCCTGCTGTCGCGATCTGTGGGACGGGTAGGGCGGGCACGCGCCCCCTACCTGTTTTGCAGAGCGCCGTTTAAAGACGGCACTGTGCGCACAGGTGCCACCCTGCCGCAGTAAAAACACTGTGGTGGGTCGGCAAGTGGTTAATACAGGTTTTCAGAGACTTCTGGGAATTGTAGGGCTGAAAACCAAAAAAAAAAAAAACCAAAAAAAAAAAAAAAAACAACAACAACTTTCCCAGGTAAGCTGAAGTTAAACTATAGAACCCATGTACAATCATGAAGGGCCAGGGGAATATTAAAGAAAAGGCCCGGAAGAACAGCGGGGAATTGGGGAAAGATTTTGGTGGAAGAAGCATGTGAATGTTTGTGCCGAGCTGCTCTGTTCTGGGCCAGACTGGGTTTGCTGGGAAAGTACTCTAAGGCTGGCCATACATTATACAATTTTTTTACAAATGTCTGTACAATTTCCTTTAGATTTACATTCAACTATGTAGTTCAAGAGCTTGCCTAATTGAATACAAAATGAAAGTGTTTAGGTTTGACCTCATATTATATGCTTTTTGGTAAATATAAAGGAAAATAGTACAAGAAAATTGTATAATGTATGACCAGCCTTAAGCTGAACACAGAGTGGAAAAGGCTGCTCTGGGGAGACCTTTCAGCTGCACGAACTCTTTAGTCGCATACACCGCAGGGCAACCATTGCTTCTCTAGATTGTCACTGGGTGAGGGCTGCTGATCCATGCAACATTGCTACCAGTTACATTTAGTTTTTGTTGCCAGCCAGGCTTGTCAAAAGTTATAAGCATTCTTCAATACTGGCCTCTATCAGACAGATCTACCATTGCCCTTAATTGCAGCAAGCTGCCATTCCTTATCTGCCATCATGGTCACTGCCAGCAGGTTGCTGAACAGAGTTATACCTTTGCTCACAGCTAGGCGGAATCTTTTTTTCCTGTAGGGTCATAGCTTCTTCCCCCTCTCACTGCAATGTGCTCCTGAATCAGCAGCTATTATGCACCCAGCCAGAGTTCCAGCTACCCAGTTTAAATCCAGTGATATGCAACCCACTATCCACTCTTACATTACTGGTTCTCAGTCTACTGTCAAGTTTGGCTCCATAGATCCCCTGCTCACTAACCAACTTCACTGACCCTCTGACCACTAATCAGCCTGATGGTCTTGCTGCCCGATGCTCAGCCTGCCCTCATCAATCCACTGCCTACCACCCTGCCAGATTCTTCTAACTGTGCCTACTGCCTAGCTAGATTCCTTCTGCCCAGCTGGATCCTAGTGCAAAAGGGTACGCTTCTGCCTGCAGATGGTTCTGCAACTTCTGAGTTTTCATTGTCATGTGCCTTGTATGGGTTGCCTATTTGGCCAGAGATTCTTTTTATAGTTGCCTCATTTAGGTCCCTCATGTCCATAATGGGCATGGTATTGACACAGCTCCAGATGATCCACATTGGCTCACAATTGATATGATCCAAAAATATTTAGAAAGTATAAAGGTAAATAAAGCACCTGGACCGGATGGCATACACCCACGAGTCCTTAAAGAATTGAGCTCTCATTTCAAAGCCATCATTTCTTATTTTAAAGGGACTCTAATGACTGGCATAGTACCACTGAATTGGTGTAAGGCCAATATGGTGCCAATATTTAACAAAACATCTTACCAAGTAATCATAGACCTGTTAGTTTAACTTTTAGAGTTGGGAAGATACTGGAGAGTTTAATAAAAGACCACAGGTGAGTTTTCGCTGGAAAAAAAACAAAATTTTAAGCAACAAACAGCATGGATTCATGAAAGACAGGAGTTGTCAAACAAATCCAATTTCTTTTTATGAGAAAGTGAGCAAAACCTTGGACAGAGGGGTAGCGGTGGACGTGGTATACTTGGATTTTGCAAAAGCTTTTGACGCAGTCTCCCACACACACACACGACAAAATGTGCAAGATAAAGTTTATGGGCTTGGAAAAATCTGTATGTAAATGGATAGAAAACTGGCTAAAAAAGTCGTATTCAAACTGTAGTGGTTAATGATTCATACTCTGAATGGTCTAGGGTTGCCAGTGGTGTACCCCAAGGTTCAGTGTTGGGACCCTTACTTTTCAATACATTTATAAACAAAATAAAAAGGTCTGGGATTAAAAACACCATTTCAGTCTTTGCAGATGACACCAAACTGTGCAGTGAAATAACGTCCTTACAGGATGTCTTCAACTATGTGGTTGATAAATGTAAGGTGATGCACTTGGGGACTAAGAATATGCATGCATACTAGGGGGCATACAATTGGGGGAATCAATGGTGGAGAATGATCTGGGGGTTCTGGTAGATCACAAGCTTAACAATGGCATGGAATTCCAAGCTGTGGTTTCTAAAGCGAGCACAATTCTCTCGTATTAAAAAAGGTATAGACTCCAGAGAGATATCATTTTACTCCTGTACAAATCATTAGTAAGACCTCATCTAGAATATGCAGTTCAGTTTTGGGCACCAATTCACAAAAAGAACATTGGGGAACTGAAGAAAGTACAGAGAAGGGCAACCAAACTGATAATAGGCATGGAGGAGCTCAGCTATGAGGAAAGATTAGAGGAACTGAATTTATTCTCTCTTGAGAAGAGGATTTTAAGGGGCGATATGATCAACATGTATAAATACATCAGTGGTTCATATAGCGAACTCTGTGTAGAGCAATTCACCCCGAGGTCATCACAGAAGACAAGGGTGCGCTCTATGTCTGGAGAAATAGAAAGTTAATCTTCAAAACACGGAAAGGTTTCTTCACAGTGAGAGCTGTGAAATTGTGGAATAGACTCCCTCAAGAGTTGGTTCTGGCCAGCTCAGTGGATTGCTTTAAAAAAAGGCCTGGATTATTTCTAGGATACACAGAATATAACTGGTTACTAACATTTATAAGTAAAGTTGATCCAGGGAATATCTGATTGCCTCTCGGGGGCTCAGGAAGGAATTTTTTTCCCCTGCAGGAGCAAATTGGATCATGCTTTGTTGGGTTTTTTGCCTTCCTCTGGATCAACTGAGGGTATAGGATTAAAAAAGCAAGTTACACTTATGGTAACGCCTTTTCAGGAGTCTTAGGACAGCACCTTGGGAGACCTCGGCTCCTCCCCACCTGAGGAAACACCTCCACCGAAAATAAAAAATCTGGTCACTCCCCTCCGACCTCAGTTCACGCTCAAGCACCTCCGGTCACCTGGGGAGACACAACATAAGACACCAAAAAATCCAACAACACCTATCTCTTGAAAATCATACAACAGAGCGTGGGTAAGCAAAGCTGTCCTGAAAGACTCCTGGAAAAGGAGTTACCGTAAGTGTAACTTGCTTTTTCCCTTCTTTGTCTTTCAGGACAGCACCTTGAGAGGATAAGTGATCACTCATCCCTAGGGCGGGACCACTGCTTGCAGAACCCTACGTCCGACGGCTTGCACCTGCACCAAGACCAGGTCGAGTCTGTAATGTCGGATAAAGGTGCCATAACTGGACCAAGTTGCAGCTCTACAGATCTGCCCCAGGGAAGCACTGGCCCGTTTAGCTTGTATGGCCACCATGGCACGAGTAGAATGTGCCATGATGCCCTTTGGGACCTCCAGGCCCTCGGCCAGATACGCCTGCCTAATTGCTAGCCTTAGCCACCTAGCGAACGTGCGTCTGGAAGCTTTCTGGCCCTTCCTTACGCCCGAAAAAGAAACAAAAAAAAAACAAATCTTACTTTCGAAACACTTTCTAAATAAAAGGAGAGAACACACCTCGCATCCAGCGTGTGAAACCTTACCTCCTGGTCACACGAAGGATTAGAGCAAAACGAAGGCAAAATAATATCTTGACCGCTATGAAAACTCGAGGCCACTTTGGGTACAAAGGCCGGGTCCGTCCTGAATGTAACCCTATCTGTAAATACCTGAAAAAAGGGGCTCTGATTGACAGAGCTTTTAGTTCAC
This sequence comes from Staurois parvus, assembly GCF_062004578.1. Classification (NCBI taxonomy): domain Eukaryota; kingdom Metazoa; phylum Chordata; class Amphibia; order Anura; family Ranidae; genus Staurois; species Staurois parvus. The sequence continues at coordinate 154,827 of NW_028317998.1, forward strand.
TCACTCTTCTTGCAGTAGTAATCACTACAAGGAAAACCGTCTTGAAAGTCAGGGCCCTCAGGGAGCTCGAATCTAGAGGTTTAAAAACGGGGATCCCTGTTAGGGAAGGCCTGCCCATAGTGCAGGTGAAGTTCTGTGGCGCACAAATATGCGCATGTGCAGAGTCCTTACGAGCCAAACAGATGTGCAGGTACTTGGACATCGGCGCACTCGCACATGTGGCCGTGCGACTGTCACTAATGCTGGCGCCAAAAGGGCCATTTAAACTGGCTGCAGTAGTTGTCCCATTGCCGTATGGTCTTTTCCCTGCTCATGTTCCCCGATGCCTGTGATTGTCTCCTGATACCGAACCAGCCTGTTCCTGATCTCCCCTTGATTGCTTCCTGCCCTGACCTCCGTCTTGTCTTGGACTATTCTTCTGTCTCTGCTCCTGTCTGATCTTCCGTTACTGACCTGACCTTTAACCTGACTACTCTTCCTCCTGCCGCTGCAAGCCTGATCTGCCTGATCGATACCAAACCCGGCTCGTCTGACCCTGCATCCTCAGCACGCTACGCTTGAGTATCCATCCATCCTGCATGGCTACATCAGAACCCTGCTCCTTGCCTACAACTGATCACCTCACCTGCTATTACCAGACAGATCACAAGCACTCATACCCCACCATGCCCCTGCGACCGCTGTCTCACCATCAGCAGTCCTTGAGCCGGAGTTGTACGGGAAGCCTGCCTCTTCACGTCAGGATCACTATCCAGGTACGTGACAATCCCGTCAGTAAATTAAGCACCGTTGACAGATCCCATTTGGGAAACTGTGTAATCCCTGCCAGTCTCTGTCTGGACAAGGACCTAAAAAATCTAGCTATGAGTACCTCTTTGGCTAATGGAGACTAAGAAAACCGAGCCGATACTTGGCTCTTAAGTGTACTGACAGCTAAACCCTTGTCGTCCCCTGCCTGCAAAAACTCCAAGACCGACACCCAGCTATAAATGTCCATTAAGGCCTGGGAACACCATCTATTGAAGCACTTCCAGACCTTCAGATAGATTGCTCAGGTCTCTTTCTACTATCCATGAGCGTTGCAACTACCCTACCTGAGAGTCCCTTAGCTAACAAGAGCTGTTCTTCAGAAACCAAGCTGTCCGATTCCATTTGTCTACCCTGGGACACAGGACCGGGCCCTGAGATGGCAGGTCCTTCCGAAGTGGCAATACCCAAGGTGGACGTGTTGTTAAAGCCGCCAGAGTCGAAAACCACGCTCGTCAGGGCCAATATGGAGCTGTTAAAATCAGGGAGGTCCGCTCGGCTCTGAATGTTCTCAACACTGCCGGCAGCAAACAGACTGAGGAGGAAGGCCCAACACGGGAAAATCCCACTGCTGCGCCACAGCATCCACTGCCAATGCCCCATCCAACCGACTGAACGAGAAAAACACTGGGACTTTGGTGTTTTAGCTTGACGCAAATAGGTCTGACTGGAGACCCACACTCACTTATGATGACTTGGTAGACCTCCCCATTGAGTACCCATTCTGATTCCCTCAGCTGCTGCCTGCTGAGAAAATCGGCTACCTGATTTAAATCCCCCTTCAGGTGGACGGCAGATAAGGAGGCTAGATTTGTCTCTGCCCAAGAGAGCAACACCACAGTCAGGACCCATAGGGACCTGCTTCGAATCCCTCCCTGCCTGTTCACATAGGCTACCATGGTCGAATTGTCCGAGAGGACATGAAGGTGTCAGCCCTGAATCAAATCCCGGAAGGAAAGAAGGGCCCACCAAACTGCCCTGAGTTCCTTCCAGTTTGAGGACTCCCTCCTCTCTTCCCAGGACCAAGAGCCCTGCACCACGAACTCCCCCAGGTATGCTCACCACCCCTGGGCACTCGCATCCGTTGCGATTTGGCAACTGGGACATGCCAAAGCAACCCCTGGGTCAAATTGGCTGCTTTCCTCCACCATCAGAGGGACCTCTTCACCCTGGAGGGTATCCGTACCAGGGAGTCTAAAGATGCCTGCTGACGGTCCCAGATGCTCAAAATGAACAGCTGGAGGGGCTGTAGGTGTACCCTGCCCATTGTACCATCGGAATGGACGAGGTTAGAAGACCCAGTACTCGCACCACCATAGAAAGTGCTGCCCCTCGTGTCTTTTTAGGCCACAGCCAGAAGCCACGTCCTGGGAGAAGCCCCGCCTCTTCCGCCGGAAATGATGTCTCCCGTCATCTGGCCCGGCTCCAATGCCGGCACAGCGTGGGACAGCAGGACTCCTCCCTCTGGACACCAGACACGAGGACTCCCGGCTCACCAACACCCACTCCAGTGGGGGCCGGGGTGCAGCCCGACAGGTAAGCGCAGCCCGCCCCCCTGTCTCCTACAGAGGAGGCCCGCCTGTCACTGCACCACCGTGGAGGATAGAAACCCAGCTCTTTGGCGCAAAACCCCCACAGCTTCATCTCTCCCTTCACCAGGCCCTCTCGGTTCCCTGACCGCTCCTGGACATAGCATGTCTCCCCACCGGAGGAAGCACCGAAAACTGAGGTCGGAGGGAAGTGACAATCTACACATTCTAGGAGGATGGACTATTCTGCGTTCTCCCCTGCAGACTATTCCTCGGATGCAGACTATTCCTCAGATTCAGACCTGAGGTGAGCCTTCTTCTCAAGAGTTTTATTTTGGGTGGAGGAGTTTCCTCAAGTGGGGAGGAGCCGAGGTCTCAAGGTGCTGTCCTGAAAGACGAAGGGAAACACTTTTATTTTATTTTTTAATGGTTGAACTGGGATGGACTTTTTTCTTTTTTTTCCAGACAGACTATGTAACTAAGACGTATGCTGCTCCTGTTACACCAAAGCCTGGTGGTCTGAACATACCCTCTGCAACTGGTGGCTGCACGTGCACATGCTCCTTAGATGGGGGAGAACGGTCAGGATTTGATCATCTGATGGTGGCATTGTGGCTCCCACATATGTAGATTGCAGTTCTGCTGTTCACCATTGGGTGTCTCCATATCCAACAGTTCATAGAAATTAGTCATCTCCTGATGCTGGCTGCTGGGAGAGAATTTAGCCCCTCCTCGGCTACTCTATTTTGCCTGTATGCCCTTGAGCCATGTGCCTGCTACTCTGCTCCTACTTGCTGGAATTTGTTTCTGTTTACCCTCCCACTGCCCTGACTTATTCCCCGCTCCTTTGGCTTGATCTGCCGTATAGCACCCTGGCATATATACTTACGATACCTCTTTATTCTTAACCTGCATATAAATTAGTTTGCATATCATTCTCAGTCTCACTGACAGACCCAACCAGGACAGGGGCTATTAGAGTGGACTGGGGGCTAGCCTTCTACCCACTCACAGGTCTGCAAAAAAAATTCTCAAGAGCTGTTTTGGTTATTCCATATAATCTATGTTTTTTGGTGCGCTGAATCCGAAAATGACCTCCATTTTGTCATAGGACATCACGTTTCCTGACAATTTAGGGAACTATGTAGATTGTAAGCTCGAAAGAGCAGGGCCCTCGAACCCCTCGTGTATTGTATTGTACTGTATTGTCTCATGTTCTGTCCCCCCCGCTAATGTACAGCACTGAGCAAACCCTTTGGCGCTATATAAACACTGTATAATAATAATAATAAATAAGGCAATAAATGGAAATACAATTAAAGTTTATTAAATTTTTTTCATGAAAATCCTTTTTTGAACTGAAATGAGCTCACCTACACACACTAAACTCAATAATTCTTCCCTGTGAGGCTCCTCTTCATGCATTTACGCTTGTGAGTAGCATCTGGAATGTCTCTCTGAAGCATCCAACAATAGTCTGCCATCATTGTAATGCTCCATTTTCCCTGGTATCTCCTTTTCATCTCTTTAATGTCTTGGTGGAATAGTTTACCTTGTTCCTCACTCACAGCTCCCAAATTTTCAGGAAAGTAGTCAAGGTGGGACTGGAGGAAATGCACTTTCAAACTCATCAGGCAACCTAAAGCTTGAAATGCTTTCAGCATTCGTCCGACGATCTTTTTGTAGGGAGGATCTTTGTTATTGCCTAAAAATTTCTGTACGACTTCTTTAAATGCAATCCACCCTTCTTTTTGAAGGTATTGACAAACTCTTGATCAACTATAAGCCTTCTAATGTCTGGTCTGACGAACACACCTTCCTTCAATTTTGCCTCCGACAGGCATGGAAACTTGGTCACCAAGTATTTGAAAAATTCTCCATCTCTTGGAAGTGATTTTACGAATTGCTTCATCAATCCCAATTTTATGTGGAGAGGTGGTAGAAGAACTTTATGGGAAGGTACCAAAGTTTCTCAGAGAACATTTTTTTCACCGACGGTTAGCACCCTCGGCTGCCAACTCTTCTTGGTCCAGTGATTTTGTCGGTCTCGACTGTCCTATAGACACAGAAAACAAGGGTATTTGGTATACCCAGCTTGTTGCCCGAGCAGCATGCACAAGACCTTCAAGTCCCCACACACTTGCCAACCATGGTCTTCATATTTAAGTTTATGAAGAACCAATTCCATGTTCTCCTAGGTTTCCTTCAAGTGTACGGAATGACCTACAGGTATGAAAGCGTAAAAACCACCGTTGGAGTAAAACTGCTTTGAGACTTTTTGAAGAATCTATAATTTTGCATTTTGTGGCAAATCATGACATCTAGGAGTTTTTTCAATATTTTATTTGTTTTCAGCACACCAAAATACATGGAAATTAGATGAAAATAATTAAACAGCTTTTTAGTCACAGACCTGTGATATGGCCCATAGAGAGCAGATCAATCTCTGATAGACAACTTGATGAATGCTGAGAGCAAGACTTGAATTAATTCTCTGAGTAAAGACAATAACAGCTTCCCTTCTGGAGTGGATGGAAAGGTGTAATATTAATCTTGTACAGGTTAATGGTCAGATAACATATGGGACCCTCCTGCAGACTGGGTTGGAGAAGCTCCTCCACAGAAAATAGATTTATCAACAATCTCCCTCATGAAATCTATGACGATAGAGGAATTCCACTTTTTCAGACTGTTGGGGTATTGTATGAGCTTTGTCTTATGATGGACAGATTATACAAGTGAACGCAAATACCTGAAAGACACGATGTGTAATGTACTTGCATATTCCGAAGTGGGCTTTTTGCCGGGCTGTCTGCAATGGACTCCCTGATTAATCAAAGCATTGTCTCAGTGCTTGGCTGTTTGATTAGCTTAGTATTAGACCACTGTTAGCTTTACGATTTACAGTTTGTACGGTTAAGAAAAATGCAATCAAGCTTTTACCTAATCAGTGTGGGATGTTTATCCCAGTGTGTAATATTTGTTTTTATTGCCTCTATTTCAGTGTATAAAAACGTATTTCTTTTGAAGAGTTCCAGTTTTTGAACCCAAGCTAGTGTAGTCTAGTCTTAGGTGTAATTCCTAGCTACAATACCTTGGTTTTGTGTTCAAGCAGTGAGAAAGCAGTTCTGATGGAATCACCCAACCAGGGTGACAGGCGGTCTGTCACATACATTGAGGGAATCTGAAACTAGTGAGCCAGCCGAAATAAGATTTTGATGACAAATGTTAGTCAAAGTGGAGAAGAAGAAAAGAAAAAAAAAAAAAAGAAGAAGAAAACAAAAAGATTATTGTAGAAACTTCTCCAGAGAAGAGGTCCATCGCCTAATGATACCAGCAAAAAACTGGGATTATGAGGGTGCATAAAGAGGCATTCTGAGTAAAGCTTTGTCAGTGTCCAATCACCTGAAGGTAGATGCAAATACCCACAGCCTATGGACTACGTATCCTATGTCCTGTACTGTGTGATTAAGATCATGTGTTTTTAGCCCTGTTAAAAGATTTCTCATCACTGTGTATCCTGACAGTGAGGGGAAATCTTCCCAACTGGAACTACAGTAATATAAAACCTATAACCCTTCAGCACTTCTAGAAAACGTTTTGACTGGAGTTGGACTAAATGAGTTACTGAATGAGCCTAGGACAAAAAAGGTAAAAAAGGAGATGTTTTTGGTATCTTACTGTGATTAATAGGACTAATTTATGGGAATAGCAACCTAAAATCCCTAGCCAACAGATATGATTGGCTAGATCAGCAAGGGCTCAGTAGCATTTTTACAAAGAGGGAGTGGATCATTTTAGCCCAGAGACAAGTTTGACACGAGTTATAGCAATTTTTTTTTTTTTTTTTTTCTCAGCAATTTCCACCAGATTTCAAATTGTAAAACAGATGGATTAAGGCTACCAAGTTTACATTAAAACAAGCCAAAAAGGTTTTGCAATACCATCAGAAGCTAGCTGAAAAGTGGCTGAAGCAGACAGAAAACTACTAATCGAGTTCTATGTGGATACTCACTTAAAGATCAATGAAAGGGCAGTTATTTCAAGTTGTCCAGCACTCTCCTAAGACCAAAATGATAATATTGAAGACCAACATAAATTGAAACCAGTAACAGAAATTGGAAGACTTGCATGCTAATCGATGAAGGAAGAGATGTTTACTGGATCTCTAATAGCCAGCAAGCATTCACTTAACACAAACTGTGCAGAAACATTCATTCCCACAAACAAATCACTCTGCGTGCAAATACCCACAATAAGCAGTCATGTTTTACCTTGGGGTCTTCTAACCGCTCCAGGTATTTTTCAAAAGGACCTTCCACATACTAGGAACAAGACATTTGACAGTTTTCATAAGGGTGCAATACATTCTAGAAACCCTCATCCCCTCACAAGACATTCAAGTATTCTCTTTAAAATGCTGTGCGGATTTCACATCCACAGTAAATTAAGGAGCAAAAATCTCTGTACCTGGTGGTGTCAAAGTCCTATTAAGAACAAGACATATGATACCCCAATAATTAAATGTCATATCTTCAGTCTCTGTAGAAGGATCCTCATTGAACCTCCATGTAACCAGCACATCAGTACCACCACTAAACAATGGAGTCTACCCCCTGGAGAATAACTAGTAAAGCATATTTTCTACTGTACCAACAGCTAAAAATGTCTAGTTTGCTTCTCCTCTATAGGAACATAATACAATTTATTTATGTAATGGTTTACGTCAAACTCACAGATTCAAATAGCTTTTCATTCTTCCTCATAAAAGCTACACATATTTTACGAATCTCATTGTGGTGAATCTGGCAGTAGAAGAGCTGAAAATAAAAAAAAAAATAAAATAAGCACAAGTAGATCTAAACAGGTACAAAAACCATCAAACGTGTACACAATACTGCTTTCATTTGCATTAAGTGGAGGTATGTGAAATTTGCAGAACAGATTTAAAGTAAATCTGTAGGCTCAACATACAGTAGCTTAGGACCACAAGCCCAGAGAGCAGGTACTTTCACTCCCTGCAAAATCCTAAAGGCCAATATGTTTATATGGCCAACAGAAAGGCATGGGTCTAGGAGAAGACAGGCTAGGGATAAAACGGTCAATCCTTTGAAGAATTATGAGCCCTTGGTTTTCAAGTCATGCATACATACATACACATATATACATACATGCATACACACACACACACACACACACACACACACACACACACATACTCTGAGCTTTGTCTTATGCTGGACATATACAATTGAACGCAAACACCTGAAAGGCAATATGTGTAATGTACTTGCATAGTGCAGAGTGGGCTTTTTGCTGGGCTGTCTGCAGTGGACTCCCTGATTAATCAAATCATTGTCTCGGTGCTTGGCTGTTGATGAGCTTACAGTTAATTAGACCACTGTTAGCTGTACTGTTTACCATTTGCACTGTTAAGGATAATGCAATCAAGCTTTTACCTAATCCGTGTGGGATGTTTATCCCAATGTGTAATATTTGTTTTTATCTCGGTCGGAATCACCCAACCAGGGCGACAGGCGGTCCGTCACATACATTGAGGGAAGCTGAAACAACTAGTGAGCCAGCCAGAAATTAGATTAGATGTATGCCTTCTGAAGAGAGCAAGAAAATAAAAAACCATGCGAAAGTGCAGTACATCCACACAAAGGTCTTTGTCCACATTAAAAGCGCTCATTTTATTGCACATGCAGGGCAGCGCAAAACAGCCAAGCTCTTATTTCACAGTGTTTTGGATCATTCTAGCCCTTTGTCAAGCTAGCAGCAAACTCGACAAAAAAAGGGCTAGACATTGTCTGAAAATTTCAGACTGTTTAAAAAAAAAAAAAAATCTGAAATGTCTTTGTGCAAACTGTGAATGGTCACCTGCCTTTACCTCCTCTATACATTATAAGCAAAATGGTAGCTCCCAATGGTAAAATAACTAGATATCTGGGGACAGATTTGAGGAAACAATTTTGTCCACTTATAATCTTGAGCGTTTATACCTTCATTCTTATGTTGCATCAGTTTCTGCAAACCTTGACAAGAAAAGGGTTTTTTGTTTTTTTTTAACCATATTTGTGTCTAATGTGAACATGGATTTGCCACTATGTAGCCTATATATTTATATTTGCAATATTGGAGTTTATGGCATATGACATTGTATCATTGTCCTTAAATCATACAATTCCTAAGCAACTGCAATGCTAAAAAAGGAACCAACAAGAGTAGCTGTTACAATTTTATGCAGGGGTATTTTTTCCCCCATTCTTCCAGTGCCCATGGTTGCATTAGAATATCTGGGTGTGTTTTTTGTTTTTTTTTCTTCCACACACTAACACAAATTGTATCACTATTGGTAGCAAACCATATGTCATTGCACAGGGGGAGTGCGTATGATGGGTTGAAGACAGATGACAGTCTTGAACGGAAAAAAAATAAAAACCCCAAAACACAGATTAGGAAACCTACTCTTTAGCCACTTAGCCTGCAGGTTTTGGGAAAGAGGTCTATTTTGAAAATACTGATGGGAGCAAACTATGGGTGAGTTAAAACACTACCTCCAACACACGATGCAGCGCACTGCAATATGCAGTAATGCAGTACAAGGAGTTGTGGTGCATGGTGTCTGACAATGGACTACATTTTTGTTTAGGTCTGTTTCTATTGGCAGCCTATTCAAAACTAATAGGCTGCCTTAATGCAACACATGTAAGTGTGATACAAGGTACATGTGGCATTTTTCTCATTGCAGCACAGCACAACATATTGCATTACCATGCGTTGTGGTGCACAGCAACACATCCATCAGAGCTGCATTGGGGTGTCATTCAAAATACCAGAGCACTGCAAATGTATGATTCAGCCCTTATTGTGCAGCTGAAATCTTTTAGAAGATTGCACCTTCATGTCAGGATGCAGCAAAATGACAGTATAAGCTTTGCTGCTTGCAAGTGTAAGAAAGAGAAGAGTGCATGGCCATGCCAAAGACATGCACAGGCACATAATACAGCCCATGGTCCTATAAACAATACTGCAGCAATTTGCACTTGTGCACATATTAAAGGCGCACACTGAGAAGTTGCTCAGTGGTCATCTGCTTCTGTGACCTGTACTCTATCAAAATGTTTAAAGTATAACTAAAAAGGCAAGACTTTTTCAATTATTATTGAAAGAAAATACAATTTTGTGTTGTCCCCAGAAAAGTAAGAGGGGAAATCTTCTAATGGGGACACTAGTTCTGACGACCTAGGGGTCAGTCCCCAAGAAAACCAACCGCTAGTCTTACAGCATTTCTACAAACCTTCCAGGATGACACACCTGAGAGATGAGAGGCTCTTCTACATAGGCACTCCCAAATTACTAACTTGTGATTCAACCTCCCCCCCTCCTCAATAGAGTGGGAAGTAGGCCTGCCTTCCTGCATAAGAAATTAGCAGATGGTCGGACCCCCTAAAATCTTTGGCCCTATGCAGATCGTGAGGAGACACCTCCGCACAGCAAGACGGTGGAATTTCTCTTTCTTTCCTGGGATTATCACAGACCCTATCTGGCAGGAATAATTCTTTCCCTGGTCACCAAAAACTGTTTACCTAAAAGGCTCTCTAGCTAATCTAGTGTCAAGAAAAACTGAAAGTGCAGCAATTTGTACTCGAAGGGTGCCAACTGCCACCCTTCTCTCAACACCATCCTGAAGAAACTCCAGGATTATAGGAACAGAGGTAGAGGATACCAGTTTCAGTTTGCACCATGAACAAAAGATTTTCCATACTTTGAGTAAACTTCCCTGGTTACAGGCTGCTTAGAAGGGTGTAACTCTGTCCGAACAACCCTTACTTTTTAGGATCTGGCACTAACTTCTGGAGGACTCGCGGGATTAACGGTAGGGTGGGGAATAGCATATGCCAGCATGATCTCTCACAAAAAGTTCTATTTCCAACTTGCCAAACCATTGGACCAAGGCCTGAAAGACCTTCAGGTCCAGCTCCCATCCCCCAGTCTGATCAGCTGGTGACTGAGGAGGTCTTCCTCTTGGTTGCTGGTCCCTTTTATATGAACTGCTGCTAGGGAAAGAACCTTCCCTTTGGCCCAACCCAGGATCTCCTTGAACAGGTCCATGAGATATCTGGATCTGGTTCCACCCTGAAGGAACAGGTAGGCGACTGTGGTGGTATTGTCAGAGCTGACCTGAACCTCCCTGCCTAAGATACTGTTCTTGAAAGCCTTCAGGGTTTTGCCTACCGCAAAAGTTCCCTGGAGTTGGACAGACTGGGAAATTGCCTTGTCCCAAGGACCTTGGGCTTTGGCATCCCCCAAGTGAGCACCCCACCCCCAGGATCTTGCATCTGTGACCACTTTTTGGGGGTCACAGGGCCTGCCTTCCTACAGGCTTCTGGGGGTTACACACCATTCTAGTGAGGATTTTACCTGTGGAGTGAGGACTAATATTTTGTCCTGGGATTTTTTCCTTCATGTTCCAGCATGGCAGAAGGCAGGACTGCGGGTCTCTTGAGTGGAATTGTGCCTACAATAGGGCCAAGATACCTGCCAACATCAGACCTTGTACCCTCCAGACCACCCTTGGAAAAATTAAAGGAGACTATCAGGTCCCTCACTGACAGGAGTATCTTCTGCACCTTATCCCTCAATAGAAAGTTTGAGCTCTTGTGTCCACCACATAGCCTAAAAAGGTTTTGACCTGCTCGAGCTCAAGAGAGGATTTTTTGTTCACTATCCAGCCCAGAGACTCCAGGCTGGTGATCACCCTGCCAGTGTCTGCCTTCACCTGGACAGCAGAGGGACCAAATATCGGAAGATAGTCTAAACAGGGAATCGAGGATATCCCTTGAAGGTGCAGGAGTGCCACTGCTTCGGCTAGGATTTTTGTAAAAATCCTTGGACTGGCCGCTAGTCCAAAAGGAAGAGTCCTAAACTGCCAGTTGACAGTTTCTTCCTCGATTATGATTGCAAACCTTAAGTATGCTTGATGTTCCAGATGAATTGGGAAATGCAATTAGGCATTTGACTATGCTGGACCTCAAGGTTGCCTTTCTCAGGAGATTTTTGCGTACTGAGTAAATTTACATTGAAAATCTTTTGTGCTCCAAGAATTTGTTCAGGTTTCTGAGCTTTATAATTAGGCAGTATTTTCCTGAAGGTTTGCAAAAACATGGGAGTAAAACTGGTATTGTTGGCTTTTGGGTACAGGTACAACCACCAAGTGATCCGCCAGCTCCTGAACTCCTTCCAAGAGAGCTTCCCTCTTGAAGGCGTCCGGAAGAAAGCAGGTTAGGGTGATCATTTGTGGGGGCCTTGACGAAAATGCCAGGTGATAGCCCTCTCGTACTACTAGGCAAATGTAGGCACTGAGATTTTCTCCCACTGGGAAGCAAAATGTGACAGACAGCCCCCTACCCTGAACCTGGCGTCATTTGGTTTCTTTAGTGCTGGGGACTGGAGAGGAAAACAGCATATTTCTCCTTGCCTTCCCCTCCCATTGCCCCATTTCTTCTTCGGTTCCTTTTTGGTCCTCTGCTGGTTCTTCTCTGAGGAGCCTTGAAAAAAAAGTCTTATATAAATTTTCCCTCTTGGGTTTAACTGGGAATTTCTTCCCCTGCTTAGAGGACCTGGACAACACAGTGTCCAACCCTGGGCCGAACAGCAGGGAGCCTTCAAAGGGGAGACCACACAGTGTACCTTTCGAAGTTAAGTTGCAATGCTTTAACCCAGATAGCCCTTCTGGCTGAATGAGTTCGCCTGTTTTAGCTGAGGCTTTAACAGCTTCGACCACAGCATCCGCCAGGTAGGCTACTGCCTTCCCTATCACGGAGAGGGAATCTAGCACTTTATCTGACTTGGTCCCCTGCGACAGCGGTTTGGTCAGTCTTTCTATCCATAAGTATGTATTTCTGGCAATGCAGAGAGAGAGAGAGAGAGAGAGAGAGGGGGGGGGGGGGGAGTGTGAGTGTGTGTGAGAGAGAGAGAGAGAGAGAGGGGGGGGGGGAGTGTGAGTGTGTGAGAGAGAGAGAGAGAGAGAGAGAGAGGGGGGGGGGGAGTGTGAGTGTGTGTGAGAGAGAGAGAGAGAGAGAGAGAGAGAGAGAGAGAGAGAGAGGGGGGGGGGAGTGTGAGTGTGTGTGAGAGAGAGAGAGAGAGAGAGAGAGGGGGGGGGGAGTGTGAGTGTGTGAGAGAGAGAGAGAGAGAGAGAGAGAGAGAGAGGGGGGGGGGAGAGTGTGAGTGTGTGAGAGAGAGAGAGGGGGGGGGGAGAGTGTGAGTGTGTGAGAGAGAGGGGGGGAGAGTGTGAGTGTGTGAGAGAGAGAGGGGGGGGGAGAGAGCGAGAGCGAGCGAGAGCGAGCGCGAGAGAGAGCGAGAGAGAGAGAGCGAGAGAGAGCGAGAGAGAGCGAGAGAGAGCGAGAGAGAGCGAGAGAGAGCGAGTGTATGTGTGAGTATGTAATTTTTTTTTTTTTTTTAATTTCTTTTGGAGTGAATGATAATCATTTGAATCAATTTTACACTCTGTACACCACTAGTACTTTGTTGCACCACCTCTGGCTTTTATAACGGCTTGAATTCTCTGAGGCTTAGATTTAACTATCGACAAACCGTATGTTTCAGTCCAGCACCAACTTTCTCTTATTGCAGTTGCCAGAACAGCTTTGTAGGTTGGAGCCTTGTCATGGACCATTTTCTTTTATTTCCACCATAGATTCTCAGGACTATTTGCAGGCCATGCCAGGTTTACTTTCCTCCTCATCCCTGGCTTGGGCTTGAAGAAGCAGCTGAGAAGACTGCAGGAATAAACTGGGGCCCCTTCTGGCATTAATGCTTTCCTGTGAGGATGGCCCTTCCTTAGGAGTTAGCTCCTCTGGGCCTGGGCCCTGCGGTTGTGCCGAGGTTCAAAAAGACTGGAGGATGTCTACCATCTCTGCTTGCATAGATGCTAGGAAATCTTTCAACAAGCCTGAAGTCTCTTTCCCTTCCAGCTTAATGCATCTATAGCAAAATGGTTTAGGATGGGACCTAGCTTGCTTCTCCTCACAAGAATTACATTTTCTAGAGGCGCTAGAGCCCGCGGGTACAGAAGGCTGTCTTCTCAGGGGAATCCTAGGTTCCACTTGAGGATTCTGAAACAGAAGAGGAACACCAATTGCTTAGTCTCTCTCTTCCTATCCCCCTCCGGCTGCCAGGGTTAAACATAATTAACTAGGCGAGGGGATCTTGCACCCACCTGGTCTGACCAGGCTGACCCAACATGGTCCATTTGGGCCCTGTCTCCCGTTTTAGCACTCCCCCTCAAGAAAGGAACTCACTGAGCCCAGACTTTGACTTGCCCACAGTCACCAGTGCTGCCATCCTTTCCTCCTCCATGAGGTGGTTTGGCTTGGTCGCTGCTGCAGATGCCAGGTGTGCCATCCTGGACTGTCAGTCGACGGTTGTAAGCCACCCTGCTGTCCTCCTCACACCCCAGAGACCTCCGGAGTCTCTCCGCCCTCTTGCAGGTCACGCCGTGTTCCTGGCCATGTCCACTTCCGGTCACACAGCGAGAAGATCCTGCAGATGCCAGAAAGAGGCTTGGAGTGCAAGCCCTCTTTTTCCTGCTTCTTGCAATTCACTGAGTGCTGGAACCATGTGGGGGAAGAGAGCTAGCAGCCGCGTAGCGTTTCAACACACTACAGCAACAGTCACACTCCCGAGACCAGAGTGCTGGTGCCGACTGGGGGCGACCTGTGAGAAGAAATTAACTTGCAGGTTAGTTCAGCCATCCCTATGTCTGCCTCACAGGGGTACCATCTGACCTTCCCCAGTCTTCTTGTCACAAAAACAAACGTTCCATTGTAGGGAGAAACAAATACTGGAGAGCAAGGAGAAAGGAGGGGACTTAACAGCTGTATGTTGATTGTGTTTCCTGTTGGGGAGGAGCCTCATCTCTCAGGTGCGCCATCCTAGAAGGTGACGGGATGCAGGGATTTCCTGTCACTTCCAGTTTTGGCTATGGGACAGGAAGCTAAGGGAAATCTCTACAATGGAACATAGATGGTGAAAAAAAAAAAAATTTTGCCTACAACTCTACTTTAAGCTAGCCCCCCACTATATCCTGATCCTCTGTTGCTGACCTTGGCTCACACCCCCGACTACAGATTTTGTCCTTAAAGCTCTGCTGCCTACCCATTATCAACCCTGGTCTAAATACGACTTTTCTCCTGCTTCTCTCTTGGTACCTCTGCTAGCTGACTACTGCCCTTTCCTTTGCAACTGAAAATGTCAATGCCCACCCCACATACCAACTTCCTACTTCGTTCTGGTCCAAACCTCTGCAGCACAGCAGTTCCCAGACTACTGTAGCATCTGAACCCACTGTAGGCACCCATGCCACTCCTTGTCCTGCAACACCCAGTCTACAACTTCAGGGGTATTGGGCAGGTGGTGTAGGGAAGCCCTTTCATCAACTTGGCCTGCACCAGGTATATGACAAGACTTGACTTCTCAAGGGCAGGCAGGTGTAGTGGCAGTGCAATGTCTATACACATGAATGACACCCAAGACATTACAAAGCAGTTATTTTTCGGCTCTCTGAAATCATAAGTGATTTTTTTTTTTTTAATTAAGACTTCAACATGTCTTTATCCTTGCTGTCAGAGCCCTTGCCCCTCCAGGCCACAATTCTTTAAATGCATATTTTGTATATGAAAGGTTCTTAAAACCCCAAAATAAAATGTACTTTCAACTCCAAAAAAGTTAGGACACTAAAATCTACATAAACAGAATGCAATGATTAGCAAATCTCCAGATGACATTTTTTTCACAATAGAAAATCAAACTGAGAAAACATATTTTAAGAAAATAGTGTAATTCTACATTTGAAGGCAACAACAGGTCTCAAAACATGGGACAGGCAAAAGAAAACAAAAAAACAAAAAAAAAAAAACTGGCAAAGTAAAATGGTAACAACAAGCAAGTGCTGGAGGAACATTTTACAAACAATTGATTTGCAACAGGTCAGAAACACAATTGGGTATAAAAATACCATCTTAGAGAGTAAAGATGGGCAGAGGTTCACCAGTCTGAAAAGTTGTGTCTTAAAAGTTGAACAATTTCAGAATAAAATGTTCCTCAACATAAAATTGCAGACTTTAACCACGTGACCTCTGGAAGCTTTTACTCTCTTCATGACCAAAGCAATCTTTTTGCTATTCAGCACTGTGCTACTTTAACTGGCAATTTCTTGGTCAAGCAACACTTTAACCAAATGTAATTTATATTTTTTTTCACACAAGCAGAGCCTTCTTTTGGTGGTATTTGATCATCCCCCGGGTATTTAATGTATTGTATACAAAAAAAAAAAAAAGACCAAACATTTTGATGAAAAGGAAAAAAAAAACCCAAAAAAACACTTGATTGCCAGGAAGATGCTCATGCACAATAAACCTCCATTGCTAGTATAGTGTCTGAACGAATCAATATCTTTGATCAGATCAGCACTATACCAGCGTTCACATTAGTATAGCGTCCCCAAAATCGCAGCGTTAGCAGGATCAGCCCCAGCATCCGCGTTTAGCCCCCCCCTTCTCCCCCAGCAAGTGCAGTGTCAGTAGGTCACGGTCACTTGCTACATTGCACACAAAACCGCAGTGTTGGCAGAATCAGGCCTGATCTCTGTTAGCACTGTCGGTAAATTTTGATGACTCTCATATGCAGCAGAGTGCCAGTACTAGTACCGCGCTACCTTCTGGAGAACGGGCGAGCGCCAGTGGTCTAGTACATCCTGGTATTTCACATACCTCAGATTGTAAGCTCCCAGGATCAGGCCCTCCTAACCCTCTTGTATTGAACTGTATTGTTGCTGTATTGTCTCCCATTATATTATAAAGTGCTGCGCAAACTGTTGGCGCTATATAAATCTTGTATAATAATAATACCAGCACTGCAGTATGACTTGGCGACGTGGCGAGTCCCATAAGTGTAGTATAAGCTGGTGCGGTGGCGAGCACAAGTATTGTTTGGATTTACGAGGGAAAAGATAGTCACGTGGAGCCCCCTGGATGCCCAGACTACATGTGGAGCAGTGGCAAGATAGTCTGGGACTTTGTGTCATCCTTCTCCATATGGGGTACTACTTATACGTGGACCATTTTTATTCAAGCGTGCCACTATTTAGACATTTGTACAATCTTGGAACTGACGCATGTGGCAAAGTGTGGGCTAATGTGTGCCCACCATTAGAAGTGGGTGGATGCAGGGCGGTATATTCCAATGGTGGGCATACCACACACTTTTTCTGGCAGAGATGTCTTCTTTTTTTTCCCCATTCAGTCCACAGGCTGCATATGAAAAAAAACAAAAAAAGAACATAGCATATACAGTAATACCTTGGTTTACGAATGCCTCTTTTACCGTAATTATCGGTTTACGAATGAAAATCCATTAAAAATAATGCCTCAGTTTACAAATTATTTTCACAATACTAAGTATGTCAGTGCTGATTTTTAAATGCAATTGCCATCTTTTTTTTCCTTCAGTATAGCTCACATTAGCGGTTTCCCAGCTAAAGGATACTTTGTATATTTTAAGAAACTGAAAGGATACATTGTACAGTTGCAAGAAAGTATGTGAACCCCTTGGGATTACGTGGAGTTTTGCATGAATTGGACATAAAATGTGCTCTGAACATCATCTAAGTCACAACAATAGAAGAACACAGTCTGCTGAACATAATACTACACAAACATTAGATGTTGCCATGGTTTAATTGCACATAACATGTAAACATTCACAGTGCAGGGAGGAAAAAGTATGTGAACCTTTGGATTTAATAACTGGTTGACCCTCCTTTGGCAGCAATAACCTCAACCAAACGTTTCCTGTAGTTGCAGATCAGACCTGCACAACGATCTGGAGTAATTTTGAACCACTCTTCACAAAACTGTTTCAGTGTAGCAATATTCTTGGGATGTCTGGTGTGAATCGCTCTCTTAAGGTCATGCCACAGCATTTCAATCGGGTTGAGGTCAGGACTCTGACTGGGCCACTCCAGAAGGCGTATTCTGTGCTGTTGCAGCCATTGTTTTGTTGAATTACTTGTATGCTTTTGGTCATTGTCCTGTTGCATCACCCATCCTCTGTGGAGCTTCAGTTGGCGGACAGATGGTCGTACGTTTTCCTGCAAAATGTCTTGATAAACTCTGGAATTCATTTTCCCATCAATGACGACAATCCGTCCAGGCCCTGAGGCAGCAAAGCAGCCCCAAACCATGATGCTCCCTCGCCATGTTTTACAGTGGGGATGAGATTTTGATGTTGGTGTGCTGTGCCTTTTTTTCTCCACACATAGTGTTGCGAGTTCTTCCCAAACAACTCAATCTTGGTTTCATCTGTCCACAGTATATTTTGCCAGTAGTGCTGTGGAACATCCAGGTGCTCTTTTGCAAACTTCAAACGTGCTGCAATATTCTTTTTGGACAGCACTGGCTTCCTCCGTGGTGTCCTCCCATGTACTCCATTCTTGTTTAATGTTTTCCTTATTGTAGATGTGTCAACAAAAACGTTAGCATGTGCCAGAGATTTCTGTAGGTCTTTAGCGGACACTCGGATTCTTCTTTACCTCATGCAGCATTCTGCGCTGTGCTCTTGGTCATTTTTACAGGACGACCACGCCTAGGGAGAGTAGCGGCAGTGCTAAACTTTCTCCATTTGTAGACAGTCTGTCTTACCGTGGACACATGAACATCAAGGCTTTTGGAGATACTTTTGTAACCCTTTCCAGCTTCATGTAAGTCAACAATTCTTGATCGTAGGTCTTCTGAGAGCTCTTTTCTGCGAGGCATGGTTCACATCAGACAGTGCTTCTTGAAACCAGTAAACCCAAAACAGGTGTGTGTTTTTTAAGGGCAGGACAGCTGTCAGCAACACATCCAATATCATCACACTGATTGGAGTCAAGGTTGGCTCACTCCTGGCTCCAATTAGCTCTGGGAGAAGTCATTAAGCTAGGGCCTCACATACTTTTTCCTCCCTGCACTGTGAATGTTTACATGTTATGTGCAATTAAACCATGGCAACATCTAATGTTTGTGTAGTATTATGTTCAGCAGACTGTTCTTCTATTGTTGTGACTTAGATGACGTTCAGAGCACATTTTATGCCCAATTCATGCAAAACTTCACGTAATCCCAAGGGGTTCACATACTGTTTCTTGCAACTGTATCTTAACTTGGGAAAATAAACTATGAAACTTTCGCTCTTTCAGCTGGAGGGGGAAAGTAACTGCTGAATTTCTGAACTACTGTATAGTGAAGGGAAAAAAAAATGGTAATTACATTTAAAAACTGACACCTAAATGAATTGCCTGCAATTAAAAAATGTTTTTCTAATTGCCAGCAATTCTTTTACATTTCTCTGTTAGTGGGGAACCCCGCTGACAGCGGAAATATTAACACATGGTTGCAACTACTAAAATACTGCATGAGTTAATAAAATAACTAATGCGGTATTTTAGTAGCATTTACCATTTTTCTCACCTGAACGGATTAATTGGTCTTCAATGCATTCCTATGGGAAACAGTGTTTCGGTTTACAAATTTTGCGCTATATAAAATGTCCTGCAGAAAGAATTAAATTCGTAAACGAGGTACTGATACATCACTGGACTTTGAATGGTTATACCAGGATGATGCCTACAGCTGCAGGCATCATCCTGGTATTGTTTTTTTTAGCCGGCGATCGGCTTTCATGTAAAAGCAATCCTAGTGGCTAATTAGCTGCAGGATTGCTTTTACAAGCAGCGGAAGATGATGCCCCCCCCTCCTCCACTGCCTTCCACGGCCTTCTCGAGCAGTCCCCTGCCACTGGGGCAACCTGAGAATGCAGCCAGTGTTTCTGCTAGCTGACCGTAGAGCTGATTGGAGACCAGAATGGTGCCAATCATCTCTATAGCCTAAGAAATAGGAAGCTACGAGCATTTCATCACTTCAGTTTCACAGGATATAAACAGCGCCATTTGTAAATTGGGAAAGCATCTGATCACACCGATCTTGGTTTGATTAGATAATGTAAAGGCAGAGGAGATATCTACAGTCTGATAGAACCCATATTTCTCAAAAAAGAATATATGACAATGCCCATTGAAGTTATAGGGGATATTTGGCTCTGGTGATTTTAGCTAGAAGGTCTCTTTGGCTGAAGGCCTGGTCTGGGGATTCAATCTCCAAGGCTCATTTATGCGCTTTGCCTTTTTCAGGGGACAATCGGTCTGGCCCTGGATTACAAGGAGTGCACGGCTGATAAGAAAGGCCGAAAAAGAAAAACACCGGACTTCAGAAAACTTTTTCATCGCCCAAGACCGCAGGTTGACCAAAGTAAGGATGCTAGGCCAAAGAAGCATTGGTCAGGCCACAAGAATAGGGGCAAAACAGGAATCCTGTTCAATCCTCAGCCCTCCCCCAAAACCCAATGACTCCTTCCTCCCGGTAGAGGGAAGATTGGGGCCTTCCTCCCAAACTGGGAGTCTGTCACCTCCAGTCCTTTCATCCTTCGCCTGATAGGTCAGGGTTACAGGTTGAAGTTAAACTCCTTGCTCCCTCAAAGCTTTTTGGTAACAAATCTACCCCGAGATCGAGAAAAAGCGAGGGGAGGGCTGGACTGGTGTTTGACTTACCAGTGCCAGTTTGCCCCTATGCCGGAGGAGGGAAGGTGGCGATTAGTTGCCCCTATGCCGGAGGAGGGAAGGTGGCGATATTATCAAGCACAAAGCAAATGAAACCCGTTAACCCCTTCCCTTCAGTTTGTACAGCTGTGTTCTTTTTACAGATTTATTCAAAGGCTTTTTGGATCTCATTGCTGGGAGTGCAGCCTTCCAGATTTCCTCCTAGGTCACTGCCTTGCAGGCCTAAGAAACAGATGCCCGATGTTGGAATGCCTGGGAGGTACTAACCACTTTAAAAAGGGAAGGAAGGTTCCTGCTTCTTAATGGCATAGGCATGAACAATGATCTGCTGAATCCAATGGGAAATAGTGGCAGAAGAGGCTGCCATGCCTTTCCTTGAACTGTGAGCACAAAGTCGACTAGTGGCAGAAGAGGCTGCCACGCTTTTCCTTGGACTGTCTGAGCACAAATGCGAACCTCTGGAAGGTGGCTGTCTCAAACGGTATATGCAAGTAGCTTGGACTACAACCAAGGAGTGCAAAGGTCAAAGAAACAAGGCAGAAGGACAATGTCCTCATTCAAATGTAAATCCAACACCACCTTCAGAAGGAAAGAAGGGGACCTTCTTGTACAAAATAAAAAATGGAGGCTTATAGGACAAAGCTGCCAATTACGCTAAGCAAAAAGTGATAGCAACCAGGAAGGCATCGTTCTGAGACAGCGTAAAGAAGGGAATATCCCAAATACTCTCAAAAGAAGGCTTCTGGAGAACCAACAAAGCCAAAATCAAGTCCCACAGCAGTGTTACATGACAAACTCCCTGGATAAGGATGAAAATCCAGGAATGTGCAGCCAAGGGAAAAAAAACATCAAAAGCAGAGACTTGACCCTGAATAGTACTCAAGGCAAGCTTTTGATCAATGCTACATTGAAGGAAGGCCAACACCTGAGCCAACCGAGAAGCTTTGCACCAAACGATATATGTTTCCCAGGTGCAGTGCTATCCTCTGGGAGGTAGACATATGAGCCTTCAACATTGTCAGAATCACAGAGCTAGGCAATCCTTTGTGCCTCAAAACCTGTCTTTCAATAGTCATGCCATTAAAGCCAGAGATGGTAAAAAGCAAGTGCAAGACCGGCCCATGGAACCCCCGCCAAGAGGTATCTGCCATGGAGTGTCCACAATCAGATGCACCACAACAGTGTACCACGGGCAACGAGCTACCAAAAGTCCTTCAGCCTCTATCCTGTGCAGCAGATTAGGAATCAGTGTGAGGGAAGAAATAATGTAAATGAGATAGTACCAGGTAGATAAAAATCAATGATAAAAAAAAAAAAAAAAAAAAAAAAAAAAAAAAAAAAAAAAAAAAAATCGGATTTTTTGATTTAAAATCGTATTTTTTAAAATAAAATGTTTTTTGAGGAAAATATATTACCATCCAAAGGTTATTCCATCATGAAATAAAGATTAGTTTTTTAATTATGTAGAATAAGGCTGTATATGTTTAATTTTTTTGGTAAATAAATTCCATTAATCCATTCACAATGTCATGCTCTTCCAGAGGTTTTTGTAAGATTATTGGGCAGTTTCTCTGCCTACAAGATATCACAGATGCTTGGTTTACTTTTGCAGTTCTCAAAACTGAATTTGACTCAGCGGAGATCACATGCCTCTTCTTCACAGCGAAAATGTTATAACATGAATGGAGTTAAGAAAAAGACCTTAATCCTAACTTCTACAAACCTATGAATACAGAATCAACCCCTTCAGTGCCAAGTTTCAAGAAGTTCAGTGAATAGAATAGAAACAATATTTTTCTGATTGTTTGGAGTGGAATAGATCTGCACAAGAAGAAAGTGAAACTAAGTGTGAGGAGGAAGGGGCTGACAGTCTAAGTTTCTTAAAATATATATATTTTGTTTAGCCAAATTAGTTAACAAACATGGATGTTTGTTTAAGCAAATAACATATGCTGTAATGTTATTGTTTCAGTTGAATAAATCTATTTAAATTGTTATTATTAAGGTAATGATTATTTTTCTCCTTCCGAAGTACAACAGAAAAATTGTCCAAATATGAATGATTAACCTATTAAACTGGGGATAAAAAAACTAATTTGAAAAGTTGTTATTCTAAAAAACTTCATCTACTTGCATATTAAAGTTATACCAGCAAGAATTAGTCTATGTAGAAAACTATGATTTAAATCAAGCATTACTGACTAGTGATTTAAATCAGTTTGATTTAAATCAAATCCACCCTGGATAGTACTGATCCCATGGCACCACCACTGCATCCACCAGAGGATCCCTCATTTTTGCCACAAACCTCAAACTTCTGGATGGGGCAGGATGCCAGAAAAGCCATTTCCAGCATCCCCTAGTGAAGACCAAGCTGTTGGAACATCTCCTGGTGCAGGGACCACTTCCCTGATGGCCGAGATAATCCACCTACCAGTTTATTGTCCAGCGATTAGGAAGAAAGGATTTTCCGCTTCATAGGGATGGAGGCCGTAGCCACCAGAGGCATCAGAGGCCCTCGTCAATCATTCCAAATTAATCAGATTGCCCAGGGAAGCGGGGGGACCTGCTCAGTTTAGACATGATCGTTTTGAAGAGTCCTTATATGGAACTGGGCATACAGGACTGCTTCAAAGGTAGCCACCATCAGACCCAGAACCTGCAGGCAAAACTGCAGAGAACAGCTTGCAGGAAAAGAGCCGCTGAACTGCAGAACAGAGTATCTGGAGTGTGTCCAATGGGAGAAACACCTTGGCCCACTCCAAATCAAGCAGCATGCCCAGATACTCAAAGCACTTGGGTGAAGTCAACGCAAACTTTCTGAGAGTCAAGATCCAACTGAAGTCCTATTGGGAGCATATGGTGACCTTTACATTGTGTAAGGAACAAGAGAGTTTCCACACATAGGAGGAAGTCATCCAGGTAACCCACCATAGCAATAACTCGTTGTCTCAGCAAGGCAAGGACAAAGGCCAGGACCTTGGTAAACACACAGGGAGTAGAAGCCAGACCAAAGTGGAGTGCCACCAACTGATATGCATCTCCAACTGCAAAGCCTAGGAAACACAGATGTCCCTCGCAGATGGGAATGTGCAGGTAAGTATTCTTAATATATAACCATGTGGACCGTGCATTATATGTGCATAGAACAAAGAAATATATAATATTTAATATAACTCAGTCCCAAATCAGTGAAATTAGTGCGAAGTGCCGATATTTAACTGTTATTTTCTTATCTTGATTTCAAACTTCCTACAACACAACAGGTGCTCCACTGTGCTCAGAATAGTGCCCAACATGGAGCTGTCCCGGTATGCCTTGCGCCGTACACAGAGCTGAGGGAGGAGGAAAGGGTCAGCCTGACCCCCCACTGCCATCACAGGAGGCGTTGTAGTGAGGAGAAAGTTGGCTTCTTGGAGCTTGTCCATTAACAGTTACAGCTTACTACGAGGAGAGGCGGTCACAAATTGCAACAATCGTTTCACTGGGATAGTCCGAAAAACGCGAATGATCATTCTAGAGATAGGTGGTCATTAGATGATGGTGAGTGTCAGTCCATGCGGGGCACCATTCTGAGCACAGTGGAGCACCTGTTGTGTTGTAGGAAGAGTTTACAACGTTACATATCACCGTGCACGCCGGAGTGAGAGCAATAATTCTAGCACCATGGGGCTTTTGAAGCATCATCTATAGAAAATAGAGGGTACTGAAGTTTGACGCAATTTCATAGACACACACAAACTTAAGGTTTGGCATGTTGGGTGTCGGTTTACTATGCACAACCTTGTCTTATATTTTTTCAAGAAATTGGGCCATTTATTAAATTTGTTTGCCCTAAATTCACTTTAGTGTGATTTTTATTGAAACCTTGCAAAGACCTTTGCAATAATATTGTGTGACATAAAAAATTGGAACTACCCGTTTATTCTCGGGTGTCTGCTTTCAGAAAATATATAATGTTTTGGGGGTTTTGTGGAATCTTGAGGCCTAAAATTATTTTTTAAACATACAATGAAGGAAATAAGTATTTGATCCCCTGCTGATTTTGAATGTTTGCCCACTCACAAAGAAATGATCAGTCTAAAAATCAAATGGTAGGTGTATTGTAACACAGAGACAGAATAGCAACAAAACATTCAAAAGAAATGCATGTCTAACAAATTATGCACAGATATGCATATTTATGAGGGAAATAAGTATATAATCCCCTATCATTCAGCAGGATTTCTGGATACCAGGTGTCTTTCATACAGG
Source organism: Staurois parvus (assembly GCF_062004578.1). NCBI lineage: Eukaryota > Metazoa > Chordata > Amphibia > Anura > Ranidae > Staurois > Staurois parvus. Next base: position 179,073 of record NW_028317998.1, read on the forward strand.
TAACAAGCTGAGATTAGAAGCAGTTTCTTAACCTCCCTGGAGGTATTCCTGAGTGTAGCGCGGGGTAAAGTTTCAGCACCATAAGCGCTAACCCTGAGCTACACTCTGGAATACCCTGCAACATTGCTCCAGGATCCCTTCTGCACTTACCTTGTCCTTCGCTCCTGCGATGTCCCCCCAGCAGCGTCCCCAGCCATCTCTGGCTGATGCCGGCATCCGTCTTCCGGGTTCCGTTCCCTGCGACGTTGGGACGTATCCAGCGGGAAATTTAAAAAATGTTAAAAAGTGACATTCACTCAATACACTAAAATCACATAGTAAAACATTACTGTATCTAACCATTTCACATACATTTTATCCCTATTGCTTTGTCCTGTGCCCTGCCTGCATTTTTACTCTTCTTTCTGCCTGGAAACTGAGAAATGTCTATGGCATCCAAAAAGCGTCCCTTTAGGTCAAAAGCGGTTTTAGACCAGCTAGAGAACAGCGATAGTAAATTAGAACCACTTGCAGAATTGAGTGATGATTCGTGGGGAAATTTGTCATCAGATACTAAACGATTTTGCGACTAAGATCAGTGATGTGCGAACTTGGTGCTCTTTCAAATTTCAGTGTTTTTGGTTTGATTGCATTGAATTCAATTTTTTATTATTAAATTTATTAAATTATAATTTATGATTTAGTGTTAAAAAAATTTTTTAACATACCCGGGATGTTTACTAGACTCTTGTTTGGACAGATTTCAGTGAGTTATTCCTAAGAATTACAGGCCTACAATAAAAAAACAATATATTTCCATGCAAAAAAATGTACCGCTTTGAGCACAGAAATACTGAATCATACCGCTGGAAGGTTAAAGGGAGTGCTGCTAATCTCATTTGTTACCTGTATAAAAGACACCTGTCCACAGGAGCAATCAAACGATCAGATTCCAAACTCTCCACCATGGAAAAGACCAAAGAGCTGTCCAAGGATGTCAGGGACAAGATTGTGGACCAACTCAAGGCTGGACTGGGCTACCAAACTATCGCCAAGCAGCTTGGTGAGAAGGTGACAACAGTTGGTGCAATCATTCGCAAATGGAAGAAACACAAAACAACTGTCAGTCTCCCTAGGTCTGGTGCACCATGCAAGATCTCACCTCGTGGAGTGTCAATGATCATGAGAACAGTGAGGAATCATCCCAGAACTACACGTGAGGATCTGGTCAATGATCTCCAGGCAGCTGAGACTACATTCACCAAGAAAACAATTGATAGCACACTAAACCGACAAAGACTGAAATCCTGCAGTTCCCGCAAGGTCCCTCTGCTCAAGAAAGCACATGTCCAGGCCCGTCTGAAGTTTGCCAAAGAACATCTGAATGATGCAGAGGAGGACTGATTGAAAGTGTGGTCAGATGAGACCAAAATTGAGCTCTTTGGCATAAACTCAACTCACCATGTTCGGAGGAAGAAGAATGCGGCCTATGACCCCAAGAACACCATCCCAACTGTCAAACATGGTGGTAGAAACATTCTGCTTTGGGGGCGTTTTTCTACTAAGGGGACAGGACAACTGCACCGCATCAAAGGGATGATGGATGGGGCAATGTACTGTCAAATCTTGGGCGAGAACCTCCTTCCCTCAGCCAGGGCATTGAAAATGGGTAGTGGATGGGTGTTGCAGCAGGACAATGACCCAAAACACACAGCCAAAGCAACAAAAGGAGTGACTCAAGAAGAAGCACATTAAGATTCTTGAGTGGCCAAGCCCGTCTCCAGACCTTAATCCAATTGAAATTCTGTGGACGAAGCTGAAAGTTTGTGTTGCCAAACGTCAGCCACCAAACTTTAATGACTTGGAGAGGATCTGCCAAGAGGAGTTGGCCAAAACCCCCCTGAGAGGTGTGCAAACCTGGAGGCCAACTACAAGAAATGCCTGACCACTGACTGCCAACAAGGGATTTGCCACCAAGTACTAAGTCATGTTTTGTGAAGGGGATCAAATACTTATTTCCCTCATGAACATACGAATCAGTGCAGAATTGGTTAGACACGCATTTCTTTTGAATTTTTTGTTGCTATTCTCTCTCTCAGTGTTACAATACACCCACCTTTCGATTTTTATACTGATCATTTCTTTGTGAGTGTGCAAACATTCAAAATAAGCAGGGGATCAAATACTTATTTCCTTCACTGTATATGCAAAAAATGCAAGAACAGCTCTGGCAGTGAAAGGGTTGTGTGTCAACATGCATTCACAAAAAAAAAAAGTATGAAAAAAAAAAATGTTAAAATGTGTAAAACCAGCCTGACCAAATAACATATCAGAAATGTACTATTTTTAATCATCAGACAAAACGGTGAATTCTGGTGGTATGGCCCCTTTAAAATGCCCTGTGGCAGATGCACGTGGATAAAACACAAAACTGTATGATACAATTATTTTTGTGATTTTGGGCTTAACAAATTGTTTCTTGGTGAGTGCCAAGCTGCATCACGAAATATGGACAGGGAGTATTACTTTAAATACATTTTTATTAGTGGTGCACCAAAATGAAAATTCTGGTGCCAAAACCGAAAATTCAGGATGCACTTGTGTATATATATACACATACATACATACATACATATATATACACATATACATATACATACACACTTGCAAGAAACAGTATGTGAACCCCTTGGGATTACGTGGAGTTTTGCATGAATTGGGCATAAAATGTGCTCTGAACGTCATCTAAGTCACAACAATAGAAGAACACAGTCTGCTGAACATAATACTACACAAACATTAGATGTTGCCATAGTTTAATTGCACATAACATGTAAACATTCACAGTGCAGGGAGGAAAAAGTATGTGAACCTTTGGACTTAATAACTGGTTGACCCTCCTTTGCAAGCAATAACCTCAACCAAACGTTTCCTGCAGTTGCAGATCAGACCTGCACAACGATCTGGAGTAATTTTGGACCACTCCTCTTCACAAAACGGTTTCAGTGTAGCAATATTCTTGGGATGTCTGGTGTGAATCGCTCTCTTAAGGTCATGCCACAGCATTTCAATCGGGTTGAGGTCAGGACTCTGACTGGGCCACTCCAGAAGGCGTATTCTGTGCTGTTGCAGCCATTGTTTTGTTGAATTACTTGTATGCTTTGGGTCATTGTCCTGTTGCATCACCCATCCTCTGCGGAGCTTCAGTTGGCGGACAGATGGTCGTACGTTTTCCTGCAAAATGTCTTGATAAACTCTGGAATTCATTTTCCCATCAATGACGACAATCCGTCCAGGCCCTGAGGCAGCAAAGCAGCCCCAAACCATGATGCTCCCTCCGCCATGTTTTTCAGTGGGGATGAGGTTTTGATGTTGGTGTGCTGTGCCTTTTTTTCTCCACACATAGTGTTGTGTGTTCTTCCCAAACAACTCAATCTTGGTTTCATCTGTCCACAGTATATTTTGCCAGTAGTGCTGCGGAACATCCAGGTGCTCTTTTGCAAACTTCAAATGTGCTGCAATATTCTTTTTGGACAGCACTGGCTTCCTCCGTGGTGTCCTCCCTTGTACTCCATTCTTGTTTAATGTTTGCCTTATTGTAGATGTGTCAACAAAAATGTTAGCATGTGCCAGAGATTTCTGTAGGTCTTTAGCGGACATTCTGGGATTCTTCTTTACCTCATGCAGCATTCTGCGCTGTGCTCTTGGAGTCATTTTTACAGGACGACCACGCCTAGGGAGAATAGCAACAGTGCTAAACTTTCTCCATTTGTAGACAGTCTTTCTTACTGTGGACACATGAACATCAAGGCTTTTGGAGATACTTTTGTAACCCTTTCCAGCTTCATGTAAGTCAACAATTCTTGATCGTAGGTCTTCTGAGAGCTCTTTTCTGCGTGGCATGGTTCACATCAGACAGTGTTTCTTGAAACCAGTAAACCCAAAACAGGTGTGTGTTTCTTAAGGGCAGGACAGCTGTCAGCAACACATCCAATATCATCACACTGATTGGAGTCAAGGTTGGCTCACTCTTGGCTCCAATTAGCTTTGGGAGAAGTCATTAAGCTAGGGCCTCACATACTTTTTCCTCCCTGCACTGTGAATGTTTACAGGTTATGTGCAATTAAACCATGGCAACATCTAATGTTTGTGTAGTATTATGTTCAGCAGACTGTGTTCTTCTATTGTTGTGACTTAGATGACGTTCAGAGCACATTTTATGCCCAATTCATGCAAAACTCCACGTAATTCCAAGGGGTTCACATACTTTTTCTTGCAACTGTATGTATGTATGTATATATATATATATATATATATATATATATATATACACATATACATACATACACACACACACACACACACACATATACACACACATATACACACACAGTGAGGAACAGAAGTATTTGAACACCCTGTGATTTTGCAAGTTCTCCCACTTAGAAATCATGGAGGGGTCTGAAATTCACATTGTAGGTGCATTCCCACTCTGAGAGACAGAATTTCAAAAAAAAATTCAGGAAATGACATTGTATGATTTTTAAAGAACGTATTTGTCTTGCACTGCTGAACATAAGTATTTGAACACCTAAGAAACAGCAAGAATTCTGGCTCTTAAAGACCTGTTACTATGCCTTTAAACAGTCCACCTCTACTCCACTCAATCTAACTTAGTAGCACCTGCCTGAGCTCTTTCAAGACACCTGTGCACCCCACAGTCAGTCAGACGCCAACTACTACCATGGGCAAGACCGAAGAGCTGTCAAAAGACACCAGAGACAAAATTGTGGACCTCCACAAGGCTGGAAAGGGCTACGGGGCAATTGCCAAGCAGCTTGGTGAAAATAGATCAACTGTTGGAGCAATTGTTAGAAAATGGAAGAGGCTAAAGATGACTGTCAGTCTCCCTTGGACTGGGGCTCCATGCAAGATCTTACCTCGTGGGGTATCACTGATGATAAGAAAGGTAAGGAATCAGCCCAGAACCACAAGGGAGGAGCTGGTCAATGACATGAAGAGAGTCACTGTCGGTAGAACACAACGCCGTCATGGTTTCAAATCATGCATTGCACGGAAGGTTCCCCTGTTCAAGTTATCACATGTCCAGGTCAGTCTGAAGTTTGCCAATGAACATCTGGATGATCCAGAGGAGGCATGGGAGAAGGTCATGTGGTCAGATGAGACCAAAGTAGAACTTTTTGGTCTAAACTTCACCCGTCGGGTTTGGAGGAAAAAGGATGAGTTGCATCCCAAGAACACCATCCCTACTGTGAAGCATGGGGGTGGTAACATCATGCTTTGGGGGTGCTTTTCTGCGAAGGGGACAGGACAACTGCACTGTATTAAGGAGAGGATGAATGGGGCCATTTATTGTGAGATTTTGAGCAACAACCTTCTTCCCTCAGTCAGAGCATTGAAGATGGGTCGTGGCTGGGTCTTCCAACATGACAACGACCCGAAGCACATAGCCAGGATAACCAAGGAGTGACTCCGTAAGAAGCATATCAAGGTTCTGCAGTGGCCTAGCCAGTCTCCAGACCTAAATCCAATAGAACATCTTTGGAGGGAGCTGACACTCCATGTTGCTCAGCGACAGCCCCGAAACCTGACAGATCTAGAGGATATCTGTGTGGAGGAGTGGGCCAAAATCCCTGTTGCAGTGTGTGCAAACCTGGTCAAGAACTACAGGAAACGTTTGACCTCTGTAATTGCAAACAAAGGCTTCTGTACCAAATATTAACACTGATTTTCTCAGGTGTTCAAATACTTATGTTCAGCAGTGCAAGACAAATAAATTCTTTAAAAATCATACAATGTGATTTTCTGATTATTTATTTATTTTTTTTTAATTCTGTCTCTCAGAGTGGGAATGCACCTACAATGTGAATTTCAGACCCCTCCATGATTTCTAAGTGGGAGAACTTGCAATCGCAGGGTGTTCAAATCGCAGGGTGTTCAAATACGTGTGTGTGTGTGTGTTACACACATATATACACACACATACCCCAATTGTTTTGTAAAATATGAGAGATGATGTTATGCCAAGTAAATGTTTAGCCAACATGTCATGCTTTAAAATTGCACACGCTCATGGAATGGCGCTAAACTACGGTACTTAAAAACCTCCATGGGTGACATTTTAAAAAGGTCTACATGTTACCAGTTTAAAGTTACAGAGGTCTAGTGCTAGAATTATTGCTCTCGCTCTGACGATCACAGCGATACCTCACATGTGGTTTGAACACCATTTACATATGTGGGCATGGCCTATATATGCATTAACCACTACTACCGAGCACGGGGTCGGGGCACTTCAATTTTTTTTTTTTCTTTACACTGTCCCTTTACAATTTTTTATCACTTATTCCATTCATAAGGAATGCAAACATCCTTGTGATAGAAAAAAGCAGTTACAGGTCCTCTTTATGGAGAGATCTTGGGTCAATAAGACCCCACATCTCTCCTCTACAGTGTAAAGCATTATATTAAAAAAAAAAATGCCTTGTTTACATGGCACCAGAACTGAGGTAATGGGCATAGAGATGAATGGAGACCATCTTTCCCTCACTGATCTCTATTTCCCAGCCGCCGGGATCATTTGAATGGGTTCTCAGGTAAGCCCGAGAACCACCAGGCGGCAGCAGCGGCAGGGGGCGAGGTTATTTTCTGCACCTTTTTCACTGCTTATTTTCATATCAGCCAAAAGCCGATAGGAGTATTTTCTGCCGAAACTTTGATGCAACCCTAATTTTTACACAGTAAATCCAGACAAGTTAAAAAAGGGCCCTGAACAGTGTCCGCATGTATATCAAGACAGTGCTAACTATATAAAGTGTATATCCAGGAAAGTGCCAACTATATCAGATGGATACAGTACATCAGGATGGTGCTAATATACTCATGACAGTGCTAACTATAGATTTATCCATCAGGACCGTGCTTATGCCAGATGTATTGGATATACAGCTTTGCCATGCACATTGGTGCCTCATATGTAGTAACTCAAGTATTGTTTTTAGCCTCCATGCACACTAGCATTTTTATAATCTCAAATAATGCCAGGGAAAAAAAAAGCTGGATGAAAAATGCTGATTAAGCCCTCATTATGTCAGGTATGTCACGACAGTCCCCATTATGTCAGGTATGTCACGACAGCCCCCCCTCATTATGTCATGACAGCCCCCCATTATGTCAGATTAGCCCCCATTACGTCAGGTGTATCAGGTCAGCCCCCATTATGTCACAAAAGCCCTCCACAATGTCCGGTATGTCAGGCCAGCCCCCATTATGTCAGGTATGTCACGACAGCCCCCCCATTATGTCAAGTATTTTAGGACAGCCCGTTATGTCAGGTCAGCCCCCATTATGTCAGAAATGTCACAACAGCCCATTATGTCAGGTATATCACGACAGCCCCCCCCATTATGTCAGGTATATCATGACAGCCCCCATTATGTCAGGACTGCTACCCCCCCCCCCCCCCCATTATGTCAGGTATCTCAGGTCAGCCCCAATTATGTCAGGACAGCCCCCATTATGTCAGATATGTCAGGTCAGCCCCAATTATGTCACAACAGCCCCCCATTATGTCACGACAGCTCCCATTATGATAGGTAAGCCCTCATTATGTCAGGTATGTCACGACAGTCCCCATTATGTCAGGTATGTCACGTCAGCCCCCCCTCATTATGTCATGACAGCCCCCCATTATGTCAGATTAGCCCCCATTACGTCAGGTGTATCAGGTCAGCCCCCATTATGTCACAAAAGCCCTCCACAATGTCCGGTATGTCAGGCCAGCCCCCATTATGTCAGGTATGTCACGACAGCCCCCCCATTATGTCACGTATTTCAGGACAGCCCGTTATGTCAGGTCAGCCCCCATTATGTCAGAAATGTCACAACAGCCCATTATGTCAGGTATATCACGACAGCCCCCCCATTATGTCAGGTATTTCACGACAGCCCCCATTATGTCACAAAAGCCCCCATCATGTCCGGAATGTCACGACAGCCCCCCATCATGTCAGGTATGTCACGACAGCCCCCCATCATGTCAGGTATGTCACGACAGCCCCCCATCATGTCAGGTATGTCACGACAGCCCCCATCATGTCAGGTATGTCACGACAGCCCCCATCATGTCAGGTATGTCACGACAGCCCCCATCATGTCAGGTATGTCACGACAGCCCCCATCATGTCAGGTATGTCACGACAGCCCCCATCATGTCAGGTATGTCACGACAGCCCCCCCATTATGTCCGGTATGTCACGACAGCCCCCCCATTATGTCAGATCAGCCCCCATTATGTCCGGTATCTCAGAGGTCAGTTCCCATTATGTCAACACAGCCCTCATTATGCCAGGACAGCCTCACAGTATTTCAGGACAGCCCCCATTATGTCACGTAGGTCAGCACAGCCACTATTATGTCAGATCAGCCCCCATTATGTCAGGTATGTCAGGACAGCCCCCATTAGGTCAGAATAGCCCCCATTATGTCAGGCATGTCACGACAGCCCCGCATTATGTCAGGTATGTCACGACAGCCCCCCATTATGTCAGGTATGTCAGGACAGCCCCCCCCATTATGTCAGGATAGCCCCCATTATATCAGGTATGTCAGGTCAGCCCCCATTATGTCATTCAAGACACAAATGTACAATCCAAGCGCACACGTTCCTGCATTAAAAATGGCTGTGTGTATAAGTGGGTGCTGCAGCGACCGTCGGCTGGAACCAAACAGAATTGGTAAGGGAGAATGTCACCAGCACACCGAGGATCACCATTATGGGCCCAAAGGTTTTAATGAATGATCACATAGTTACAGCAAGGCAACAATTCGGAGTCTTTCAGGACCCTTTTATCAGGCATGTGACCTCAGGTATGGTATGTCAGGACAGCCCCCATTATGTCAGGTATGTCAGGTCAGCCTTCATTAGGTCAGGTCAGCCCCCATTTCAGGAATGTCAGGCCAGTCCCCGTTATGTCAGGACAGCCTCCATTATGTCAGGAATGTCACGACAGCGCCCATTAGGTCAGGTATGTCACGACAGTGCCCATTAGGTCAGGTCAGCCCCCATTATGTTAGGACAGTCCCCGGATTGTCACAACAGCACGCATAATGTCAGGTATGTCAGGACAGTGCCCATTATGTCAGGTATGCCGGACAGTCCCCGGAATGTCACGACAGCGGCCATTATGTCAGGACAGTGCCCATTATGTCAGGTATGCCAGGACAGTCCCCAGAATGTCACGACAGTGCCCATTATGTCAGGTATGCAGGGACAGCGCCCATTATGTCAGGTATGTCAGGTCAGCCCTCATTATGTCAGGATAGTCCACAGTATGTCAGGACAGTGACCATTATGGCAGGAAAATCTGGTATACGACTTGGCCATGCACACGGTGCCTCATATGTAGTAACTGAAACAGGGGCGGACTGACCATTTGGAAACTCGGGCACTGCCCGAGGGCCTGGGGTCAGTAGGGGGCCCCATGAAATGCCCCTGGTACCTTTTTTATAGGGTTTTTGGAGTTTGGGCAAGGACACAGGGGTCCCATGATCCCCTATGGCCCAGGGGCCCCATGAGTTGTCAGCCCTGAACTGAAGTTTGTTTTTACACTTATGACAGGAAAAGGTGAATTCATTACAGTACTAACAGAGAGAAGTTTCCCAATCCCTGAAAAGAGGAAAGCCGGCCGTGCAATGTTGACCTATACACGGCAGGAATCCTCCCTCCATCCCCCTCACCTGCTCGGACACAGTTCTGAAGAGACAGGACGCGTCCTTGGCGGTGAGTTTCCTGTACAGTCCCAGGCTGCCCAGGTACTCGTCCATGGTGACTTCGTTGAGAGACTTCTGGCCGAAGTATTTCTTCCAGCCCTTGTGCATGGCTGAGTGTTTGTGAGCCCCACGCCGCACTACAACACACCAGCACCTGAGTGGGAGCGGCCGCCTCAGCGCCCTTTAAATAGTCCGACTCTCCTCCCAGTCAGCCTGCCGAGCGTACGAGCCGGAGCCACTCCACCGAGAGCTGTGCCGTGTACAACTCCCTGCACACCCGACACCTGGCTCCACTAGTAGTCACAGCTCCCTCCACACCCGACACCTGGCTCCACTAGTAGTCACAGCTCCCTCCACACCCGACACCTGGCTCCACTAGTAGTCACAGCTCCCTCCACACCCGACACCTGGCTCCACTAGTAGTCACAGCTCCCTCCACACCCGACACCTGGCTCCACTAGTAGTCACAGCTCCCTCCACACCCGACACCTGGCTCCACTAGTAGTCACAACTCCCTTCCACCTCAAGGCAGGAAACAAAAGACATGTTAGCCCTTTAAACACTGCCACCCTAACCCCAGAGGAACCCTATAGACACTGGGCCACTCCGCTATTCCATCCATAGACACTGGGCCACTCCGCTATTCCATCCATAGACACTGGGCTACTCCACCATTCCATCCATAGACACTGGGCCACTCCGCCATTCCATCCATAGACACTGGGCCACTCCGCCATTCCATCCATAGACACTGGGCCACTCCGCTATTCCATCCATAGACACTGGGCCACTCTGCTATTCCATCTATAGACACTGGGCCACTCCGCCATTCCATCTATAGACGCTGGGCCACTCCGCCATTCCATCTATAGACGCTGGGCCACTCCGCCATTCCATCTATAGACGCTGGGCCACTCCGCCATTCCATCTATAGACGCTGGGCCACTCCGCCATTCCATCTATAGACGCTGGGCTACACCGCCATTCCATCTATAGACGCTGGGCCACTCCGCCATTCCATGTATAAACGCTGGGCTACACCGCCATTCCATCTATAGACGCTGGGCCACTCCGCCATTCCATCTATAGACGCTGGGCCACTCCGCCATTCCATCTATAGACGCTGGGCCACTCCGCCATTCCATCTATAGACGCTGGGCCACTCCGCCATTCCATCTATAGACGCTGGGCCACTCCGCCATTCCATCTATAGACGCTGGGCCACTCCGCCATTCCATCTATAGACGCTGGGCCACTCCGCCATTCCATCTATAGACGCTGGGCCACTCCGCCATTCCATCTATAGACGCTGGGCCACTCCGCCATTCCATCTATAGACGCTGGGCCACTCCGCCATTCCATCTATAGACGCTGGGCCACTCCGCCATTCCATCTATAGACGCTGGGCCACTCCGCCATTCCATCTATAGACGCTGGGCCACTCCGCCATTCCATCTATAGACGCTGGGCCACTCCGCCATTCCATCTATAGACGCTGGGCCACTCCGCCATTCCATCTATAGACGCTGGGCCACTCCGCCATTCCATCTATAGACGCTGGGCCACTCCGCCATTCCATCTATAGACGCTGGGCCACTCCGCCATTCCATCTATAGACGCTGGGCCACTCCGCCATTCCATCTATAGACGCTGGGCCACTCCGCCATTCCATCTATAGACGCTGGGCCACTCCGCCATTCCATCCATAGACGCTGGGCCACTCCGCCATTCCATCCATAGACGCTGGGCCACTCCGCCATTCCATCCATAGACGCTGGGCCACTCCGCCATTCCATGTATAAACACTGGGCTACACCGCCATTCCATCTATAGACACTGGGCCACTCTGCCATTCCATCTATAGACGCTGGGCCACTCCGCCATTCCATCTATAGACACTGGGCCACTCCGCCATTCCATCTATAGACACTGGGCCACTCCGCCATTCCATCCATAGACACTGGGCCACTCCGCCATTCCATCTATAGACACTGGGCCACTCCGCCATTCCATCTATAGACACTGGGCTACTCTACCATTCCATCTATAGACACTGGGCTACTCTACCATTCCATCTATAGACACTGGGCCACTCTACCGTTCCATCTATAGACACTGGGCTACAATACTATTCCATCTATAGACACTCGCTACTCTACTATTCCATCTCCTGGGCTTTCACAGCTGGATCACTAATGGGGGTCTATTCACAACACACACACTGGACAGGGTAGCTCAGCACCATCCCCACCCACAGACAAGGCTGTCTTCTGCCCCATTGTTCCAGTGCTCTGTATTGGTAAAAAGTAGGACATGCAGCATTTTTACACATCACACCAAGCTGTACACAGGTAATGTTGAATGAGATGCCACTTTGAGACAAATAAATAGAAAGTAGATAAATGATGCATTGTAACAATGTATTGCACTGTCTCCACACAACGCACCCATGGTGTGCCTTATATAGAGTGTAGACGCACCCCTTTAGGTGAATGGGCCCTTAAAGTATACCTAAAGAGAGACCTTTTCCTTTTCAAATAGTATGAGAAAAGCTCCTGTCAGGTTCTTATTGCTGTCTGTGTCTACCCCAGAGACAGTCACCCTCTCCTATTAACCTTTGAGAGTGAGAGAACCCCAACATTTGGATTTGTCACCTACACAAAAATACAGGGGAAATTTTTCAAAAAGTGCACTAAGTGAGGATGTCCCTCATCTTGGAAAGATTTCCTCTCACTTCCTGTTGTGTCTGCAAAACAGGAAGTAAAGAAATCTCCTCAATGGGACACAGGTGACAAAAATATCTGCAAGGAGTTTTAGGGCCAGTTCACACTACAAAAATGCACTCCAGATGAATTCCGGATGCGTTTTTGCTTACAGTTCACACCACACTCCATTCTGGTGCAGTTTTGATGCAGTTTGCTATGTTCCAGTATGGTTCTGTGCAGAAAAAAAATGCAGCATGCTTTGCTTTTTTTTATCTGCACTGGAAACTGACTGGAACTGACTGCACTGGTGTGAACTAGGGCCATTGGAATACATGGAAAACACTCTGCGTGCATTTTTTATGCAGAAAACAGCGCACTGAACTGCATCTAATGTGAACTAGCCTTGAGGGTCACTTCACATTACATGCGTTTCAGTTGCTTTATTTCTGCATCCAAAATGCACAGAAAGTAGATATGTTTATCAATGTCATAGTTCACATCAGTGCTTGCAGTTCCAGTGCATACGTTGCAGAAAAAAAGAGTATGCTGGATTTTGCTGTACAGAACTGTACTGGAACGTGGTAAAACGCACTGGAATGCACCAGAAACACACCAGAACATACATGTCCCTAGTTGAATTGATAAAAATGAACTGGAATGCATACAAAACACACTGAAACACGTCAAAAATGCACCAGAACGCGCCAAAAACACATCTGGACTGCGTTTCTAAAGTGTGAACCGGCCCTTAGAGTCCAGTCACACAGGCAGCAGAGAAACTGATCCCATATACACACTGTGTGAACAACCACAGTCATGATTGTACCTTTACACATCACTTCTCACCACACCATGTTCATATGTCATCTAGGGAGTGCGACTAGCCCTGGTAGTGTGCGTCCAGAGACCGCATTTCTGGCTGCAACCAATTATCCAGTTTATATGCATCCATAGCAACCTATTCACCCATCTGAATGAAGCCTAATCCACCCTCTGCTCTGTCCAAAACTGAAAAAATGTATATTTCTTGGATTTAGAAAAACATTAAAGTAAAACAAAAATATTTTCCTCTACACACTGCAGTAATGAAACATATGTTAGCATGGTGGGGGGGCAACCTGTTGTTAAACATCCTTCTACAAATAAAGTATGGGCACTGGTCTACCATTACATTCATAACTGTATCAATGTATTCAACATTACATTTCTGTTGCATATATAAGGATATTTTTCTTCTGCTATTGGCTTTCTTATATTTATTTTTGTTGGTTGTTATGTAAGGCTGGCCATAGACGGGCTGTTTGTCGGCCGATAAACGAAAAATCGGTCGTTGCTGCCATAGATTTTCCAGCATGACCGATAAAAAGAAATGAGAAGATCCGCAAAAAACGGCCGACGGCATTGCCCCACTAACGGTGTGAATATTGGACGATTTTTCGTTCGGACAAAAATTCGGCCGATAAACGACCTATGGCCTGCATAACGTGTGCTGTGATATATGAGGGGAATGTGGTTTCTAGTGATGGCTCAGGATGACTCCATGTGTGAGCACAGGTGAGGAATAGACGTGTGCCGGTTATGATTACATCAGCTGTGATTACCCGGGAGTTCTCTAGTCATATAATCCACACTGCTTGGTTCACCACTAGGGTTTTATAAAAGGGCCTGAAAGACAGATCTGTTCACATAAAGCAATCTAAGAGCCTTTGGTGGGGATTTACAAAGAAGGATGCACAGAGCAAAATGTCCTACTTTCCCTAAAGGAATTTATTTTGTGTTTTTAGGCATCAAATACATAAAAGGGTCACATGGCAAATTCTGAAATTGTTGCAGGATAGCGGGGCACTGTGTGTTCTTATCCATCCCCTCTGCCCTGTCCATCTCTCCTCACTAATTTTTGAAGTAAAGCATTACAGCCCACCCAGGTATTTGTACAGCCCTGAAAAGCTGGTGGGGGAGATTTACTAAAACTGGAGCACTCAGAATCTGGTGCAGCTGTGTATGGTAGCCAATCAGCTTCTAAATTCAGCCTTATGCTGGCCATACATTATACAATTTTCTTTAGAAAATTGCTTTAGATTTACCAAAAACCAAACCTGAACAACACTTTCAATTGTATCCAATTAAGCAGGCCCTTGCACTACAGAGTTGATGTTAATCTAAAGGAAATTGGGCAGAAATTGAACAGAAAATTGTATAGCGTATGGCCAACCTAATGCCCGTACACACTATAAGAAAATCGGACGAACGTATTCATGCAACGAGCAATCGTTCAATTTTCTGACGGCGTGTACATCATTTTCGACAGCCGATTCCAATCTTGCGAACGAAAATTAACAATAGTGCAAACATCAAAATTTTTGTCGTTTAAGAACAGAACGAACGATTTTCATTTAATGTGTACAGTTTTCGTACAAGAAGAATTGGATACGAAAGACCGCGCATAATCGGAAGCTGCTTATGACTTGGAAGAACCTGAACAAAATAAACACCACGGAATATTTGTAGCATTACAGCCATTAATGTCATTAAACAGTTTTCTTCAGTCAACCCCCAAAAAACAAACATTACATATGTCACTGCAGCACAATGAATGTGTGTGCTTGCATGTTGTTGTAAAAATAAAACAACAAATCAATAAACAAATATGGCACCGAAGGGCGTGGCTACAGGGTCACTTGTACATTACATAATTTCCACAGCTACGCTACGACGTTCGGACGCAATGCCTATATATCGTACAATATTCTTATGCATAAAAGCACATCACTTTCGACCAGCAGTGTACAATCGATGGTAGCTGGACGATCGTTCATCTGATTTTCTTATGGTGTGTACAAGGCATAAGTCAGTTAAACTTTGACAATAAAACCTGGAAGCTGATTGGTTTCCATGCAGAGCTGCATCAGATTTTGCACCATGCAGTTTTAGTAAATAACCCCCTGCGTGTCCTTGTTTAGGTGGGCACAACTACTTGCATTTACCACTATGGTAATGCTGTACATTTCAAGAAATTTTTAACAGAATATTGCTGCAAGTGTGGCGGGGGGTGGTAAATGCAGGTGGTTGTACCCCCTGACCACCAACCTAAACAAGGACACACAGTTACTCAGGGCTGTACAAATACCTGGGATGGGCGTGATGCATTGCTTCAAAAATTAAACCCCTCCTCCCATTTGGTGGGCAGTACCACCACCAAACACAACCCATTGAAGTTAATAGGGCCGCAGCACAACCATGTGCAATGCACACAGCTGCGACGTGGTGGGTCTGCATTTTCAGGGTTAAAACAGGCCTCCTCTCTACAAATGCCCTCTAAAAAGCAATTTAGCAGAGCAGCAAGGGCTTCAGCACATGAGGATGAGCCCTTTAGCCTACATTCACACCTCAGCAGAGCATATTCTCGGCAATTTTGAAGCTGTTTTTCAGGTGTATTCCAAGCATTTTTGCACATGTATCAAGCTTTGGGGTTTTTTCTCCCCAGCTGGGTAAGGGGAGCAGAGTCATTCCTCAGGAGTGAACACATGCAAAGCTCACATTTAATGACAGGTCAGGTAATTGATGGCTGGCCTGACTGCAATTGATAGCTGCGGCCACCATCAACCTGTCATTGAAGTGTACAGGACTCAGCGGCCACAGCTAACTGCTCACAAGTGGCAGCAACAGTTGCTGGAATCAGCAGATTCCAGAAGACAGGTATACTTAAGCTTGCCATACACTAGTAGATTTCCCAACAAACGCTGGTGCAAACATTCGTATGACAAAACTCAGCACACTCGACAACTTGACAAATGTCATTTGGAAATACTTCAAAACCTCATTCGCTTTAAGGGCTCGTTCACACTTGGCTGTTTTACCAACGCTTGCCAAACGCCCCTATAGCGTTTGGCAAGCGTTGGTCCGGCGTTTGTGGGGCGTTATTAACGCTCGGCAAACGCTCTGCAAACGCCGCATGCGCGGTTTAGTGGCGGTTGCTAGGCGTTTGCCGAGCGTTAATAACGCCCCATAACGCCTATAATACAGTTTGAGTGGTGTTACCGCTCCACAAACGCCCCGCACCCGGCCGGGCGTTTGCGGAGCGGCACCATAGACGAGAATAGGAGGCTTCAAAGCCTCCTGACCTGACCAGAGGCGTCCGTTTTGCCGAGATGCAACGCAACGCGACGCAAACGCTCCCGTTAGAACAGCACCATGTGCTGTAATGTGCAGAATTGGCAGAGGCATTTGGGAAGCGGTAAAAACGCTTCCCAAACGCCTCTCTGCCGCCTGCACACAAGGCTAGTGTGAACGTAGCCTAACAACCGATTTTGGAACAAATGGACTTTACTGAACAAAATCTAGACACTGTTAGAAATTCAAGAAAAATTTCCATCCTGTTCTTTTGAATTTTCCTGTCACTGCGGTACAGGGGCGGACTGACAACTCATGGGGCCCCCGGGCAATAGGGGATCATGGGGCCCCTGTGTCCTTGCCCAAACTCAAAAAAACCTATGGAAAAGGTACCAGGGGCATCTCATGGGGCCCCCTACTGACCCCGGGCCCTCGGGCAAATGGTCAGTCCGCCCCTGCTGCGGTGGAAAACAAAAGTTTTTACCCCACTAATGATTCGAAAATGGAACCAGCGTTCTTAAAATGAAAAATTCCGAACAAAGTTCAACTAGTGTATGGCCAGCTTTACACAAGCACAGGTTTGCAGAACTGTATGCAGAAAATAACTGCTGCACAGTATACTTACAATCAGTCCCATTGTTCTTCTGATTAAATTTGTAAATGTCAGATTCTTGATGCAGAAATGTAGTTAACTGCTCACTTTCTAACTTGCCTAGGGCCCCATTATCCTGAAGTCTATATTTTACTCCATGCGCATTTGCCTGACTAAGCCATTGACAATGATAGGCGCTCTGCGCATATATGCCACAATAGTGCATTACTTTCCATGGTTCGCTTTAGGCAACCACTTGTATGAGAACTTTCATACCGGGTTTAGTAAACTGGGTTGCTGATTGCAATTGCTCACTTACAGCCCAAAAATGCAGACAAAAGTATCTTTTCATTGCCTTGTCTGCTCGGGGATATTATTTAGTTCTCATATGAACCAGTTATGGGGATGCACCAGACCCTTTATTAATCCACTGCCGTGTCCAGAGAGCCTGTAAAGCCTAGTACACATGATGATAAAATCGGAAGAACGATCATCCGATTTTACACAAAAGGTACAAAACGTAATAAAATAAATAATAATAAAAATTTTTTAAAGTGTCCCCATCCCCCCGTGCACTTGCGCAGTGGTAAACGCATTCGTAAGTCACACCAGTATATGTAAACAGTGTCCAAATCACACATGTGAGGTATCACTGCGAACATCAGAGTGAGAGCAATAACTCTAGCTCTAGATCTCCTCTGCAACTCTAGAAACTAGTAACCTGTAGAAATTTTTAACTCGTCACCTATGGAGATTTTTAAGTACCGTAGTTTGGCGCCATTGCACAAGTGTGCGCAATTTTAAAGTGTGACATGTTCAGTATCTATTTACTCGGCATAACATCATCTTTCATATTTTACAAAAAAAATAGTTATTAGTGTGTTTTGTTTTTTTTCAATTCATTAAAGTGTACTTTTAAAAAAAAAATTGCGCTTGAAAAATCGCTGCACAAATACCGTATGACATAAAAAATTGCAATGACCGCTATTTTATTTTCTAGGGCCTCTGCTAGAAATATATGTTTATATCTATATATCTATATACAGTTGTGTTCAAAATAATAGCAGTCAGACATCACTAACCTGATCAATCACTGTTTTTGGTAGAAATGATATTTCTACATGGAAAATAATTTACTAGCAGGTGTAGTAGAGTAATAGAAATCCAACAGACCCAACAGTCATGACATGCATGCTGCTGATTCTGTGTAATTGAATCACTCATTGAAAGGAACATGTTCAAAATAATAGCAGTGTGGAGTTCTATTAGTGAGGTCATTCATTCTTTGAAAAACAGGTGGCAATTATTGCCCTTATTTAAGGAAGGAAGGCAGCAAATGTTGTTCATGCTGGTTACAGTGCATTTCTCTCTGAAATTCTGAGGAAAATGGGTCGTTCCAGACATTGTTCAGAAGAACAGCGTACCTTGATTAAAAAGTTGATTGGAGAGGGGAAAACATATAAAGAAGTGCAGAAAATGATAGGCTGCTCAGCTAAAATGATCGCAAATGCTTTAAAATGGCAACCAAAACCTGGAAGAAGTGAAAGAAAGCAAAAAACTACCATTAGAATGAATAGAATAGCCAAAATGGCAAGGACTAAGCCAACAATCAGCTCCAAGAAGATCAAAGAAGGTGTAAAGTTCCCTGTGAGTACTGTTACAATTAGAAGACGCCTATGTGAAGCCAAGCTATCTGTAAGAAGCCCCCGCAAAGTCCCACTGTTGAAAAAAATTTGTGCTGAAGAGGTTACAATTTGCCAAAGAGCACATTGACTGGCCTAAAGAGAAATGGCGCAACATTTTGTGGACTGATGAAAGTAAGATTGTTCTTTTTGGGTCTAGTGGCCGGAGACAGTTTGTCAGATGACCCCCAAACACTGAATTCAAGCCACAGTACACTGTGAAGACAGTGAAGCATGGTTGCGCAAGCATCATGATATGGGGATGTTTCTCATACTATGTTGGGCCTATTTATCGCATACCAGGGATCATGGATCAGTTTGAATACATCAGAATACTTGAAGAGGTCATGCTGCCTTATGCTGAAGAGGAAATGCCCTTGAAATGGGTGTTCCAACAAGACAACGACCCCAAACACACCAGTAAATGTGCAACATCTTGGTTCCAGACCAACACGATTGACGTTATGGAGTGGCCCGCCCAATCCCCGGATCTTAATCCAATAGAAAACTTGTGGGGTGACATAAAAAATGCAGTTTCTGAGGCAAAACCAAGAAATAGAGAAGAACTGTGGAATGTAGTCCAATCATCCTGGGCTGGAATACCTGTTCATAGGTGCCAGAAGTTGGTTGACTCCATGCAACACAGATGTACAGCAGTTCTCAGAAACAGTGCTTATACAACTAAATATTAATTAAGTGATTCAAAGGAAAGCAAAATCTTCAAACATATTTCAGTTTATATAGTGAATGTTTGAGTTTGTAAAGAAGAATACAAACACTGCTATTTTTTTGAACAGTCTAATATTCACTTTGCTTCAATTTTTTTTAGAGGAACAACACAAATTTGATATATTTTTCTTCATGTTTTGATTTGGAATAGAATGTGTAGTGTTCCCAATGCATTTGTGTGTATGGAAATAAAAGCTATTAGAAGGATTTTGAGCTTTATTCACGGTTTTCAACACACTGCTATTATTTTGAACACAATTGTATATCTATATATATATATGTAATGTTTGGGGGTTCTAAGTAATTTTCTAGAAAAGAAACACTGATTGTTACTTATATGAGAGAAGTGTCAGAACTGGCCTGGCAAGCAAGTGGTACCCCAATTGAAGCCTTATACATTGTATTCCCTTAATGGTTCTGTACTCTTGCATGTTTTTGATTAGTCACTGGTTTATGCTAGGAAGTGTCTTAAAGCTGAACTCTGGGCAAACATTGAAATACATAGATTAAATATACATGGGAGCTATTTTTCCTGCCATAAGAGTTTGTATTCCTTTCCAACATGACATTTCCACAGAACAGCCTGGTGGATAACAGCACTTACAGTTAAAGTGGTATTATACGCAAAGGCAAATATTGCAGCTTACCAATTCTTACATGTGATGGCTGCATTAGTTTCCTTTTTTTGGCTTTCTTTTTTCTGTTTTCATCTGGTGATTCTGCCAGCAACTCTGCTGTTTTTCATAAATTCAAGCTCTCCAGCAGAATGTATCAGCTTACAAGGATAAAATAATCTATTTACCACTGGCAGGGGTGGTTAAAATCATCAGTTTTATTTATTCATGTAAAACCTTTATTCCAAAAGGGAAAACACTGTTTTCTGTAACTGATAACAAAGTGTTAGCTGGAGTTTGGCTTCAATTTGCATTCAAATCTGCTAATATATTTAACATTCCAATCCCCCAGACTGACAATGCTAATGTCTGCTATGTCCTAGGTCATTCCTCCAAAGCGGTGTCTCAGTAATACAGGAGGTGTGTTAGTGCTTGGAAAACAGAGGGAAAAAAGCCAAAGAAAAGAAAACTGATGCAGCCACCCCATCTAATGATTGGTAATCTGCAATATAATGCATTTCTGGTTTGGGGACGCAATATTGCTTTAAGGAATACAGCTGTGTCCTTTCTATACCAATAGCCTGCTGACTGAACTCTGAAAAAGCAACCTCAAATTGATGAGGTCAACACTCTGCTCTTGCCTCCCATCAGCAACTTTCATGTCAGCACATTTGCATGCAGCACATATAGTTGCTCCCAGTCTTGTCTCTCTCTCCCTTCCACTTTCAGTGCTTCTGCAAACAGCTCATAGCAAATCAAATGCAGGTACTTACCAAAACATTAGAATTCATAATATAATTATGAATACAGAGTTGCACTCTTATTTTTAATTTCCCAGCGCTCAACTTGAAAATACTATTTCTTTCAGTCAAAATGCTGTTTCCTGCTCCCCATAGCTGAGCCGCAATTTCAGCACAATTTTTCTCACTCAGCTTTTTACAGAAAGGGGGGGGGGGGGTGTCTCTGGCCAGTTCTGTCACTAAATGCTAATTACTGAACATACAGATCTACCTTTGATGTTTGGTGAACTGCACAGTCATATTCAGATTCTCTGCACAGCTGCTGCTGCGGGAAAGTGGCGATGAGACTATGAATGTGGATGCTGTTGAAATGCCTGTATGACTGAAGGTCTACTCTTGGGACATCCACTGGACTTAACAAGAGAGCATCTGTCAAACTATTGAAGTTTCATATTCTCTAATAGTATAGCTTGCAAAAAAATTGATGATGTTGTGTTGTATATGTGTAGGCAACTGTTGTTCTTAACCTTCCTGTGGCTGTACCCTGGTGTCTTCTCTGACAGCTAGACTTTGCCTGCTGGAGCAGACTGGAGCCATGGCTCTGCAGGATTGCAGGGGACCTTCTGGTCACCTCTGGCTGCCCTGGTTACCTAAAAGTCCTAGCAAGTGATGCCCACCATGTTTCAGCTTCCCTACTATTAAAACACAGCAGTTAGAGCTGGCCGGAGGAAGCCTTGAGGCTTTGTCTTCTTTCCAGGGACCAGCAGGAGTGCACAACAGCGTAGATCTCAGTGTCATGGGGGATCTCGACATATATGCTGCTGCTGCCTGCTTCTGCAAGCCCAGGCCTGAGATACAGGAGTGGAGCCCAGTTGCAGGCAGGAGTCTTGTCTGAGGCTGGAGGCAGAAGAAGAGCTTGTTAATCAGCACAGAGTTGCATCGAAAATACACAGAAGCCTCCTGAGACCACCAGGTTCAGCCGAACTGCAGTGCATATGGTAGTTTGGCAGGGAGGCATGCAATCTAGTGTTGGGATGTTTTGTGTCAGACTCTGGGGGTTGGCCAGCTTGGGATATGCACTCACTTTCACTTACTGTCTGTTGCTGGAGTTGCTCACTGCTCCATCCTGAAAACTTTTCTCTATTGTCTGTGAGGCTCAAAGCTGCCCCAGTGATCACTTATTTCTTTGACACCCATTTTGAAATTGTTTTTGCAGGTTTTTAGCAATTCTGGTTGGTTTGTGAATTCATTTGACAAGCCAATTAGAATAGAAAATAAGCAGAGAACTGGCATTGTACCTAAAATGAACCAATGAGATTAAACAATTTTTTTGGGGAAAAATTTAACAAGAATTTGATTGGTTGCTGTATATAACTGCAATCATGCTATTTTCTGTCTCTTCCGTTTTAATGGTTCAACCCTATAGATTCCTATAAAAAAGTCATTGATTTCAATTGCATCTGTAGCCCAAACATTTTGTTTGTTATGGATAGGGTAGGGAAGGTTTAGAATGGGGTCAGCAACAGACTGACCACATTCTACCTGTTGTTCCTGGCCATGTTAGGGAATGAAAGATTTTGGA
This sequence comes from Staurois parvus, assembly GCF_062004578.1. Lineage (NCBI taxonomy): Eukaryota > Metazoa > Chordata > Amphibia > Anura > Ranidae > Staurois > Staurois parvus. The sequence goes on from NW_028317998.1 coordinate 201,598, forward strand.
AGAATTCACCAGGCTCTGGTCTACCTAAGGCTGAGAACCACTGGACGAACGTGTTGGAATTCAGATGGGTGGAATCTTGGTAAAACATAAGACTTACAATATTTGCTGTTTAACTGCCCCTGAATCTAGCCAAGCTCAGAGAGTTGATCCTGCATGCTTTCAGCTAAGCACTGCCCATTCCACATATTGCCAGCTAAGAGATTGTGACAAGTCAAATGCTGTTGCAGAGGGATCCTTGATATCTTTCTTGTTCTCAGTCCTAGGCTGCAGATATGTATCTTTCTATATTATACCTTTTAATCGCCCCATTTACCAGTAGTTTATTTTCAGTTTCTCTAATACTTGCATAGTACAGAAATCATAACTTATGACTCGTCACACTGAACACACTGATTTAGTTATATGGAGCAGATGACTTCCTTGCTGCTTTCTGCCCATTTTACTGAAGAAAAGCCGCTCTTGACTGTAGACAGGCTGAATGCAATATTTACACTTGCTTGGGTGTGTGATAACCATTCTCAAAGCACAATAAAAGAAAAGACAGAGATTATCAGGGGAATTCAATATAGCCCCAACAACAGTTTTCTGGCAGTAGTTCCCCTAAGGACTACCTGCACCTAATTCAGGCAAGCAGTTGCACCAGTGTCAGTAACATTGCTGAATTGTGCAGCAAATTCAGGCAGTTACTTTTGCCACTTTAAGAATCTATCTCTATGGCAGCGACAAATTCTTGAAGTGAAACTAAACTGTAGCTGATCACCAAAAAATGAATGCCCCTCTTTGGGAAATAACTTGTCACTTGGTGGGCAGAGCCTGATGGAAAACTGGTTCACTTCTGGAGTGACCGTACACAGCAGTTGGCGGATTCAAAAGCCATTACTGGAATAAATAGCAGCCATTGATCTACCCACTCTTGTGCACTGTCAATCAAAAGTTGAGTGGACCTGATGGGGAACTAGCCTTTCAGTTCCCCATTAGGCTCTGTCCACCCCTAAATAAAACTCTTCAGCCAAGCACTTGTTAGTATGAAGGTCACAGTGGCCAGGGAGGGTGGAAATGAGTGCCCGGGGGAAGGAGTGTCCAGTGTGGACACTCCTTCCTCAGTGCAGACACAGACAAATTAATATACCTGTCTGTGACCTGGGTACAAGTATCAACACTTTAATTGCTGCAACCCATATACTGTATCTGCAAATATGCCTGGAGTCTATTTATAGGTATTTCCATACAAGATTTATACAACTTTTATCAAAGATTTACACATTTTCTAATTAGATTATGTTGGAAAACTGTGTGAATCCTGTCTGAATTTGTTAATCTTGTGTGAAATCATTTGTAAATATGCCCCTAAGGACCCATTCTCACGATTAACAAACGTTACTGATTCTGAATGGCACCTGTGTGCACCTCGCCGACAGACAGGCATTGCAGTGCAAGACATGGCAACACACTAGCTTGCACTGCACTGTGGTGTGCTGATAAATATGCTACATGCAGGCTAGTGCTACCACTAGGCAAACTAGGCAGCCGCTTAAGGAACACTGCTCTTGAGGGCATTGCCATGGCCAGAGCCACCGATAGGGCAGTACAGCCGGCCTGGTGTAACATTAATGATATTTTCCCTGGGCCCCATCAGTTCACCAGAGGGTCCCAGGAGGTGAGGAGCAGATAAGGACTCAATTTCGGGCATAGGCGGCCAATGCAGCACTGCATTTGATGATGCTGATCAGTGGAGGCCAGCTGCAGCTGCTCACAGCCTTTCACTGGCTGAGTGAATATTGCTTCCTCTGCTGCAGAGGGCAGAAGGCAAGGCTGTAGCCTGGTGATGGGAGGTGATTCAACAGAGAGCACAGGCAGCAATGGGAACCCAGTGCACAGGCAACCTCACAATTCCTGTTTTCAGAGGCACAGGGATACAGCCATATGCTATATACAGACAGACATATAGCAACTTCTGTACTGTGTGATCATCATCATGATAAATGATGAAAATCACATAAGCAGAGTGAGATGCTTCCAGATAGTCCTATTTACACTTGTGTTTCAGGGACATTAAAATGTATGGCTGAGCCACACTTTACTGTCCTTCAACCACTCCCCAATATGCTGCAAAGGCACTGCCACCATAGTATGGCAATAGTGGCGCGGTGTTTTCTGAAACCCCCTGCTGCCATACTGGTGTCAGTACATTTGCAACATAATGGGGAGTGGTTGGGGGACATTAAAGTGTGGCTCTGCGCAGGTCCCTGTTAATGACCTGTCACTTCTGGGTCCTGGTGTCACTGTCCCCAGACAGGATTGGATAATGTTAGCTGGAGATGAAGCCGTCTCCTGCAAGCTTCAGCCAATCCATGAAGAAGAGGTATCCAGCTAATGAGGTGCCGCGCAAACCTTGCTGCGTGCAACATCACTTCCTCCCAGCTCCCCAGTCAGTCTCCACACGGAGCTAACTTTGGCAAGGAGGTAAGAATACATTCCAGCATAGGCTAATAATTTTTTTGAAGAGGGGGTGCAAGTAACTGGTCTTGCCTCGGAAGCAAAATAGTCTAGTACCAGCTCTGGCTACATGCACATACTTTGGCATGTTGGGCAGCCCATTCACTTAAAGCAGGGCACAGCATAACATGTGCTAATGTAGCATAATAGTGTGAATGGGCCTTAGTACCCATTGATATATTAACAAAACTGTTTACCTGCATTCAATTTATGTAAAGCTAATTTTATATTTTTTGTCATTCACTCATTTAAAAGGGGAAATATGGTCATAGCTTTTGTGCAATTGGACCCTGTAGAAATCTTTACTGTAGGGATGCTCCATCCTCTTCAGGTCTCCGAACTTCTGATGCTCAAGGGGTTAATAACTTCAAGTGACAGAGCTGAATTCAGAAGGGCCCTGTAGGGGATGGCCCCTTTCTCCCCTTTCATCTACTGAGAAAAAGTTCCTTCACTGTGTATACTGAATGTAATATGATCTAATTGGGGGAGATAATTCTGTGACTCTGCCCTCCTTACAGACCATGTTAGAGGATGAAGTGATCAAAGAACTTTTCTCAATGAATGAGATGGAAGGACCAGGTGGGCCCCATCAGGCAGTTTTTCTATTTAATTCAGCTCAGAGACCCAAATCTATTTACCCCCTGCATGCTGGAAGTTCAGAGACTGAAAGGACTGGCATCACTACAGTAAAAATTTCTCCAGGATCCAGCTGTCTGCATAACATACTTAATTACAGGTAAGTTAGGTTAAAAAAGTGGTAGTTCTAAAAACAATTTTAAGCTAAACTTCAGCTTTAACACAAAGTGACTGGAAAAAATTATTTGAACACCCTGTTTTTATCAGTCCCATTCATTTTGAAAACCCAGTAATCCACACACACTTTTATGTCTATAGAAATGTTATAAACAGTAAACAGGATGAACATACACAAAATCCACAGTATATATTTAATAGTAAGTTCAAGTAAAAAAAAATACACAAAATATAATACAAACTTGTTAAATAAAATATTTTGACACATTTTCCTGAAAAGCAGTATCTTAAAGTGAACATGCCACCATGGCAAAGCTGTTTAATTGACATATGCCCTTAATAGTAGGCTCAACAAGATGTCTGAAAATAACCTTGGTAAATGCAGAAGTTCTTCCTGCACACCCAGAGGAACACTAAACCTTAGCACATGAAAGCCAAGCATCCCGCTGTATCATACCATATAGAGAAGTACAAAGATTGCATAATGAGTTGCACTTTCTGGTGCTTAGTAGGGCTAAAAGTTATTTATCTTTGTAATAGTGAAACATTACCAAAAGTACAAGGTTTTAAAGTCATCAACCAATTAGATAAACATCCAAAAAACTGTGCTAAAATATAAAAAAAAGTTACACTTTCCTTATTGTGAAATAATTTGCACTGGTTTTTGGAGGTTTATGAGTTGAAACACGAGTGTCATTTTACCAGCTGCATGGGGAAGTAGTGCTGAGTGCAGGAAAGGTGGGTTATTTAACCACATAAATAATCATTCTAAATGAGGTTGGAACACTTAGGCTATGTTCACACTAGCGCTGTGTGCAGGCGGCAGAGAGGTGTTTGGGAAGCGTTTTTACCGCTTCCCAAACGCCTCTGCCAATTCTGCACATTACAGCACATGGTGCTGTTCTAACGGGAGCGTTTGCGTCGCGTCGAGTTGCGTCGCGGCAAAACGGACGCCTCTGGACGAGTCAGGAGGCGTTGAAGCCTCCTATTCTCGTCTATGGTGCTGCTCCGCAAACGCCCGGCCGGCGTTTGCGGTGCGTTTGCGGGGCGTTTGCGGAGCGGTAACACCACTCAAACTGCATTATAGGCGTTTGTGGGGCGTTATTAACGCTCGGCAAACGCCTAGCAACCGCCGCTAAACCGCGCATGCGGCGTTTGCCGAGCGTTAAAAAACGCTCAGCAAACGCCGGACCAACGCTTGCTAAACGCTATAGGGGCGATTGGCAAGCGTTGGCAAAACAGCCAAGTGTGAACGAGCCCTTAAAGTGGAGTTCCAGCCTTTTTTATGTTTATTAAAAGTCAGCAGCTACAAAAACTGTAGCTGCTGACTTTTAATAAACACACACTTACCTGCCCCGGAGTCCTCTCCTCCACGGCACTGGCATCTCAACTGTGGGCACCAGGCTGTGATGTGAACCGCGCTGTGCCTCCTGATTGGTCCGGCAGTGTTTTGGGACCTGTGAAAGTTTCCAGGAGACTGCGGGAGGAAGGAGGGGGCCAAACTTCTGGCTCCCTTTGCCGCGGTGAACTGAGCCGGAAATGGGAGCGGGTACCTGTCAAAACCAGGTACCCGCTACCCAACCCCCCCCCCAAGAGGTGCCAAGTATAGCAATGGAGGGGGGAGGCAAATTAGTGCAGGGAGTAGAGCTCCCCGATAACAACATAGGATATTATAAGCTCAGGTAACAAAGGAGTTTCCATTATAAAATCATCAGGTCACAGGCTTTTGCACTCTGTTATTTCAGCTTTACCATATGTTGAAGAAAACAAGTAAATGTTGCCAGGTGCCAGGGCTGCTGAACTAAGAACCATCCATCACAATGGTAGAAGATGTGGGAGCTTACTAAGATGACTGAGTGGCAGAGGAACTTTTCACTTCTTTTCAGTAAGTGGATACGTCCTTCACTTTTCCTGCTATGTGGCACACTCTCATGCCCTGTTCTGAAATTCATTTAAAAGAAACATAAACTGGTTCTGTTCATAGAAGACAATATTGTGGAAAGAACTAAGCTACCACCAGCAACCCTCTAGCTTCTTCCTTGCATTCAAATGAAACATAAAAAAAAGAGTATCTGATTGTTGCCAATATTGAACTCATAATAGCAAGGTCATGTTTTTAGGGCATCGGTGAATTAACTGGTAGCTAACACACACAACATATTTCACTGAGACATCGAGATAACACATGCCTGTAGCAGGCTTTCAGGACAGTGGTTTAGAAAATTGGCAACAACAGGCAATGATAGTGAAGCTAATAGTTTAAAGTACTAATTCTATAAACTTTTGGAGGAGTTCCCATCATAAATGTGTCTAAAAATTCCAATAGGAAATAGATTTCTTCCACTTTTAAACTTTTATGTAAACCCCACTGCTTTGTCTAAAAATTCAGCAAACTTTTCAGGTTGGCCTGGTGGAAAAACCTTCAGAGATGAAAGATCTATTGACTTTAGCGTGTTCCCTAGGGTACTGTGAAAAAAAAAAGAAACACAAAATTACATACTGATATGGGATAGTTTAGATAGTATGATAAAAAATAAAATGTACACAGATGTTCTGGACTTAAAATCCCATCTATTTTGCTTGTACTTTATACCACCAGTCAACATATTGTTTTATATTGCTGTCTGTGACCTTTGTTAGAACCTCCCTCTCACTTTCTGGTGCCCTGTGAAGGAAATCCTGCCAGATTTTGTAAATGTTCTGATCCTTCGCCACTTTATCCAAAAGTGAAGATTGTCTGCGGTTTCATTATTGATTTTGGTTAGAAATACAATAGATATTACTGTTTTCCTTACAAAAAAAATGTATTAACATATTAAATGTCTGCTGTCCTATCCCTTTCATTTGTAATCATCCTTTATTAAAATTATGAACAACAAAGTAAGTATATATTCTGTAAACACAGGGCCACTGAATGGACATACAAAGGAGCAAATATAAAACCTGTCATCTCTAGAAATAATATAGAGCTTGTGGCTTTGCAAGTTTGGGACATGCATGGAAAACTTTTCCACATTTCAGGCATATTCAGGACTATGCCTCAATTATAAATAAATTAAAGCAGTATTAAAACTAAAAATAAAATTAATATATTGCGGCTTACCAATCATCATGGTGGCTGCATTAGTTTTTTAGGCTTTTTCCCTTCTGTTTTCACCTGGTGATCTGGCCAGTAACACACCTATTGTATTAGAGTGCCCCCACTCTGGATGGAGGGGCACAGCGGGCAGCAGCATTGTCAGTCTGGGGTGGAGAGAAATGTTCCAAAGGTGAACTTAGCCTTTAACATGTAACATTTTCCACCTGTATTTAGGGTGGAACATGTAACACATTCCAGCTTTTGCTCCTGATCCCCCTTCCTTGTCACAGAGGGTGGGGGTTCTTTTTCCTGCACTCGCTCTCACTTTTTATAAACAGCGTTGCTGTGAGAGGCTCCACCCACACAGCCACCTCAATTATTCACAGATTCTTGTGAATGAACAAACTACAAGAACTGTCTTCCACTGTGGCAAACAGACTTATAGTTTCAGTGGGCTGAGGGGGAGGCGCTGATGAGCGCTCTTGTAGTCCACTGACACGTCCTCCCAGCTTTCAAACAAAAAGCCCAAACAGAAGTACGTGCTAAAAGTTGGAGAACATGTCTGCAGTAGCCCACATTGCACCCATGATCTACTGCTCGCGTGTGCAATGCTTTGCAATCTCTTGCAGGAAAAAATAACAAATGCCCATTTTTTTCTGTAAAAACATGTACATTATTTTTTCTGTAAAGGTGAACTTAGTTTTTACATGTAGTAGCAGATTTAAATACACTAACAAACTGAAGCCAAACTCCAGCTCACACTTTATAATCAGTTACAGCAAACATTTTTTTTTCCTTTTGGGATATTGGTTTTACAAGAATACATAAAAGCTGATCACTGTAAGCACCCCTTGTCGGTGTTTAAAATTTTGTCTCAATCCTGTAAACCGATATATCTGGAAGAGATAAAAACCAACAAGCTTACTGGCTGCATCACCAGATGAAAATAGTAAATTAAAAAAAATGTAAATTAATACAGCTATCACATCTAAGAATTGGTAAGCTGCAATATAATAAGTATTTGTTTTAAGATTTTATACTGCTTTAAGTTAAAAAAAACCTTGAGCCTTTAAAACCACTTTAACTACTTGCCAACTGCAGATAGCCGAATGACTGCTACACTGCGACCGGCCAATTCTGGAAGGGCGTCACATGATGTCCTCCCAGAACGCGCTCTCCTGCGCGCCCCCGGCGATCTCCGTGCACTTCCCTCACGCTGTCAGAGCGCGAGGAAAGTACTGGCGAGAACCAGCAGTTGTCAAAGCAGGGATTGTCACCGATCATCAGGGCACTGATGATCAGTGCCCTGATGATCGGTGCCCAGCAGTGCCACCCACCTGTGCCCAGCAGTGCCACCCACCTGTGCCCAGAAGTGCCACCCACCTGTGCCCACTAGTGCCACCCACCTGTGCCCACTAGTGCCACCCACCTGTGCCCACTAGTGCCACCCACCTGTGCCCACCAGTGCCCATCAATGTAGTGCTGCCAGTCAGTGCCACCAGTCAATGCTCAGCGGCTGTGCCAGTCAGTGCCGCCAGTCAGTGCCCAGCAGTGATGCCAGTCAGTGCCACCTATCAGTTCTGTCTATCAGTACCCATCATCAGTGCCGCCTATCCGTGACACCTCATTAGTGCTGCCTATCAGTGCCGCCTATCCGTGCCACCTCATTAGTCCTGCCTATCAGTGCCGCCTATCAGTGCCACCTCATTAGTCCTGCCTATCAGTGCCGCCTATCAGTGCCCTTCAGTGCTGCCTATCAGTGCCGCCTCATCAATGCACATCAGTGAAGGAGAAAAATTACCTGTTTGAAAAATGTTGTAATAGAAACAAAGAAATTTTTTTTTCTTCAAATTTTTTGCAATTTTTTTGTTTATAGCGCAAAAAGTAAAGCGCTCAGCGGCAATTAAAAACCACCAAAAGAAAGCTCTATTTGTGAGAAAAAAATTTTAACAATTTCATATGGGCACAATCTTGCATGACCGCGCAATTGTCAATCAAAGTGTGACAGCGCTGAAAGCTGAAAATTGGCCTGGTAAAGAAGGGGGTATAAGTGCTCGGTATGCAAGTGGTTAAAGCATAACTTCACCCAAAAGGGGAAATTCTGCTTTTCTTCCTCCTCCACCCCCTCCTCTATCATGTCTGGAATTTTTTTTTGGGGGGGGGGGGGGGAGGAGACGCGAGCAGATACACAGTTTTGACAGGTATGTGCTCCCCACTTCTGCTCCAAATGGTTATGCGATCAGAATGGAAGTTTTCCTTCTTATACCCACAGCCTCTTGGGACAAGTCACAGGTCCCAGGAGGCTGTGGTACCATTCAGACAGTGCAGCTTGCAAATGCACAGTGGGTAGCCACCTGTGAAGCCGCAAAGAATTACAGCCGACTTCTCTTAGTAAACATACTGGTGCTGGGGACCCGAAGATCTGGTTCATGTGAGAACAGCACTGGATCTGTGGACAAGCAAGTGTCTATTTTTTTAAAAGTCAACAGCTATAGTATTTGTAGCTGCTGACTTTTGAATTTTTACAAACTGATTGTAGCTCCTCTTTAAAGGACAAGTTCCCCTTTTGGAACACGTTACATGTTCCACCTGTATTTTGTAAAATGTTCCAGCAGCTGCAGCCTCTCCCCCTAATTCCCCCTCTCTGTGACAGTGAGTGGGGTATCTTTTCCCCATGCCCGCTATCACCATTAGAAATAACCCCACATCATTTAAAGTCTCCTCTGAGGGCACAAACTACAACTACCTGCAGCTTTTGTGGCTGATGGCTTCTAGTACTGAATGGACTGTGAGGTCACTGATAATTCATTCACAAGCTCTGCAGCCTGTATGAAGGTAGGGGTTGAAATCTGAAGGGCTTGTCTGCAGGAATGTGGCATTGCACCCGATACACTGATCATAGGTGCAATGCTTTCCAGTCTCCTTAGGGAAAAAATAATAAACGCGCATTTTTTTCCAATGCAAACATACCGTATGTGCATTTATAATTTTTTCCCAAAAGGAGAAATTATCCTTTAGGAGCTTACTCACTTTAACTTAGCAGGTGTGGAAATGTGCCCCTCGGTGACCTTTATTTAAAGACAAATGTAAGAAAACCACTTTATGCTAATGCTCTGTGCTGCCAATGCAGATCTGCATGTAAAGTGCACAGTTTGTATCCAGTTATATCACCAGACATTCTTGACACAAGCCTGTGTGTTATACCTGCATGTGCAGTAATACAAATGTCCATCCTTATGCATTTGCCTGGCTAGTTCAAGCTGATGGTTGGACATCAGTTTTTCATTAATCACAACAATTAGAGGTTTTTTTTCTTCTAGTGTCTCTAGGCAGCTTCCAGCACCTAAAAAAAAAATAATTAGGCAAAATTTCAGTTTAATGTACTTTTGTTGGCAATATACTTCATATGTTACAGTTAAGAAGAGGATACAAGGATATAAATATTAGATGTGATAGAAAGGACAAAATTATTAACTGCATATACTTTTAGTTGAACAGGAAAAGTTTATCAGGTATTGTTAAGGACTGTAATAATTTCTTGAAAGCTTTTTTGCTGCATATTGCATATTATTCATGAATAATCAACAACCAACGTGAGTGGAATGATGCCCACTGCTCTGACCAGTTCTTGTGGTGCACCAAAATGAAAATTCTGGTGCTGAAACAGATACCGAAAATTCAGAATGCATGTGGCCGAAAACCGAACCGAAACCGACTGTCTGTGCATGTGGGGGTGGGGAGGCTCCACATTTATTTTGCATATATACAGTGAAGGAAATAAGTGTTTGATCCCGTGCTGATTTTGAATGTTTGCCCACTCACAAAGAAATCATCAGTCTAAAAATCGAATGGTGAGTGTATTGTAACACTGGGAGACAGAATAGCAACACAATATTCAAAAGAAATGCATGTCTATCAAATGATGCACTGATTTGCATGTTCATGAGGGAAATAAGTATTTGATCCCTATCATTCAGCAGGATTTCTGGCTACCAAGTGTCTTTCATACAGGTAACAAGCTGAGATTAGAAGCAGTCTCCTATAGGGAGTGCTGCTAATTTCATTTGGTTACCTGTATAAAGGGCACCTGTCCACAGGAGCAATCAAACAATCAGATTCCAAACTCTCCACAATGGAAAAGACCAAAGAGCTGTCCAAGGATGTCAGGGACAAGATTGTAGACCTACACAAGGCTGGACTGGGCTACCAAACTATCGGCAAGCAGCATGGTGAGACGGTGACAACAGCTGGTGCAATCATTCACAAATGGAAGAAACACAAAACAACTGTCAGTCTCCCTAGGTCTGGTGCACCATGCAACATCTCACCTCGTGGAGTGTCGATGATCATGAGAACAGTGAGGAATCATCCCAGAACTACACGTGAGGATCTTGTCAATGATCTCCAGGCAGCTGGGACCACAGTCACCAAGAAAACAATTGGTTACACGCTAAGCCGACAAGGATTGAAATCCTGCAGTGCCCACAAGGTCCTTCTGCTCAAGAAAGCACATGTTCAGGCCCGTCTGAAGTTTGCCACTGAACATCAGAATGATGCAGAGGAGGACTGGCTGAAATTGTTGTGGTCAGATGAAACCAAAACTGAGCTCTTTGGCATCAACTCAACTCGCCGTGTTTGGAGGAGGAGGAATGCTGCCTATGACCCCAAGAACACCATTCCAACTGTCAAACATGGTGGTGGAAACATTCTGCTTTGGGGGTGTTTTTCCGCTAAGGGGCAGGACAACTGCACCGCATCAAAGGGACAATGCACGGGGCAATGTACCGTCAAATCTTGGGTGAGAACCTTCTTCCCTCAGCCAGGGTATTGAAAATGAGTCGTGGATGGGTGTTCCAGCATGACAATGACCCAAAACACACGGCCAAGGCAACAAAAGAGTGGCTCAAGAAGAAGCACATTAAGGTCCTGGAGTGGCCTAGCCAGTCTCCAGACCTTAATCTGATTGAAAATCTGTGGAGGGAGCTGAAAGTTCGAGTTGCCAAATGTCAGCCCCCAAACCTTAATGACTTGGAGAGGATCTGCCAAGGGGAGTGGGCCAAAATCCCTCCTGAGATGTGTGCAAACCTGGTGACCAACTACAGGAAACGTCTTGCCTCTGTGATTGCTAACAAGGGATTTGCCACCAAGTACTAAGTCATGTTTTGTGAAGGGGATCAAATACTTATTTCCCTCATGAACATGCAAATCAGTGCAGAATTTGTTAGACATGCATTTCTTTTGAATTTTTTGTTGCTATTCTGTCTCTCAGTGTTACAATACACCTACCATTCGATTTTTATACTGATGATTTCTTTGTGAGTGGGCAAACATTCAAAATCAGCAGGGGATCAAATACTTATTTCCTTCACTGTATATACAGTATATATATATATAATTTTTTTTTTTTAAACTTATGATTTGATTGCTATCACATAGGGGACCAACAGTCCCCTATGTGATAGCATAAAAATGACAGGCCATCTTTGTAGGGGTGAGGGGGTATGAGGGCAGTGTGTGAAAGGAGGGGGCAGGAGGAGCAGTGTATATAGTAAGGGAGCAGTGTATACAGTGAGGCTCTCTCATTGCTGTCACTATATGTCAGTGACGGATTTTAAATGCAATTGCCAGCTTTTTTTTTCTTCACTATAGCTCAATGAGCTGTCACTTCCCTCTGAGCTATAGGAAACTTTGCTTCTTTTAGCTCAGGGAAAAAAACTAAAAGGAAACTGTTTCTTTTAGCTGGGGGGAAAGTGACAGCTCATTCTGTGAGCTATAGTGAAGAAAAAAAAAGCCGGTAATTACATTTAAAAACCGGCACTGACATATAGTGACAGCCAATCACTGTATACACTGCTCCCCCTTTCACATCTGCAGTACACACAGTCCCCTGTATTGGCTAAATGTTTCCTATCGGCAAAATGTCGATAGGGCTATTTTCGGCCGAAATGTTTCAGTGGCCGAAATTTTGGTGCATCCCTAACCAGTTCCATATATTTCAATAGAGAGTACAACAGAAGAAGATTGTAATCTAGGAATATATGAAGATTTCTAGGATTATATTTACTATGAAACTATAAAAAATTACATTGATCTATTTAACCCTTTCACTGCCAGGTCCATACCACGTATGGACTTGACAGCGGGGGTGGGGGGGGGGGGGGGGCAGGGTTACACACACTCCTGATGGCTGCAACCACTGGAATTGTGTGTGTGTGTATCTGACAAGCCAACTTCTGCCTGTCAAATGGGGCAGTAATAGGGCACCTCTTGCAGCACTCATTTGCTTTCACCCACCTCCAGAAACATGCACGCCCGTCATGTATCCCAGGCTCTGCTTGCCCATCTATGGGCCCAGGACTGGCATAGCAGGTGCTGCTGGATAGGAGGGAGGGAGCTGAGTGGACAAAGATTCGCTCTCCTCCCTGAAAGTGATGTGTAAACTGTCACTTCTGGGTCTCCCTCTCTGTTTTTCTATCATGGCCGGAAAAGAATGTAATGCAAAGTGATCTGCTTTGCATTACATTCAGTGGAGCACAGGGGAGACATCCAGGATCTTTTAGAGAACCTGTCACCACAAATTCATCACATCATGTTGCCTATGTGATGAAAAAAAAGTTAAGTAAAAAAATAATTTTTGTAATTTAAAAAAACTAAAGTTGCACCCAAGCACATAAAATCCCCCCCTCCCCAAAAATTTTTTTTGTAGCCCTCCCCACTCCCACCTATGAACACAAATGCACGTGCTGAGGGCACCTACGCATGAAAATATTGATTGCAATACACGTTACATATTGCCATGCTCACCAGAGTAAACGCAATAATTCTAGCACCAGTCCTCCTCTGTAATGCTAAACTGATGATCTATAGGGGGCTTTTAAAGCGTCACCCATGAAAAATATAGGGTACTGAAATTTGTTGCCATTTTATGGGTGCACGCAAATTTAAAGTTTGATGTGTTGGGTAACTATTTACTCATCTTTTATATTTTGCAAAAAATTGGTCATTTTTGTGTGCCCTAAAATTAACTTTAGTGTAATTTTTACTGCAATTTTGCAGTAGTATCATGTGACATAAAAAATTGGAACTGCCACTAATTTATTATTATCTAGGATGTCTGCTTTCAGAAGATATATAATGTTTGGGGTGTCTTATGTAATCTTCAGGCCTAAAATTATTTTTTTAAACATGTGTGCAAAAAACAGAAAAACGGCTCTGGCAGGGAAAGGGTTAAACAGACAGACAAAATACCAGTTTGCTACCTGCATGGCTTATCACTAAATCTGCATTCCTAATGTCTCGGACAAGGGAATCTTTGTATCGGAAAACATCCATAGAAAAATTGGGAGTATTGTACGGCTCTGGCTCCACCGTTCCCCTTCCAATCTGAAGAATCATTCTGCTGTATCCAAGTTCTCGGAGGATCTGCACAAAGACAAAAACAGTTCAATGTCACAGATAAACTGATTGTATGTTGTAACAGAAGAGGTATAGAATCCAGAGAGAGAGAGAGAGATCATCCTGCCCCTGTACAAATAATAGGAACACCTCATCTGGAATGTGCTGTTCAGTTTTGGGCTTCAGTTCACAAAATGGATAAATCGGAGAACTGGAGAAAGTTCCCAAACTGTACTCTCTCCGATCCTCGCAAGACCTTCTGCTCTCTAGCTCCCTTGTCTCCTCCTCCCATGCTCATCTCCAGGACTTCTCCAGAGCTTCCCCCATCCTCTGGAACGCTCTACCCCAAGTTATCAGACTATCGCCTACTCTGATCACTTTTAGGCGATCACTGAAAACCTATCTCTTCAGCTAATACTGGAATCTTCTACTCTTCCAACCAGTCCATCCCCCACAGTTGCTACCTTTTGTACCAGTAGCCCCTCCCTCCTAGATTGTAAGCTCCAAGGAGCAGGGCCCTCCTAACCCTCTTGTATTGAATTGTATTGTTGCTGTATTGTCTCCCATTATATTGTAAAGTGCTGAGCAAACTGATGGCGCTAAATAAATCCTGTATAATAATAATAATAAAGTGCAGTCAGGTAAAAACATCCTATCAGAGCCCATCTTCCACTGGGTGGATTTTGATTGGTTATTGGGCTTACAACACTGGCTATAGAAGTGTCCGGCTCCTCCCCTTCCTGCACCTACATTAGTCCCCGGTGATGGTAATGTACACAGATGGAGCTCCTCACAGTGCTGTCAGTAGCAGGGACCTTACACTTGTGCAGCATTCAGAGGACACGCAGGAGATGAGCTCATCAAAGCTGGTGGTCCCCACGGTGACAAACACCCTCTTCCCCATCCCGGCCTCTGCACGGTGTTCTATGGCTCCGTCTCTTCCTGCTACCACGAGAGGCGACCAGCGATTGGTTCTAGCTGTCACGTCTTCATTGGTCTCCAGGTGTCGCTGTTTACTATTGGATCACGTGTCCTGAGCTGGTGCTGTCACATGACCAGCACACCACGCTGCTCCTAATAGTGACAGAAGGAAGAGAACACGTGGACGGCGAAGCAGTTCTGCGGGGAGACGGAGCGTGAGTATGGAAAAATGTCATCATTACGTTCTACTACTGCATGCAGGACACAGACTTGGCTATCAACTTTGCACGGTACGCAGTGGAAGGAGCTTTGTCACATTCTGCAAATAGAAGTTCCAGGTCACATCAATCCCGACATTGAAATCATGCAACTTACAGAGAAGCAGGGCGGAGTGACAACTCAAGGGGCCCCCGGGCAAAAGGGATCATGGGGCCCCTGTGTCCTTGCACACACTTAAAAAAGCCTATAAAAAAGGTACCAGGGGCATTTCATGGGGCCCCTACTGACCCCGGGCCCTTGGGCAGTGCTCAAATGGTCAGTCCGCCCCTGCAGAGAAGTCTCACGATTTCAAAGTTGGGGGACCCGCTGATTTCAGGTACGATTTGCAAGACATCTGACACAGATGTCTGCAAATCGCACAAAAAGTAGTGTATGCACTACTTTAGAAATTGGTGCGGCTCTGACCAAGTTGGAACCCCACCGATATGACAGCTGTAATTGCGGACAATAGGGTGCGACTTGGCATACGATTTACAAGTTGCGTGGCATGCAAATCGTATGCAGTGTCGCACCCAGTGCAACCGGGGTGGTAAAATTGATTCAAATAAAAATATATATATCTAATAACCATATACTGCTCAAAATATGGAACACTTTGAAAACACATCAGATCTCAATGGGGAAAAATATCATGCTGGATATATATACTGATATGAACTGGGTAATGTGTTAGGAACGTAAGGATACCCCATCGTTTGATGGAAATAAAAATTATGAACCTACAGAGGACTGAATTCAAAGACAACCTGAAAATCAAAGTGAAAAAATGACGCAGCAGGCTAGTCCATTTTGCTGAAATTTCATTGCAGCAACTCACAATGGTACTCAGTAGTTTGCATGGCCCCCACGTGCTTGTATACATACCTGACAACATCGGGGCATGCTCCTAATGAGATGACAGATGGTGTCCTGGGGTATTTCTTCCCAGTTCTGGACCAGGGCATCACTGAGCTCCTGGACTAGGGGTGGGCAAACTGCGGCTCTCCAGCTGTTGTGGAACTACATTTCCCATGAGGCATTGCAACATTACAAAATTGACAGTTACAGCTATGACTTGCATGATGGAACTTGTAGTCCTGCAACAGCTGGAGAGCTGCAGTTTGCCCACCCCTGTCCTAGACAGTCTTAGGTGCAGCCTGGTGGCGTCCAATTTAGTTTGGATTTAAGTCTGGTGAGCATGGGGGCCATTCAATGGTATCATTTCCTTCGTTCTCCAGGAACTGCCTGCATACTCTCACCACATGAGGCCGGGCGTTGTCGTGCACCAGGAGTATCCCAGGACCCACTGCACCAGCGTAGGGTCTGACAATGGGTCCAAGGATTTCATCCCGATACCTAATGGCAATCAGAGTGCCATTGTTTAGCCTGCAGAGGTCTGTGTGTCCCTCCATGGATATGCCTCCGCAGACCATCACTGACCCACCACCAAAACGGTCATTCTGAATGATGTTACAGGCAGCATAACATTCTCCATGGCTTCTCCAGACCCTTTCACGTCTGTCACATGTGCTCAGGGTGAACCTGCTCTCATCTGTGAAAAGCGCAGGGAGCCAGTGCCAGACCTGGCAATTCTGGTGGTCAATGGCAAATGCCAATCAAGCTCTATGGGGCCGGGCAGTGAGCACAGGGCCAACTCGAGGATGTTGGGCCCTCAGGCCACCCTCATGAAGTCTGTTTCTGATTGGTTAGAGACCTTCACACCAGTGGCCTGCTGGAGGTCATTTTGTACGGCTCTGGCAATGCTCATCCTGTTCCTCCTTTCACAAACGAGCAGATACCGGTCCTACTGATGGGTTAAGGACCTTCTACGGCCCTGTTTAGCTCTCCTAGAGTAACTTCCTGTCTCCTAGAGTCTCCTCCGTTCTCTCGAGACTGTGCTGGGAGACACAGCAAACCTTCTTGCAATGGACGTATTGATGTGCCATACTGTAGGAGTTGGCCTGCTTGTGCAACCTCAGTAGGGTCCAGTTACCACCTCAATACTAGTAGTGACACTGACCCTAGCCAAAAAATAGTGAGAAAAGACGAGTGGCCTCCACCTGTAAAACCGTTACTGTTTTTGGGGGTCCTCTCATTGTTGCCCATCTAGCGCACCTGTTGTTAATTTCATTAACACCAAAGCAGCTGAAACTGATTAACAACCCCCTCTGCTACTTAACTGACCAGATCAGTATTCCAGGAGTTTAATTGACTGGATGCTCTACTCTGATTAAAAAGTGTTCCTTTCATTTATTTGAGCAATATATACACGCACTATATTGCCAAAAGTACTGGGACACCCCTCCAAACCATTGGATTCTGGTGTTCCAATCACCTCCATGGCCACAGGTGTATAGAATAAAGCACCTAGGCATGCAGACTGCTTCTACAAACATTTGTGAAAGAATGGTTCACTCTCAGGAGCTCTGTGAATTCAAGTATGGTACAGTGATAGGTTGCCACCTGTGCAGTACAGTAAGTCCATCCGTGAAATTTCCTTGCTACTAAATATTCCACGATTGACTGTTAGTGGTATTATAACAAAGTGGGAACAGCAACTCGGACATGAAGTGGTAGGCCACGTAAAAGGACAGAGCAGTTTCAGAGCTTGCGGAAGTGCACAGAAGTCGCCAACTGTTTGCAGAGTCAATAGCTAAAGACTTCCAAACTTCATGTGGCCTTCAGATTAGTAGAACAACAGTGCGTAGAGAGCTTCATGGAATAGGTTTCCCTGGCCGAGCAGCTGCATCCAAGCCTTACATCACCAAGTGCAATGCAAAGCGTTGGATGCAGTGGTGTAAAGCACGCCACCACTGCACTCATTGGAGCTGTGTTCTCTGGAGTGATGAATCATGCTTCCTAACAACATCATCAGCTCTAGTGACTCTTAACACCCTGGTCACATTGGATGCAAATTGGCATGCAATTTGCAGCATCCATGTGACGGTGCTGACCAATCAATTGGATAACCTAGAGCTGCTTCCAGGGGCATAAAAAAAGCATGACACCTCTAACGATTGCATTTTTAATGCCTCTATACATGAGGTCTCAAAGGATAAGTTTACCTTTTGTAACATGTTACACCCATATTCAGGTTGTAACATGTTACCAACAGATTGGCCCCCGTACCCCACTGATCCCTGCTGTGACAGCTAGTAGGGGATCTTCTCCTCCCTGCTAGCTGTCACAATTTTAAAAAGGCACATCCATGCAGGGCTCTGGCCACATCACTCATTCACAGTGTTATGTGAATTAGAACAATGCAAGTTCCGACAACCGTTGTGGCTGTTGACTTGTAATTCTAAATGAAATACCACGACGAGGTGGAGCACCATGGTAGTTCATTGAGCCATCCTCTCAGTATCTGCTTGCCCATACGGGATCTACAAGCAAGCTGATACAGTGACAGGCAGAGGGAGACCTGCATGGCACCAGCGATCTGCTGATCACTGGTGAAATGCTTTAGAGACTCGAGAAACAAAAAATAATAAATGCATTTTTTTTTTTTACCTGCAAAAAAAAGTGCCTTTATTATTTTTTGTTAAAAGGCGAACATATCCTTTTAAGCTTAGTACACACGATCAGAAAATTGGTACAGTTTTCATCCAAAAATACAATACGTTACATCACTTCTGAATTTTTATTCTGTTGTACAAGAATTTTCATGTCTTTAGTAAACTGTTCACTTTCAATATGAGACTAGCATGCAAAGAAAAAAAAAAAGTGTGTACAGGGCTTTAGTGTTGTGACGGCTCAGATCTCCTTAGTTGCTCCTTTGCTGACACCTTTTGCCCCATCTCCTTCCAGGTTCATTATTTTCAGCCATCATGATAGGCTGAGAGAATGTAACCCTAACATGGGATTTACTGCTTCTCCACATCAAAGGCATGCTGACAATTGACAGGTTGCTATACATGTACAAGTGTACATGAAAAAAATTGCTAGAAGGTAAGAGAAGTGCTTTTATATAGCACCACAGACAATAGACAATGCAGTGCCTCTTTTACAGTAAAAAAAAAAAACACTTTCCTGCCAACATTTTTTTTCTAGCATTTAAACAGAGCTAAATAATATGGTGTTTTTTTTCTCAAATGTGGAAGAAGGCACTTTTTAATTTTGGAAATAATAAAGAAGAGTTATATAACCCCTGTCAGGTTTTTTTTTTGCCCATCTTTGTCCCATTGGGGAGATTTCCCTTCTGTTCCTGTCCCAAAGCCAAAACCGGAAGTAAGAGGAAACCCTGGTTTCACCTGAACTAATGTCCCCATTGGAAGATTTCCCCTCTTTCTGTTGACAACCCAAAATTTGGCATTTTTTTCTGTTGATAATGGTTACGGAAGAGCTTAAAGTTTGGTCCAAACAATATATGTGCAATGACTGGAATCATGTGACATCATCGACCAAATACAGCCACATCCATAAATGGCTAATAACACTCCTTTG
The DNA here is from genome assembly GCF_062004578.1 of Staurois parvus. Taxonomy (NCBI): domain Eukaryota; kingdom Metazoa; phylum Chordata; class Amphibia; order Anura; family Ranidae; genus Staurois; species Staurois parvus. Next base: position 220,943 of record NW_028317998.1, read on the forward strand.
TTTATAACAACTGTAATTTGCCAGACCTAACATTCAGTGGGAGCAACGAGAAGAAATGTGTGTTGGAGATTGATTGGTCTTATTTCTTTCGGCAGGTTGGTGAGCATCTGGCACCATGATTGATGTGGATCTACATCCCTATGCAACGTGATTGACGGTGGATTTACATTGTGGGACTTTTTTTTTTTCCTATTTATTAAAGAACTTGTAAAAAATTGTGTCTGCCTCTATTTACAGTTTAAATTTTTGTGCATGAGCACTCCTCCCCCGCGCCCCCCCATTGTGGCCATGTATGATGCAGAAGGGGTTAGATGGGCCCCCCCCCCCTCCTTTTCTTGCCCGCCAGACTGCATGGTCGGATAAAGATCTGGTGTGGAATTTTCAGCAGGAGCTCTCACTTTATTTTTGCGTGGGGCACGAAGTCTATATTACATTTTTGGAGGACCTCATACCATGTTTTGCTTTGGGTCCCCCATAAAATTCATACCAGAACTTAAGGGCCATTAACATCTATAGCAGACCCACATCTTGGATATGCATTTGCTATAGATGAAGGGAATCCCCAGCTGCTATGTTTACAAACAGAATGAGACTGCAGCAAGCGGTTATTCTGCTGGCAATTTAACCCCTTTACCCCAAGGGTAAAATAAATCTTACATACTGAACATAATTTTGCAGCTTTGGCATGTGTTAGTAAAACTGTACCCCACAACTACTTGGTGTATCCAGGTGGACATCTCCTGTTTTTTTAATTATTAAGGGAAACCTGACACAACAAAAAAATGTAGCTGTATATTTATTGCTATTGCAATAACCTACCACCAAACAACAATTCAAGATAAATTCTCCTGCTCCTGATGATTGCAGGGATACCATATATATGTATGTTATTTGTTTTTGTACCTGTAGTACAGCCAAAAAACAATAGTGCACATTTTGCTTTTTTATCCTACCTATATACACTGACCCTGTTCTTTAAATCTGACCTTTGAGCCTGATCATTACCTTTGACCCTAACTCTAACCCTGACATTGACCTAGATCAAACCCTGAACTAGCTATTCAATTTTTTTTATTATCATTTTTACACACCCTTCTTACAGTTTTCTCCTCTAGCAGGCTGCATTCACACTTGAGCATTTTGTAGCTTGAAGCTCCAAAAAAAGCTCAAACTTAAAAAATCAATTGTTCTCTATGGTGCCTCTTTGCGTGATCAGGTGTTAACAGGCACCATACAGAACAACTGACTTTTTAAGTTTGAGCCTTTTTCGAGCTTCAAGTTACAAAACGTTCAAGTGTGAAAGCGGCTGCAAGGAGAAAAAGATACACTTGGGTTGATTTACTAAACTGGAGAGTGAAAAAGCGGGTGCAGTTGTGCATTGTAGCCAATCAGCTTCTAACTTCAGCTTGTTTAATTAAGCTTGGGCAATAAAAGTTGGCAGCTGATTGACTTCTAAGCAGAGCTGTACCATATTTTGCACTCTCCAGTTTTAGTAAATCTCTCACCTTTGTATCTTTTTCTCCATTCAAGTGGATAAAAAAAACAGGTTTGAGCTGTACAGTAACTAATCACTTTAAGCTTTACTAAATTCACTTCTCCCCACCAGTTTTTTTAAAGTTTTTGCTTTGGTACCCTTCCCTTTTAAGCAGTGCACATCTCCCATACCATTTGTTTGACTATCCCATGCATATTGGCCTAGAAAATGGCCAGTACTGTTTTTTAATATTTGGCTTGACTTCAGCAGGTTTATGACTTTAACCACTTACCCTCCTGAGGATTTACCCCCTTTACTGACCAGGCCATTTTTTGCGTTACGGCGCTGCGTTACTTTGACAATTGCACAGTCATGCAATGCTGCATCTAACTGAAATTTACGGCCTTTTTTCCCTACAAATTGAGCTTTCTTTTGGTGGTATTTGATCACCTGTGTGGTTTTTATTTTTTGCGCTATAAAAAAAAAAATTACATTCTGAGAAAAAAAAAACAATATTTTGGACTTTTTGCTATTAAACATGTCCAGTAAAAAAATCCTAAAAATCAAGCTGTCATAAATTTAGGCCAAAATGTATTCTGCGGCGTCTTTGCACAGCCATCCAGAGTAGTGTGCTCAAGCCGACAGGGAGGAAGACTGTAAACAAAACTGACTCGCTCCCTGTCGGAGATGCTCGGTGATCACGGCGCTGGCGGGTAACTACCGGCCGGGATCCGGTGATTGACAACCATGGCGGCGCGGGTAAGGTGCACGCGTGGCTTGTGAGCATCCCCTACCCGGAAATGCAAAATTACGTACATATACATGATTTTGTGCACCCTATAGCAGTATTTCTGCTATATGGCGGTCGGGAAGTGGTTAATCACATTTGTTGAACCTGCCCCAAACCATACCCAGGGATGTTCGGCTCATCACTAATAATGGTAAACTGGACAAACAGGATGATTCCCCCTAATGAAGCACAGACTGTAATAAAAACCCAACAGGTGTTCTAATTCCTCCCCACTCGATCCAAAATGCAAATGTAAATTTTTTTAAACTAGGGTTATTTTAGTGCAAAGAGATTCAAAATATTACCCATTTTGAAAAATAAAATTTACAAGATAAGGTTGTGCTTAGTACCGTATTTTCCGGCGTATAAGACGACCCCCTATTTTTCCTGTTTAAAATGTAGTGTTTGGGCTATACTCGCCGTATAAGACTACCCCTCTTCCAGTGCACACCAGTGGGAAGAATCGTGCCCCATCATTGGTGTCAGTGGGAGGAATAGTGCCCCATCATTGGTATTAGTGGGAGGAATAGTGCCCCATCATTGGTGTCAGTGGGAGGAATAGTGCGCCATCATTGGTGTCGGTGGGAGGAATAGTGCCCCATCATTGGTATCAGTGGGAGGAATAGTGCCCCATCATTGGTGTCAGTGGCAGGAATAGTGCCCCATCATTAGTATCAGTGGCAGGAATAGTGCCCCATCATTGGTGTCAGTGGGAGGAATAGCACACCCCATCATTAGTATCAGTGGCAGGAATAGTGCCCCATCATTGGTGTCAGTGGAAGGAATAGTGTCCCATCATTGGTATCAGTGGGAGGAATAGTGCCCCATCATTGGTATCAGTGGGAGGAATAGTGCCCCATCATTGGTATCAGTGGCAGGAATAGTGCCCCATCATTAGTATCATTGGGGGGAATAGCACCCCATCATTGGTGTCAGTGGAATATAGTGCCCCATCATTGGTATCAGATGCAGGAATAGTGTCCCATTGTTGGTGTCAGTGGGATGAATAGTGCCCCATCTTTGGTGTCAGTGGGAGGAATAGTATCCCATCATTGGTGTCAGTGGGGGGGGGGGAGGAATAGTGCCCCATCATTGGTGTCAGTGGGGGGTGGAATAGTGCCCCATCGTTGGTGTCAGTGGGGGGTGGAATAGTGCCCCATCGTTGGTGTCAGTGGGGGGGGGAATAGTGCCCAATCGTTGGTGTCAGTGGGGGGGGGGAGGAATAGTGCCCCATCGTTGGTGTCAGTGGGGGGGAGGAAAAGTGCCCCATCGTTGGTGTCAGTGGGAGGAATAATGCCCCATCATTGGTATCAGTGACACCAATGATGGGGCACTATTCCTCCCACTGATACTTGCTGACCCCTGTTCCAGTATGGTGCTGCTGCAGCCAGCATATGTGGTTGCAGCAGCACCTAAGCACGGCACACTTACCTGCATCTTCGCGGGGCCGCTCAGCTCCGCCTCCTCGCCGGTGATTGGCCGCCTGTGTGCCTTTCCTGAGCTACAGTTCTGGCGGCCAATCACCGGTGAGGAGGCGGAGCCGAGCAGCCGCGCGAACATCCAGTGGACGAACCGAAGGAAGGAGCAGCCGCGCTTCCTGGACCGGATCGTCGTGGGACCGGAGCCAGGTAAGAGACAGCAGCCCCTGCCCACCCCTGTACTTAGTGTCCCTTCTGTTGGAAGGGGGGGGAGGGCGGCGGCACCGCGCCGCCCCCTTAAAAAGTGTCAGCATGCCGTTACCGGCGTATAAGACGACCCCCGACTTTTGAGAAGATTTTCAAGGGGTAAAAAGTCGTCTTATACGCCGGAAAATACGGTAAATGGAAACCTTAAAACCTGACATTTTCCATAGGCACTAAAAACGTCTACAGCTCAGTTTAGAGTCAAGCATGATTAATAGCGCTAGAATTATTGCCCTCACTCTGACATGTGCTATGAGATGTAGCATGTTTAGCGCCAATGTCTGCTAGTTTGTCAATCAATTTTTGCAGTTGTTTTTGCACTCAAAACATAATATTATTAAAGTTTGCAAAATCTTTGTTATATTGGGTGAAAAATTCTGTCTAAATTCAGCCAACATAATTTTATTCATGTCAAAAAATGAATTTATTTTACAACAGCTACTAACCAGGTTCACACTCTCTCATGGCAGGTCTGGTGGTGACTGGTGGTACAGGAGTAATGGCATGTTACAATATAGACTTATGACTACAGACAAAAGATACTAAAACCTTCCCATCCCATCTCCCCATACTCCGGGATGCTCGGTGCGCTTTGCTTCATTGTCCCATACTGGGCCTCTTGGCTCACCAGCAGAAGTTGGCTTCCTATTTGTTTTTGTCAGACACTAGAACAATTGCTCAGGAATGGAAGTGCCCGTTTGTCGCTCTTCAGGGGATGCGGGACCGTATGACCACTAAGATGCTTAACCTCCCTGGCAGTATGATTATTTCAGATTTTTGGTGCTGAAAGTGGTACCATTATTTTGCATGGAAATTTGCCATTTTATATTGTAGGCCTGTAATTCTTAGGAACAACTCACTGAAATCTGTCCGAACAAGAGTCTAGTAAACATCCCGGGTAGGATAAAACTTGAAACACGCAATCATAAATTATAATTTAATAAATAATCATAAAACATAATACATTTAATTCAATAATAAAATCAAACCAAAAACACTGACATTTGAAACATAACTGAGCAAAGTCGCAAAATCGTTTTCGGTGTCTGATGAATTTCCCCACGAATCATCACTCAATTCTGCAAGTGGCTCTGATTTAATATCGCTGTTCTCTAGCTGGTCTAAAGCCGCTTTTGACCTAAAGGGACGCTTTTTGGATGCCATGGACATTTCTCAGTTTCCAGGTAGAAAGAACAGTAAAAATGAAGGCAGGGCACAGGACAAAATGTATGTGAAATTGTTTGGTACAGTAATGTTTTACTATGTGATTTTTGTGAATGTCACTTTTTGTCATTTTCAAATTTCCCGCCGTTCCATCCCCCGTACGTCCCGACGCTTGCAGGGGACGGAACCCAGATGACAGATGCTGGCACCCGCCGGATTACATTGCCGGGGACACTGCAGGAGGGACATCGCGGGAGCACAGGACAAGGTAAGTGACCGAGGGATCGCGGAGCAGTACCACATGGTAAGCCCCAGTGTAGCTCGGGGTTACCACTTGTACTGAAATTTTACCCCGAGCTAAACTCTGCAATACCTCCAAGGAGGTTAATTAACAGATGTTGAGTATCTAACAACTCCCAATGGAAATGTTTGAAAATATGGGAGCCGTGGTTGCAATATGCCTTTCCCACGCTCCCCCGGCTAGTCAGGGGTTGCAATGTTGCTCAGTATTGGCGTTCCCAGATCCCTGATCATGGTCTTGTCGTCTTTTTCCTTTTGTACTCCTTCCTTTTCTACTGTTTATTTTTGGTGTGCTGGTGGATAGTTGCCTTTTGGTTTGAGTTACTGTCGGTGTTATACCCTGTGTGGGTGCACATTTTGCTCTGTTGGTGTTAGAGCACTGTTTTCTTTTTGTTTTATGTGCAATTGATGGCCCCTGCGTGGGTGTGTCTTGTTGCTCCTGTTTTTTTTAAATGGTTATATATTAATAATCATTGAAATACAAAACCTTCCCATCAGCCATATTAGTCTTACGTAAGAAGTATCTTACCACACAACTTTTTTTTTTTTTCCTTGAAACCTAGAAACCAGTTGGCTTCACTATTTCCAGTTGCTAAGGATAGGAAACAACACTCTGGTTGGTTGTAGTTAAGAAAACAACTATTTTTCAGATCAAAGATACCGTATTTGATAAAAAACAAAACTAATGACTAAACCAAAGATTCCACTAGATGGCACCATTACCCCTTTAACTTGACTAGGTGCAATTTAATATGGAATGTATTGTATAGTGAGGAACAGAAGTATTTGAACACCCTGCGATTTTGCAAGTTCTCCCACTTAGAAATCATGGAGGGGTCTGAAATTCACATTGTAGGTGCATTCCCACTCTGAGAGACAGAATTTAGAGGAAAATTCAGGAAATCACATTGTATGAATTTTAAAGAATTTATTTGTCTTGCACTGTTGAACATAAGTATTTGAACACCTGAGAAACAGCAAGAATACTGGCACTCAAAGACCTGTTACTGTGCCTTTAAAAAGTCTTGGTGAAAATAGATCAACTGTTGGAGCAATTGTTAGATAATGGAAGAGGCTAAAGATGACTGTCAGTCTCCCTCGGACTGGGGCTCCATGCAAGATCTCACCTCGTGGGGTATCACTGATAAGAAAGGTGAGGAATCAGCCCAGAACTACAAGGGAGGAGCTGGTCAATGACATGAAGAGAGCTGGGACCACAGTTTCAAAGGTCACTGTCGGTAGAACACTACGCCGTCATGGTTTCAAATCATGCATTGCACGGAAGGTTCCCCTGCTCAAGTCATCACATGTCCAGGCCCGTCTGAAGTTTGCCAATGACCATCTGGATGAACCAGAGGAGGCATGGGAGAAAGTAATGTGGTCAGATGAGACCAACGTAGAACGTTTTGGTCTAAACTTCACTCGTCGTGTTTGAAGGAAAACGAAGGATGAGTTGCATCCCAAGAACACCATCCCTACTGTGAAGCATGGGGGTGGTAACATCATGCTTTGGGGTGCTTTTCTGTGAAGGGGACAGGACGACTGCACTGTATTAAGGAGAGAATGAATGGGGCCATTTATTGTGAGATTTTGAGCAACAACCTCCTTCCCTCAGAGCATTGAAGATGGGTCGTGGCTGGGTCTTCCAACATGACGACCCGAAGCACACAGCCAGGATAACCAAGGAGTGGCTCTGTAAGAAGCATATCAAGGTTCTGCAGTGGCCTAGCGAGTCTCCAGACCTAAATCCAATAGAACATCTTTGGAGGGAGCTGACACTCCATGTTGCTCAGCGACAGCCCCGAAACCTGACAGATCTAGAGGAGATCTGTGTGGAGGAGTGGGCCAAAATCCCTGTTGCAGTGTGTGCAAACCTGGTCAAGAACTACAGGAAACGTTTGACCTCTGTAATTGCAAACAAAGGCTTCATTACCAAATATTAACACTGATTTTCTCAGGTGTTCAAATACTTATGTTCAGCAGTGCAAGACAAATAAATTCTTTAAAAATCATACAATGTGATTTCCTGAATTTTTTTTTTAATTCTGTCTCTCAGAGTAGGAATGCACCTACAATGTGAATTTCAGACCCCTCCATGATTTCTAAGTGGGAGAACTTGCAAAATCGCAGGGGGTTCAAATACTTCTGTTCCTCACTGTATATGCACTCAATTCCTACATCAGCACAGCAAAAATAGTTTGTTCACTTCCTTTCGTAAATAGGAAAGTGTAACTATATTACTAAGATTAAGAAGTTTTAAAAAGTTTTACTAAAAATAAAACAACCCCAAACCATTATAGCTCCCTATATGTTGCAAAGATATATTTTTTAAAAAATACATTCAACTGCTCTTGCAGAATTACATAAATGTCAAGAGATTTCGCTTTGTTACAAAAGGATTCACATGTGCACTGGTGGAATATTGACTTTTTAAAGAAAGCTTTAAATTCTTCAGTGATTATAAAGCTAACCTGTAGAGTAATAGCAATGTATTGCAGCCATGCAGGGTAACACCATTCTTAGCCAGTACAGAAATGAGCTGTTCTTTCCAGAAATGGAGTATCTGGCATTTCTTGTGAAAGGAATTGAAAGGAAAAACGTTATCGTTCTTGTGTAAACTACTATACCTATTACCCCACACCCACCCACCCATGTAATGGAGATGGGCAAAGGCAGACACATTGAAGCAGGGGCATTGCTAGTGCTGGTCACCCAGGATATGTGCCCAGTATCTGTTGGAAAGTGCCCTGGGTCCTGATCCCGCACCCACCTTAATTTTTTTATTCATTTTATGTGCTGCTTTGGCAGCTGTAGGCTCCTGTCCCTGCCTACCGTCCTGTCTGTCAGATCTGGAGCACAGAGCTGAGGGCAGTACTTGGAAAATCCTTGAAAATAAGAGAAGCAACACATTCGGGTTTATTTGATACACCAGGAGAGTACGAAATCTGGTGCAACTCTGCATAGAAACCAATCAGCTTCCAGGTTTTATTGCCAAAGCATAACTAAACAAGCTGAAGTTAGAAGCTGATTGGCTACCATACACAGCTGCAAATTCTGAATGAAGCAGTTTTAGTAAATCTTCCCCAGTGAGTTGATGTGTTGAACAGTGAATCCTGCACAACTAAGAGTGGTGTCAGCTGCAGCCACTGTAAGGACCTTCCCGTAGAAGACCTTGGATGGGGGTGGGTAGTTGGGCTATGCATAGGTGACAGCTATAGATGGCAGAGTGCTGGGTGCAAAGTCAAGAGGAGCTGATGAGGGAGGGGTAGGATGCACAGGTTGGGACTATGGAGGGCAGTAAGTGCAAAGGTGAGAGCTATGTGGCAGATTAGTACACGTGAGAGCTATTGAGGGGGAACTAAATGCACAGGTGAGCTCTGGGTTTGGGGGTGGTGGAGGGGGCTTGATATAGATATACAGTCAGTTCCATAAATATTGGGACATCGACACAATTCTAACATTTTTGGCTCTATACACCACCACAATGGATTTGAAATGAAACGAACAAGATGTGCTTTACCTGCAGACTGTCAGCTTTAATTTGTTGTAATTCCTACTGTTGTAATTCAAACTGTTGTAATTCCTACACCGTTCACCTGATTTGGATGTAAATACCCTCAAATTAAAGCTGACTGTCTGCAGTTAAAGCACATCTTGTTCGTTTCATTTCAAATCCATTGTGGTAGTGTATAGAGCCAAAAATGTTAAAATTGTGTCGATGTCCCAATATTTATGGACCTGACTGTATACTGTAGTGCTGCATATATTTATTATATTAGAGGTTTGGATGTGACTGAGCTGTAGATGGAGGTACAGAAGCGAAATGTGAAATCGGAACATCTTTAAGCTATAGTGAGCCGCATAGGTGAGCTGTAGACGGGCCAAGGATCATTGGCTGGTTACATTTGGGGGGGGGGGGTTACTTGTGGAAGTAGGATTTTTGCTTTGGGAGTAGCAGGGGGGAGCATAGAGGGTTCAGTGGTCAAGAGAATGTAATGTATGGAACAGCATACAGGGTACAGTGGTCTGGATTTTGTAACATACCTTGTACATTGAGAAATCTACTTTGTGCTATGTTACATACCTTTTACTGTGTTGTTTTGCGTATTGAGCGCCGTTTGACTGTACTCCTGAATGCTGCATTTAGTACAATGAGTTGTATATAGCATATTTCTGAGCCCTGCAGTGTATATGCTGTGTACATACACTTTACCTCTGAACTCTTTATGCTGCACTGTACATTACAAGCTCCTTACCACTGCAGTCTATACACAGGTATATACATTACATAATCCTGACTACGGAAAACAATCACAAGTATGTAATGTATAGCACAGCTGGCAGACTACAGTGGTTAGGATTATGTAATATATAGCCCAAAGAGAGTAGGGGGTCAGGATTATTTAATGTATAGAGCAGTATACATGGGTAGTAGTCAGGAGTATGCAACATACAACACAGCATACAGAATTCAGCAGTCAATATTATGTAACATGCATTATGCATTACATACTCCTGATACCCGGTATACTCACCTTTGTAGTATATATCTTTTACTGTTGTATCTTTCATACATACTCTGTGCTATACATTAAATACCCCTGACCACTGCCCTCGGTCCACTGGGCTGTACATGACATGTACCACTGACCACTGTGCTCTGTACATTATAAATCTTTACCCCTACACTCTATATACTATATTGTAATTATGGTACATATTCATAATCAAAGTGTTCTGTTTTCTGTTGTTAAGTAGCCTCCAATAATTTTAACCAAGTGCTCCTTCAAGGTAAGCTCAGACCAGTAGTAATTTGTTTGCTGAAATGCATATGCATAGTGGAAGAGTTCCTGTTTAAAAAAATATGCTGCTGAGTTTTATATGTGTCTGTGGGACAGTAATTAAGGCATATTTGTTGGGTATATAGACTGTCACGTGATGTGTGATGTTCTGTGTGTACAGTGAGTAGGCTCATTGTATTTGAGTATGTGTCCAAGCAGTAAGGCCACATCCACTTCTCCACTGTGGCGCATTATTGTCCTTGGAGAGCTCAGGTTTACCCCAGGTCTTTCATAATTCTAGCTAATCCTCTGGTCAGCTGGGTGACAACTATGGCTCCCTTAACAGATACAGTATAGTAGAGGAGTGAGCGTAGCCATCCAGGGACTAGAAGTGAGTTTTAAGATTATCAGATAAAAATAAAGGAAAAAGGTTGAAAAAAGAAGCCAATGTTTACACCTCATCTAAGGACTGCAGTTAATCTGCAATTCATATTTTTTGTTGTTGTTTTTGGGTTTAGATATGCTTTATTGGTTTGTGCAAACCTATAATTAGGTGAAGTAAAAGTAATTTGTTACAGTTATAGGCAATTCTATATATGCTATATAAATGACATACCAAAATAACTTTCTTCCTCCCTCCCCCACACATACTTGCTCCATCTTTAAAACATCTCTAGCTCATCTAAGACACTCTTTCAGTAACTATAAGCATCAACTGTTAGTCTGCCAGACCTTCATCCACTGACACAACTGCTTTGTCAGCAGATATCCAAACTTGGTGATACTAATATTCTGTGGCATACTTAGCAGATTTGACACCTTGAACACATTATTTATAAACACCCTCCTGACATTTGTACTGTATGTGCTCTATATGTCAAAATTATTGTCAGTGACAATCACAAAATCAAATAATTACCAATAATGGCCAGAAAAATGGAGGTAGTAAAGATTATTTGTACCTGAATATGCATGTGTGTGAGTATACAAATAATGTATAAAAAACAGTATGTTAGTAAAAAAAAAAAAAACCCTAAACAAATTCCTAAAATTCAGCAGTCTAAAAGGGATCCGCTTTGTGGAACAGGGGGACAATAGCAGTAGTCTTTGATCACAACTCCTCAGAAGGTCCGAGCCTTCAGAGAGGTGCACTAACTCCTGCTTGAACGTGAACATATCTTGCCTCATAGATGCCATGTTTTGTGTTGACTTTTTAATATCAGTCTGCATGACCGACGGGTGGTGGTGCCAAGGTCTCTTCCCTACTGTATAGTGGTTTATGTTTCTTTGTGACTGCGACTGTAGCTTTGTCATCTTCCTGCCCCTGCGCTATTGCTTCCTCCACTGTGTCATTAGAAGTGAAGGAGGGTTGAGCTCTTATCCTTTCCTGTAGAGCTCTCCTGACAGGGCTGGCCTTCATTCAAACAACAACCTGTCTGTGGCCCCTATGTCAACACAGCCATGCACATCTTTCTTTTTCAGCTGCTTCCAAAAACTTTGGAGGGCGACCTCGAAGTGGGCGAGACTATGGTCCTCCTGCTGTCTGCAGATGAAAAACCTGCATCTCAGCTCCGGCACTGTCACATTTTCCCCAAACAGGATTCCAGCTGCATCACAATTTGCTCTAGGCTGGATTGGAAGAGCAGCACCATCACCTCACGGTGGGTGCCATCTTCTAATGAATGAATGGCCAAATCTGCGATTAGCCGGTCAGGGACCTTATATATGCAAGCAGCACTTTTTCTAGTTTTTCTTCCCACTCAGAAAGGAGGATACTTGACCCATTAAACTTAGGAACTAGGGCCAAGGCTGCTCCTAGAGCTGCTATGGTGGTCCCTGCTCTTCCTTCCTCCCGGCTCCTTCGGCACCAGCTGCAAACAAGGGCATATCCTGCCAATTGTCACCAAGTGTGAGAAAGGTGCAGCATGGTGTGGCAGTGGAGAGAACACACACAGAAGGGGAGTGAACTGGATATACTGAACATGGTCTAATAATGTACAATCAGGACCAGTGAGTGAGCACAGCTGTCTGGTACCACATACAAAACTCACAGCAGTAATCCTGCAGCTTGAGCAATGCTGACATTGTCTGCATAGAGGGGTGGAATTAGGGGAGCTGCTTTAAGGAGGGGGATGTAGTCCTTGTGCTTTCCCTACTCCTCCAGAACCTCCCCCTTGCACTAAGCACTCTCCTTGACAGACTGGTAACCTGTCCCTATGCTAGCCACTTCACAAATGCACTGCAAATCACGGGAGCAGGGGCTTAAATAAGCTTTACCCTCACCTAATATGGCTATGGAGGACCAGAGTCCAATCCAACAGTTGCACCCAAGTGGCCTTAGGAAATCAGAGAGGAATTGAGTTCCCCAAGACTTCCTTCCCTTTCTGTATTGCCGCTTTGGTCAAGCTCCACCTACAATGGGGAGCACATACTACACCTGCCTACAACTTGACAATACGTGGGCAAAAAACAGTTATTCTGACAAATGCATGGGCCATACATCAGTGATCATATACATAAATACACAGGTTGCACAAAGTTAGTTATAGGAAAATATGCAAGTAAAACAACAGCCAATAATGACTATATACAGTGAAGGAAATAAGTATTTGATCCCCTGTGGATTTTGAATGTTTGCCCACTAACAAAGAAATGATCAGTCTAAAAATTGAATGGTAGGTGTATTGTAACACTGAGAGACAGCATAGCAACAAAAAATTCTAAAGAAATGCATGTCTAACAAATTATACACTGATTTGCATGTTCATGAGGGAAATAAGTATTTGATCCCCTTCACAAAACATTAGTATTTGGTGGCAAATCCCTTGTTGGCAATCAGAGAGGTCAGACGTTTCCTGTAGTTGGCCACCAGCTTTGCACACATCTCAGGAGGGATTTTGGCCCACTCCTCTTGGCAGATCCTCTCCAATTCATTAAGGTTTGGTGGCTGACGTTTGGCAACTCGAACTTTCAGCTCCCTGCACAGATTTTCAATTGGATTAAGGTCTGGAGACTGGCTAGGCCACTCCAGGACCTTAATGTGCTTTTTCTTGACCCACTCCTTTGTTGCCTTGGCCATGTGTTTTGGGTCATTGTCATGCTGGAACACCCATCCATGACCCATTTTCAATTCCCTGGCTGAGGGAAGAAGGTTCTCATTCAAGATTTGACGGTACATTGCCCCGTTCATCATCCCTTTGATGCGGTGCAGTTATCCTGTCCCCTTAGCAGAAAAACACCCCCAAAGCAGAATGTTTCCACCACCATGTTTGAGAGTTGGGATGGTGTTCTTGGGGTCATAGGCAGCATTCCTCCTCCTCCAAACACGGCGTGTTGAGTTGATGCCAAAGAGCTCGATTTTGGTCTCATCTGACCACAACAATTTCAACCAGTCGTCCTCTGCATCCTTCAGATGTTCAGTGGAAAACTTCAGATGGGCCTGGACATGTGCTTTCTTGAGCAGAGGGACCTTGCGGGCACTGCAGAATTTCAATGCTTGTAGTGTGTTACCAATTGTTTTCTTGGTGACTATGGTCCCAGCTGCCTGGAGATCATTGACAAGATCCTCACGTGTAGTTCTGGGATGATTCCTCACTGTTCTCATGATCATTGACACACCACGAGGTGAGATCTTGCATGGTGCACAAGACCTAGGGAGACTGACAGTTGTTTTGTGTTTCTTCCATTTGCGAATGATTGCACCAACTGTTGTCACCTTCTCACCAAACTGCTTGGCAATAGTTTGGTAGCCCAGTCCAGCCTTGTGTAGGTCTACAATCTTGTCCCTGATATCCTTGGACAGCTCTTTGGTCTTTGCCATGGTGGAGAGTTTGGAATCTGATTATTTGATTGCTCCTGTGGACAGGTGTCTTTTATACAGGTAACAAAATGAGATTAGCAACACTCCCTTTAAAAGACTGCTTCTAATCTCAGCTTGTTATCTGTATGAAAGACACCTGGTAACCAGAAATCCTGCTGAATGATAGGGGATCAATTACTTATTTCCCTCATGAACATGCAGATCAGTGCATAATTTGTTAGACATGCATTTCTTTAGAATTTTTTTTGCTATTCTGTCTCTCATTGTTACAATACACCTACCATTTGATTTTTAGACTGATCATTTCTATGTAAGTGGGCAAACTGTCAGGAGCCGACTGGCGGTAGCCTCTAGCGACCCACAGGCCGGAATTCCTCAGGGCGCGGAGTCTAAGCCTCAGTCTGTTGGTTCACCAGAGGCCCTGATGGTGTGGATGGACTTGAAGCAGCCTGACACCAGGTCGCGACCCCCGAGTACAACCAGCTGTGGTAGAGATAGCCACTAGAGATGAGCGAATCGAACTAGGCGAAGTGGAATTCGTTTCGAATATTAGGAAAATTTCGATTCGCGACGAATCCGAAAATTAGCATACTTCGGATGCGCGAATCGAAATCGAAATTTTTCCTAAAATGGCGGCGACGGAGCGGGGATGTCTGGGAAGGCGCGCAGACAAGGCGCGCTGACCCATAATGCATTCATTCATGACATGTGATCGCATTAGCCAATCAGCAGCCAGCCAGCCAGCACTGTGTAATGGTCGAGCTATAAATGGCGGCCATTTTAGAATTCTCCATTTGCCTCCAGTCATTCAACAGAGGCAGACCTGGCTGTATTGAGGGAGAGAGTTAGGGACACAGAAACGTTACTTAGAGACACAGAAACGTTAGTTAGGGACACAGAAACGTTACTTAGGGCCACAGAAACGTTACTTAGGGCCACAGAAACTTTACTTAGGGCCACAGAGACGTTACTTAGGGACACAGAAACGTTACTTAGGGCCACAGAAACGTTACTTAGGGCCACAGAATCGTTACTTAGGGCCACAGAATCGTTACTTAGGGCCACAGAAACGTTACTTAGGGCCACAGAATCGTTACTTAGGGCCACAGAAACGTTACTTAGGGCCACAGAATCGTTACTTAGGGCCACAGAAACGTTACTTAGGGTCACAGAATTGTTACTTAGGGACAGACACAGAATTGTTACTGAGGGCCACAGAACTGTTACTTAGGGCCACAGAACCGTTACTTAGGGCCACAGAAACGTTACTTAGGGACACAGAATTGTTACTCAGGGACAGACACAGAATTGTTACTGAGGGACACAGAATTGTTACTGAGGGACACAGAACCGTTACTTAGGGCCACAGAAACGTTACTTAGGGACACAGAATTGTTACTCAGGGACAGACACAGAATTGTTACTGAGGGACACAGAATTGTTATTGAGGGACACAGAACCGTTACTTAGGGCCACAGAAACGTTACTTAGGGACACAGAATTGTTACTCAGGGACAGACACAGAATTGTTACTGAGGGACACAGAATTGTTACTGAGGGACACAGAACCGTTACTTAGGGCCACAGAAACGTTACTTAGGGCCACAGAAATGTTACTTAGGGCCACAGAAACATTACTTAGGGCTACAGAAACGTTACTTAGGGCCACAGAATCGTTATTTAGGGCCACAGAAACGTTACTTAGGGCCACAGAAACGTTACTTAGGGCCACAGAATTGTTACTTAGGGACAGACACAGAATTGTTACTGAGGGACACAGAATTGTTACTGAGGGACACAGAACTGTTATTTAGGGCCACAGAAACGTTACTTAGGGACACAGAATTGTTACTCAGGGACAGACACAGAATTGTTACTGAGGGACACAGAATTGTTACTGAGGGACACAGAACCGTTACTTAGGGCCACAGAAACGTTACTTAGGGCCACAGAAACGTTACTTAGGGCTACAGAACCGTTACTTAGGGCCACAGAACCGTTACTTAGGGCCACAGAAACGTTACTTAGGGACACAGAATTGTTACTCAGGGACAGACACAGAATTGTTACTGAGGGACACAGAATTGTTACTGAGGGACACAGAACCGTTACTTAGGGCCACAGAAACGTTACTTAGGGCTACAGAAACATTACTTAGGGCCACAGAACCGTTACTTAGGGCCACAGAAACGTTACTTAGGGACACAGAATTGTTACTCAGGGACAGACACAGAATTGTTACTGAGGGACACAGAATTGTTACTGAGGGACACAGAACCGTTTCTTAGGGCCACAGAAACGTTACTTAGGGACACAGAATTGTTACTCAGGGACAGACACAGAATTGTTACTGAGGGACACAGAATTTATACTGAGGGACACAGAACCGTTACTTAGGGCCACAGAAACGTTACTTAGGGACACAGAATTGTTACTCAGGGACAGACACAGAATTGTTACTGAGGGACACAGAATTGTTACTGAGGGACACAGAATTGTTACTGAGGGACAGACACAGAATTGTTACTCAGGGACAGACACAGAATTGTTACTCAGGGACAGACACAGAATTGTTACTCAGGGACAGACACAGAATTGTTACTCAGGGACAGACACAGAATTGTTACTCAGGGACACAGAACCGTTACTTAGGGCCACAGAAACGTTACTTAGGGACACAGAATTGTTACTCAGGGACAGACACAGAATTGTTACTCAGGGACAGACAGAATTGTTACTGAGGGACACAGAATTGTTACTCAGGGACACAGAATTGTTACTGAGGGACACAGAATTGTTACTGAGGGACACAGAATTGTTACTCAGGGACAGACACAGAATTGTTACTCAGGGACAGACACAGAATTGTTACTCAGGGACACAGAATTGTTACTCAGGGACACAGAATTGTTACTCAGGGACAGACACAGAATTGTTACTCAGGGACAGACACAGAATTGTTACTGAGGGACACAGAATTGTTACTGAGGGACACAGAATTGTTACTGAGGGACACAGAATTGTTACTCAGGGACAGACACAGAATTGTTACTCAGGGACACAGAATTGTTACTGAGGGACAGAGAATTGTTACTGAGGGACACAGAATTGTTACTCAGGGACAGACACAGAATTGTTACTGAGGGACACAGAATTGTTACTCAGGGACACAGAATTGTTACTGAGGGACACAGAATTGTTACTGAGGGACACAGAATTGTTACTGAGGGACACAGAATTGTTACTCAGGGACAGACACAGAATTGTTACTGAGGGACACAGAAATGTCACTGAGGGACACAGAATTGTTACTGAGGGACACAGAATTGTTACTGAGGGACACAGAATTGTTACTCAGGGACACAGAATTGTTACTGAGGGACACAGAATTGTTACTGAGGGACACAGAATTGTTACTGAGGGACACAGAATTGTTACTCAGGGACAGACACAGAATTGTTACTCAGGGACAGACACAGAATTGTTACTGAGGGACACAGAATTGTTACTGAGGGACACAGAATTGTTACTGAGGGACACAGAATTGTTACTCAGGGACACAGAATTGTTACTCAGGGACACAGAATTGTTACTGAGGGACACAGAATTGTTACTCAGAGACACAGAATTGTTACTCAGGGACAGACACAGAATTGTTACTCAGGGACACAGAATTGTTACTCAGGGACACAGAATCGTTTAATTAAAGAGTATATCAGACAACATGCAGAGGAGTGGCAGAGGAGGCAATGTTTTAGGAGCGAGCAGACGTGGCAGCAGAGGAAGGGGTCGAGGCAGCACTAGTCGCAGCCAGAGGCCACTGCTCCCGGTGTCATCCAGCGGTCGTGTCTCCACCGACAACCCTGCCGTCATCGATTGGTTGGCTTGGTCGTCTTCCTCTTCCCAGGTCACCTCTGACACCTACAGCCAACGGTCGGTGGGTACGTCAGACACAACCGTTAGTTGGCATGGCCCGGGAGCAAGCCCACTGAAATCACGTGTCCTCGACCTGCCCCTGTCCTTTGGTGTTCCCTCACCAAGCGAAGTATCGCATGCTGTGGGCTCAGCCCCACTGTACAGTGAGGAAGAGCTAACAGAGGGCGGTCAGGAACGGGGGGAGACATCCGCCTCTTCAGTAGCCAGGCGAAGAAGTAGTGGCGAGGAGAGTGGCTCGGTAGCCGATGTAGAGACAGGTCTGTCTCCTGACCCACACGCAGCCGAGGGGGCTAGTAGTGAGGCGGAGACCCTAATTGATGATGATGAGGCTGATCGCACTTGGCAGCCTCGTCGTCATCAGGCTATTGCTTCCGCATCATCAGTAGAAGAGGGTGGCAGCTTGGCAGCGAGCAAAACAGTCGGTGGGTTGCCCAGGAGGCAGCAGGGTCGCAGCAGTGTCAGTGGAGGCAAACGGCCACGGAGTAGAGCACCAGCTCCACTGCAGCCTACCACCACGGCCAGTAGTGGTGCCGGTGTGCACGGAGGAAGTAGCAGTCAGCCAGTGAGGAGTATCGGGGGCAAAGTTTCCTACTCGGCGGTGTGGCAATTTTTCGTCAAGCCGCCCGAGGAAGTAAACGTAGCCGTATGTCGACTATGTGGCCAGAAAGTCAAGCGTGGCCAGGGGGCCCATGTTGGGACTACAGCGTTGCATCAGCATATGCATCAGAGGGGATGATGTGTACTCACACGATACGCGTTAGGGAAGTGCCAAGCTATTTATATCCTGTGTACATGTACCTCTGGTCTGGCCGTTTATGAGCAGCTGAACCGTTGTTAGTAAGTTCTTTTCTGATTATTTACCTACTTTAATAAACGATATCACACTATTTGAGGCCTTTTTCCACGGGCTCTTTATTTCTGGGGAGCCTGTAATTCTGAAGGTCCTGGGGCTGTGCTTAGCAAAGGACACATCCGCAAGTGACATCCCTGGATCCATGACACAGCTCCTCCTGGAACGGATGACATCTAGTGGTCGCCCTATAGATGACATTCGCCTGATCCTCTAATACAGTGGCTGGACTCAGCTTCCATCCGGATAGATGACATCTAGTGGTCACCCTATAGATGACATCTCCTGGCTCCAGTGATACAGTGGCTGAGCACCAGGGGCAGGTCTGAAATGCTCCATGCGCTTTAATATGCGCTATCTGGTTAGTGCATTATTTGGCTATTATCATTTCTGAAAGTCACTACTTTTGGTTCTTTACATATTGGAGACTGTATGCATTTTCAGCACATCTGATGAACTTACACTGACATTTTACTGATCCACTATCATATGTGGTCTATCATATGTTTAATCGCTATTTGGGTTAGCGCTGCACTCTCATTCTTTATCATGTAGAAGAGATGGTGGGCCAGTCTTTGAGCATGTCGGTCTCTGCCAAAGTGCACGGCAGCGCCGACGTGTGGAGCTGTAACTACGGTCAGGGACAGTACATGTCATTTACGGCCCACTGGATGAACGTGGTGCCGTCACAGCCGCACCAGCAACTTGGACAGGTCACGCCGCTTTTGCCTCCACGTTTGCACGTCCTTGGTCCACAAAAGATGTCCGCCTCTACCACCTCTTCTTCCTTCGTGTCCTCAGCCGCCACCCCCGTGCCAAGTCCCATTACCCGACCGGCATATCACATGTGCAGGGCGCAACGGTGTCACGCTGTGCTGCACTTGGTATGCCTTGGCGAACGTAGTCACACAGGGGAGGAACTTCTCAGTGTAATGAACAGAGAAATCGACAGATGGCTGTCTCCGCGCAAACTTAAAATCAGAACCATGTTGACCGACAACGGAAAGAACATGGTGTCTGCTCTGCGTCAAGGAAGGTTGTGCCATGCGCCATGCATGGCTCACGTGTTCAATCTGGTTGTCAAGCGGTTCCTAAAATCCACCATCCCACTGCAAGACATCCTTAAAATGTCACGTAAACTTTGCATGCATTTCAGCCATTCCTACACCGCAAAGCACACCCTCCTTGAGCTGCAGCGGCAGAACGGAATTCCACAGCATCGCCTGATCTGCGACGTTGCAACAAGGTGGAATTCAACCCTACACATGTTAGACCGCCTTTACGAACAGCGAAAGGCCATCATCGATTTCCTGATGTTACAAGCGGATAAAGGTACTCCCCTGTGTAACTTCGATGTCAGCCATTGGCAGCTCATGCGTGACACCTGCCGCTTGCTCAGGCCCTTTGAGGAGGCCACTCTATTCGTGAGTCGGCAGGACTATGGGATGAACGACGTCATTCCTCTGTTGCACGTCCTGGAACAAATGCTGTTAACAATGGCTGGTCAGGGTGCGGTAGACGTGGCGCACAGATCTCAACGCCACATGACCCCTGTGGGGGCAGGACAGGAAGAAGAGGAGGAGGTAGAGGAGGACATTTGTGCTCAGGAATTATTGAGTGAAATGGGTGGTTTTTCCACTCAGCGGACAGGAGTGGAGGAGCAGGAGCATCTGGTAGAGGAGGAGGAGGAGGAGACAGAGGACCCAGACGCGGCAGTATGCTGTGGAGATGGAGGCAGGGAGTCCCTCGCATTCCTTGGCACAAATGGCCCATAGCATGCTCGGTTGCTTGCGTAGCGACAGCCGAATAATAACCATCAGACAGAGGGATGACTTTTGGCTGTCCACCTTGTTGGACCCTCGCTACTGTTCAAAAATGGTGGCCTTTTTCACACCTGCTGAGAGGGAGGCCAAAATAGCGTACTATAAAAACCACCTATGTAGTCAGTTGGTCTCTGCCTTTGTGCGCCAACGTCCATCCTCAGACACTGTGGGCCCTGTGCGCTCGCGTTCCGCTGCCATGGCAGCAGGGGAGGGGTGGGGTGGTAGGAGCAGTGGCAGCTCCACCAGCAGCGGCTGCCTCAGTCTGCAGTCGATGATGAGTAGCTTTCTTCACCAGCGCAGTGAGGAAACTACTAACCAGCCGCAGCAGCAGCATCAGGTGGACCTGGAGCAGGACCTCAAACAACAGGCTTGGGCCTACTTGGACAGCTCCCTGCCAACCGAGGTAGACAATCCCCTTGACTACTGGGCAACGAAACTTGACCTTTGGCCCCAACTAGCTGAATTTGCCCTTGAAAGGCTGTCATGCCCGGCCAGTAGCGTGGCATCGGAGCGCGTGTTTAGTGCGGCAGGAGGTATTGTAACTCCGCGGAGGACACGACTGTCCACCCAAAGTGTGGAGAGACTCACGTTTGTGAAAATGAATCAGGCGTGGATTAGTCTGGATTTCAAACCACCAGTTCCTGACACAACTGACTAAATCCGCCATGAATCATGCCCCAAACATGTGCCACTTTCAGGTCTCCTCACACTGCTGGTGTGTTCCATTTTTTGTCATAGGGTGCTGGCAGATTACGGGCCTCCCATAGCTGCTGCCAGGCCCCTAATCTGCCATGGGCCCCTGTACCGCCTCCTCATGCTGCTGCCAGGTCCACAGTGTCTCATGGGTCCCTGTACGGCCTCCCATTGCTGCTGTCTCCATCGCCACACTCTGCCATGTGCCACTTTCAGGTCTCCTCACACACTGCTGGTGTGTTCCATTTTTTGTCATAGGGTGCTGGCAGATTACGGGCCTCCCATTGCTGCTGCCAGGCCCCTAATCTGCCATGGGCCCCTGTACCGCCTCCTCATGCTGCTGCCAGGTCCACAGTGTCTCATGGGTCCCTGTACGGCCTCCCATTGCTGCTGTCTCCATCGCCACACTCTGCCATGTGCCACTTTCAGGTCTCCTCACACACTGCTGGTGTGTTCCATTTTTTGTCATACGGTGCTTGCAGATTACGGGCCTCCCATTGCTGCTGCCAGGCCCCTAATCTGCCATGGGCCCCTGTACCGCCTCCTCATGCTGCTTCCAGGTCCACAGTGTCTCATGCCATGTGCCACTTTCAGGTCTCCTCACACTGCTGGTGTGTTCCATTTTTTGTCATAGGGTGCTGGCAGATTACGGGCCTCCCATAGCTGCTGCCAGGCCCCTAATCTGCCATGGGCCCCTGTACCGCCTCCTCATGCTGCTGCCAGGTGCACAGTGTCTCATGGGTCCCTGTATGGCCTCCCATTGCTGCTGTCTCCATCGCCACACTCTGCCATGTGCCACTTTCAGGTCTCCTCACACACTGCTGGTGTCTTCCATTTTTTGTCATAGGGTGCTGGCAGATTACGGGCCTCCCATTGCTGCTGCCAGGCCCCTAATCTGCCATGGGCCCCTGTACCGCCTCCTCATGCTGCTGCCAGGTCCACAGTGTCTCATGCCATGTGCCACTTTCAGGTCTCCTCACACTGCTGGTGTGTTCCATTTTTTGTCATAGGGTGCTGGCAGATTACGGGCCTCCCATAGCTGCTGCCAGGCCCCTAATCTGCCATGGGCCCCTGTACCGCCTCCTCATGCTGCTGCCAGGTCCACAGTGTCTCATGGGTCCCTGTACGGCCTCCCATTGCTGCTGTCTCCATCGCCACACTCTGCCATGTGCCACTTTCAGGTCTCCTCACACACTGCTGGTGTGTTCCATTTTTTGTCATAGGGTGCTGGCAGATTACGGGCCTCCCATTGCTGCTGCCAGGCACCTAATCTGCCATGGGCCCCTGTACCGCCTCCTCATGCTGCTGCCAGGTCCACAGTGTCTCATGCCATGTGCCACTTTCAGGTCTCCTCACACTGCTGGTGTGTTCCATTTTTTGTCATAGGGTGCTGGCAGATTACGGGCCTCCCATAGCTGCTGCCAGGCCCCTAATCTGCCATGGGCCCCTGTACCGCCTCCTCATGCTGCTGCCAGGTCCACAGTGTCTCATGGGTCCCTGTACGGCCTCCCATTGCTGCTGTCTCCATCGCCACACTCTGCCATGTGCCACTTTCAGGTCTCCTCACACACTGCTGGTGTGTTCCATTTTTTGTCATAGGGTGCTGGCAGATTACGGGCCTCCCATTGCTGCTGCCAGGCCCCTAATCTGCCATGGGCCCCTATACCGCCTCCTCATGCTGCTGCCAGGTCCACAGTGTCTCATGCCATGTGCCACTTTCAGGTCTCCTCACACTGCTGGTGTGTTCCATTTTTTGTCATAGGGTGCTGGCAGATTACGGGCCTCCCATAGCTGCTGCCAGGCCCCTAATCTGCCATGGGCCCCTGTACCGCCTCCTCATGCTGCTGCCAGGTCCACAGTGTCTCATGGGTCCCTGTACGGCCTCCCATTGCTGCTGTCTCCATCGCCACACTCTGCCATGTGCCACTTTCAGGTCTCCTCACACACTGCTGGTGTGTTCCATTTTTTGTCATAGGGTGCTGGCAGATTACGGGCCTCCCATAGCTGCTGCCAGGCCCCTAATCTGCCATGGGCCCCTGTACCGCCTCCTCATGCTGCTGCCAGGTCCACTGTGTCTCATGGGTCCCTGTACGGCCTCCCATTGCTGCTGTCTCCATCGCCACACTCTGCCATGTGCCACTTTCAGGTCTCCTCACACTGCTGGTGTGTTCCATTTTTTGTCATAGGGTGCTGGCAGATTACGGGCCTCCCATAGCTGCTGCCAGGCCCCTAATCTGCCATGGGCCCCTGTACCGCCTCCTCATGCTGCTGCCAGGTCCACAGTGTCTCATGCCATGTGCCACTTTCAGGTCTCCTCACACTGCTGGTGTGTTCCATTTTTTGTCATAGGGTGCTGGCAGATTACGGGCCTCCCATAGCTGCTGCCAGGCCCCTAATCTGCCATGGGCCCCTGTACCGCCTCCTCATGCTGCTGCCAGGTCCACAGTGTCTCATGGGTCCCTGTACGGCCTCCCATTGCTGCTGTCTCCATCGCTACACTCTGCCATGTGCCACTTTCAGGTCTCCTCACACTGCTGGTGTGGTCCATTTTTTGTCATAGGGTGCTGGCAGATTACGGGCCTCCCATAGCTGCTGCCAGGCCCCTAATCTGCCATGGGCCCCTGTACCACCTCCTCATGCTGCTGCCAGGTCCAGAGTCTCTCATGGGTCCCTGTACGGCCTCCCATTGCTGCTGTCTCCATCGCCACACTCTGCCATGTGCCACTTTCAGGTCTCCTCACACACTGCTGGTGTGTTCCATTTTTTGTCATAGGGTGCTGGCAGATTACGGGCCTCCCATTGCTGCTGCCAGGCCCCTAATCTGCCATGGGCCCCTGTACCGCCTCCTCATGCTGCTTCCAGGTCCACAGTGTCTCATGCCTTGTGCCACTTTCAGGTCTCCTCACACACTGCTGGTGTGTTCCATTTTTTGTCATAGGTTGCTGGCAGATTACGGGCCTCCCATAGCTGCTGCCAGGCCCCTAATCTGCCATGGGCCCCTGTACCGCCTCCTCATGCTGCTGCCAGGTCCACAGTGTCTTATGGGTCCCTGTACGGCCTCCCATTGCTGCTGTCTCCATGGCCACACTCTGCCATGTGCCACTTTCAGGTCTCCTCACACACTGCTGGTGTGTTCCATTTTTTGTCATAGGGTGCTGGCAGATTACGGGCCTCCCATAGCTGCTGCCAGGCCCCTAATCTGCCATGGGCCCCTGTACCGCCTCCTCATGCTGCTGCCAGGTCCACAGTGTCTCATGGGTCCCTGTACGGCCTCCTATTGCTGCTGTCTCCATCGCCACACTCTGCCATGTGCCACTTTCAGGTCTCCTCACACTGCTGGTGTGTTCCATTTTTTGTCATAGGGTGCTGGCAGATTACGGGCCTCCCATAGCTGCTGCCAGGCCCCTAATCTGCCATGGGCCCCTGTACCGCCTCCTCATGCTGCTGCCAGGTCCACAGTGTCTCATGCCATGTGCCACTTTCAGGTCTCCTCACACTGCTGGTGTGTTCCATTTTTTGTCATAGGGTGCTGGCAGATTACGGGCCTCCCATAGCTGCTGCCAGGCCCCTAATCTGCCATGGGCCCCTGTACCGCCTCCTCATGCTGCTGCCAGGTCCACAGTGTCTCATGGGTCCCTGTACGGCCTCCCATTGCTGCTGTCTCCATCGCCACACTCTGCCATGTGCCACTTTCAGGTCTCCTCACACACTGCTGGTGTGTTCCATTTTTTGTCATAGGGTGCTGGCAGATTACGGGCCTCCCATAGTTGCTGCCAGGCCCCTAATCTGCCATGGGCCCCTGTACCGCCTCCTCATGCTGCTGCCAGGTCCACAGTGTCTCATGGGTCCCTGTACGGCCTCCCATTGCTGCTGTCTCCATCGCCACACTCTGCCATGTGCCACTTTCAGGTCTCCTCACACTGCTGGTGTGTTCCATTTTTTGTCATAGGGTGCTGGCAGATTACGGGCCTCCCATAGCTGCTGCCAGGCCCCTAATCTGCCATGGGCCCCTGTACCGCCTCCTCATGCTGCTGCCAGGTCCACAGTGTCTCATGCCATGTGCCACTTTCAGGTCTCCTCACACTGCTGGTGTGTTCCATTTTTTGTCATAGGGTGCTGGCAGATTACGGGCCTCCCATAGCTGCTGCCAGGCCCCTAATCTGCCATGGGACCCTGTACCGCCTCCTCATGCTGCTGCCAGGTCCACAGTGTCTCATGGGTCCCTGTACGGCCTCCCATTGCTGCTGTCTCCATCGCCACACTCTGCCATGTGCCACTTTCAGGTCTCCTCACACACTGCTGGTGTGTTCCATTTTTTGTCATAGGGTGCTGGCAGATTACGGGCCTCCCATAGCTGCTGCCAGGCCCCTAATCTGCCATGGGCCCCTGTACCGCCTCCTCATGCTGCTGCCAGGTCCACAGTGTCTCATGCCATGTGCCACTTTCAGGTCTCCTCACACTGCTGGTGTGTTCCATTTTTTGTCATAGGGAGCTGGCAGATTACGGGCCTCCCATAGCTGCTGCCAGGCCCCTAATCTGCCATGGGCCCCTGTACCGCCTCCTCATGCTGCTGCCAGGTCCAGAGTCTCTCATGGGTCCCTGTACGGCCTCCCATTGCTGCTGCCAGGAGGCAGCAGGGTTGCAGCAGTGTCAGTGGAGGCAAACGGCCACGGAGTAGAGCACCAGCTCCACTGCAGCCTACCACCACGGCCAGTAGTGGTACCGGTGTGCACGGAGGAAGTAGCAGTCAGCCAATGAGGAGTAGCGGGGGCAAAGTTTCCTACTCGGCGGTGTGGCAATTTTTCGTCAAGCCGCCCGAGGAAGTAAACGTAGCCGTATGTCGACTATGTGGCCAGAAAGTCAAGCGTGGCCAGGGGGCCCATGTTGGGACTACAGCGTTGCGGCAGCATATGCAGCGTCGCCATTCGGTGGCCTGGGAAAACCGTGATAAAGATACGGCGGTTCTGCCTTCCCCAGCCCAGGGTTCCATTTTGTCATAGGGTGCTGGCAGATTACGGGCCTCCCATTGCTGCTGCCAGGCCTTAATCTGCCATGGGCCCCTGTACCGCCTCCTCATGCTGCTGCCAGGTCCACAGTGTCTCATGGGTCCCTGTACGGCCTCCCATTGCTGCTGTCTCCTTCGCCACACTCTGCCATGTGCCACTTTCAGGTCTCCTCACACTGCTGGTGTGTTCCATTTTTTGTCATAGGGTGTTGGCAGATTACGGGCCTCCCATTGCTGCTGCCAGGCCCGTAATCTGCCATGGGCCCCAGTACCGCCTCCTCATGCTGCTGCCAGGTCCACAGTCTCTCATGGGTCCCTGTACGGCCTCCCATTGCTGCTGTCTCCATCGCCACACTCTGCCATGTGCCACTTTCATGTCTCCTCACACTGCTGGTGGGTTCCATTTTTTGTCATAGGGTGCTGGCAGATTACAGGCCTCCCATTGCTGCTGCCAGGCCCGTAATCTGCCATGGGCCCCCGTACCGACTCCTCATGCTGCTGCCAGGCCCGTAATCTGTCATGGGCCCCTGTTGTCACTTGTTGGCATATTCCGCTCGTTCAGATGCTCCTTCTCCTGCTACTCCTCTTCACGGATTTCGTCAGCAGTCTTTCTTGGAATCCGTTTCCAAGAGACAACAGTTTGCGAGCACGCACCCGACGGTGCAGAAGCTGAACGTCCTCCTGTCCAAGTTGCTGCTGCCAGGCTCGTAATCTGTCATGCGCCCCTGTACCGCCTCCTCATGCTGCTGCCAGGTCCAGAGTGTGTCATGGGCCCCCGTACCGATTCCTCATGCTGCTGCCAGGCCCGTAATCTGTCATGGGCCCCTGTACCGCCTCCTCATGCTGCTGCCAGGTCCAGAGTGTGTCATGGGTCCCTGTACGGCCTCCCATTGCTGCTGCCAGGCCCGTAATCTGCCATGGGCCCCAGTACCAACTCCTCATGCTGCTGCCAGGCCCGTAATCTGTCATGGGCCCCTGTACCACCTCCTCATGCTGCTGCCAGGTCCAGAGTGTGTCATGGGTCCCTGTACGGCCTCCCATTGCTGCTGTCTCCATCGCCACACTCTGCCATGTGCCACTTTCAGGTCTCCTCACACTGCTGGTGGGTTCCATTTTGTCATAGGGTGCTGTATGGCCTCCCATTGCTGCTGCCTCCACCGCCACACTGTGGCTCCACACTCTGGTTTTGGCCCGTGACTGCCCAAATGAGTGAAGTGTGCGGTGATTCTAAGATCGACGGCACTCATCTGCATGTCATACTGACTGACAGTATTATTTCTCTTCCCCAGCAGACTCCAAGGGCATTTAAATTAAAGGTAGTGTTCTGCACTAATATAAAGGCTCTCTGAAGCCTAGAAACACCCTTTTATAAGTTAAATTCGCAGCGAATATATTAGACTCGAATCGAAATTTTTTCAGGAATTCGCCGAATCAGTCGAATCGAATTTTTGAATAATTCGCTCATCTCTAATAGCCACCAATGGCGGGTAGCAGGTGTGAGCCAAATATGAAGAGGTATTAACGTAGTCAGACAGGCCGGGTTGGTAACAGCGGAGCAGACAGTACAGAGCGGCAGGCAAAAGAATAAACAGGTCACGGGCCGGGTTCAGCAACAGGAGGTCAGACAATCAGGATCAGGCAGAGAATAGTCAGGACGAGCCAAAGGTCAGAGCAGGAGAGGACAACAGGATCAGGATCAGGCTGGGTTGGCAACAAAGCAATCAAATATACAGGAGCAATCAGGAACACAGGAACAAGACCATATGGCAATTTGGAGACGCACAGTGCTGGTTTAAATATTGCGCCCTGTGCTCTCATTGGTGCCAGGCGCGTGATCGCGAGTGCGTATGCACGGCCGCCACTGCAATTGCCCAAGCCCCAGTGCTCGCCAGGGCGCATCGGCGTTCTGCGCATGCGCATACCCGTGTGCTGCCGAGATCCCTGACACAAACATTCAAAATCAGCAGAGGATCAAATATTTATTTCCTTCACTGTACAGTACAGGCAACTCCCCCAGCACCAATTCACCAACCACCCTCATTAAAAATTCCTCCACCAGCAAAAATCTTACAATAAATTTACCTACAAATAAAGACATTTTTTGAAAATGTATTATGCAATATATTAGTTTTGATAAATATACAGTCTAATAATCTTACCTGAGCCTACAGTATATATCTACAGGACACAATAGTGACAGAGGGGCCAGTAAAGGGAACCACAGCGCGTGGCAAGGTATGCAGGCATCCAACACAACTGGAAATATATTGCATGTGAGGATTTTGCTAAAGGCTATGCTCTTTTAGCAGTGTAGTGTGATGGGTTGCCCAGTTTATTGTTGGCTCTAGGTGAACTGACTTAAAGTGAGCAAACTGTCACTTCCAGCTTCTCCATCCCCAGGTATAGTTTATCTTGTATGGCTCTGACATCTAGTCTTGCCCAGGACAGTTACCCTAGTGGGTCAGAAAATATAAATCTGACCTCGTTCCTCTAGTAATTATATCTAAGGACAGATTTACATCTGTGTGTAGGTAGGTGCCTATGTTATATTATGTTAGTATGTTCTGTTACTTTAAGTTTTGGCTGATGCATGTAGGGAGTTTTTTTGTGATATGGTTTCCCTGTATGCGTGTTACTTCCCATTGATACCGCATATATATAAGGGAACCGACCTTGTGGTGAGGAATCTGGTGTAGGATCTGCATAGTGAGGATCAGTGTACAATGTCATCTGCTTTCCTGATTGCATTACCTCCCAATGAGACCCATTTCTTAGGGCATCCATGTGCATGGACTTTGTTGCATGGACTTCTATAACTTATAGGTATGGGCAACACTACTATGATCAGCACATCCAATATAAGCACAGCCAGTCTATTCACAACTAAAATGTATGCACAGCCAGTTGAAATGAATGTACAGCCATGCACGTGAGAATAATGTTCTGAGCTGCCAGAATATATAACTGCTCAGTAAATGGAGCCTTCATTCCAAGGAAAAATTGCCTGTATCATTTACTGGAGAAACTAGATCAATGGTTTAATTATGAGTAGTCATGGTGTATCACAAAGAACTGGGAATGAAGCCATATTTAGCCCTCTAGCTTAAGAAGAAGAGTGAGTTGTATAGTAACATGAGTAACCTAGTCAATCATTGAGGTAATGTACAAGGTTGTGTGTAAGAGTACCAGAAGGAGCAGCAGCCAGCTGACAGAGGAAGCTGCGATGGTGGAAGGTGATGGGGTTCTTGGTCGAGAGGAAACAGTTTAGTACTTCAAGTTCTCCATTTATTAGAAGGGTCTCCACAATGGAGCCCACTGTGGTGCAGGACCTGCCTTCGGGACCAGGCCTGGAGTCGCAATGTGCAAGGCCTTGCTAAGTAAAGTACAAAGGCTTCCCTGTATGCCCAAAGGACATAATATAACTAAAAGTAGCAGAATGAAGTTGTGAGAAAGCTGATGGAGTTAAGTTCTTGCTCAGCAATACTTTCTTAAAATGCTTCAGTCATTTGTTGGGACAGGTAGGAGCAGGGGCGGACTGACAACTCATGGGGCCCCTGGGCAATAGGGGATCATGGGGCCCCTGTGTCCTTGCCCAAACTCAAAAAATTCTATGAAAAAGGTACCAGGGGCATCTCATGGGGCCCCCTACTGACCCAGGGCCCTCGGGCAGTGCCAGAGTTTCCAAATGGTCAGTCCACCCCTGGGTAGGAATAGACTTTGTCACCAGCTGGGGAGATGAAGAAGACATGGTCCTTCTGTAAGGGTGTGCTACTATAAGTGCATTATGGCCTCTGGCCTGAGAGTGTTAATGCTACTTGATGTAAGTTATATGTGATTTGAAATAACTGGAGTACTCCCGAAGTGCCCTGAGGGGCACCACCAACTTGTATGTTGAAATAACATAATTAAACATGCTTTTACCATGTTACTACAATGCAGTGACACATGATATGGCCTGCAGCATGTTGTGCTGCAATTCATTTTGAATGGCACTCCAATGCACCCTCCAAGTGCACCACATGCATTTCAGCACACCACTCAGTGTGGATGTGAACTGTCTGTATATTTTGTTTCTCTGCATTCAACAACATAGAGCAGATATGTTAAAACCTCAGTTTGGTGCATTGGTAGAACTTTCAAAAGTAACATGCAAAATTGTGCATGCAGTAAATTACTGCAAAAGTGTACAAGATCCATGCTCCGTTGCTTAGATATTTTAGCAAGCCATCAGTTTTTGGTAATGACTCTGCATCCAATAATTCCAAGTATGAAGTGGCATATTCAGAGACACATAAATCTGTCAAGAGCAAGCACTGGTAAACTATTACAAGTCTGTTAATACTTTAATGTTTTGTGAAGTTTTATTAAAGCCTTTAAAAATATACAAAACATTTTTATATGTTCATATGGTGGGAATTATAATGTGAGTCATATAAGCAGAAACACATTGAAAAAGCTAAATTTTGACTATGTTCTTTTTAAAGAATGAGGGGACATAATGATAACAATATACCTCCTGCCATAACACATGACTAAATCTGGGGTCAGATAACAGATTATATTTAGATATATCCATATAATTTGTGTAAATTAGTATGGATTTCCAGTACTTTGCAAAAGTTTAAGGCACACGTGAAAAATGCTGTACAAAGGCAGGATGCTTTAGAAAAATAATGCAACAAATAGTTTTTATTTATCGATTGACATCACACAAAGTGCATAAACAGGACAAAAAACCCTCAATTATACACTTGCAGCAATTTTTTTAAAGAAACTTGGCACATACTGAAGGTTGTTCTAAACATCTAGGAGAACTAAACACAGATCTTTTTCTCCTTTTGTCTCAATTGCTTCTCTCTTTTCATATAATCCCAGACAAACACAATGGTGTTGAGAAGAGGGCTCTGTGGGGCCATGCCATCTCTTCCAGGACTTATTGTTCTTCTTTTTGCTAAATATAGTTATTTCTGACTTTGGCTGTATGTTTTGAATTGTTCTGCTGCAAAATGAATTTGGGATAGATCAGTTCCTTCTCGGTAGTATTGCATTATGGATAAATGCCGTACTTTTCGGAAATGAAGAGATCATTCATTCTCTCCAAATCACCAAATTCATGTTGAGAAATGGAACTCCAAACCTGCACAGATCCTCTACCATGCTTCACTGTTGCCTGCAGACACTCATCTTTGTATCACTCATCAGCCTAGAGTGCCTGCTGCATTTTTGAAGTTCTTGTTTACAGTACCAGTTCTTGTCCTCATGTATGGGCATTTAGCCTTTAATCCACAGTTAGGGTTAGGCTTAGATGGGTTTCAGACCGAACCATTGCTGTTCAGGCATTCACACAAATGCCTTTGCATTTTCTCTTTCAACAGAGTGTAAGTAGGTTGCAAAGTGCTAGTTAGCTGCTGCCCAGCAGGGAGGGAAAGGGTTAACTGTATTTTCTAAGTCATCTTATGGGAAGTAAGGTCCTGGCATCAAGATGCTTTTGGTTCTGGCAGACCTTCCACGCCACTTACTCCAAGTATGCTAGAGGGGTGGCCATACTAATTAACGAGGCTCTCCCTTGCTCTTTGTTCTAAAGGGATCAAAGTCCCTTTGATAACGTGCACTTGCCACGAAACGCGTTAGGGGGGTGCTACTTCACCTACCACTACTACCCATATGGTCCACACCTTGATGCGGGCGGCCATCTTTGGATTTGTTTATTGTAAGTGCTTCATTTGTTTATTACTCCTTAATAAAAGTTATTACACTATCCGAAGCCTCTCTTTTGGGTTTATTTCTGAGCCCTGAAGGTGATTCCTGTTCCTTGAGCGCATATCGCACCCCTGGAGGTCGCTGACACTAAAGGATTCCACTACACACTGGATGAGCGTTTATTCCACTGGATACCTGGTAATGCCACAACAGGAGAGGACGCAGATGTTTCTGGTGACCACAGCAGAGACGACCACCACTCCGGCAGGTTTCCTGATCCATTGACCAGGAGTAGGTCATTTTACTCCAATGCGCTACTATCTGCGCTATCTGGTTAGTGCATTCTACTGCCACACTTCCTACCACAGATGTCACAGATTTATTTTTGTCACTCCAATGATATATTGACTTTGACACCTGTCACCATTTGCACCTTTGTAACCAGGAGAATGTTATAGTATTGGTTGCCTAAGACCATTACTTTTATGCTAGCTGCGTTTATATCTATCTAGGTGGTCACACTTCATCGTGAGACAGACCTTTCTACTCTAGCGCTGCATGTTTTGTATTTGTGACTGTTATCCCACGAGGTGTTTTGGAGGCTTGCCTTTCATGCTAGCTGCTTGCATACTTTTGTTCTAAAACTATCCAGCGCTCGTTACACCCTTTTTTATATCAGCTATTCTCCTGTGTGGATACCGCGTATTGTTTTCAAACACTTGCACATCTTTGGGGGTCACCCATCTGCCTCTATTTCGAGTTTCGTTATTTCAGCAACCGTAGACTCAAGGTGGATTGTCCTGCCTGGATTTCTGTAAATATTTTATTGCGACTATGCTTATCCATGAACATAGTTGGCTAATCTCTGATGATACCAACTCTTCCATTGTATTGGAAGCTGCCCTCTTAGGGTCTTACAAGGCCCTTCAAAATCTGCCCTATAGAGGTGTTGCTGCCCCCTTTCCTCTTACTCAGTCAATGAAAACGGTTAAACGAGCTTGGCAATCAGTGATTCCTAAACTGAAGACTCGCTTCATGCAACGTATTCCCCATATGCCCGTATAGCTGAAGCCCACTCTCCCAAAGTTTCAGCCCTTCTCCGAGCCTTCTCTATAGGCTTTCAGAGAAGTGTGAGATCTGACTTGCATAAATGAGAATGGCACCTTAAAAACCTTAGATTCCTTGAAAGCACAATTTTATCTCCCAAACTCCTTTTTTTGTGTTTTACAATTGTGTCACATCTATCTTGCACAATTTGGCAGTTCCCCCTTATTAGTGAAGCCTTTTGCTATGGAATTGTTATTCAGAAATACTGCTTTGGAAAAGCCATTATCAACCATATATAAGACTACGCAACCCACTATTCATCATGGGATAGTGTGTTTGTGTGTGTCCTGGTAGGAGGCATTGCCTGTGTCAGGAATGGACTAGCCAGCAATGGTGGGACTCACCTGCCTTTTGATCTGCAGTACCAGGGCTGGCCAGCGGGTGCTCCCAGCAATCAGAGACTCAACTTTGCAGCCAGCTAACACCTGGAACTGATTATGCTGGGGTATTTAAGGGATGGCCAGACTTGCAGACTCTGCCTTGGTGTTGTGTTCTCTTGGGCCCTGTATCCTGTTCCTGCTCTCTGTTCCTGTCTGATTCTCTGCTGACCCTGCTCTGATCCCTGGCTTGTCTGACCATCCCTCTGCCTGTCCCTCTGTACTACGCTGCTTGCTACCTGCTGAACCTGGCCTGTGACCCCGACCAATCTCCGCTTGCTCCCCCTGTACCTACCTGCCCTATTGATATTGACCTGGCCTGCCTGACGACGCTTGCTTGTATGTACTGTTATCTGTGGGTGGTTGGTTTGGTTTGGTTGCACTGTATTATGTTTTAGTATTGCACTGCGTTTATGTTTGTATTGTTAGTGTTAATAAATTATATTGTTTATAACATATCTGAGGTCTGCGTTTCCCTGCGTCAGCCACACACCTCTGGTCACACCTGGGAGCCCTGACAGCCTGATCTAGATGGAGACGACGATTGGGAGGACATTTGGGAATGCCCATTTAAACAATTAGTTTCTATCAGGGATAGATTAATACAGTTTAAATTAAGTCATCGAATATATGTCACTCCTGAAACCTCCATAAAATCTACCCTCAATGTCTTGTTACCTGTTGGCAGTGTTTTGCAGACTCTGCCAACTATTTGCACATGATTTGGTCATGCTCTGCTATACAGACCTTCTGGGGTTAGATGCTGGAGTTTATTTCTCTGTTAAACACCATAGGGTAGACATATGTATTCTAGTCTTGGTATTTGCCTTGGCCCACATTAGAGCTATAAGAACCCTATATGGTTTACTGCTGTTTTACACTAAAAAACTAGTGTTACAGTGGAAATCTGTCACTGCTCCCACACTTGCCTCATGGAAATCCCTTATCAACTCTCTAGTTCCCCTATTCAAAGCCACATATCAATCCAGAGGTGGCTCCAAGAAGTTTTACAAAGTTTTGGATATGTGTGTTGACTCTGATTTGACAGCTGCGAACGTTGTACCCTCACCTTATTGCAGGGCTTAAAGTTTCAAGTCCTGAGCTACTAGCCAGGCCTTAGGAGTTACTCACCACCAGTTGCTCCACCCATCCGCTACCCTGCCATGCCCCTAATCCCTCCCCTAAACATGCCCTCGTAAATTCTGTCATTAAATAACACTGTTAAATGTTTTATGCAGAATACAGTTACAGAAATAAATATATAACCTCCTTTACCACCCATAGTCATGTCCTCTACCCCCTTTTCAAAAAAAAGAAAAGGGGGTGAGAGAAAAAGAGGGGGGGTAGGGGGCAAAAAGGGGGGGTGATTGGTATTTCTGCTACTCACAATTATGGCACCATCCCCCCATAATTTGAGGTTATAATGATGCACACAACCCCCCTCTTAGAACACATGGTCTCCATTATGGTACAATGCGCCCCCCCAAGAACACACACAGGGCCCCCTACTACATAAAGTGAATACAGAGCCCCCACCACCATCACATATACATACACACACAGACACAGACACATACATACATACACACAGACACATACACATACATACAGACACACACATAAACACATGCACACACAGACTAGCATACACACCGACTGTCAGGGTCCTGTCCACGGCAGAAGTTCTGGAAGATCTAGCAATTCTGCCAGTACCCTGCATGGCCGCAGATGCATGCATCAGCCTCAGTTTGGTACCAGACTGCCTTTATAAGGAGGCTCATCACTTCCTCAAGTTGCTGGATGATCTCTAGTTCCCCGTGTGTTGTTCCTGTTTCCTGTGATTTCCTGATATCGACTCGGCTTGCTCCTGGACCTGTCTACTCTGCTTACCCCTGATCTGACCTCGGCTTGGCTTACGGACACTCTCTGTCTCACTCCTCTGTGTATGACCTCGGCTATCCCAGCTGACTGTCTGCTTGGCTTGAATCGACTACCCAGTAAACATCTAAATCCTGGAAGGTCTTGCATACCACTCACAGGCGCCTCCTGTCTGCAGACCTATCTCCGTGCACCAGCTGTGCTTCTGAGTGGACCACCAACCAGCACTCCTACAGGCAACCTGTGCAACTTTGGGCCTGACTCCTGCTGTCCCACTCTCAGGGGAGTCCGGAACTTAGCCACAAGTGAAGCCCTCTCTCCATTGGCCTCCATCACCAGGTACGTGATACCGATACACATATACACAGACACACGTGTCTCCCTCTGGCTCTCTCAGCCTGTCACACTCTGTTTCTCAGCACTCCGGTCACAGGCAGTTCTCCCCTTTCCTCCCACTGTTACATGCTGAGTTCTCACCAGTCTGTGAAGTATCCTCCTCCTTGGGCTCTGTTAGTCTCTCTTTCCTCTTACCGGACTGGACTCAGCACAATTGCACAATCCACCCTGCGGCCCTCCTCCATCCTTTCAGGAGCCTGTCATAGGACCTCCTAAGGACTCTGGGCCCTTGGGTAGTGTGTGAGTGCCTAAATGCCTGAAAGCTTATTCCACCTCTGGTGCCGGCACCCCGCTCCATATCCATCGGCTGTTTGATCATTCTGGCCCTCGCCCCAATGTTATTTCCACTCGTGAAATGCGAGCAGGTGTCAGGGCAGGGCTGTGGAATGGACAGGTAGGCCTAGTGGCAGGGTAACGCACTGGCTGACGACAACCACCACCAACAGACCGAAGTCCCTCAGGGCGCGGAGTCTAAGTCCCAGGCTGCCCTTCACCAGGGCCCCTGATGGTGGGGATGGACTTGACGCAGCCAGGTACCAGGTCGCGGCCCCCGAGACACCCCGGCTGCGGTAATGGCCGCCGCCAATGGCGTGTAGCTGGTGAGAATGACAATAACGTAGCCAGGCAAGCTGGGTCGACAACAACGGGACAAAACAGTACAGAACAGTAGACAGAGAATCACAGGTCACGGGCCGGGTACAGCAACGGAAGGACAGATCGAAGGAAAACACAGAGAATGGTCTTAATCACAAGCCGAGTCAGAATACCAGAAGAGTCACGAGCGTATACACAGAGCTGTAGGAAGACAAAGACACAAGTGCAAAGAGCATGTGCGGGCCACAGGCTTATATGTCATCAGCCACACCCCTCTGGGGGATGGACCTCAGAGACCTGAAGGCATAAAAGGATTCCCACCATGCACAGCAGAATCCAAGATGGACGCCAGCACATGGAGTAACAAAACCTCAGGGAAAAGGTAGGACCTTGACAGTACCTCCTCCTCAAGGGCCCCTCCCCCTCCGCGGCTCAACAAAAGGTTTCTGAGGAAAGCGGGTATGAAAAGCGCAGAGGAGGGCAGGAGCATGGACATCCGCGGAGGGAACCCAGGAACGCTCCTCGGGACCATAACCGCGCCAATGAACCAGGAACTGTAACCGGCCGCGCACCAATCGAGAGTCCAGGATCCGGCTCACCTCATACTCCTCATGACCGTCAACCCGAATGGGACGGGGCCGAGGCAGAGAGGTAGTGAAGCGATTGCAGATCAGAGGTTTCAACAGTGATACATGAAAGGTATTGGAGATCCGCATCCCAGGTGGAAGGGCAAGGGCATAGGCCACCGGATTCACCTTGCGGAGAATGCAAAAAGGACCGAGAAAACGGGGAGCTAGTTTGGGTGTGGGTACCCGAAGATTGAGGTTACGAGTAGACAACCACACCCGATCACCGACCTGGTATGAAGGAGCGGGCAACCGTCTGCGATCAGCCTGGAACTTCTGACGCTGAGCCGAGTCCCTCAAAGCCCTCTGGATTTGCCCCCATGAAGAACGCAGGGCAGCAAGATGGTTCTCCACAGCCGGAATGTCCTGTGGTGAGAACCTCTCAGGTAATACCGCGGGTTGGTACCCATAGTTGGCCATGAAGGGAGACATCCCGGAGGAGGAGTTGACCGCTGAGTTCCTGGCAAACTCTGCCCAAGGCAGGAGATCGGCCCAATCGTCCTGATGGTCCGAGATATAACACCGAAGGAATTGTTCTAAGGCCTGATTGGAACGCTCCGCAGCCCCATTGGACTGCGGGTGGTAGGCTGAAGAAAAGGAGAGACTAATACCCAACTGGGAGCAGAAGGCGCGCCAGAATCTGGACACGAACTGACTCCCGCGGTCCGAGATAATCACCTTGGGCAACCCATGCAGGCGAAAAATCTCCCTGGAAAAGACCGTGGCCAGTTCTTGCGCTGTTGGTAATTTCCTGAGTGGAATACAATGGCACATTTTGGAAAAACGATCGACGACCATGAGCATGACCGTATGACCCCGAGACACAGGAAGGTCTACAATAAAATCCATGCCTAGGTGTGACCAAGGACGCTCCCCATTGGGAATGGGTTGCAGAAGACCCATTGGAAGATGCCGTGGAGATTTATTCTGGGCACAGATCGAACATGCCGCTACATAAGAGGCGATGTCAGCACGGAGAGTTGGCCACCAGAACTACCGAGAGACGACCCAAGACAACTGGTTCCTCCCCGGATGCCCGGCAGTTTTGGAGTTATGGTAGGTACGCAGCAGACGGGTGCGCAACCCCTCGGGTACAAAACATCTACCCTCCGGTCTCTCGGGAGGAGCGTCAGTTTGAGCCGCCAAAATCTGCTCCCCAAGGGGAGAAGTTAGACTGGTGCGAATGGCAGCCAGGATCTGATCCGGAGGTATGACCGAGGTTGGCTCAGAGTCCTCCCTGGACAACTCAGAGTATTACCGCGATAATGCATCAGCCCTGACATTCTTGGAACCCGGCAAATAGGAGACTACATAGTTGAACCGCGACAAGAACAAGGCCCATCTGGCCTGACGGGGTGTCAATCTTTTGGCCTCCGAAAGATAAGTCAGGTTCTTATGATCGGTAAGAATGAGGACTGGAACCGCGGAGCCTTCGAGCAGGTGCCTCCATTCCTTGAGAGCCAGAATGATTGCCAACAACTCCCTATCTCCAATCTGGTAGTTGCACTCTGCAGAGGAAAGCTTCCTGGAGTAGAACCCACAGGGAAGTAGGGGTCCATCGGGCGACCGACGTTGAGACAGGAGAGCGCCTACTCCCATCTCGGATGCATCAACCTCAAGGACGAAGGGCAATCCAGGATTGGGATGAGACAGTATCGGAGCCGAAGCGAAGGCGGATTTCAGAGCCTCGAAAGCTACGATGGCCTCGGATGGCCACTCGTGAGGATTACTGCCCTTTTTGGTTAGGTCTGAGAGAGGCTTTGCCAGCGTGGAGAAGTTCCTGATGAACTTCCGATAGTAGTTGGCAAAACCCAAAAAGCGCTGAATGGGCCGAAGACCATTGGGACGAGGCCACTGCAGAACCGCCGAAACCTTCTGAGGGTCCATGGAGAATCCCTCCGCAGAAATGATGTAGCCTAAAAAGGCAACTTGGGATTGATGGAATTCGCACTTCTCAAGTTTACAAAAAACTTCGTTCTCACGTAATCGTTGCAGCACCTGCTTGACATCCTGGATATGGGACTCCATGGAGGCAGAGTAAACCAGGATGTCATCCAGGTAAACCACAACGCACTGCTGCAACAAGTCACGCAGGACATCATTTATGAATTCCCCCTCGTTTGATCTTGTATGGAGAATGGGGGAAGTGTCAGGGCAGGGCTGTGGAACGGACAGGTAGGCCTAGTGGCAGGGTAACGCACTGGCTGACGACAACCACCACCAACAGACCGAAGTCCCTCAGGGCGCGGAGTCTAAGTCCCAGGTTGCCCTTCACCAGGGCCCCTGATGGTGGGGATGGACTTGACGCAGCCAGGTACCAGGTCGCGGCCCCCGAGACACCCCGGCTGCGGTAATGGCCGCCGCCAATGGCGTGTAGCTGGTGAGAATGACAATAGCGTAGTCAGGCAAGCTGGGTCAACAACAACGGGACAAAACGGTACAGAACAGTAGACAGAGAATCACAGGTCACGGGCCGGGTACAGCAACGGAAGGTCAGATCGAAGGAAAACACAGAGAATGGTCTTAATCACAAGCCGAGTCAGAATACCAGAAGAGTCACGAGCGTATACACAGAGCTGTAGGAAGACAAAGACACAAGACACAAGTGCAAAGAGCATGTGCGGGCCACAGGCTTATATGTCATCAGCCACACCCCTCTGGGGGATGGACCTCAGAGACCTGAAGGCATAAAAGGATTCCCACCATGCACAGCAGAATCCAAGATGGACGCCAGCACATGGAGTAACAAAACCTCAGGGAAAAGGTAGGACCTTGACAGCAGGCGAGTGAAAATTTCAAGACCTGCCCTATTGTATTGTTTTAATAGTCATTATTGCCTTATTTGTGTATGACTTCTGTTTTGAGGCCCTGTGTGATCAGCTACTGGTATGCCCCCCCACCACTTTTCTTTGTGTCCCCCTACTTAGTATGATGCAGGTCTTCTTTATTCTTGCACTCATCCTAATATATTTGCCTTGGCAATCTATTCAAGGTAATAGCCCCTTTAGAGCATATAGTTAGTTTTTATGATTTTCTTGTTTTTCCACTATTCGATGTGGAGCTAATACTATTCTTTGCTTTCTATTGTATGTACCTTGAGCTGAGATATGCCCCAAAGGCTCTGTTTTGACATTTTTCTTTATTTTTGAGCTGTTGTATGTATTGTGGGACCGGGAAGCACCTTGAACAGCAAAGAGAGCGAACGGCTTCATGTGTACTGGGTGAGTCAACTCCATCCACAAGGAGCTTGGCCTGTATGTTGCTGACCCCTGAACTCTGCACCCTGTGCGATATGCACCCCTGTGCAATACACACTCCTGAGCCTTGCACATTGCATGATTTGTACTCCTGAGCCCTACTCTCTGTGAGATAAGCACTCTTAAGCTGTGCAAAATATGCATTCCTGAACCTTGTGCCCTGTGCGATACACATTTCCCTGCCATGGACACACTCACCATTTCACTTCTCTCCTCTGGTAGGGAGGCAATGAGGATGTGTGATCCCGCACCTCTGCTCTGAAATAAAAAAAGCCCTGAGTTAGACACAAAGTGTAAGGGACCACCAGGCGGTACCACTAGCACTCCACTGGCCAGGCGTCCCCAGCGCACGGTATCTAAGCCCCAGGGTACGTGTTCACCAGAGCCCCTGATGGTGGGGATGGACTTGAAGTACCCCGAGACCAGGTCGTGGCTACTGAGCACGCCTGTCAGTGGTAGCGGTATTCGCCAGGGGCTCCCGCAGGGAAGAGCCTGATGTGAGGAGGTCGGGTGATCCCGTCGGGATGGATGGATGGCTGAGCAAGTGCGGGGTCAAACGGGCCGGGTCGGTAACAGTGGGGACGGAGCAGTACAAGGCAGCGGGCAGAGAGTAGTCGGGTCACACGCCAGGTCAGCAACGGAAGGTCAGATCCAAACGGGGGCATTCAGGAGAGAGGTCAGGCAAAGCAAGGGTCTGGGCAGGAGAAGGCAACAAGGTCAGGTACAATCCGGGTCAATAACTTACTTAGAACAGGTTCGCAGATACAGGATACAAGGAAAGACCAGAAGGCACTGAATGACAGCTCAGGGCCGTTTAAATATCCCGCCCTGCGCTGCCATTGGTGCCACGCGCGTGCCCGCGGTCCCTACTGCGCATGCGCGAACTCCCTCGCCGCGGACGGCCAGGTCTCAGTGCCCGCATTCTGACACGGGGCAGTGCACTGCGCCTGCGCCGAGCCCGTCGCAGCGGGGATTCCTGACATTGCCCCCCCCCCTACGGGCAACCTCCGGGTGCCCACCCGATCTCTCCACCACGGGTGATCACGAAGGAACCTCCGGACAAGTCGGGGTGCATGGACATTATGGGCTGGTTCCCATGAATTATCATCAGGGCCATAGCCCTTCCATTTAATAAAAAATTGGGTCTGACCCCCCCTCCTTCGGCACTTCAGGATTGTTTCCACCTCAAATTCTTCTTCTCCTTTGACCGTTATGGCCTCCGGAGGTCGAGATTCTCGTTCTGGGAAGGCATCGGGGATTACTGGTTTCAGCAAGGACACATGGAAGACCGGGTGTATCTTGAGTGTGTCGGGGAGGACAAGTTCGTATGCCACCTCATTGACTGCCCGCTTTATGCAAAAGGGGCCTATGAACTTTGATTCAATGAATAGAATTGTTGATTCTCTGATTTATATCGCCATCTTCTGGTTAAAATGTGATAAAAGCGTTAATTGACTGGTATATTTAATTCATGATCTTTTGATCAATATATGCATTGTTAAAATTGCTAAGCCTCTTCCCTCTCTGTTGTCTCCAGCCGTCTGTCTTTTTAATTATATTCAACAAAGACCAGCAGCTGTGCTAAGTATTTAGCCCCCCCTTTTTTTCTTCCATAGGAACAATTGCAGGTTAGCTTTTTTGCATAAATGGGTGGGTCTTTACCCACTATAAATAGGAAATTGAAATGCAGTTGTTTCATTGGTCCTGAC
Organism: Staurois parvus; assembly: GCF_062004578.1. Lineage (NCBI taxonomy): Eukaryota > Metazoa > Chordata > Amphibia > Anura > Ranidae > Staurois > Staurois parvus. The sequence continues at coordinate 262,905 of NW_028317998.1, forward strand.
GAAGCTGAGTGAGATACGCCCATCGGCGAAACGCGTTGACGTCATACGTCAGATACGTCACTTCCGGTCATGCGCATTAGGTGGAACGCACGCTGACCCATAAGGAGGAAGCCATCTTCACATGCCATGAGGCAAGTGTGAGCAGCACAAGCGCCAAGAAGGGGCTGGAACCCGCGGTATATCGGCGGATGTCAGCGGTGGTTCCTAGGCCTCTGTGGCCGTGTATGGCAGTACCCATGAAGGACATTTCTTTCATTCCTAATACCCACAGCACAGGTGGTGAGTGGACTGTTACAGGACATTAGATATATGGTCCTCTGTGATCTATATGACCTTTATATCTTATTGAGTGTAAACTCTGTCAGTGACTTCCCACATATCATTTGTCTCACTACAGGATGGGGACATCATGGTGCTTTGTATAAGATACAGGATATATCACATATATCTCAACAGGCAGAAGATCTTTTGGGATATGTCCTGTTTTTCCTACGAAAGGTGGTGTGTAGTCCACATATAGTGGTGAAGATACCATTTCAAGCAGAGTGCTGCTTTTTGCATCTTTTCTTCCATCCTGGGAATAAATGGGGCATATTTTCATTCAAGAGCTCTAGGATACAGCTGTTTATATTACAGATGAATGGACCCCAACCACTTGTGCCGGTACAGGAATGTATTGCATCATATATTTGACATTTATGTCTCCCTCCATACAGGCCTGAGGCTTGTTGTTCTCTTTTTGACGCATATTGTGCTTGCTGCATTGCATACATGTGATACTTATATCCATAGTACAATTTTTGGATTCCCTGACTGGGATTCACCATAATGGTATTGTTCTATTTATAAATTCAATATTATGGTATGCCTATGGTATAATTTTTGGATACACCTCTTTTGGGAAGTGTTCACCTATGTGTCTGTGCTACAGGGACATTAGACTCCTGCAGTCATTTTTTCTGTTGCACATGCATTTAGATCGGTCTTGGTGTCATTTTATATGGTTTTAGGTCTGTGTGTATTGTCTCATACTGAGGTGATGGTAAACCAGGGCGAACGCCCATATGTCATATTTATATGTGTGTAATAAAGCATAATTTTTGGAAAATTTTCCTGAGTGTCACGTTCTGTTCATAATGTAGCCGCTTTTTCTGTGAATTTCTTTTCACAAATCCCCCTTTTTTGAAAACCTCCGGGTGCCCACCCGATCTCTCCACCACGGGTGATCACGAAGGAACCTCCGGACAAGTCGGGGTGCATGGACATTATGGGCTGGTTCCCATGAATTATCATCAGGGCCATAGCCCTTCCATTTAATAAAAAATTGGGTCTGACCCCCCCTCCTTCGGCACTTCAGGATTGTTTCCACCTCAAATTCTTCTTCTCCTTTGACCGTTATGGCCTCCGGAGGTCGAGATTCTCGTTCTGGGAAGGCATCGGGGATTACTGGTTTCAGCAAGGACACATGGAAGACTGGGTGTATCTTGAGTGTGTCGGGGAGGACAAGTTCGTATGCCACCTCATTGACTGCCCGCTTTATGCAAAAGGGGCCTATGAACTTTGGTCCTAATTTCTTTGATGGACATAGCATTTTCAAGTTCGTTGTTGCCAACCACACTTTATCCCCGGGCTGCAGCACCAGGTCCCCTCTTCGTCTTTTGTTAAACGCCTTCTTGTAGTCCTCCTGGGCCCGAGCAATAGCCTCCTGTAGTATCTTATTGTTGGAGGAGAAGAAAGCTAGCATGTCCTGTGTCGCCGGAACTGGGCATTCAGGGACCAAGTCAGGGAGAAAGACAGGGTGAAATCCGTAGTTTGAAAAAAACGGTGATTGCCCTGTTGCGGAATGGTTGGCGTTGTTGTACGCGAACTCCGCCAGGGGTAGGAGTGGTAGCCAATTATCCTGTAGGAAGGATGTGTAGCAACGCAGGTACTGTTCTAGGGTCTGGTTGGTCCTCTCGGTCTGTCCATTGGTCTGGGGGTGGAACGCAGAGGAGAGGGATAATTTGATATCCAAGGCCTTACACAGTGCCCTCCAAAATTTAGACGTGAATTGGACCCCTCGATCCGAGACGATGTCCTCCAGGATTCCATGTAGTCTTACAACTTCCTGGATAAAAATTCACGCAGTCTCGGCTGCTGACGGAGTCTTCTTTAACGGTAAAAAGTGAGCCATTTTCGATAACCGATCAATGACTACGAGGATCGCGGTGTGGTCTTGAGACGGGGGGAGCTCGACTATAAAGTCCATTGCGATCCTTTTCCAAGGTCGCTCGGGGATCGGCAAGGGCCGCAGCAGCCCCCAGGCCTTGTTCCTCGATGGCTTGTTCTTCTGACATATGGTGCAAGATTTTACGTAGAGCCTGCAATCCTTGGCCATGTTTGGCCACCAAAAGGAACGTTGGAGAAGTTCCAGGGTCTTCGCTGGGCCAAAGTGTCCCGCCATTGGATGGTCATGACACTGCCCCAAGACAAGGGTTCGGACCTCTTCGGGTACCATGATCAATCCTTCCTTCCAGAGGAGTCCCCCCTTTTTTTGGTGGGGTACCCCAGCTGGGGTCACTGTGGTCGTGGATGCATCCATTAGTTTGAACCGAAGGTCAGTTTGGAGAGCCAAGAAATTCCCTGAGGACAGAATAGTATCAGGTACCGGTTCTTCTTTGGAGTCTTCGAACATGCGTGATAGCGCATCGGGTTTTGTATTTTTGGACCCAGGCCTGTAAGTGATATGGAATATGAATCTGGAGAAAAACAGTGCCTATCTTGCCTGCCGCGGACGTAACCGTTTGGCAGTCCTCAGGTACTCGAGATTTTTATGATCAGTGAAGATCAAGATGGGGTGTGAGGCCCCTTCCAGCAAGTACCTCCATTCTTCCAGTGCAGTTTTGATGGCTAACAACTCCCGATCACCAATATCGTAGTTCTTCTCGGCTGGGGTGAGCTTCCTTGAGAAAAACGCTATGGGGTGGAGTAATTCTTTGGTGCCTTTTCTCTGGGACAGGATGGAACCCACCGCATTCTCAGATGCGTCTACCTCCAGTGCGTAGGGCAGGGAAGCGTCTGGATGGCCCAAAATGGGTGCCGTGGTAAATAGTTTTTTCAAGGCCTCAAAGGCTTCCTGAGCCTCCGGCGTCCATCTGAAGCGGGTTCCAAGTTTGGTTAGCTGAGTTATGGGGGAGACCAGACTCGAGAAGTTCCTAATGAATTTCCGATAGAAATTCGCAAAGCCTATAAAGCGCTGGATGCCCTTTTTGTCTGTGGGCACAGGCCAATCTAAAATTGCAGAGACCTTCTGAGGGTCCATTGCGATTCCCGTGGTGGAGATAATCAACCCCAGAAACGCAATGCTGGACTGCTCGAAACTGCACTTATCTGCTTTGGCGTATAACCCATGCTGGTGCAATCGACCCAATACCTTTGTCACGTGTATTCTGTGATCCTCCAGAGAGGATGAGAAGATCAGTATATCGTCTAGGTAAACTATTACAAAAACGTCAAGGTAATCCCGGAAAATGTCGTTTACAAAATGTTGGAATGTGGCTGGGGCATTGCACAGTCCAAATGGCATTACCAGATATTCGAAATGCCCAAACCGGGTACGAAATGCTGTCTTCCACTCATCCCCTTCCCTTATGCGAACCAAGTTGTAGGCCCCCCTGAGATCTAGTTTAGTAAATATTGCCGCAGCCTTCAGGCTCTGAAATAATTCGGGTACCAATGGCAGTGGGTAACGATTTTTAATTGTGACTCTGTTCAGTTCACGATAGTCAATGCAGGGTCGCAGAGATTTGTCTTTTTTCTCTACAAAGAAGATCCCCGCTCCGGCTGGTGAAGTAGAGGCACGGATGAACCCCTTCTGGAGACTGTCCTCTATGTATTCCTTCAGGGCCCCCAATTCTAGCTCAGACAGGGGAAAAATCCGTCCAAAAGGGATCTCGGAGCTGGGCAACAGATCAATTGGACAGTCATACGGGCAGTGGGGGGGCAAGGTGTCTGCCCCCCGCTTACTGAATACATCTAAGAATTCGTGGTATGCTGCGGGAATAACCTGTTTCAGGTCGGAGTCTCCCTCGGAGCACAGGAGGACCTGGGGGGCTGCAGAGCCCGCAGTGTGACAGTGTTCCTGACAATACGGGGACAGAAACAAGATAGACCCGGTTTCCCAGTCAATTTGGGGGTTATGGGCCCGCAACCAAGGGAGTCCCAAAATGACTGGAAAAAGAGGTGACGCAATGGCATCTAGGCGGAGGAATTCCTGATGCTGGTTAGCAATGGTAGTGGCGATAGGGGGAGTTTCCTGGTTAACTACTCCTGACTTTATCTGGGAGCCATCTGCCAGAAATATGTTAAAGCCCCGTTTTCTGGGCTGGAGGGGAATCCCCTGCTGATGAGCAAAATCTAAATCCAGGAAATAACTGCATGCCCCTGAATCAGCTATGGCCGTCACCTCCACGGTCCTTTCTGGAAGCTGAAAGGAGAGGGGCACCACTAAGTATTGGGACAGACTGACCTTGCCAATAGCCAGAGAAGAAAAAGAGGTGCACTTACTCATTTTCTGAGGGCAGGATGGTACCATATGATCGGCTTCACCGCAGTAGAAGCAGAGGTTCAGAGAGCGTCTCCGCTGGCGTTCTTCTGGCGATAATTTAGGCCGAGTCAGGCCTAGTTGCATTGGTTCCTGCGCATCTCCTGGAAGTGGGTTCTGGATCTTTGTTCTGGTTTGTTGGCTTGGGCCTGGAATTGGACCCCATGCATTTCCGTGACCCTGACCGGACCTCTCCAACCTGCGTTCCCGCAGTCTACGGTCTATTTGAATCGTCAGGGCTATTAGGTCTTCTAGTGACTCGGGAACCCCCACTCGGGCCAGCTCATCCTTCAAGGGCTCTGACAGACCCATACGGAACTTGTGTCGCAACGCAAACTCGTTCCAGCGTGTGTCCCCCATCCAACACCTAAATTCAGAGGCGTATTCTTCTGCCACCCGGCGGCCCTGTCGAAGCGTGGATAACGTTGCTTCAGCAGAGGCTGCCCGCTGTGGATCATCATAAAGGATGGCCATAGCTTCAAAAAAACCGCTGACCGTTCCCAGGTGAGGGTCATGGTTTGCCCTTAACCGATGGGCCCAATCTTGGGGTTCACCCTGCAATAATGAAATTAAAAATCCCACTTTCACTGATTCCGTTAGGAAGGTGCGGGGTTGCAATTCAAAAAACAGGATGCAGGAATCCCGAAAAGACCTGAAGCGTGTTCGGTCCCCGTGAAAACGCTCAGGTAGTGGTACTCGGGGTTCAACCCTCGGTAGAGGAGCAGAGGCCCCTGAAGCTGGCCCCAGAGCTTCTTCCACCGGGGGAGCGGAAACAGGGGCCTGTGGAGCAGGGCCAGATGCAGAGCGGGTCTGGAAACGGTTTTCCAGGTGCGTGCATTTGTCCTGCAAGGTTGCCACAGCCTGTGTCAGGGCTGATAGGTGCCTGCAAATATCTTCCAGCGGGGCTGACCCTCCTCCAGGCTCAGTCATGGCCTTCTGGTACTGTAAGGGACCACCAGGCGGTACCACTAGCACTCCACTGGCCAGGCGTCCCCAGCGCACGGTATCTAAGCCCCAGGGTACGTGTTCACCAGAGCCCCTGATGGTGGGGAGGACTTGAAGTACCCCGAGACCAGGTCGTGGCTACTGAGCACGCCTGTCAGTGGTAGCGGTATTCGCCAGGGGCTCCCGCAGGGAAGAGCCTGATGTGAGGAGGTCGGGTGATCCCGTCGGGATGGATGGATGGCTGAGCAAGTGCGGGGTCAAACGGGCCGGGTCGGTAACAGTGGGGACGGAGCAGTACAAGGCAGCGGGCAGAGAGTAGTCGGGTCACACGCCAGGTCAGCAACGGAAGGTCAGATCCAAATGGGGGCATTCAGGAGAGAGGTCAGGCAAAGCAAGGGTCTGGGCAGGAGAAGGCAACAAGGTCAGGTACAATCCGGGTCAATAACTTACTTAGAACAGGTTCGCAGATACAGGATACAAGGAAAGACCAGAAGGCACTGAATGACAGCTCAGGGCCGTTTAAATATCCCGCCCTGCGCTGCCATTGGTGCCACGCGCGCGCCCGTGGTCCCTACTGCGCATGCGCGAACTCCCTCGCCGCGGACGGCCAGGTCTCAGTGCCCGCATTCTGACATGGGGCAGTGCACTGCGCCTGCGCCGAGCCCGTCACAGCGGGGATTCCTGACACAAAGGTACTAGCATCAACTGAGGCTTCACACAAAAATTTTAGTGCCTGGACTATCTAGTCTGTCAAGGCCAACAACACAGAGGTACCTGTTCTCATGCAAGTTCCTGATGTAAAAGTCCAGCCCACTAAGTGATGATTTGAGAAATTAAAGCTGAAACTTTAACAGGTATAACCAGATTTCCAACAATGGTGTACACAAAATGGACAAGTACACTCCATCAGTTCCTTAAAAGATAAAGCTTCCTCCACAGAGATAATATTTGCTTATTCAGAAATTGACAAGTCCTCTACAGGTGGAGAGATCCATTTTTTAGTAAAATCCTCTGCAAAAGGGTAACAGATAAAAAAGCTTTTTGGTAATACAAATGCCTTATTAGGGCATTTGCTTATTAAATCCGAAGACACCAGAGGGCTCAGAACAAAATACACGAGAAATCTCCATTTTGAGAGTTTCACAAACTGCCTGAATCTGAGATGAAACAAACTCCTTTTCACAAAAAAGGGAGAGAATAGAATCATCATTCTTGCTGTCTGCAGACTGCAGTAGAAACATGAGTCCTCAGGAATGCCAAGACCTGCTGGATCCTGAATAACATCAACAGACAAGTCTGGGGAGGCAAATGATGGGGGAGGATGTTTTCATGATCCCAGCTCATCATGGGGAGTATATGGGCTTAATCTTGGACACTCCAGTGAAGGACCAGATGAGGCACTGCCTGAGCTCTGCCATGGGATCCGAGAGAGGCTGAGGGCTTCTGAAGAGTGTAGGTAGAGGCTGACAAGGCTGACACTGGAGATGGCTGACTGTTTTTGTTTTTATTCTGAAGAGGTGCAGGTGACTGCTGGAAGAACGAATCTCTCTGTGGCTTCGGGGATGGCTGGCTGCTTTCTCTCTCTCGCCTCTTCATTTTTTTTTTCTCTTTTTTTTTTGGGAGGGCGCCTGATTTTTGTGTTTCCTAGGGCAGCATAAAAACAAAATACACCACTGATCTTACGGTTACATTCATTTTCAGTGCAGACACATAACTCATGTTATGCAGCAGTGGTGTGCTACAATATAAAGCCATTTGAATTTATAGGGTTAACATTGGTATAAACTGGATTATAAAACATGTACATTAATTATAGGATGGTGAAATAAACATTGCAAACTAGCAAAGGTGTTAGTATTTTTATAGCCTATGATTGATTTGCATTCTTTAGAGGGATGTCACTTTGTGGGGGACAGCATGGACTACAAGTAGCTATAGCAACAACAAAGGCCAGTCAAATGACCCTGCCTTTCCAAGGTCTCCCTAAGTGGTGGGAGATGATGTGGCCTGTCAGCATTGCTTATTATGGTGATTTGATTGGTTAGATGTTCATTTATGGCTAATAATGATGTGTAGCACTGTCATGTGCTGCCCAAGCATAGCACATTAACAATATATTTACTGCACACACTTGTCATTTTGTTAATGCCGTTCACAAGTAATGTGTTTCCCTAGAGTCATCTATCTACAAAACAGCAGTGCTTCATTCTTGGAAGACTTACAGCTGCCAGTTTCCAGTAGAATTTCATGCATTATGCATGAAGACAGACAGATCAAGCACACACGCTATGTTTTTATTACTGCCTGAACTGCCAAAATGGCCTTCTGGACATTATGGTGGAATATATTCAAACAATTTTGCATTATATATTTCTCAGACATTTTAGGTTGGTGTCTATCCAGGCATTGTTCCTGTAGTGATAAACAGTATTTATTACTAAATTTGATATTGTAAGCAGGCTTGTAAAATTCCTGCAGAGACCACTGATAGGAGGTCAGTAGCTATTGGAATACGTGTGTGGGCAGGCTCTTGAGATTTATGGCAGCAGTATCCTTTTGCTGGAATCACTGTATGCATGTGGCATGGGATAGAGGGATGGGAGGCAGGTAGAGCTCCTAATCAAGCAGACTGTGCTGAAAATTCTAGTTGGGATTTATGTGCAGAAAGGGCATTGTGTTGTCTGCCCAAACGTAAAACTAGGAGCACCCTGAATATTTGACAGATCCTCATGTATTTTCTGTCCAGTATACAAATATATATGTATAGCTCTGTCCCTTTAAATAAACTATAACAGAACATATGAATATAGTGCTAACCCTTTAAATTTGACTGTGGTTTACAAACAAACAAGTAGTGTACCCACATACGGTTTAAAATAAAAAAAACAAAACAAAAAATGAACAAAATAAAGTCTCAAAGTCCACTGTGAGCTCTTATAAGGGAAACACATCCACACACAAACAAAGTGGCAATACACCGTGTGGAATGAAATCCAAAGGTAATCTTCCACTGCTACCACCAAAAGTTGTGCTCCTTACCAGATGATTAGACACCCTTTCTCATGGAGGTCTACAGCGCTTGTCTCACACATATGGGTTTCAGGGTGCTTGGCTCTCAATTGGTCTCCTTCAGAACACTCTACCCAGACCGTCCAATATGCTCTATGTACCAAATAATTAAAAGAAAAGCAGACCATACATAGTGTAACACTGTAAATGACCTCAAATGTATTCAGTAGCAGATGTACTCACAAAGCAGTAACTATAAATGCAAGTACATGCGTGGTGCATGATGACATCAGACAATGACGTTTTCACTGTTTATCAGATAAATAATTCCCATCATGCTCCTTCAAATTTTCTCATCACTGCGAGAGGATTTATTCTCCACATGAAGTAACTGAATTAGTGTCTGTTAATGTCACTGTTCATTGCAAACTCTACCTTTTACACCTTTTAAATGTCCTCTTCCCTGCATGACTGACAGACACACCTGCAACAGTGCAAAGCTATATCAGATTACATCAGTGGGAGTTGCGATTTTCTACACCCTGTTTCATCTATGCACCCACTGTAGGAGTAAATGCAAACAAAATAGTAAAACTAGGCTTTATTAATGTTGCCTAGTCTTACTGTAAAAAAAAAATTAAAAACCTGATAACCACCTCACAAAAGAGAGAAATAAGGAACATAAACTATTTAAAATAAACATTGTATTGCTATTTGCATCATTTTTGTTTATTAATTATTGATATTGAATATTTTTTTACATTGTTTATATAACAGAATTAAAGTGTATCTAAACCTAAATCTCAAAACCCAGAAATTACAGTTGTGTCCAAAATTATTCAACCCCCAATGCTGTAAAGGGGTTTAGGGACTATAGTGTACATTTGGAATTGTATTCAGAATCAAATCCTACAAGGACGTTGTAACTACCCAAATGCAACTAAAATGACATCAATTGTTTATGTAATACAGTAGTAAATGGTTCTTATGTGGTTTCTTCATTGCCACAATTATTCAACCCCTTAAAGACTACCACTCTGAAGAACAGAGGTTCATACAGGTGCTTTCCATCAGGTATTGAAAACACCTGTGGATGTCACCGAGCAGCAATCAAGCATAATAAGCACCAATTAGGCAGCTTTAAAATGACTGTGATACTCAGCTCCTTCTAGACATTTACTGGTGTGGTTACAAACATGGTGAAGGCAAGAGAATGGTCCAGGAAGACAAGAGAAGAGGTGATTTCTCTTCACAGGAAGGGCAATGGCTATAAGAAGATTGCAAAGATGTTAAACATACCAAGAGACACCTTAGGAAGCATCATTCGCAAATTCAAGGCAAAGGGCACTGTTGAAACGCTACCTGGTCGTGGCAGAAAGAAGATGCTGACTTCGACTGCTGTGCGCTACCTGAAGCGTAGAGTGGAGAGAAGTCCCCGTGTGACTGCTGAGGAACTGAGAAAAGATTTGTCAGATGTGGGTACAGAAGTTTCAGCCCAGACAATAAGACGCACACTGCGTAATGAAGGCCTCCGTGCCAGAACTCCCAGGCGTACCCCCTTGCTGTCTCCAAAGAATAAGAAGAGTCGACTGCAGTATGCCAAAAGCCATGTGGACAAACCACAAAAGTTGTGGGATAGTGTTCTGTGGACTGATGAAACAAAATTAGAACTGTTTGGGCCCATGGATCAACGCTATGTTTGGAGGAGGAAGAACAAGGCCTATGATGAAAAGAACACCTTGCCTACTGTGAAGCATGGTGGAGGGTCAATCATGCTTTGGGGCTGTTTTGCTTCTGCAGGTACAGGGAAGCTTCAGCGTGTGCAAGGTACCATGAATTCTCTTCAGTACCAGGAGATATTGGATGGAAACGTGATGCAGTCCGTCACACACCTGAGGCTTGGGAGACGTTGGACCTTTCAACAGGACAATGATCCCAAGCATACCTCCAAGTCCACTAGAGCATGGTTGCAGAGGAAAGGCTGGAACATTTTGGAGTGGCCATCGCAGTCACCAGACTTAAATCCGATTGAGAACCTCTGGTGGGACTTAAAGAAAGCAGTTGCAGTGCGCAAGCCTAAGAATGTGACTGAACTGGAGGCCTTTGCCCATGAAGAATGGGCGAAGATACCCGTAGATCGCTGCAAGACACTTGTGTCAAGCTATGCTTCACGTTTAAAAGCTGTTATAACTGTAAAAGGATGCTGTACTAAGTACTAAGATTGAATGTCACTTGGGGGTTGAATAAAACTGATAATGCTGTGAGCACAGAAAAGACATTTGTGGTTATTTCATTATAACTGTTATGTTATATTTGTCTGACCTACAAGTGCCTCTTTAATGTAAATGTAAGCAAGATGACTGAATGATCAAAAGCAATGTCAAACTGGCCAAAACACTCAATTTCAGTGGGGGTTGAATAATTTTGGACACAACTGTATTATATTGCAGTTTAATAGTACTTGGTGTGGTGGCTGCATGTTTTGTTTTTTTTCAAACTTCTTTTGCTTTATTTTCACCCAGTAATTTTGTAAATAATGCCCTTCCTGTCCTTGGATGGCTACATCACTCCTCATTTATATCTGTGGAGGAAGCCATGGTTGTCACCTTAAAATGGTTCTAAAGGCTGAAGGTTTTTTACCTTCATGCATTCTATGCATGAAGGTAAAAAAACCTTCTGTGTTCAGTCCCTCCCTAATACCTGGGCCCCCTCTTGATCCAGTGGTCTCTGTCTTTTCATTGGCCAAGACACAGCAACAAGACCAGCGGCTCCCACTGCTGTCAATCACAGCCAGTTTTTGACAAATCCCTTTAAAAAAAAAAAAAAAATTGTCTCCCTGAAGTACATCCAAAGTCAATCATGATGAACACCATCACAGCTGCCGCCCTGAAAAAAAAGGTGGCATGCTGGGTCAATGACATCACGAGGCGGCAGGTTAACCCGGTGATGCCACTGGGTGGCTGCAACCATTGGCTTATTTAAGAGTTGTCAGATGATGGGAGCCTTCATTGGGAGCAGAGCTCTTTTATTTGGGGGTCAGCAGTGGTTTATCATGATTGACGTTGGATCTACATTAAGGGGCAGTTTTTTTTTAAATAAAGGACTTGTCAAAAACTGGTTGTGTTTTTATTCACTTTTTACACTTTTTTTAGTGAATGAGTAGTACCCCATACTCATTCACATAAGGGGGGCCAGGATCTGGGGCCCCCTTGTTAAAGGGTGCTTCAAGATTCCAATAAGTCATCCCTGCAGACCCCCACGACCACAGCCCAGGGTTGTGGGGAAGAGACCCTTGTCCTTATCAACATGGGGATAAGATCCCCCCCTTTCCTGACCTGCCGGGCTGCATGTTTGGATAAGGGTCTGTTATGGATTTTGGGGGGGCCCCCACACCATTTTATCTTTTTAATTGTGGCATGGGGTTCCCCTTAAAATCCATACCAGTCCTGAAGCTCTTGGTATGGATTGGGGGGGAGCCCACGCTGTTTATTTCCCAATTTGTCATTTTTTTTTATTTGCCAGCAATCAGTTTGTTTATATTCAGCTGTCAGTGGGAAACCCAGCTGATGAATCATCGGTTGTCAAAGATGTGGCCGCTCCTTAACAACCATGTTGTGTATTGGTTGTTAAGGATGCCAGTGGCCCACTCCTTGACAACCAGGTAGTCAGCACAAAATGCAAAATGCATTAAAAAAATGCACAAAAACGCATCAAAAATAGGTGTGAAAAAAAAAACGCAAGGTGCACCTGGAAATGTGAACCTAGCCTAAAAGCTGTTTGAAATAAAAAAGACTAATAGAAGGAGAAACAAACATCCTCAGTGGCTATACAAAGACGACCCAAAAGATCAGAAGATATGGGTAGTCTAGAGTCAGCCACAGAATGACTCCTACAATAACCTTTTAAAGTGTGCTGTACTGAAACATGCACTAATGGGCGCCATGCATGCGCATGAAAAAGGAAACTCACAGCAGAGTCTTCCCAATTTGTGAGTAAGAGTAATTATGTGACATCAAAAAATTTTAAAGCGGTAAGACAAGACTTTCAGAAAACGGCGCCTGTTGTAAGCTATGAGTTTCCAGAAAGCAACACCACATTGACCACACTGCTTGATAACACTCCCACATGGTAGGAGCAACAGAGGCTCGGACTGCAAGACATACTGGAGTCAACTCAGGTCCCATAAGTGTGGGGGGCACAATAGGCAAAGAGGATCCGCTTCTAGTACCAACCATTAAAATTGATCTATATGTAAATGGGATAACGAGTAAGCTATAACATTGCATTGTTGTTGTATGCATTGCATAGATCATTGTTTAAATAAACATTTAAAAACCAGATGGGAAAGGATAGCAATAACTGACAGAGATTTATACGACAAACAATTTATCTCACCTTGATTGAATGAAGTCATATCTTGTGATCCTGAAATTTAGAACCCCATAGATCAAGAGCTACTAAAACCGGAAAAAGCTCTAAAAGAATAATATTGTTCATGAGACCTTTGTCACACCAAGTATTTTGCCAAACATCAGCAGACCAGTGTCCCTGGCAATAAACTCCATAACAACATGCTCCTGAAGCATCTGTAAGCAAATTAAGAGCAGAAGCCGCTCAAAAGGGGGCCTGCCATAATGAGCAACTATTAAAAAGTGATAAACAATGTTGCCAAACAAACATCTTCCCTGAGATCCGACGTAATCCTCACAAAATGAAGCGGTGAAGAAATTCCCACAATAGAACAATATAATCTCTGACCCATAGGCATAACCCATGAAGCAAAGGCCAGGAGACCTAGTACAGATTTAGTTGAACTTTATGCTTAGAAAGAGTGAAGTCCAACAACACCCGTATCTTAACAACCTGGAAATCAGAATTCCATAGCAACTGTGTCAACTGTGATACCTAAGAATACAGACTTTTCGGGTGCCAATGGAACATCAAAATGCAACATATATTGAATTCCATAAATAAATATAAGCAGTCTTCTGAATCAGCCTTTCCAGTAAATAGGAAGTCATCTATATAAGCAGCAGAGTGGCTAAATGAGTATCACTTCCACTTGGCAACAATGTTGCCAAACAAACATCTTCCCTGAGATCCGACGTAATCCTCACAAAATGAAGCGGTGAAGAAATTCCCACAATAGAACAATATAATCTCTGACCCATAGGCATAACCCATGAAGCAAAGGCCAGGAGACCTAGTACAGATTTAGTTGAACTTTATGCTTAGAAAGAATGAAGTCCAACAACACCCGTATCTTAACAACCTGGAAATCAGAATTCCATAGCAACTGTGTCAACTGTGATACCTAAGAATACAGACTTTTCGGGTGCCAATGGAACATCAAAATGCAACATATATTGAATTCCATAAATAAATATAAGCAGTCTTCTGAATCAGCCTTTCCAGTAAATAGGAAGTCATCTATATAAGCAGCAGAGTGGCTAAATGAGTATCACTTCCACTTGGAAGTACTAGGGTTGTCGGTTTGAATCCTAACCACGGTACCACCTGCTTGGAGTTTGCATGTTCTCCTTGTGCCTGTTTGGGTTTCCTCCAAAGACATGCTGGTAGGTTAATTGGATCCTTTCTAAATTGGCCCTAGTATGTGTATGTACGAATGTAAGTTAGGGACCTTAGATTGTACACCCCTTGAAGGTTAGGGATTGATGTAAATGTACAATATCTATGTAAAGCGCTCCATAAATTAATGGCACTATATAAGTACCTGTAATAATAATCTATGTAATACAGTAAATTGCACAAACCCATCTGATAACAAACTATCAATTCAAGAAAAGTAGAGAACAGCTCAAAATAGTGGCAAGATAATGAACACCCATCAGGAGACACTTATCGAAATAATAACATCTCTGAAAACAAAAAAGCAGAACAAAACAAAAAGCAGATTTAATATCTGCTTTTGCAAGAAGAGCTGAACCACCAACTCACCTAATTTTTAAGTAAAGCATTATTAAAAGATGAATATGAAGCTGAATATAATGCAGGATCAATTTCATCATTTAATGTGGTTGTAAAGGCTCAAAGTTTTTTTTACCTAAATGCATTCCATCAAACCTTCTGTGTGCAGCAGCCTCCTCAGCCCCGCTAATACTTACATGAGCCCCATCATGATCCAGCGATGTGCACGAGACCCCCGAGCAAGGAAAAAACTCATGCAAGATAGCCATCGTCTGACGGTTTGGATAAATTTGAAGCCATAACAACATGTTTTCCAGTATCACTGGCATTACTGCCTTTTAGAAAAAGATCTTTGGATGGAGGAGCAGCCAATTTCTTAAAGCAGCAGGAAGCAGGGTGCTTCCCCGAACAGTGAGGGCACTCATGTTTGTACTTAAAGGAGTTAGGCCACTTGCACTGCCCCTCATTAAAAGTAAAACATAATCCTCATCGAACAAACCCTGTATTAGGAACAGATTTAGGAAATTGCTTTTGGGGTAAGACCAAATTCAACCATAATCGCCCATCCTTCATGTCCCATTTCAGTCAGCGCTGCACAGAAAGGACTTGTCATAAAAAAAAAAAGGCCAGGAAAATGTCCTACTCCCGCTAGTATAATTTTTACTTATTGGAACAAACCACTGCAAAGTTCAGGATGTCTTTCATCCAAAACACTAACATAAATATAAAACAATTGTAATTGTTGAAGCTACATGTAACAGATTTGCGCCTGTAGTCCTCAAATTTATCTACATCTTTCTTCTCTATCCTATTATCCTAAGTGGAAGGGAGCAAGGGCAAAAGATAAATGTATTCCCCTTTCCAGAATTTATCTTTGACCACACTACTAAGATGAAAACCCAATGGTGAAATTTTGCAAGGTAAAACTCCTTTTAAATGAGATTCTGGCACAAGTGAAGGAGGAACATGAGAAGGTACAGCAATAACCGCAGAAGAATTAGGAATGGTAGCTGAAACAGTAGAGACAGGATGAGGCAACTGAGATGCTTCAGAATTAGTCTCACTCAACACAGATGCAATACCAGGATAAGAAGTTGGTGGAACATTAGAAGGAGTAGATGCTATCTTCATCAATGTGGAAAAGGAAACAGCAAAATCCCTTTACAATGAGACATCTATAGACTCACCTGCAGGAGACTGAACTGCAGGAATGGTAGGGTTAACCATCACTGATGACAGCTGTGCAGGCGCCTGCATAGAGGGAACCACATCCTTGTTTACCCGGGCATGGTAACCATGGCAAGCAGAGGCAGTAGGGGCGAGGGCTGGCTCCTTAGCAAACTAAACAGTTTCATCCTATGGCCTAGAAGGGTTAGCAGGCAATGCTGGAGCATTATTATGTAAATCATGTCCATTGGAACAGTTTTTACCTCTCTTCTTATTGAGCCACTTTCTCCTGTATTCTCCATTCCTTAGAGGAAATGAGGATTCGAACCGGTGTGGCTCCTTACTATTTCTATACCTTGTCTTGACAGGTGGCACTGTGAATGCAAAGTCCAGAGCTGAGCGGTGAAGGCTGCAGGCAGGAGGAGGATTGTCAGCCAAAGTAAGCAGATGAGGACGTGGACCTGGAAGAGGACCGATGTGGGCACCCGGAGAAGGAAGCAGAATGTGGGATGGCAGCTCTGTAGCCATGGGGGCCAACAACACTTGTACAGCCACTGTTGGAGGGAGAGAAGGACCTGATGATGAGGCCTACACAGGCATGAAGAGACATTGCCATATCCAAGCATCACCATCAGCCTCTCTGGCCTGCTCCATCATTTGGTGCAGTAAATATTTCACGGTGAGTAGGAGAGGCTGCCGCAGATGTGCTTTTTTTCTGTTCAACTGCCGACTGCTTAACTGGTGATGCATGTTCTTCTTTATATAGGTGACAGCTCGTGCTCAGGACCATTAGAGGAACAGGTGACACTTCTACTGCCAATAACAGGTAAGTATGCAAATTTACCCTTTGAATCCAGAACCTTCTCTAGTCTGCCATGGTCCCATAGGTGCAGGGAGGGGGGGGGGGCAATTATATGGCCAACCCCCACATTTCATTCCAAGGGGAATAAAAAGGATCAGTTTCAGTATCTAGATAGTGCCCTTCCCCATGGCATCTCTTCTTCCCATAGCCAGAAACTACCCTGAGCTAAGCTCCACCCATGCTATTTAGGGGATCCTGTCAGAAAGGAAAGGAATTCACCCTCCTTCCTGGAAGGATTTTACAAGAGAAATATACTTAATTGGGCCACTAAGTGGACGCTGCTTACAAGACCTTTACTACCCCCTGTTACCCATCTTAAAGAGCACTTATGAGCAACTGAGTATAAAGAAGAGCAAGTGCACACATTGTTTTGGACGTACTGTCTGCATGCTTGTTATAGACTATTGAGTTTGAAAGCACTGAAGTCAGAGGATCAGCATGCCAGCAAGGCAACTAGCTCTTTCAGAAGATCATCAATAACAATCCTCAGATTTCTCATTGGACATGTTTCAGAATGCATAGCAAAATATAAAGAGATTCCCAATTCCCTAACACAGGCATTGATGTTTCTACATTATTGACCCATTCTGCCTGTCAGGGTTTAAAATAATTACTTTGTGTATCAGGAAATGTTTCATTAGTTTTCCTACTAAAATAATAAAAGATGTTATATTTAAATAATTAACTATTAACTTATCAAATAAGTCTTGAATTTTCTCATACTTTAGTGTGGATAGAACAGAGTCTGTTAAAAATTCTATACCAATGAAAACTCGGTCATCCGCTTGCATGTGAGCATGTGGGTCAATCTGTCCCTGTCACAGTACCTTCTTTTAGGAAGTGCATACTAAGATTTCGAAAGTTAGCTTTTAATCAGTGTTAAATATCTTCAGAAGCACATGATCTCTCTACAAGTATAATAAAATTCTGTTCTATTTTCTGCAGTGGAGTGTTCAGGGTTCATCAGGCTGTGATAAACATGATCTTGTGCAGAGGTTGCATAACCACTGTCAAGCATGTTATTGGTTAAACAGACGGCAAAACCTCTCCGGACAGGGAGTTTTGTCACAGTTTACCATTATTTATAGTTAGGTTGGCATGGCTCTGAAATGATTATCACAAGGGAGGATGAACCAAGCACAGAAATATTGAACATGGTCATTTCAGCATGCATCCTGGTCCACCATGGGGTTTTCAACCAAACATCATTAACATGGTGATTAAAATAGTGATTACTATGACAGCCGAAAACATGCAAAGGCGAGTATAGCACAGTGTAATTAGGAAGATGTGTTTACGAGACACTTGGGAGTACATAGGAAATGCATCCTAATTAATGTTAATTACCAAAGTGGCTGGTCCATGAGATATGTAATGTATGTGTTTGCAGGAGAAAACAAGGAAACATAAGCAATGCTGGTCTTCTTTTTTAAAAAGTACGAGCTCCGGTCATGAAAAAGTACCACTTTAAAAAATGCGGTAAAATACCGTTCAGCGCTTTTCAAAAAAATTTTAAAGTTCACTGAAAATGCTTCTAAAATACTGCATATGGTATTTTTCCAAAATATGCAGTATTTATTTAATGGAACCATGCGGTATTTTATCTCACATGATATCTAGTGGGATGGATACAGTGGAGAAGAATTAGAACCCCTGTCAGTTTTTGTTACTAATAAAGGGATTAAATGGTTTAAACCGTAAAAATAGTCCAACTCACTAAGTCTATGTGGTCCCTGCAGCATGTTTTAATACAAAAGAAAAAAAGGTGGCTGGAATACCAGTCAAAGGGAAACTTCTTTCAAAGGACATGGTGTATCAAAAACAACAAGTTAAATTAAGTAAAAACAAAATATCTTTCTAAATGTCAAATATTGAATGAAAATAGTATCAAAAATACACACATATATAAATACCTTCCACCAATAAAAAATACAATGTTGTCTTTTTTATTGGTGGAAAAGGGGTATGGTTATATATGTGTGTGATTTATGATAATATTTTCATTCAGTAGTTGGTATTTAGAAAGATATTTTGTATTTACTTAAAGTATACATAAAGGAAAACCTTTTTTTAGTTTTGGATAGTGTGGAGAGGTATTAGTACACCTATTAGGTTTTCACTGCTGTCTATCCCCATTAGGGAGATTCGCCCTATTTGTCCTGTTTAATATTATCATTGAAAGTGACATGAAAAGAAAATCCCAAATTTTGTGTTGTCCCCAGAAATGTAGTAGATGGGACATCTTCCAATGGGGACACAGATAGCAAAAAAAGGAAAAAATTGTCAGGGGTTCTAACCCTCCATTACTCTATCCAAAATGAGTTTTGCCTTTAGTTACAATGATCAGTCTAAAAATCGAATGGTAGGTGTATTGTAACAATGAGAGACAGAATAGCAAAAAAAATTCTAAAGAAATGCATGTCTAACAAATTCTGCACTGATTTGCATGTTCATGAGGTAAATAAGTATTTGATCCCCTTCACAAAACATGACTTAGTACTTGGTGGCAAATCCCTTGTTGGCAATCACAGAGGTCAGATGTTTCCTGTAGTTGACCACCAGGTTTGTACACATATCAGGAGGGATTTTGGCCCACTCCTCTTGGCAGATCCTCTCCAAGTCATTAAGGTTTCGTGGCTTATGTTTGGCAACACAAACTTTCAGCTCCCTCCACAGATTTTCAATCGGATTAAAGTCTGGAGACTGGCTAGGCCACTCCAGGACCTTAATGTGCTTCTTCTTGAGCCACTCCTTTGTTGCCTTGGCCGTATGTTTTGGGTCATTGTCATGCTGGAACACCCATCCACAACCTATTTTCAATGCCCTGGCTGAGGGAAGAAGGTTCTCACCCAAGATTTGACAGTACATTGCCCCGTCCATCGCCCCTTTGATGCGGTGGAGTTGTCTTGTCCCCTTAGCAGAAAAACACCCCCAAAGCAGAATGTTTCCACCACCATGTTTGACAGTTGGGATGGTGTTATTGGGGTCATAGGCATCATTCCTCCTCCTCCAAACACGGCGAGTTGAGTTGATGCCAAAGAGCTTGATTTTGGTCTCATCTGACCACAACACTTTCAACCCGTCCTCGTCTGCATCATTCAGATGTTCAGTGGCAAACTTCAGACGGGCCTGGACATGTGCTTTCTTGAGCAGAGGGACCTTGTGGGCACTGCAGGATTTCAATCCTTGTCGGCGTAGTGTGTTACCAATTGTTTTCTTGGTGACTGTGGTCCCAGCTGCCTGGAGATCATTGACAAGATCCTCATGTGTAGTTCTGGGATGATTCCTCACTGTTCTCATGACACTCCACGAGGTGAGATGTTGCATGGTGCACCAGACCTAGGTAGACTGACAGTTGTTTTGTTTTTCTTTCATTATTACACACCCTTCACCCATCAACTATTTTTTCACAGCATCCCTGGGATCTCTCCCCATGTGCATTTGTCTGGCTAACTCAGCGTCTCTACAGATAGGCTCGGGCCGCATGCGGCCCACAGGACACCCCTGATGTAATGCAAGGACCTGCTTGATTGGATATTTAGTGATTGGGTAGATGCTTTGTCCTCTTAGTATTTAGTTTTGATCAATCTAAAGGAGATCGTTCAGAGATTGTACAATCAGATTGTATAGTATATGGCCACCTTTATACACCTAAAATGAACTAGTTGTGCTTTCAGTGTTATTAAATCTTAATGGCACACCAAACACAGAAACAAACACACGTTTTGCCACATGAAAAAAATGGGTGACAAATGCAGCACAACACGCAGTAAGAAATGTGATACTCGCATCATGCCAAAATGTCCCATGAGCTACTTTGCCACGTGTAGCACAGCCCATTGAAATCAATGGGCTGCCCTATGTGTCACTGGAAAAACATGCTCTTGGTGTAAATGGGTCCTGAAACTGAAATTGGTGTGTTTACAGAGAACAAAGAGGCTCCATTCACATCTGTGTGTTTCCAAACGCATGGCAATTTGCACAGAAAATGCACACTTTGCCATGTGTTTCAGAAACATGCTGCAAATGTGCATCATGTTTGTGTTGTCATTACATGTTAAAGGCACCCCAAATGCGGCAAACATACCAAAAACTTCAGTAACGCACTATGCTTCACTCCAAAAAAAGTTCTGGAGCTTTTCTGGGGTGATTGTTCCATGTATGGTAGCCCGTTCAAGTGAACAGGCTTCCCTATGCGTGACGAGTGAAAATGCTCCAAAACACCCCAAACAAACGCATTGGGAATGTGCGTCTTCACTACATGGAGATGTGAACTGGGCCTGACAACTGAGTAGGGGCGAACTGACCATTTGTAAACTCGGGCATTGCCCAGGGTCAGAAGGGGGGCCCCATGAGATGCCCCTGGTACCTTTTTCATAGGCTTTTTTGAGTTTGGGCAAGGACACAGGGGCCCCATGATCCCCTATTGCCCGAGGGCCCCATGAGTTGTCAGTCCGCCCCTGCAACTGAGTATCTCCATCCACTCCCTCCTATGTACATGTATAAAGATGGCCATACACTATGCAATCTGATTGTACAATTTCCTTTGGATTGACCAGAACTATGGAATAGAAGGACACATCTGAACAATCTATTCAATCTGTGTCAAATCAGACAGGCCCTTGTACTACATAACTGAAGGGAGGAAGGTAGTATTATAATGAGGGAGGTGTGGTGAACACACCCTCTTCTGTGATGCAACAAGGAAGTGAAGGCTTCTGGGAGGTGGTCTATGAGAAGTGAATGCCGAGGATATGATGCAATCTGAAAATCCATTCAAAATCTCACATAAACTGACAAATAATGAAACATCCCGTGGATAAGGTGAGAGAACAGCACATTGAGATGGCTGGGCCAGAAATGCCATTGGAAACACTTCTATTTATTATGAAAAGTGAAATTCTGCCCAAAAAGGTGAACTTATCCTTTAGATACCGCATGCGATATGCTTTTGTGAATGGAGCCCTATGTTGCCTATAGGCAGGCAGATTGCTGAGTGAACAGGACACAATAGCTCAGTGGTGGCAAGTTAATTCTCAGACTTTGCTTAATTTATCTTAAAGTGTGTGTTTTCATTTTGGGGTAGATTATCAATAAATTAACATGAAGCAGCAACAAAAATCTGAAAGTATATGTGAACTCTTACCTTGCTAAGCAACCCATTTAGTTTAAAATAGAGATGAAAGGTAAAACATTTATGTATACATATAAAAAAAACATTATGGGTTGATTTACTAAAACTGGAGAGTGGAAAATCTGGTGCAGCTGTGCATCATAGCCAATCAGCTTCTAACTTCAGCTTGTTCAATTAAGCGTTGACAAAAAAAAAATGGAAGCTGGTTTCTATGCAGAGCTGCACCAGATTTTGCACTCTGCACTTTTAGTAAATCAACCCCTATAAATAACTTTTTCCCTTTTTTCTATGTGATCACATACCCTCTGTTGCCATCTGCATAAACTGCTCAGAGAGGTGGGGGAGGAGGAACAGCATTACACTGATCTTCCCAGGGAATGGTTGTGCAGGGGTGTGTGTCAGGACAGGTTTAATCATTGGAGGAGGGCTGACTGAGTTGCCAGCACAGCCAGAAAACTAAACACTGTGCTGTCATGCCTAGTGTGGTCACTTTTATTAGGAAAGCAGAGGGACTGGTAGAGACACCAGGTACAGTTGTGACCAAAATTATTCAACCCCCACTGAAATTGAGTGTTTTGGCCAGTTTGACATTGCTTTTGATCATTCAGTCATCTTGCTTACATTTACATTAAAGAGGCACTTGTAGGTCAGACAAATATAACATAACAGTTATAATGAAATAACCACAAATGTCTTTTCTGTGCTCACAGCATTATCAGTTTTATTCAACCCCCAAGTGACATTCAATCTTAGTACTTAGTACAGCATCCTTTTACAGTTATAACAGCTTTTAAACGTGAAGCATAGCTTGACACAAGTGTCTTGCAGCGATCTACGGGTATCTTCGCCCATTCTTCATGGGCAAAGGCCTCCAGTTCAGTCACATTCTTAGGCTTGCGCACTGCAACTGCTTTCTTTAAGTCCCACCAGAGGTTCTCAATCGGATTTAAGTCTGGTGACTGCGATGGCCACTCCAAAATGTTCCAGCCTTTCCTCTGCAACCATGCTCTAGTGGACTTGGAGGTATGCTTGGGATCATTGTCCTGTTGAAAGGTCCAACGTCTCCCAAGCCTCAGGTGTGTGACGGACTGCATCACGTTTCCATCCAATATCTCCTGGTACTGAAGAGAATTCATGGTACCTTGCACACGCTGAAGCTTCCCTGTACCTGCAGAAGCAAAACAGCCCCAAAGCATGATTGACCCTCCACCATGCTTCACAGTAGGCAAGGTGTTCTTTTCATCATAGGCCTTGTTCTTCCTCCTCCAAACATAGCGTTGATCCATGGGCCCAAACAGTTCTAATTTTGTTTCATCAGTCCACAGAACACTATCCCACAACTTTTGTGGTTTGTCCACATGGCTTTTGGCATACTGCAGTCGACTCTTCTTATTCTTTGGAGACAGCAAGGGGGTACGCCTGGGAGTTCTGGCACGGAGGCCTTCATTACGCAGTGTGCGTCTTATTGTCTGGGCTGAAACTTCTGTACCCACATCTGACAAATCTTTTCTCAGTTCCTCAGCAGTCACACGGGGACTTCTCTCCACTCTACGCTTCAGGTAGCGCACAGCAGTCGAAGTCAGCATCTTCTTTCTGCCACGACCAGGTAGCGTTTCAACAGTGCCCTTTGCCTTGAATTTGCGAATGATGCTTCCTAAGGTGTCTCTTGGTATGTTTAACATCTTTGCAATCTTCTTATAGCCATTGCCCTTCCTGTGAAGAGAAATCACCTCTTCTCTTGTCTTCCTGGACCATTCTCTTGCCTTCACCATGTTTGTAACCACACCAGTAAATGTCTAGAAGGAGCTGAGTATCACAGTCATTTTAAAGCTGCCTAATTGGTGCTTATTATGCTTGATTGCTGCTCGGTGACATCCACAGGTGTTTTCAATACCTGATGGAAAGCACCTGTATGAACCTCTGTTCTTCAGAGTGGTAGTCTTTAAGGGGTTGAATAATTGTGGCAATGAAGAAACCACATAAGAACCATTTACTACTGTATTACATAAACAATTGATGTCATTTTAGTTGCATTTGGGTAGTTACAACGTCCTTGTAGGATTTGATTCTGAATACAATTCCAAATGTACACTATAGTCCCTAAACCCCTTTACAGCATTGGGGGTTGAATAATTTTGGTCACAACTGTATTTCACACAAAGGAAGCAATACAAAGAGAACAGGATACTTTTTTATACAAGTATACGGTACAGCAGGGACATATCAGGAGTATGAAATGTTGGGTTAAACATATTCATAAAGCATCAGTTGAAGTAAGGTTCCTTGTAAGCAGGTGCTTACAAGTGTTGCGGCTGAGTAATTAGGTTCTCCAGGCTGTCCAGGGAGGAAAGGGTTAAGCCAGTCGCTGCAGTATCTCGGGCATTCCTGGGTTCTTCCCGCCACTCTGTGCTGATGTAAAAAGGGGGAAGGCTCTGCTTTGGTGTCCAGGGCTTGTGGCCTCCATGGGAGTAGTTAAGAGACAAAGATTAAAGATGTGACCACTAGCAATGTGTGGAGTGCCCCTCTAGAGGAGGTTGCTTGAGCCAGGACTCTTCCACCATATGGACTCTCACCTTGGGGAAAGGTATGCACAGGACAACCTGGATCTAGTTAATTAGGGAAGAACTGTTACTGCACCCTTGGACTGTGATAATGAATGTGTCCCGTAAAGTTTTGTTAACTGTTAAAAGCCTAGTCTGAAGTTACAGTAAAGGGGTGCATGGTGGTACATAGCGTTTTGTAGAAGAACAGGGCCTGTAAGCACATATGGGGATGAAGAGAAATAATTGGAAGTCCATTATTAAGGTTTGATTCAGCAGAGAAATGGCATGAAGTGTGTAGTTCAGGGGTAGGCAACCTTAAAGAGGTGGAGATCTGCCTGAACAACATGGGAGAAGTCAAAGATCACCGGGCACAGTGCTGCCATCTCACACCTGATTTAAATCTCTAATTGCCATACTATCATGTCGCAATCATTTGCATTGCATGCCAATAATGGGTTTAAATCAGATGGTGAGGTAGCAACAGTTCGCATTCTCACCACCTGTCAAACAGGGCTCTTAGGGCTTGTTCATGTATAAAGTTGGGGGTGTGTGGTAAAACCCTGCTGTTGAGACCCCCAGTCCTTGCCCCCTTTAGCTGCTGATGCATCAGCCAAGGGTGTACACATGCTGCTGCAGGAATTAAACCCCCTGTTGCTTTTGGTGGGTGCTACCACCTGTCAATCACGACCCATTCAAGTAAATGGGGACACTTTGCAAGTGCCCCGCAACTGCATGCTTCTACAGGGTCCACGGGGTTAAAACAGCTGGAGAGAAAGTGACATAACACTGCATTCTTTAACACCTTGTTTGCTGTACTGCACAAGGTTACAGGGCACTTGCAGAGTGGACTCATTCACTTGAGTGGGTCATTGTGAGGGATTTCCAGCAAGACGAATCGCGATCTGAAATGCGCATGCACATAGGAATTCCCAGAGAAGAATCACCGGTTGTGCGCATGCGCGCAGAAATGCGCGATTGCGCACACGCACGGCGAAGATTGGCGCCAGACAGCCTATTTAAATAGTGTCTCTGCCCATGTTGCGTGCTGATTGGTCTTCAGCTCCCCCGTGTCCTGCTTGTTCCTGTGTGATTCCTTTGTTGCTGACCCGGCTTGTTCCTCACCTGACTCTGATTGCTCTCCTGATTGATACTGGTCCCTGACTTCGGCTCTGCTCCTGACCTTGGCTTTCCTTCTGATTCTGTACCGTGCTGCCCGACTGTTGATGACCCTGGCTATTCCCATGACACTTGCTCCTGTCTCTTACCCTCACTACCTGTCTTGCTCTGGTGCACGCCTGGCATTCTACAAGACCCGCTCTGCTTGTTACTACTGTGCCTGAATCAGAAGATCATCAGTCTTCCAGAGTCATCATCTGCAAGAGCTGCAAACAACAACTACTGGTGCTCTTGTTCCCCTGGGTCCTAGACTCCCTCTGTTCCAACTCCAGTGGGGTCAGGTCTAGTGACACAAGTGAGGCCGACCACGTCATTTCAGTCTCCCATCAGGTACGTGACAGGCATGCTTGGCAGGAGCTATACTCACCAACCATGACAGATTATCAGATTATAGAACACCTGCTGTGGCTGCTACATGTGCACAACCCTGGCCACTGCAGCTAAAGGGACTATGATTGGGGCGGGGATGGTAAAAACACATTTTAACTATGAGCTTTTACAACCTCCAAAACTGCAAATGTAAATGAACCCTTACTATTCTGAGCCCGCTATAAGGCTGCTTTCACATGGATGTACTATGGTTTACCTGCACAGTGCATCTGTGACTTTCCTGGGTTAGCTGCACTTTTCCATTGACTTCTATTATAACCTGTAGGTGTGGTGCACTTTCTGAAAGCACCTCAAACCTCCTGCATTCGGCAGGAGCAGCAGATACAAAGACAGAGAGAAACCGTGTGGGACCATGGCAATCGCATCAACACAGCGCTTGTTGCATAGAGAGCAGAACATGCTCTCATCATCCCTCCCTCACACCTTTAATCACTGGAGACATCTGCAATCAGACATAAAGGGGCCCCTTTCTACTGCAGAAACATTGCATCTTTGTTGCAAGGATTGGTGAGAAAGCAGATCACCCACTTGCATCATACTGTTACGTTATGACTAAATATCTGAGAGGACATTAGGGCAACTAGGGCCTATACTTCAGCATTATTGCACCTGTACTATGTCAATCTCACATTAACACCATCCCCATACTGTGCCTACATTGTAAATGGACTGCACCTCTACTGTCTGCTGGTCCATCAAGACACTTGTAAAAGTGCACCAACATTATTAAAGGGCCTCAACTATAGCCAGCAGAAAAACATCATAAAGGACTGCCCCTCTCATATTGAGCCTTTTACTAGTCCCTACCCTTTACCTATCCAGCAGGTATTTTCACACAATAAGCCTAGGCCTAGCACTGTCATCCTCAATGCACTCAGGCAATATAGCCTCCTTCTGGTTCACTTCAGGTGTGCGTGATGATTTCACAACAGGCTCTGTTCTGCTACCGTGTGAGTTTAGGAATTAGTTACTAGGATACTATTAATACTTGTATTTCTGAAAGTATTCTTAATTTACAGAATTTTTTCACACCTGCTAAAACCTTTGCACAGTAGTATATATATATAGTTTATATTGCACCTGGAGAGCACCTGAGCACCTTGAATGGCCTGACCTATTAAACTCATCAATATGAACAAGGCTGAGAGGTCTTCCTTCTGCATCTGCTGCAAGCCCAGTTTCTCTGTTTTCTTTTGACATCTGTTATGGCTACAGATTTAGTCTAATCATTCATAAATCACTTTTACTGGATGTGACATTATTTACTGTTAGGTTGATAAAGTGTTTAAAGAATGAAATGGTTTGTTGAGCTTAGAACAGGTACACTGAAGAGGTACTCTGGGGAATGAAGAAATCTCACATCACTTTCTGTTTATGAACAGCCTACCCAATGGAATTAATTAGCTACGGGGATTGCAAACAGTAAAATGCACAAAGTATGCTGTATACTGCAACAGCGATTACAGTTCATGTTTAGCCTGAATTCCCTGATATTATAAGTAAAAGCTAAAAGTGGAAAGCATTGCAGTCTAAAGACAATAAATGACATGTTATTGTAGTCTATGGAATATAAACAATCACATTAATGACCTTAAGTGATGTCCACTGAATGAACATATTATTGGACATCAATGAAACTAAATAATAAATAGCAGTGATCCTGGAGGTGGCATACACATGATAAGAGTTAAAGAAGAATATTTTTTTACTTCTATACAGTGGTGCTGTGCCTGCACTGCATGGGTTAGCTGTTTGTTTTGTCTAGGGGTGAGCAGAAAGAATATACTCACCCAGTCTTACGATCCTCTGGAAAATTAAGCTCCCCCACCTCCAGCAGTGGACTGTTCCTGTAGTCCTCATGTCTAAAGCCGGTCTATAGGCGTGATGACTTCAGATACAGTCCATTCACAAGACCATGCTGGCATGTGGGGGGGCAGGAGCTGCAGGAACCAGTCTTGCGCTTGGAGGATCAGTGTATTATCTAAGTTTACCTCCGTTCTGCAATCCCCTAGACAAAAACAAGCAGTTAACCTATAAAGTGCGTACACAGCCCCACTGCATGGGAGAAGAAAAATTGCCCAAAGTTCTTCTTTAACTGTTTGTTATACAACACACTTTATTAGGAAACAAATGTCTGGAATTATGCTATAATATTCCTGTCTTTGACCCCACTGGGGAGATGATAGATTACTTCCAGTCCCCGTGATACCTATATAAGGAATGGGAGTTATGGGTGTTACCAAGGAAGGTGTTGACAGCCCTGTCTTCCTCATTCTACTAAATATGTACTTTGATCTTTCTTTGTGTCTCTGTTGGATGGATGTTCCATTACTTTCTGTACTGATACAAACGGCTGCTATGGGGCATTCTCCTAGATACTGTACGCATAGAAGACTTATGGAAGTATATGGCATTTTATTGTACACGCTCAAGCTGCATGATGAAGATGCAAGTCAGCATTGTGGTATAGAGCTTGTAGGTAGGAGTTAGGTTAGATAAGGTTTGAGGGGGTGGGTTTATGGGAGTACGCTTTATTTAAAAGCATACTTTCCCTTTTAATAAAACATACCCAAATTAGCCCTTCCATGAATCAGCACATTTTGCTAGCACAACTGAAAAAGCAAAATGACTTCAGTTCTTTCAGAAGATATGATCCTAATCTTAAGAAACAATGCAACATTTTTAGGCTGAATAGGAAGTACAACAGTATAATTATCATTCAGCTCCTTTGTGTTCAGAAAAACGGAAAAATGATATGTTAATGGCAATTTTAAACCTACTAGAATTTCTGAAATAGAGGTCATATTGTTCTGGAAGTGAGAATTTTTTGTCATTTGAATACATTTTACTTTTGTTTGACACAATAAAAAATAATTATAAATTGTAAAAATAATCCAGAAGAAGGCAAAAAAATCAAGAAGGCAACATCCAATTTGCTGCAGCAAATTCTGTTCTCAGACTCCAGCAGGAGCTGCTGGATAGGATGGGTCATCTGTTCTTTGCCTGAAACCTTTTCAAGAACCTTCTCAAAAGCCCCTTTGACACACTAGGTTAACTGTACGAACATACAATATCACAGAAAATCACTGAAAGTAATACTTCGTACCCAGTAGCAGTACTATATTATAGAAAACAGACACAAAACCAGGTATTAAAGGCAAAATGAATATACTGTCACCCAATATGGTTGGTAACTAGGCAAGCAGAAAATGGATTAACAATAGTAATAACACAATTTAGCATACAAAGTGATTATCAGTAAAGACTAGGCATAAGATAACATTTGGTGTCCAGATCAGCATAAACAGTAGCAAGGCCACCTCCAGTGCAGCAGTGAGCAGTAGTAACGTTTAATATACTGAGTGCTGGAACTATACTATCAAAGTGCATTTATTGTGCACACATAGGCTTTTAGAGAAGTTTAGAGGCAGAAGTGTTTACTGGAGAATTCTGAAAGTAATAAAATTGCTTTCAGGAGAGGAACTTTTGGGCAGATAAAAACGCGCAAGGTGACTAAAAGCGTCTAAAAGCCCCAAAACACTAGGCGCATTTAGTGCTTGAGCATTTATTCATTTCAATAGCAAGAATAAATCCATATTCTGGATAATGACATGAATAAATGCTCAAACACTTGATGCTCCTACCCTAAACACCCCTGAAAAAATTTGACTTTAGGTGCATTTTTAACACTGCTTTTCTCCTGTCAGATGGCTTTGTTGTTTGATAAAGTGTCCAAAAACCATTATAGAAGTAATGTGAAGTTTCAGTAAAATCCACCAAAGCTAAATTTCTTTCAGTTCAGTGAAACTTGGTAAATAAGTACCTAGGTTTCAAAATGACATTCATGGTAGAAATGCATGTACCCATCTTTGGGAATGCATTGGGTTGCTGACGGTGTCAAATTTAATTAAAGTTTTTTTGTGGCATGCATAGAAAAGAAAGGAGAAATTGAAAATTGCACTAGTGTAGCATCTCAATAGAGTAATGGTAGAGGACAGTAGTGACAATACCACCTCCAGCAATAATGGTTGCTGCTTCCCAGATGGTTGATAATGGTGATGATCTACCTATTCTCTCTTATCAGGAGTATGGAACATGCAGCTCACTCCATGTGATAACTCAGCACAGTCATACTAGTAGTCCATAGTTCCTTGCTACTCACAGCTCACACAGCACAGGACTTTCTCTACTTCTGTATGACTGGCAGCCGAACTAGTAATAGTAGCAGGGGAGCAAAAGAAAGATAAGTATATGTGGCAGAGTGTATCAAAATGGTGCAGCTCTGTTATAAATATAACCACCCAAATGCATGAATCAAATTACAGTGAATCAATACACAAAATATGCACACAGTGTTAAATAAGGTGCCATGTGCAGTAACATAGAAGAGTTCTTCAAATACATTGTCACGATCCCATGTTCGCTGCCACCAATATGTCACGATCGCGGCGTCAGACCCCAGATCTTCTCACCAAACTCGTGACCAAAGGACTAGCCAATCTAAAACTGCGATGGGACGTGAGTAACAATGCCACACCCAGCTGCACCCTGCACAACGATTTTCCAGCTAACGGACCACAATCGATGTAACGGCAGCCTGGGCGATTGTTACTGGGTCAGGTTAATTACGCAATTAACCCTTCACACTGCCACCACCTCCTTTTTGTACAGAGAAAGAGGAAACTTGGCGTTATCAGCTATAACACTATAATGATTGAGATGATCGTCTGTATAAAACGGTCATAACCCAGCCTGTTATACAGGGGTTAAGCAAACAGTTGCATTCTCGTTAGAGGCAGGGATTCGTAAATTGCGATACAGAGCTATAGAAACAGTTCAACACTTTCAGAAAGAAAGATTTATTGCTAAAAGGTCAAACGGGCGCAATAAAAATATTTACAGAAAAAAGATGTAACTAATATATATATATATAAATATACAGAGCATAACAGCACAGCAAAGAGATAACAGAGAGAGGTTAAAGGGTTAAGGTACTTGCCATTAAGCCTTGGATGTAAGCAAATCACGTTTCAGAGCAAAAGGCTAGATTATTATGCAGACAAGTCTGAGGATTGATAAGATATGAATTATGAAAGTGTACACTAAACGGTTCACGAGATCTATTTTTCTGCTTTCCTGTGTGTCCGAGACAAGGCGAGTGAGCCATCAAACTGTTCGCCTGCTCATCATCCATCTGACGATATGTTTGATTTTTATGTAACTCTCATATTCCCAGATATGAGACATAGGGGAAAAATGGTTTTGCCGAGGTTATCTGATTCTTT
The DNA here is from genome assembly GCF_062004578.1 of Staurois parvus. Lineage (NCBI taxonomy): Eukaryota > Metazoa > Chordata > Amphibia > Anura > Ranidae > Staurois > Staurois parvus. The sequence goes on from NW_028317998.1 coordinate 293,926, forward strand.
TACCTATGCTGAGTTAAGTTTTATGAGGTTGGAATCTCTCTCAACTCTGGAGAAAGCTTGCCTTATCTCTTCCGAGGTGTGAAATGGTACAGCTTTCCGAGACAGCTAGGCACCTAGCTCAGAGATGCCTTGGCCTGCCAGTGACCCACAACCAGCACACACACACACACACACGCTGGCCAAATGTCTCCTCTTGGAGGGGGAGGGAGTGAGGGGAGAAAATGGATACTCTTAACAAAATGGAGTCTGCGTCCTTCACTGTGTGTTGCGCACGTTTGCGATATACATGTATACATTTATGTATTCCTGAGGAAGTCACATGATGTGATGTAATGCATAGAGTAGGCCAATGACATCAAGCTGCTAAACAGGAAGTTTACGAGCCACCATCTTGGAAATTCCTGAACACATTGAAAATACATTATAACAAGGTTTTTTTTACTGTGGTGTGACACTTTAAATGTGAGTGCACTTTGTTTTTTTAATAAATTATGTCATATTTATATACTACACTATGGAAAGCATTTCTGTTTATATATGCGGAGTATTTGTGGGATAAAGAGGAGACGGTACCGTTTGCAGCAGAGTGAGGAGGAAAGTGGAGCCATCTATGCAGTATACCTACCCGGGTTAAAAGGGAAAGGCGGTATTTGACCTATACAATTTGGGTCATAAAAGGAGGTGAGAGTATATATGTATGTTTCTGGCGGAGGAGCACCTATAGGAATATATGTGGATATAAGCAATAAAGAGCACCTGTTTTGTGAACAAATTATAAAGGCACGGATCAAGCACACATTATGGACTTTTAAGTTGTAGTCCCCGTTGTTGCATAATCACATGGTTTGGATGCTTTAATTTATATATGAGGTTATAGAGATATATGCGTGGCACTATTTTATGACTTACCTTGAGAACATGTACCCAGTGCTATCACAAGCATGAGACTGCAGACTTGGCTGGCTTAAATCAAGTTTGAGCTCCACCCTGAGACAGGCCACATCAATCATCTTGCAGGTGGACAGATAGACAGGCAGGGATGCATTATAGCCAAAACCAGGATGCTAGACTGAGACTAGCAGCTGTCAAAGAACAGAAGTGTTTACACACCCCTAACAGAAAGCAAGGAATCACAATCTCCCATTACCTGGATGATAGTCTTCCATTTACCAGTTGCAATATTCTAAATCACTTTGAAGGGAGTCAGTAATCCTTCCTCAAGTCTTTAGAGTAATTATGAGTATTATCAATTACTTGGGAGGGCACCATCACTTTTACAAATTACAAGGTTGACAAGAAAAACCCTTGAATATACCATAGCAGGTGAAAACCAGTCTTGTATAAACCACATCCTGTGGATGAAGTGCCTCTAAAATGCTACTATTCATCTGCCCCCATGCTACCATGGGCTAATGGAAAGCATTTTCTGGCTTCCATTTCTCAGTCAAAGTCTGATGATGTGAATCAAGACAAATGACTAGCTGCTTGGGTCATAAACAATTCAGAGTGTGGAATAAATCCAGACAGGCTAATGAATACTTTTAAATTATTTGAACATTTCTATTTTACTGATTTTATTTCAAATTTCCATTTCTAATAGAATTGTGTAGTTTTTGTAGTTGTAGATAGAAAGACCTACAAACAAATTTGCATGCGTTATTTTAGCTATGTCACACTCAAAATGTCATTGGCCTTTATACATATGACAAAACCTGTGAATTTGTCGTAGTAGGCCTCCCCTCACATTTCAGTACTAACAACCCTATACAAGGTTGAAACACTGAGGAGCTTGCAAAAATAAAGAACATTGATTAACGTAGTAAAAAAGCAGGAAAAGGCAGTGACAGGCCAAGTTAATGCATGAAAATTCAATTTGGAATGCTTTTATTAATGAAATAAAAGAACATATATTTTACAAGATAACTGTATTATATTTTCTCCTTTCATTTTCTGTGCAATACTTTTTTAGCAGTATTAAAAATATTTCCTATTTTAGACATATATAAAGCCTTTGATTCTCTATCCTGGGAATATCTGCGGTTTGTGCTGTCTCGTTGGGGATTTGGGGATTCTATTCTTTCTTGGATTCAAGCCTTGTATTCTTCTCCGTTAAATACGCTGGGTATTTTTCAGATCCCTTTCCTATTGGGCGAGGGACGAGACAGGGTTGCCCCCTGTCCCCGGCGCTCTTTGTCCTGGAGCTTGACCCGCTGGCTTTAGCGCTCCGGACCGATTGCAATATATCGGGGGTTCCTTACACGGGACAGGAGTTCAAGCTGAACCTTTTTGCGGACGATGCCCTCCTGACTCTTACTAACCCCCTGACGACGCTTCCTAATTTGCAACAGGTTCTTGAGCGCTTCTCCTTGATTTCGGGTCTGCGTATTAACTTGAATAAGACTGTCACTCTCAATATTACTTTGGCTTCAGATTTGGTTTCACGCCTACAATCCCACTTCCCTTACAAATGGGCTTCCTCTTCTCTTGAATACTTAGGCATTCGCTTGACCCCCACCTATGACTCCTTGTTTGCTGCAAATTATTATCCATTGCTTAGCTCTCTATCTTCTCTTATGCATTCTTGGCAATTTCCGCACCTGTCTTGGATAGGACGGGTTAATTCGGTGAAAATGACCATCTTGCCGAAATTGTTATATGATTTTCGCACACTCACAGTGGGGGCTCCCCCTCATTTTCTTCGGTTGCTTCAGGCGAAATTTATGCGTTTTATCTGGGCCGATAAGCACCCCAGAGTATCCAGAAATACGCTCTTTGCTCATAGACTCCAGGGTGGTCTTGGGGTGCCTAATGTAACTAATTATTATCAAGCAAGCCAGATTGCCCCGCTGTCTATGTTGCACGCCTCTTCTGACGTTTCCCTCTGGGTCCTGTTGGAACTACCTAATTGTGCCCCTATCACAACGTTGATGCTTCAATGGCTTCCCCCTGCTTTGCGCCCTATGGCACTGAGTCCGATGTTGCTCCATGGCTTGCAAGTCTGGGACTCGTTATGTTACTCCAGTGGCCCGATGTCACCTTTTCTGTCTTTGCTCCCAATTATTAACAACCCTCTTTTCCCACCGGGTTTAGATCACCCAGGGGCGTTTTCTTGGTGGCTGACTAATGGTTTTTCGCAGATGCGACTCTTTTTGATTTTTCGGTCCTTCCCCACCTGGAATTCTCTTTGGGAATCCCGGGATGTCCCCTCGGCAGAATTGTTTCAATACCTTCAATTGTGGCACTGGCTGCTCTAGCTGCGGGGCACTCCTGTTTTCCCGTACCAGAAATCTGCCTTTGAAAAGCTTTGCCAGCAACGTCCGGGCACCCTGGGCCTAATATCCCTTCTTTATGCAGCTCTGAACAGACGCTTGTCGCATACTTCTCTTTCATATGTTGTTCAGTGGGAGCGCGACCTGGGAGTGGCTGTGGATCCGGAGGACTGGAATAAGGCCTGGTCACTCATAGCTAAATGCTCATTTAATACGACCATGCTGGAGGCAGCCTATAAGGTATTGGTTCGTTGGTATTGAGTTCCGGCTTGGTTGGCCCAGGCTAACCCTGCCTGTAGTGATCGATGGGTTTGGGGTTGTGGCCATCGTGGATATGTATTGCATATCTGGTGGTCATGCCCAAGATTGTTTCATTTTTGGTCTCGTGTGTTTGGCCTCCTTTTCACCTTGTTCCATCTCTCCATACGCCGGGATGCTTGGTATGCCTTGCTTCATTGCCCCATACCGAGCCTCTTGGCTCACCAGCAGAAGTTGGCTTCCTATTTGTTTTTGTCGGCCACTAGAACAATTGCTCAGGCCTGGAAGAGTCCGTTTGTCCCTCTTCAAGGGGTGCGAGATCGTATGACCACTATGATGCTCAACGAACAGATGTCGAGTATCTGCAATGACTCCCAACGTAAATTTTTGAAAATATGGGAGCCGTGGTTGCAATATGCCTTTCCCACGCTTCCCCCCCGGCTAGTCTGGGGATGTAATGGCGTTCGGTATTGGTGCTCTTGGACCCCTGCTCTTTGTTTTTTTTTTCTTCCTTTCTCTCTTTCTCTGTTTGTTTTTGGTATGACAGTGGACAGCTGCCTTTAGTTGTTATATTCAGTTTCATTAATGTTTTGTAACTTATGTGCCATTGATAGCCCCTGCGTGGGTGCACCTTTTGCCCTGTTGGCGTTAGAGCACTGTTTTTTTTTATTTTGCATTTTTTTTATCTGTGCAATTGATAGCCCCTGCATGGGCGTGTTTTGTTGCCTCTGTTTTATACTGTTTAAAAATTATTAAAAACCATTGAAATATAAAGTGTAGTGACCCATACCACTCAGTTAAGAGATGATCTCTTTGTTATGGTTATAGACTAATGCACTTTAGACACTGTGATTACTCTTTGCACTGTGCGAATAAAAAAAAAAAATAAATTTACTTTTACAGTTTTAAAACATTACATTCTGAATTATCCATTCTCACCATTGTTTCCTGTTATTTACATCTGTTTGTCATATCCCTAGAAATCTGTGCATTTGTATACTGCTGGCCAATTTACAGTTTAATTACAGTCTACAGTTTAATTTGAGTTGTATCTGGAAAATCTTTTTCTTGATGCTTAATGTAACACACCCTTACTTCAGATGCTAGGACTACTGGCTGGGTTATGACCCCTGGGTCTTAAAAAAACATTGAAAAGTTTAGAAGATCTGCATTTGTTATTTTATTACTTTTTGTTTCATGTAAGCTTGAGACAGGAACCATAAGAAACTAAAAACTGAGATACCAGCAATCAAGTTGTCACCTCTGTTTGCCTGCCACTGCAAATGCCACCCTGAAGTGGACTGTTTGATAAGATTTTGACTTATGTCAGTTTTGAAAGTATCCCTTTCACATTTTATTGCCTGCTGAATATTTTAGCAGCAATAAGTAGGGGAAGTAAAATATGTACCTGGATATAGATGTCTTAAGGACTACCCAACATTAGAGAGACTAGTGTGCTTTTCTTGAATGGCTAGCATTTTACTGTACCTGCACCCAGAGGCCCCCTGCTTATTTTGCTTGTTAAATTCACATATAATGAAAATAAATGACTCAGCTGACAAACTAGTGCTGGAGTCTTGAAAAGATAATTTGAATTATACACTATTAATACTCAGGAGCAATGAACAATTGCCACATCACCAGCACAGCTCCAGTATTTAGAATTAAAAACCGAAAAAAACACCTAAAATATAGGCATTTATTTTGTTTAAGAACATAATTTAAAATAGTATCTATTATATATACTATAATTATGTTAGATATTAGTGCTAGTGGGCGCTACTGTAAAACAAAATTAGTAATATAGCATAAGATGATCTCAGTGATAGTGCGCATAGTAAATGATGAAAGGGGATTAAATAGGACGAGATGAAGAACTGCATCAGGCTGCATAAAAATTAATTGAGTATCTCTTCCTTATTGCAAACAAGACTTCTTTTATTCTTGAAAGTAAAAAATAGGTCCATCAAAGGGCAAGTGTGGTGTGTAAATAACATTCCCTCAGTGTCCCTGTTCAGAAATCCATTTTTTGTTTTAATTAGTTTGTTCAGAGAATGAACAAATTTTGTTAGCTACGGTCATTCTTTTCAGGAAACTTCAAGAAACTTTCAAGAAAATGTTGTCTCAGGTGTTGTCCTCTATGTGTAGTATAAGACACAGCTCTCATCCCTCTGTATCAGTCCAAAAATCCTAGGTGTACATGATGAACAGCTAACTCTGCCAGAAATGTTGTGCAGTTTTGGATCTGTGATGATAGAATAAACGGGATAGGCCCAAAACAGTAGTGATGTACTCCCAATTTTTATGGCATCTGTAGTGCCCATAATTCCTGGGCAGAATGGTTTCATAATTGTGGAACTGACATCATTGGGTAGAACCAGTGGTGGGATCAACAAATAAGTGTCTTCTCTCTTCTACTCTGTCAGGTAAGTAACCCCACAGACATCATTGGTTTTCTGAGTCCTACTGCCACTGAACATTAATGTAAGAAAGTAGTCGCCCCCTGACCACCAATGTAATAAGGAATCCTTCCTGTAGTGGATTACCAATGTAGGTGTCAAGACATAAATTACCTGCTGGTGTCACTGTGGTACTCAGTGTGAAAGGATGTAGTTCTGGTGGCCACCAGAGGGTGTTTCCCAGTAGCCAGCTGCTCCCCTTTCCTAACTTCCTTCACTGGCTCAGTGTTTTGCCTGTGTACCTTGCTCTGTGCCTGAACTTGATTCTGATTCCCTTCAAGAATATGATCTAGTACCTACATCCTGTACTCTGCTACTTCATACTGTATCTGCTTTTCTTGTTCCTGATCCCAGTTCTATTAGTGGGCCCTTATTTTCTTACACACACACACACAAAAAAAAATGTCCATTTCTCCAGTGGATTGCTAGCAGTATGGAACTGTAGGATCAAGGATATTTACTGTGGGGAAAATAAATATTTGATTCCCTGCAGATTTTGTAAGTTTGCCCACTTACAAAGAAATGAAGGGTCTATAATATTTATCATAAGTGAATTTTAAATGATAGAGACAGAATATCAACCAAAAATCCAGAAAAAACACATGATACAAAAGTTATAAATTGAGTTGCAGTACAGTGAGTAAAATAAGTATTTGATTCCCTGCTAATCAACAAAACGTCTGGCTCCCACAGACTGGCTATGTGCTCATGTGGTACACAGATTAGTCCTGTCAATTTAAGAAAGTGCTCCGAAAGACAATTAATCTCATCTCACTGGTATGTACCAGTGTAAAAAGTTGAGGTGTAAAATGTGTAAGTTTGTCACACACTGGCAGAAATATTTCTCCGATTCGGGAGGGAAGAAATTTACCATCAGAAGCTTTTTCACCTGCTCCACTGAATATGTTGTATACTGCCTGCCCTGCCCCTGTGGACTCCTTTACATGGGCAATACTATCCGGACGGCAAGGGCACACTTTGGGGAACACAGGAGGCTCATAGAAGATGGCAGTGAGGACCACAGTGTCCCTTGACACTTTCTCACCCAGCATAACCAATCTACGTATGGCCTGAAGGTTTGGGTCATTGAATCCATTCCACCCTGTGACTCTCTAGCCAATAGGTTCCATAGACTGTGCACCAGAGAGACATTTTGGATTTTCGCTCTCAATACATTGTCACTAAAAAGGGCTCAATGAGCAGCTAGAAATCAACACCATCATTTAACCCTAGGTTATCACCATGAGGTTGGGCACTTAGAATGCATATAATGGCTCTAGTATGAATTTAAGAATACATTTAACTATTACATACATAGTGTACATTTTAGTCAGTTTTAATATTCTGCACCTATGACATTTTATATATATATATATATATATATATATATATATATATATATATATATATATTATGCTGTTTTCTAACACATTGAGCATTTTATATATTATCACTGATTCCAGTCGTTCTTGTGGTTTTTAATACCCAGGTTGTTGTTGTAGTCCCCCCCCCCTTTTACCCTCCTCCCCCTTTTTTCCCTCCCTCCCCCTTATTTTATTTGTTATTATATATTTACATTTTTTCCCCCTCCTCCTTCTTTCTCCCCCCCTTCTTGATTGTATTATTGATTTTCCCCTTATTCAATTACATTTTATTTATTCATTATAATTTTTCATTATTAGTACTATTCACCTCATTGTTGTTAACAGTTACTGTTATTTATGATTTTGCTGTATGCCATATGGATTCGGCTATCTAGCTGCAGGGGGGGGAGGGTTGTTTTTTTTTTTTTTTTTGTGTATTTTCTTTTTCTCATTCTTTTCCTCATTCCCATCCCTTTTCCCTCCCCCCCATCGTCATTTGCCCCAGAAAAAGGTTGACCTGGCGCCCTGCACTGTGTTTTTCCTTTTACAAGGCTGGAATGGGCTACAAGACCATCAGCAAGAAGCTCAGACAGAAGGAGACATCTGTTGGAGCGATTATTCGCAATTGGAAGAAATACAAAATAACTTACAATCGCCCTTGGTCTGGAGCTTCATGCAGGATTTTGCTTTATGGGGTAAGGATGATCATCAGAAAAGTGAGGGATCAGTCTAGAACTACACAGGGGGAGCTTGTGAATGATCTCAAGGCAGGTGGGACCACAGTCACCAAATAAACCATTGGTAACACCAGGGATTGAAATCCTGTAGTGCCCGCAAGGCCCCCTTCCTCAAGAAGACACATATACAGGCCCTTCTGAAGCTTGCCAGTGAACATCTAAGTGATTCAGAGGATTGGGAGAAAGTGCTCCGGTAAGATGAGACCAAAATTGAGCTCTTTTGCATTAACTTGACTCTCTTTGTTTGCAGGAAGAAAAATTCTGACTATGACCCTAATAAAACCATCCCTATACAGTCAAGCACGGAGGTGAAAACATTATGCTTTGGGGCTGTTTCTCTGCTAAAGGTACAAGCCGACTTTGCCGCATTGAGGGGCCAATGGACGGAGCCATGTATTGTAAAATCTTGGATGAGAACCTTTTCTCTCAGCCAGAACACTGTAGATGCGTCATGGATGGGTCTTCCAGCATGACAATGACCCAAACCATACTGCCAAGGCAACAAAGGAGTGGGCTAAGAAGGGAGCTGAAACGGTGAGTTGCCAAGCGACAGCCAAGAAACCTTAAGGATTTACAGTAGAGGAGATCTGTAAAGAAGAGTAGACCAAAATCCCTCCTGAGATGTGTGCAAACCTATTAACCAACTACAAGGAACATCTTACCTCTGTGCTTCCCAACAAGGGTTTCTCCACCAAGTACTAAGTCATGTTTTGCTTGGGGATCAAATACTTATTTTACTCACTGAACTGCAACTCAATTTATGACCTTTGTATCGTGTTTTCTTGGGGATTTTTGGTTGATATTCTGTCTCTAGCATTTAAAATACACCTATGATAAATATTATAGACTCTTTATTTCTTTTTGTGTGGGCTAACTTACAAAATCTGCAGGGGATCAAATAATTATTTTCCCCATTGTATATAATTACCAGCCTTGGTCCTATGTTTGCTCTTTCCTTATCCTTTCACCGCCAATATATGAGGGCACTTTTCCACTGACAACCGCCAAAGTAAGGGGGTCCTTCTTCACTGCCCACCAGTAATGAGGTACGGGTTTGCTACTACCATGGGAGAACTTTTTTAAAACTATAAAGCCTCTCACAGCCTTTGAACTATGGCTGGAAGGCTTAGAATTTCCAAAAAGAGGATTTTTGCAAGTCAGTGTCTCACTATAAACATGGGAGATACAGAGTAGCCATAATATTCTTGAATCAAAAGCTAGAGAAAGCATAGAGTAAACTAACAAACTGAACAAAGAGAGACCCCCTTGCTGCCTTTTTTTTGTTCTTATTATTGCAGGCCTTGTTACTGACCGTCTGTTCTTTAAGCCGCCTTCTTTTTGCAGCACATGGCTACATTGTATGATAGGAAAAAAGCTAATTGCAAGAACAGTATGAGCCCAAACTACCTCACATCATATAATTGACATTCCATGCATTTCCCTAATTAATATAAAAGTTAGACATGCATCAGTTAGGCCTACTATCTCTGCAACTGTCATGCTGCTGACCAAATTAATACTGCTGTATCCTTTGAAGTATCTTAATTCTTATGGTAAAGGTCCACCCTGTGCTTGTTTTCTTTAGCAAATTTGAGCCTAACCTTGCTCTTTAAAATTAATTAGCCTAAAATTAGTTAGCCTTGTTCATAGAAATTAAAATTTTGGGAAGTTTAAATGCTTGGGCAAAATGTTTTAATGTTTTTTGTACGTAACATTATTGCTATCACATAGGGGCTGACAATCATTTTGATAGCATTCTGCTGTGAGAGATTCTATTTACTTAGACATCTGGGTCTCTTAGACCCCTAATTAGTGAAAGGATATTCTCTGGTCTCCCTCCCCTCTATCTGGCAAGAGCCGCCAAGGTTATCATGGGACTGCCAGATATACAACAGAGCCCGGGAAACATTGTGAGGGGGTGTCTGTTTTAGGAGGTCTGTGAAATTGATTCAACTTGGCTTGTGAACCTTTCATGCATTCCCAGCTGCTGTAGTAGCCATGAGGGTGTGGAAAACCCTCCTTTGCTGTAAACATGGCAGTGAAAGGGTTAAAATCTTTTTGCATTTTCAGTTTTGCCCTCAAAGCTTCTCTCCACTATACAGCATTTTTTACAAATATTTTAGCATTGGTACATGTCCAATAATGTTTGCTAAATGTCAAGCAAGATTCTTGGCAAACTCTTAACAAATCAAACTTGGGTGGATTTAGTCCCCAATATAAGGGTGAGCTTTTCCATCAACCACTAATGTGTACCAACCACCAAAAGTGTAAGAAACGCTTTTTTTCTGGCAGCCAATCTAAGGGATACTGTACTGATCACCACTTATAATATAAGCAGGCATTTACACTGACTACAAATGTAACAAGGGCATTTACACATGCCATAAAAAAGATTGTTCCTACCCGGGTGTAGTACATGTGCTTTCCTGCTACATTCATTCCTGTTGGTCAAATGCCCCAGCAGTGAGAGAGGAAAGTTATGATTTCCTTTAAAACATACAGTACAAGAAAAAAATTGAAACTGACCCATCCTATAAGCAACTAGCTAATATTGATGCTTTTTTGCCATGTTTTTGCAGGTTGACAAGGATCCTGCACCCACTTACGTCCTTACAGCCAGTGACTGTCTGTCTAACAGCTGGGATTCCTGGCTGACGTCAGAATGCAAACAAAGGAGTCTGTCAGTAAAAAAACAAAACAAAAAAACAACAACAACAGTGTGGAGGTCCTGCCGCAATCGATACCAGACCCTGTAGGTCTGGTATGGATTTTAAGGGAGACCCCATGCCAAGAAAACAACCCTCTGACCCTTTGTTTTTTTTATGTAATCTTTATATCTAGAAAAAAATCTCCATACATAGGAATAGAAAAAGAAAAAACAAAAACATAACACATAAGAACAGTACAGTAAAAGTATTAAACAGCTAACAATAATCATAAGGGCATCCCAGCAATATATCAATCAAAGATAATGGCGTAAGACCCCAGAGGAGCCCCACCTCAGCTTGTGTGGCAGGTGCCTGGGTGAAGAAAGATTGGGTAGTCTGGGTAAGTGAATGCAGATTTTATAAACCAGGACCTTCCAGCAAAGAGGATACTCAGCCCGCCAGGTCAGCGGCATCCAGGGCCAAAATGCAGAGCACCTCCACAAGCACAGAGCACCTCCATACCCCTTACTCATTCAGATGGGGGGCCGGGATCTGTGGACCCCCTTATTATTAAAGGGGGCTTCGAGGTTCTGATAAGCCTCCTACTCACAGACCTGACTGGCAAAGTTGAGGGCATGTAGCCTGATATGGGCCAGGAGAGGTGACTGCTCGCTCACCCCTCCTTTCCTGGCCTACCAGACTGCTCAGATAAGGGTTAGGTATGGATATGAGGCAACAAATAGAAATTGACATATTGCACATATTACAAACTATTCATGGCTTTTGGGAAAATGCTGAGTCAAACTTTTTGAAATAGATCCCTCAGTGTAATGTAAATTTTTAAGCGGACTATAGCTCCTCTTTAAGCAGAACTCCAGTAGGGGGGGGGGGTTTCAAGAGCTGAAAGGACCGGTCTTGTGCCAGGAGGATCGGCGGGTCAGGTGAGTAAATCTTCGATGTTATATTCCGTATAGCAAGCACAGCCCCTGGAAAAAAAAAGTTTTCCTAGATTTCTGCTTTAAAGGTTTTTAGTTGTTGATGTATATATTTAAAATTAGAAACATGTGCAAACACTGCATATAAAATAGCATTCTTCTCCATCCTTAGGAGTACTTCTTTCAACACCACATGTTATTACCATTCGATTAACTTATAATTAGCATAAAGTGTATGTTTCGATGTGCACCAAATGCCGGTTTACAGATATATGCTGCTTAGATCTGTGGAGTTATAGTATAGGTTTACTGAAATAACAATGGGAAATGATTAAAGACAAAGGGAGAGAAATAAAGAAGCGCACCATCTAAACCTACAGCATAATCCACAATACATGTACTACTCCCTTGAAAGTCGAATTCTAAAACAAGCATGTCAAGTTTTTTTTTTTAATAGGAATTCGAAAGTGGAATGCAAATTCTGATTTCACCATAGCCATAGAACAAGTGACCTTTGGACATCTCATCTAACCCAGTGTCTGGCAGGAAGGAACGTGCTACAAATGTGATATTCTTTGCTCTGTACAGGTTTAAAGTGTAACTCAAAATTGTTTTTGGTTTCAGATTTGTTTGTTTTGTATCACCCTTCCCTACTGTTTTTTGGATGTTATTGCTATCTGAGGTCTTGTTGGAGAGAAGTGAGAGGAAAATCTGCAACAGGGACATAGACAACAATTAAAATCAGATAGGGGTTGTAGTCTTCAGCTTGGTATACACGTATTGAAATTCAGCTGGTTCTCCAGGAACTGGCCGAATTTCAGTCCATGTGTACCCCTTTCTGTTTGACAGAAGGCAATTGTTAGACCGGCTTCTGTCAAATGGTCCTGCTGAAAAAACACAGCATTCAATGAGCTGCTGCAGTGTATTTAGCTGATCAGTGTATTCTGGTGGTGTTGGGGTTCCCTGCTGTCAGAATATAATAGCACAGAGGGAGAAATTACTGCATCCACATGGCTTGTTTGGATGTAGGAAAATATGAGTTTTTTAAGTTCTGCCTGCTGGTTGAAAGTAAAAAAAAACTTAGTGTTTACCGAGCTTTACCCTACTCTGTGTAAAAAAAAAAAAGTGTTTTTTTTTTGTCTATGCAGTCCTCTTAGAGATTTATCCTTACTGTCTGTTCTCATGACAGACCTCACCACCATTATGCTCATTTCAGCAGGTGCTGCCTATTGGTAACACAAAGTAAATTTTGGAAGGAAGGGGCACCTTACTCCAGTCTTTGAATGTCTCAGAGCACTATATTGATCATGCAGCCTGTAATGGCAGCAGATTGCCACTGTTCTATACTATTGTTTAGGATGTTGTGGTGGTTTATGTAAGGATATATTATTTATAAAGGGCGTGTCCCTTTCCCTTAGATGAAATATTACAGTGCCTCCAGCCGTTAAAATACGGCAAATATTTAGTAAACCAATAATTTGGACACCTTGATAATTCGATCACCACTTATTATTATACCTTGAATTCTTTTAGCCAATATGATTTCGTACCATACACACAAAATTTGCCTTATAATAGATAAATATAAAAATTTATTTATGTACAAAAATTATATATATATTAACACAAAACACAAAAGACTGGTGATAAATGAATATTGGTACACACAATCAAAAATATATCCTACCAATGTAAGACACACTAATAATGTCTCTAACTAATTACATCAATCACAAATTTAAATGATATGATATTATATTAAATTTATTAATAATTAATAATTTCGAATATCTCAAAGGTTATATTCTTACACGCCGTGGCCATAGGCTTGAAAGAAGTAAGCCCTTGATATATGATACTCTGGTTATTAATATTCAATAAATTATGAAATATGGAAAAATTTATAATATGGCAATCAGCAATTTTTTTAACAGTAACACAGTATCTGACTACATATATCTAACTATCCAATATTGTTGTAATACACTACGGTAATTTTTATGATTCTACACAACAGAGAAAGTAATTAATACAAATCAAATAAACATCTCACCACACCCGGACGTCAGACTAGGCAACTCTCCCGTGGATTTAGCTGGCAGTGGAACGCCTTTAGACTGATATATAGGCAAGTGAGAGATTCAATAGGGGAGAATGTAGGAAGTTATAAGTTTAGAGGTTTAAAGTTTTAGGAAGTTTGAAAAGATGGAAGAGTAGTTATTTCAGCAGAGATCTTCTTCAGATGTCAGGTCTTTCCATGAGGTCTTATGAGGGTTCTTCTTTTTCATGAGGTTTTTTTTTCTGTTACAGCACATGGGCTTTTTATATCCACTAGTCCATTGTTCTAAGATACCTTCCCACCAGGCTTCCTGATTGGCTAGTTGAGAAATGTGTGTACATAAGCTATTTCTCACCTGCCCGCCAGGTGGCGGTCATGTATCACAGAACAATGTGAGCACTTGAGATGACTCATACCTTGGGTGAAATCTTCAGGTAATTTCAGGAATAAAATATACGGCTCTTTCCAGATATAGCAGTGATACCTATATTATTCTAAATAGGGACCATGGAATATAGGTGTATATTAGGTTATTCCTCCTTGAAGTACCATCCTGTTTGTTTCCTGATAAGACATGTAACTAATGCTAGTTTATAATACATCTTACTTCCCATCATCTCAATACTCAAGTTAGTGATATATAGTTCCCATTGCTGAGTATTTAGTGGTGTTTAAAGTCTATGACATCTTATTTATAATCTGTTTTTGTAATACATTTTTGTAATGATATACAGTGAACTTTTAGACTTAAATGTCCTGAATTTCACCCCTTTGTTTCAGAATCAACATTTTTCTCTGTGTAGGGAAAAAAACTCTCTATTTGCATGGCCCTTGTATTGGGCTCATAGTAAACAATTGTTAATGCTTTCACCCTTGGTGAACAATAGTATATGGTAATAGTTTCAGAGGTCTGTTGGTTCATCACACTCTACAAGGTTTGGGTAAGCTCTCAGACAATCAGTTTGGTTCCTCTATTGTCATGTCCAGACCTTGTATATGTTTACCTGCTTATTGAAGTCTGAATGATGGTGTTTGATCACCTGTAGAACTTTAAAATAGTATTGTCTCTAGGAGGAAAGAAAAACAATCCCTTTACCCATTACATTTCTCTAGCTAGATGGTTCAACCAAGACAAAATTAACTCTTAGCATCCGGCTATTGCTGAGCTGTTTGCCATATAATATTATGTCTTGATAAAAGTCATATTTTTGAGACATGATTCAAAAGCCCACAACAAGGAGATAACACCTACAGTTGTGTCCAAAATTATTCAACCCCCACTGAAATTGAGTGTTTTGGCCAGTTTGACATTGCTTTTGATCATTCAGTCATCTTGCTTACATTTACATTAAAGAGGCACTTGTAGGTCAGACAAATATAACATAACAGTTATAATGAAATAACCACAAATGTCTTTTCTGTGCTCACAGCATTATCAGTTTTATTCAACCCCCAAGTGACATTCAATCTTAGTACTTAGTACAGCATCCTTTTACAGTTATAACAGCTTTTAAACGTGAAGCATAGCTTGACACAAGTGTCTTGCAGCGATCTACGGGTATCTTCGCCCATTCTTCATGGGCAAAGGCCTCCAGTTCAGTCACATTCTTAGGCTTGCGCACTGCAACTGCTTTCTTTAAGTCCCACCAGAGGTTCTCAATCGGATTTAAGTCTGGTGACTGCGATGGCCACTCCAAAATGTTCCAGCCTTTCCTCTGCAACCATGCTCTAGTGGACTTGGAGGTATGCTTGGGATCATTGTCCTGTTGAAAGGTCCAACGTCTCCCAAGCCTCAGGTGTGTGACGGACTGCATCACGTTTCCATCCAATATCTCCTGGTACTGAAGAGAATTCATGGTACCTTGCACACGCTGAAGCTTCCCTGTACCTGCAGAAGCAAAACAGCCCCAAAGCATGATTGACCCTCCACCATGCTTCACAGTAGGCAAGGTGTTCTTTTCATCATAGGCCTTGTTCTTCCTCCTCCAAACATAGCGTTGATCCATGGGCCCAAACAGTTCTAATTTTGTTTCATCAGTCCACAGAACACTATCCCACAACTTTTGTGGTTTGTCCACATGGCTTTTGGCATACTGCAGTCGACTCTTCTTATTCTTTGGAGACAGCAAGGGGGTACGCCTGGGAGTTCTGGCACGGAGGCCTTCATTACGCAGTGTGCGTCTTATTGTCTGGGCTGAAACTTCTGTACCCACATCTGACAAATCTTTTCTCAGTTCCTCAGCAGTCACACGGGGACTTCTCTCCACTCTACGCTTCAGGTAGCGCACAGCAGTCGAAGTCAGCATCTTCTTTCTGCCACGACCAGGTAGCGTTTCAACAGTGCCCTTTGCCTTGAATTTGCGAATGATGCTTCCTAAGGTGTCTCTTGGTATGTTTAACATCTTTGCAATCTTCTTATAGCCATTGCCCTTCCTGTGAAGAGAAATCACCTCTTCTCTTGTCTTCCTGGACCATTCTCTTGCCTTCACCATGTTTGTAACCACACCAGTAAATGTCTAGAAGGAGCTGAGTATCACAGTCATTTTAAAGCTGCCTAATTGGTGCTTATTATGCTTGATTGCTGCTCGGTGACATCCACAGGTGTTTTCAATACCTGATGGAAAGCACCTGTATGAACCTCTGTTCTTCAGAGTGGTAGTCTTTAAGGGGTTGAATAATTGTGGCAATGAAGAAACCACATAAGAACCATTTACTACTGTATTACATAAACAATTGATGTCATTTTAGTTGCATTTGGGTAGTTACAACGTCCTTGTAGGATTTGATTCTGAATACAATTCCAAATGTACACTATAGTCCCTAAACCCCTTTACAGCATTGGGGGTTGAATAATTTTGGACACAACTGTACATTTTGATTATTATGGTTCTCTGAGACATCCAATCCCTTCCACTATTAGAGAACCATAATAATCAAGCAGGACTCAATGGCAGCAGACCTGCTGCACTCCAAACCGTTGTTTAGGAGAGTAGTCCTAATTTTTCATTGTAAATAATAAAACTATTATGATAAAATGTATTATAAAGGTACAAAATTGTGAACTTTTTTTTTGCTCTTTTTTAATTGGCAGATTTGTTTCAACAGAATATATATCTGCTGCAAAGAAGCACAGAACAGATATCAGGATGTTATCATAAGATTGTAAACACTATGAAGGATGTCTTCCTACCCATACCTTTTTATATGCACCACATCACACCATAGGGGCTATGATACGACAAAAAGGGCACCAAAGCTGAAAACAGACTGTTGAAAAATTAATGATTACTTCTTATCACCATTTATTTACCAGCTGGCTGTTGACTGATGCCGCTTTATAATGTGCTGTGTATGTGACTCACTGCAGGCTCCAATTAACACTCTTGATTAATAGAAAAGCAAGATTGTATACCATGGGATTATTCCAAGAATTATCTTCATTCATTCCAGACAGATCTTTTCTATGTAGAAGTTATGTGTGGGCTCTAGGCAGAGTGTGTTCCCTGGCTACAAATGCAGCTTGGCTGGTGGGCTTCCCATTAATGATGCATTAATACTGCTTGGAGTGTGCTGTTCCTCGAAGCTTGAAATGAAATTTCTGCTTCCTGAGGCACTGAAAGATAAAATATTGACTAGCAAAATGATTTTGGGGCTACTGCTCTTTAACCCTTAATTACGTAGAAACACTTTGCTTACGTCAGTTGAACTAATAACGCTTTAAATAAATAGAGGTTGTGTTCACTGATATAGATAATATTTTTTTGGTGTTTTAGTTTTTTTAATGCTAATGTAAACATGTTATAGAAGTATTTATTTTATATGTGTGTGTATATATATATATATATACAGTATCTCACAGAAGTGAGTACACCCCTCACATTTTTGTAAATATTTTATTATATCTTTTCATGTAACAACACTGAAGAAATGACACTTTGCTACAATGTAAAGTAGTGAGTGTACAGCTTGTACAACAGTGTAAATTTGCTGTCCCCTCACAAATAACTCAACACACAGCCATTAATGTCTAAACCACTGGCAACAATAGTGAGTACACAGCTAAGGTAAAATATCCAAATTGGGCCAAAAGTGTCAATATTTTGTGTGGCCAAGATTATTTTCCAGCACTGCCTTAACCCTCTTGGACATGGAGTTCACCAGAGCTTCACAGGTTGCCACTGGAGTCCTCTTCCACTCCTCCATGACGACATCATGGAGCTGGTGGATGTTAGAGACCGTGCGCTCCTCCACCTTCCATTTGAGGATGCCCCACAGATGCTCAATAAGGTTTAGGTCTGGAGACATGCTTGGCCAGTCCATCACCTTTACCCTCAGCTTCTTTAGCAAGGTAGTGGTTGTCTTGGAGGTGTGTTTGGGGTCAGTATCATGTTGGAATACAGCCCTGCGGCCCAGTCTCCGAGGGGAGGGGATCATGCTTTGCTTCAGTATGTCACAGTACATGTTGGCATTCATGGTTCCCTCAATGAACTGTAGCTCCCCAGGGCCGGCAGCACTCATGCAGCCCCAGACCATGACACTCCCACCACCATGCTTGACTGTAGGCAAGACACACTTGTCTTTGTACTCCTCACCTGGTTGCCGCCACACACGCTTGACACCATCTGAACCAAATAAGTTTATCTTGGTCTCATCAGACCACAGAACATGGTTCCAGTAATCCATGTCCTTCGTCTGTTTGTCTTCAGCAAACTGTTTGCTGGCTTTCTTGTGCATCATCTTTAGAAGAGGCTTCCTTCTTGGACGACAGCCATGCAGACCAATTTGATGCAGTGTGCGGCGTATGGTCTGAGCACTGACAGGCTGACCCCCACCCCTTCAACCTCTGCAACAATGCTGCCAGCACTCATACGTCTATTTCCCAAAGACAACCTCTGGATATGACGCTTAGCATGTGCACTCAACTGCTTTGGTCGACCATGGCGAGGCCTGTTTTGAGTGGAACCTGTCCTGTTAAACTGTCTTGGCCACCATGCTGCAGCTCAGTTTCAGGGTCTTGGCCTAGGCCATCTTTATGTAGAGCAACAATTCTTTTTTTCAGATCCTCAGAGAGTTCTTTGCCATGAGATGCCATATTGGACTTCCAGTGACCAGTATGAGAGAGTGAAAGCGATAACACCAAATTTAACACACCTTCTCTCCATTCACACCTGAGACCTTGAAATACTAAAGAGTCACAAGACACCAGGGAGGGAAAATGGCTAATTGGGCCCAATCTTGGCCCATTTTAACCTCGGGGTGTACTCACTTTTATTGCCAGCGGTTTAGACATTAATGGCTGTGTTGAGTTATTTTGAGGGGACAGCAAATTTACACTGTTATACAAGCTGTACACTCACTACTTTACATTGTAGCAAAGTGTAATTTCTTCAATGTTGTCACATGAAAAGATATAATAAAATATTTACAAAAATGTGAGGGGTGTACTCACTTCTGTGAGATACTGTATATCACATATATCGCAGCGCATAAAGGAAAAATAAACAACAAATATTACCCTGAGGGACATTTATCCCCTGAGGACATGCATGTATGTGAAATGCATTGGCTGGAGCTTTATGTGCTGATGACACGCCACCGATCCAAACCTCGGGAACGGCGGCGTGTTGTCAGCACATAAGGCTCCATCCAACGCGTTTCCTAGTAAGTCCGGCTACAAATGTTTCCAAGTAGAAAAATCTTTATACTTGGTTTTAATACTGACCTTTTAATCATTAAATACTACACTATATAATATTCCTTGGGCACTGTGTGGTGAGCAGTTTTTACTAGGGCTCCTTTGTGGCTGTATTTTCATCTCTATTGAGCAAGATCTATGGAGGAGATCTATGGAGGAGCGATTTATGAAGGTGGATAGAACACATTGGACAATACAGTTATTGAAAATTCTTACAGTACTTTCCTTTTCTTTTGGATTGTCACACACAGACTTTTGTTATAGATTGTACGCCCCTAGAGGGTTAGGGACGGATGAGAATGTACAATATATATGTAAAGCGCTGCGTAAATTGATGGCGCCATATAAGTACCTGAAATAATAAAATAAATAAATATATAATACCATCACCGGCACTTTATGAGCACTATTAAGTTGTATATTTATATGTATTTATTTAATTTTCACTTATTTATTTTTCATGGACATTCTGTGCAATATGTTGATACATTTAGGGTAACTGTCACATACATATATTTGTTGTCTATTTTTTATTCATGCAGTACACTATCCTGGTCTATTTTGAATATTGGGTTTGTTACTCACTATTCTGATGATGCCTTATCATCTTAGTGTGTTAATCGAATCCATCTTGGAATATTTGGAACATTTTGGGGAGAATAATCTCTTGTTTGACAGGATCTCAAACATGAATTGCAGTTATGAAAAGTTCTTGTGTGACTGTGGCCTTAAGATAATGTCAAAGTAATGTATTGGGCATTTTGAATTTCTAGGGAAGCTAAAATTACAGCATGTGCAAATTCCATTGTGACCTTTCTATCTATTCTTCACAGAGCTGGTGATCTCTTTCCCCATAATGGGAAAGCCTATCTACAAGTAATAGAACATTTCATATTCCATATGTGGACATGAGAAGCTTGTGTGGAGCCATAGAATTAATGGATAAGTTCACCTTTTGGAATATGTTGCATGTTCCACCCATATTTAGGATGAAACATGTAACATGTTCCAGCACCTGTTGCTGCTAGCTCCGTTTCCCCCCTCATTGGTACAACAGACGGGATATCTTCTCCCTGCGCCTGCTGTCACAATTCAAAAACAGATCGGCTGTGCAGGGCTATGCTCATATGAATGCATCATTTATTACCAGAATCCGGTGTATGAATGAACTACAACTTCCTTCAGTCATTGTGGCTGTCGGCTTGTAGTTCTAAATAGACTGTGAGGGAGCTTATGAGCGCTCTCATAGTTTATTCACAAGCCCTGCAGCTTGTAAACAGTTAGCCTATATCAAGGTAGGAGATGAAAGCTGCAAAGCTTGTCTGCAGGAGCCTGAGATTGCACCCCTGATCCACTGATCATGGGTGCAATGCTTTCCAGGCGCCAAAGGGAAAAAATAATAAATGTATATTTTTTGTCTCATTTTTTTCCCTGAAGGTAAACTTATCCTTTAAATTCCCATCTGACAATTAAGGTACACAGTATTGAAAATATTAATCAAATAGCTGTCTTCCCTAGCCTAATTACGATGTCTATTGCAAATCATCCCAACTACTCTGCTACAAGCTGCCCCTCATCACTCACCCGACCGAAGGATGCAGACTGCAAAATGGTCTGTGATTCGCTAACATCACTGGCCAACAAACAAGGTTTGTTTGCCTCCAATTACAATGTACGAGGTGTGACAATGCAATTCCTGGAATGTCCGTGGCATAGCACTATGGTGGTGATTGACACAGCCATGTGCACTCGAGTGTTCTGACATGTTCTAACTTGCACTCGCCTAAGTCGCAGACCAGTTGACTCAGTCTTTACAGAGTAGTAGAAGAAATAACGTGTCTCCTTTGTGATGGTGGCAGAAAATGTGTGACAGGAATCTGGAGCAAAAGTGCGAGCGTAACTTTAGCCCTGTTATAACAGGTTTATGGTGAACCTTCCATGAAGAAATCAAGTGCTTTTGAATGGCATAGGTGCTTAGGGGAGGGACAGGAAGATATCCATGTTGATGCAAGAAGTTGGCAGCCAAAAATGCAAATAATGGATGCAAATGTGGACAGCGCATGAACCCCCGTATGCTTAGATTAAAAATTGCGCGTGCAAATGATGGCAGAAAAATTGAACATGAACAGGGTAACAGTGCAACAGATTCTATTGGAGGATTTGGGAATGATAAAGATTACTTCAAAGATTGAATCTTGACAAAAGATCAGAAACAATGTCATCTTCAAATTTCATTCGAACGTTTGAAGAATATGGAGCTGTTTGATAGGGTTATTACCGGTGATGGAATTCTAGGAATTAAATTGTCATACTTTGTACTTTTAGAGAGTGTTATATGCTCTGTGTGACATGGCCTCATGGCCTGGTACATTCTCACTAAGGCTGGCCACAGATGGTTCGAATCTTGGTCAGGAACCGGACAAGATTCTAACCATGTATGGGCAGGCTGAATGTACCAAGCTGATTGATCAAGCTCGGTACAACCAGGCTACTGGATTTTACATGTGATTATCGCTAGCAGCTGCTATCACACAATGCCTCAGCGAGAGGGATTCCCCTATCAACACTGCCTGTCTGGAACCCTGCTATGGCCACTCTTAATAACTCTCTCTCAACATCTCCCACTTGCATAGCTAATGTGCTACCAAAATACTGCTACAGCATATTTTCATATTAATGTTCTATGAACATTTGTTTCACATTGATGGATCCAATGTATTGCAGGCTGCCACATTAAAGATGTGGTAATGTTAAAGCCCAGCTCCAGACTTTTTTTTTGGGGAGGGGGGGGGCAGGTTTGAAATCCTGTTGGGTTTGTTTGCCTCGTATGCTGCTTTGACTCATTGTAAATCTTTAACTTCACTTTCAATCACTGTGAAATTAGGACAAGAATTGATTGAAATAGGTGTCAGTGGGACAGCAATAAAAACACATTCAGAAACTCTTTTCTTAATTTATTAAAGATGTTTTTTGTTTCTGTCTTTGTACTCACTGTAGCTCTGTAGCTATTCACTCTCTGCCTGTTAAATACTGCAAATGGAACAAGAAGTCAGTGAAAATCTCACCAAGGGGGACAGCAGTCAAAGGCAAAATAGGCTTTAAAACTTTATCAGAGTATCCAAAGCTCAAAAAAAAAAGATTTGACTAGATTTGGGCTTAAAAATGTACTGATGTTTTGCATAGGCTCAGTCGTTCAGACATAAGCCCTGTCTATTAAATTGACATGGTCCCCTTTCTCAGAAACAATTAGAAGATACACATTGTGGCAAAAATCACCATAAAAGCAAACTGTATTGATAAAAAAACTATCAGGTATGTGGCACTTACAATATCTTACTGTGACAACCTTGCTCCTGAGTGCCTGCAATATACAGCAAAGATACATTTTTTCATGTGTCGGAAACAAAGTCCCTATATGCATAAGCTCTTATATTGCCTATGTAATGATAGGTCTACTCCTCCCATACAGGGCAAAGAAGTATGTCAAACCTAGGCATACACCAGCTGATCATAGCTGGAACCTGTCCTTTTCAAAGCAAAATGCCCATACCTAAGTAGGAACCTCGAAACCCCTTTACACCAACAGTGGCTGTCTAACCTTAGACTTAGACCTCAGAGTATAATAAATACAACTTGTCACAGTAGATGATGTGTAGATTCTGACTTGTGAATCTACATTTAGAACAAATGCAGTTACGTCATAATGCTAGTACATTGCTTTATTTTTAGATCACATTTATGTCACTTTCTTACTGCATAAGTGATCCCTGGTGTGATTCACTGAAAGGGAATAGCTGACTTTTATAGTATAATGAAGAGATGAAACTGACTTCTATAGCATAATGAAGAGATGAAAATGAAGACACATTGAAAAGTGTTTTTTACAGCATTAGTTTTTTTAATACACACTTTTATTGTAAGACTAAAGAATAAAAATTGGCATGCAAAGGTAATATCATTTACAACAAATAATCCCTGGTTAAAAGCTCATGACTATAGAGTATAGACCTATATTTCACTATGGTATTTTCTCTTGTTTTCTGACTCTAACATACTTAACTGACATACTATTCCAAAGGCCAAGCAAAGGGCAGATTGACAGATGAATAAAGCCAAATTAGTGTTTTTTATGGGCCTCTTCCTCCTTCTCTGCTGCCATAAGTGGCAAAAATGAATTTGCCTCTAGCTGTTTTTCAGTTGATTTTAGACTTATAACATTATAAAACTTATATATAATAATGTATTCCTGTCCCCAAGTCATTTTTATGTTTATCATGGTCAAAATAGCAGCATATGGGAGTAAAGTGTTTTATGGAGCACATGATATCAGTATTTGGAGCTTAGCCCCATCTGTTGTAGCTGGAAAGGGCAAGGTTTTACTTCCAAGGAGAACAGGTATGCATATGTCATACTGTATAGGCTTCCATAATGAATATTGTTTGGATTTTCTTTTTTATGCATCATAAGGAAACCTATTTTTTTAACTTTGGACAGAAAAGGGACAGATTAAAACCCTTGTCAGTTTTCTTTCTTTTCTTGCTGTCTGTATTCCATTGGGAAGATTCCACTTTACCTCCTATCCTAGCGACAACAAGGTAGTGAAATAAACCACAACTGAGGGTAAATCCTCTCTTAAATAGTTGTTGGCAGAACAGTTGTTCCCATTGAAATTGGAAAATGATCACCAGGACAAATAGAGAGGGTAAACCTCCTCAGCAAGGACAGAAAACCAGACTGTGGTACAAAACTTTCCTTGCTCTATCTAAAGCTAAAAAAATTACTTTAGCCATACAAAGCACATCAAGATAGCCTACTCATCTATTCACTGAGAACAAATGGTTGTCTTCAGTTGAGCAACAATATGCTGGACTGCACCTGTACCCAGACTAAAAACATTGGGGGTATGTTCACATCATATGCAGTGGAACTGCATTGGGTGGCTATTCTATTGTAAACTTCCTCCCACCCTCATAGATCTTTTGCTTGAGGATGCTCCAAAGGTCCTCAATAGGATTGAGGTCAGGGGACGATGGAGGCCACACCATGACTTTCTCTCCTTTATCCCCATAACAGCCATTGATGCAGAGGTATTCTTTGCAGCATGAGATGGTGCATTTTCATGCATGAAGATGATTTTATTATGGAAAGCATAGTTCTTCCTTCTCTACCAGGGAAGAAAGTGATCAGTCATAAACTGTACATACTTTGCAGAGGTCATCTTTACACCTTCGGGGGCTCTAAAGGGGCCGACCCGCTCTGTTCCCATGATTCCGGCCCAAAACATGACTCCACCACCGCCTTGCTGACGTCGAAGCCTTGTTGGAACAGGGTGGCCGCCCACCAACCATCCACTACTCTATCCATCTGGACCATCCAGGGTTGCACAGCACTCATCAGTGAACAGGACTGTTTGAAAATTAGTCTTCATGTATTTTTCTGCCCAATGCAGCGGTTTCTGCTTGTGAGCATTGTTTAGTGGTGGCCGAATAGAAGGTTTATGCACAGTTGCAAGACTCTGGAGGACTCTACACCTTGATGTCCGTGGGACTCCAGAGGCACCAGCAGCTTCAAATATCTGTTTGCTGTTATGTAATGGTATTTTAGCAGTTGCTCTCTTGATCCAATGCATGGATCTGGCAGAAATCTTCCTCAATGTGCCTTTATCTGCACGAACCCGTCTGTGCTCTGAATCAGCCGCAAATCTCTTAATAGTGCGATGATCGCGCTTAAGTTTTCGTGAAATATCTACTGTTTTCATACCCCGTCCAAGGCATTAAACTATTTCACTCTTTTCGGCAGCAGAGAGATCCTTTTTCTTCCCCATATTGCTTGAAACAGGTGCTCTGCTTAATAATGTGGAACACCCTCCTTTAGTTGTTTTTCCTTAAATTGGGCTCACCGGCCAATCTAATTATCACAGGTGTCCGAGATTGTTTTCAGTGATCAAAAGAGCCCTGACACACAATGTCATCCATGAGTTAAACTGAAAAACAAAATATTGCATCTTTGTGACACTTAAATAGAATTTGCATAATAATTTGGAACGCGGTGTAGTATGTCCGCAGTCTCTGGTCATCTCCTGTACCATGTTCGCAGTCTCTGGTCATCTCCTGTACTATGTCTGCAGTCTCTGGTCATCTGTAGTATGCATGCAGTCTCTGGTCATCTCCTGTACTATATCTGCAGTCTTTGGTCATCTCCTGTACTATGTCCACAGTCTCTGGTCATCTCCTGTACTATGTCTGCAGTCTCTGGTTATCTTCTGTACTATGTCTGCAGTCTCTGGTTATCTTCTGTACTATGTCTGCAGTCTCTGGTCATCTGTAGTATGTCCGCAGTCTCTGGTCATCTCCTGTACTGTGTCCACAGTCTCTGGTCATCTCTTGTACTATGTCTGCAGTCCATTGATTCAGAATATTTTTATCTTTGTTTCCTCCTCTAAAATCTAGGTGCGTCTTATGGAGTGAAATATACGGTATCTCCATTCTGTCCAAAATAAAATAAATGTTTTGCCTTTAATTATACTTTGAGTACGTTAAGCCTTAAAAGAGGCAATGTCCTGGAGTATAGGCTGTACTCCAAATGTAAATAGCATGCCACATATCTCTGTTTTCTTGTACTGCTGAACAGAATGATGTTATGTTTCTGTCTGTAAACTTCCCCAGTACACACACCGATCACTTTCAGCTGCAGTTCTGCCACCTGCTACGTAATGAAAGGGTTATTGCTTTGTGCTGCAAGAAGTGAAACAGAAAATAAAGTGCTCTGTTTTTCATCTCACTCTGAGCCAGGTGCTTCGACAAAACAAAGAATAAAACACAGATGAAAACTGATATTATAGATGTGATTTGGATGGCCTTAGAAGGAACAGAGGAACAATGTATGACAAAGAGCCAATAGATGCTAAGTTTTCTATTAGAACCTTGCACTGGGGGGAATGTATGACTAAGAAAAGAACACTGTGAGGACTATTTTGAAAAACTAACAAATGGCGTGCACTAGGTAGTGCATGTAAATCCATTTGTTAACAATGAAATAAATAAAAAGAATGGCACTCGCAAGAGCTGAAAGGTTCAATCACAGAGCGGTATATACAGCCAAGGCCAGTGTACGCAGACCTTTCTCTCTCCCTCTACAGAAGTCATCATCAAGGGAAGAGTGGAATATCTGACAACCTGGATCAGAATGTACTGCTGACAAACTGTTCTCTTCTTCATAAATACATTTCAAGATATAGTAGGCAAACATGTAACCAGGGAGCTTAGATCAGAAGGTGATGTGGTCTAGGACCTGCACCATATTGGTGAGGACCTCATCACCTGCTGATCTAATCTCACTGGTTTCATCTATGCCTGTCATGTCTTGAAATGTATTTC
Source organism: Staurois parvus (assembly GCF_062004578.1). Classification (NCBI taxonomy): domain Eukaryota; kingdom Metazoa; phylum Chordata; class Amphibia; order Anura; family Ranidae; genus Staurois; species Staurois parvus. The sequence goes on from NW_028317998.1 coordinate 320,726, forward strand.
TGAAGAAGATGACAGATTGTCAATGGCTTTAGTATATTCTGATCCAGGTTGCCACAAATTCTACTCTATCCTTAATGCTGGCTTCTTTAAAGGGAGTGAGGATAGATTGTGTTAAAGGATCAATAGACATTTAAAGGATAAGTTCACCTTTTGGACAAAAATAATGAATGCACATTTTTTGGCAGGTAAAAAAATGTGCATTTATTATTTTTGTTCAAAGGAGCCTGTAAAGCATTGCACCAGCGATCTGTAGATTGCTGATGCCATGCAGGTCTCCTGCAGACATGTCATAATATCTGCTTACTATATGGGATGTACAAGCAAGCAGATATACTGACTGGAAGCTTCAATGCACTACCATGTCGCTCCACAGCACTGAGGTAGCTTGTTGAAAACTACAGCCGCTAAGGCTGCCAGGACTTGTAGGCACTCATTCACAGAACAACGTGAATGAGTGACGTGGCCATGTGGGCGAAGCCCCTCACAGTCGCCCTGTTTTCAAATATGACAGATAGTACGTGGAAAGGGAGGGGGGTGGCAGGCGTGGCTGCAGCTATGGGAACATGTTACATGTTCCACCCTAAATACGGGTTGAACATGTAACATGTTCCAAAGGTGAACTAATCCTTTCATACAACTTTTGAATTGCTTCATCCCTCAAATACCCAAAGTATTTTGATTTGTGTCTGTAGAGGTCAGTGGGTTTGAGTGCCTGGTGTGCGCAACTTACATGACTTTACTTTGGAAAATTGCAGCAATTTTCTCACTGCTCTCAATACAAATGCAGCAATCTTTCTTCAACCCCAAATCTCAAATATGCTTGTAGGAATAAATAGAAAAATGTCTCCCTGTAAGTGAAATTTAGCTGAAGCTGAAACTTGTTAGCACAAAATCTACTCTTTTATGTTTCTTTATTTAAATAATGTATGTGCATGTTGGAGGATGGTAAATGTAGCATAGTTTATTTAATGTATTTCCCTTTTTTGTCTGTTTGTGTTCTGCTGCTTTGAATATTATTATTTTCCCTTTTCTACTTTTTTTTTTCTTGTGAAAAAAAACAAATAATTGAGATGATGATGGGCATTTTTTCCAAAAGAACAAGTCCTGAACAGTTAAAAAAAAACTTTCTATAACCCCTGAAGCCATTTTTTGTTGTTGCAAAAAAGGCAGGAAAATGAAAATGTAAATTTTTGTTTATCCCTTTATGTAAGCAGTGAATGCAGCAAATCATCATTATCTGTTAAGTAATGACTTCTGTGAGGGTGTGCAGCAGTCCAACAATGTACTATAGTTATATTATATTTAAAAAATGAGTGATTTGAGCATTTGACATTTATCAAAATATCAAATCAAGTGCCTTGTCCTTTAACTAGTGCTTATATTACCTAACTGAGAAGGTGAAACCCACTGCAGGCACCACTAAGTCTAACGAGGAAGGCTTTGTAAAGCCAAAACACATTAGCTTTGTGGATCCTGTATTTACGTAACCTCTAAAGATTTACATTAAGAAACTTCTAAATTTGTGGCTACCTATATTGTGGGTTCATGCTGCAAAGTGTACGCCTTAGCCAGTGCACCAGTCTTCTGTCTCCATGTTTTGAACAGAGCAGTTGAGCTTGGGTAAGATTTGTCTCAACACTAAGCCTGATGACTAAGAATTATTCAGTGTTTGTATTTCACATAAGGGTCCATTTATATTTTTGTGATGGCAAACCATCTATAGGGAGCAGAAGATTGGGCGTCTAGGGATTTAAAATGAAGCAAACAGAGTTTAAATACAGAATTCCTTTATACTTTATCCAAAGATTAAAGTGATACTAAACCCACAACAGTAAAATCAGTCTGTATATGCAGTAAAGCATTCTTGTTATACTCACAGTGGAACCTAAGGGGTTAATTGTCTGCATTCTGTAAAAAGGCTGTTTGATCCTGACTTCTCTAATCCTCCTCTTCTTCCAGTGTCCCCCTCTTATCACCTGATAAGACATATCATGTGGAGTCACTCTGCACATGCTCAGTTTGGTGTCACTCTGCACATGCTCAGTTTGGTGTGTATTGCTGGCAGGTTTTTTTTTTCTTTGGAGAGTGCATGTGATCAGCACATGGCCAATCAGCACTGTTCATACAGATGTCAGGGGTCCTGCATCTAGCTAAAGCAGAATTAAAACTCCTCCTAAAAGCTTTAAGATGTACTCTGCTGGACACTGATAGAAGTCACAAGACTGCTCTAACTGCTGATGAGAAAAGGTAATTAACAGTTTATATTTACTAGAATAATTGCATTTCCACGTTCTGTGTACTGTGGGAGACCATATATAATGAATGCAGGGTCCTGGGTTTAGAAACACTTTAAGATTTATATTCCACAGTTCTGTAAATGCAGGTCATGAAGACCCATGCAGGTCAGATGACAGTATCGGTGTAAAGCCCCCTCCCTGCCCCAGTTGTACTCACAACTCTTGCCTCTGCTGCATCAAGCACTGAAATCCAAGCTGTTAGCTGATGTTGAACGCTAAGGAAAATGGTGACAACACTCCCCTGATCATGTGCGCAGAGCTAGTGATTGGTTGCTAATAGGAGAAGGACAGTAAACAAAAAACTGACAGGAGTTTTATTCATTCCCCACTCTAGTATTAGATTTCTGTTAATGTGCAGTGTTTGTGTAAGGACAAGCACAGAATTATTGTAAGTTTCAGTAGGTTTGGCCATTCTCCGATGAACCCAGGGAAACACACAAGACAGCTCATAAATGCTAACAAATACAATAGTCCATCAGGCAAAGGTAACAGTTTCCAGATTGCCAGTTCAAACTTTAGCTACAAGAGGTCAATAATTCAGCCAATCAAAGAACACAATTTTAAACTTTTAATAAATGAACCTTGTGGGGTGGGTCTGATTAACAGAATTTGTTGCTTTGTGAGATAAAGGTAAAGTTTAGTTGTCCTGGTAGATCCTCTGTCTTCTAATTCCCAGATCTCCTTAGTCAGTTCAGTTTTATGCTGATAAATGGCTTGTGCAATGAAATCCACAGAGTGATCACTCTGCTCAAATAGAATTTTCTTCAGCCTGCAAAGTGGACGTAAAAGAGCTGATTATATCCAAATGAAGACTGATTATGCTTGATTGATTACATTCATACACAAGATATGCGTTGTTTCAGCCAGGAGCATTTTATCATTGCCCAAGACATAACTGAAATGGATACAGAGAGTGTGACCCAAATTATTTTGCTATGCACTGCTATGTGCAACCCTGGGGAAAATTTCCACATGCCTTTCATTTAACAGTTTCATGCTTCAATTAATATATAATAATACACTTTAGTCTGATGTATGGTCTATGGTACTACATATCCAATTCATATCTATTGCAAACATACTGTATCTTTCAAAGTATTGGACTGCCAAAGGTCACAAGTAAACCAGCAAAAATAAACCTTTAAAATCTATAATGTTTTATGACCATTCATAATAAAACATTATTGGAAGTACATTTTACATGGTTTTGTGTCATTGATCACTGTTTTGTTCAACCCCTCAAAAAAAATGGAGAGATAGGATATTGCAATTAATTGGCAAAATAAAGCAAGATCATTACAACAAACAAATCAATATATTGCTAAAATCATATAATTACAAAATAAATGTAAACTCAAGCAAAGCTAAATTATATACAGTATATATTCTATATCCAAGAAAAGTACTGTATGTACAAAAATGTGAAAATAGAACATATTAAATAAATACCAAACTTAAATAATTTATTATTTCAATGATTTTATTACAAGGAGGGCATGATCTTTCCTATTCTATCACTTCTGCACATACAAGCACAATGCTATAAGAAGTATTTATACCTAAACATTTCATTAAGTCATTTGTATCCATGCAGTCTCTTTTTCAAATGACCAAAATCTCCTCCTCTAGGCCCTAGAGAGTCTAGGGTATTCAAAGATTCGATCTAACCATACAAAATAATAACAGCGGTGTGCAAATTATAGTCCAACATGTTTACTCATTGGAGTTGGTATTTTGCCAATTAACCATTTGCCCTCAAAAGGATTTACCCCCCTTCCTGACCAGGCCATTTTTTTCGTGATATGGCACTGTGTTAATTTAACTGAAAATTGCACGGTCATGCAACACTGTACATAAATGAAATTTATGTCCTTTTTTCCCCACAAATAGAGCTTTCTTTCGGTGGTATTTGATCACCTCTGCATTTTTATTTTTGCGCTATAAACAAAAAAAGACAGAAAATTTTGAAAACCCCCACCATATTTTTGACGTTTTGCTATTAAACATGTCCAAAAAAAACAAAAAACAAATGTCATCATAAGTTTAGGCTAAATATATTGTGCTACATGTCTTTTCTAAAAAAAATCCCAGTATGTATACATTAATTGGTTTACGTGAAAGTTATAGCGTCTTCAAATGGTGATATATATACTGGAATTTTTTTTTTTTTAATTTTATACTAGTAATGACGGCGATCAGCGACTTATAGTGGGACTACGGTAGGCGTTCTGACACTGGTTGGGAACTGACTAACTGCCACTGACATCCCCAGTGACACTAATACAGAGATCAGTGCTAATAAAAAGCACTGACACTGTACTAATGGCAACGGGCAGGAAGGTATTAACTTATGGGCGATCAAAGGGTTAACTGTGTGTTGTGTATGTGTTTTATTATGTGTGCTGTGTGTGTTTTACTAGGGAGGCATGCTGTTTTGTATTTCTCGTCCTTGCTGGCAGGAGAGATACCTGTGTTATTTACATACAGATCTCTCCCCTGTCAGCTTTGCACAGCGATCGCCGGGTGCCGTCGGGGAATCTCCAGCCGGGACCTGGTGATTGACATGCCTAGCCGCCAATGGTGACTCAGGTAGGCTGGAGCACATACCTACCCGGAAATTCAGTTCTCATACATATATGTGATTTTGCACAGCCCTACGACCCTGTAGCAGTATTTCTACTCTAGGGCAGCTAGGAAGCGGGTAAATACATAAATAAGATTGTAAATTAAACCTTTATTAAACTCAAAAGCAAACATTTATTATATTGTAGCTTACCAATTCTTAGATTTGATGGCTGTATTAGTTTTCTTTTTCAGCTTTCTTTTATTTTCACCTGGTGATCAAGCCAGTAAGTCTGTTGTTTTTCAAAGGAACAAGCTGTTATGCAAATGTAGCAGTTTAGAATATAGAGACAAACCATTTGCCACTGACGGGTGCTTACAATGATTAGATTTTTATTTTATGTAAAATCTTTATGCCAAAAGAGAAAATAAATGTTGCTGTAACTCCAGTGTAAATGTAGTTTGAGCTGGTGTTTGGCTTGAATATGTTAGTGTACCTAAATCTACTAGTACATCTAACACTCCCCTCCCCCAAGACTAAAAATGCTGCTGTCGACAGAGTTCAGCTGACTTCCATTATGCAATAATGTGCAAGCAAAGATGCTGTTTTTTTTATCCTTTTATGTGATTGGGTACAATTTGTAAAGTGAAGCTTTACTAAGCTCTGGAGCAACTGCTCTTGCAAAGTGCATAGTCTATTCTCCTTTAGTAAATCAACCCCAAAGAATAATGGCACACAGACCTATGAAATGTAATAAGAACGGAAATAAAATATTAGAGATTTATAAGGGATTATTTACATTGGTGTACTTCTGTCTTTTGGTATTTTTAACCACTTACTGTCCACTAACAGTGGAATTACTGGTAACGGGCAGCAGCTACCTGTATGTTGCTGAGCACATGCACAATGGTGCGCTCCCTGGGGTGCCCAGTGGTGCAAACCCCTGAGCACTGTGTTCTGTGGACAAAGCAGACACAGTGATAGGTATTGGGGTATCACGTGATCACTATGATCAATCATAGTGATCACATGATAGCAATGTAAGCAACATGGATGGCTTCCATTCATGACAACTTTCTTACTGTTGTGAAACTGTGATTGACCCACAGCTATCACATGGTACCTGAAATAATGGACACAAAACACTATCTACATGTGGACTTCTGAACTAAGGTCTCCTCCAAAAGGCCAAAGAGAAAAACTCTCACTTCTCCAGTCACTGCTATACCGCCACACCATGCATTGTCAGTCTGTGGACGCTGGCAAGCTCTTGCTTAACTGGGGAAGACCCACCAATCACAGAGAGAGCAAACTCTGCAGGGGATTCCTTCTGTCACTATTTGTACAAGTTGAAGAGAAGCAATCCCTGCCAAACAAACAATTAATACTTACCTGTCCCACTGTCCATGCAGCCAAACTCCTTATCGTTGAAGTAGGAAACTTAATGAAAGATCTTCTACAATTGACATTCCAGAAGTGTCAGATGCCAGAGCCCACCCCTGTGCTCTGTGGGTCCATCCACCAACCCCTATATCCCTAAAGCACACACTAGTTTTGTAGGGGGCCAGATAGAATCACAGCGCACAGTGGTGGACCAGGTATCCAACACACCAGGAGCATGTGAGGATTCAAGTTTCTCTCTTCAGTTCAGCAAAGTGTAGAAGCAGGACAGGTAAATATTAATTGCTTGCTTTGCAGAGATTGCTTCTACAGCTGCTGAAAATAGCAACTGCTTCAATTCAATTACTAAAAATAGAGGCAGATTTGCGTTAATTGGGATTAACAACATCTTCTTAATGACCACCTAATGAGCTGCATACAACAATGCATTCTAGCAGCAGTTTTTACTAAAATAATCATGGTACAAAAGAGCATCATCATTCTGGTGTACCTAGGAGCAGCATGATGTCTAAATGCTATTTGCATGAAGTCATCATTGTAATTCTTTACACTCACTAACAGTATAGCAATCTTTTTCAGAATGCAGTGCTCATTTCAGAGGTTTCAATGGTAGGAATGACTGGAAAAGAACATTTTAAAGTGATACGTGTCCCTGTGTCCTGCCTAGTTTAGAAATTCATCACTTAAAGTTTATGAATAACATTTAAATTCATACCTCGCATCAGCAGGGCACATATCAGTATCAAATATTCTTACTTCTATTTTGAGTAAAAAAGTACCTTTGCCATGACAATAAAATCTGCTGTTTCAAAGCTCCCTCAGCCTAGGTGGTTTAGGCAAAATGGTCTCTGGCTACCAAAACATATTCATCGAAAACTGCAATTTATGCATACAAAAAGTGTTTTAATACCTTAAAAGATATATATATATATATATATATATATATATATATATAGTGCATCCAGAAAGTATTCACAGCGCTTAACTTTTGCCACATTTTGTTATGTTACTGCCTTGTTCCAAAATGGATTACATTTATTTTTTTCCTCAACATCCTACAAACAATACCCCATAATGACAATGTGAAATATGTTTGTTTTGAAATCTTTGCAATTCATTTAAAAAAAAAAACCAAAAAACATATATATATATATATATATATATATATATATATATATATATATATATATATATATTACAGCATTATCTAATGGTGGGGAACTTAAAATGTGCATTATCACTAGGAACAACACAGAATATACCAAATATCTTAATAGAAAATTAGATTCCATGGTTTCATGAGAGACGTTATTAGGTAAATCAATAATGTATTTAGATGTGGACACTAATTAAATGATACATCACACAACAGAGGATTTTTAATGCAAGCTACTAGCATTGGAAAATATAATAGTTTTATAATGAGAACTATAGTTTCAGTATGAAGGATCAATATTAAGGTTGGAATGTTTATACATAGCAATGTCCTGTTTATAGTTCCCTTGCAGATCATTACGTGTGGGATTGTGTACATCAATTCTAGTGACTATGTCGTATTTGCAAAGTGTCTTGGGGTGCAACTCAAAATGAATGATACCATAATACACTACAATATACAAGTAGGAGGTTGCAAAAAAGCACCAGAGACAGAATACCTGGTAATGTACACTGGTCAAGACAGACATGTCTGTTACCTAGGTTTAGATAACATGTTTGGCTACAAAAGGCAGAGAAAAGGAAACAGAAGCAGGACTATCAGGTTCACAGAACAGAAACAAGCAAACTCACTAGACAAGGCACAGGTAAGGAGAGGAAGAGTCTTACCATGCACTATAAAATTGTATTTTAAAATCTCCTGATTTGATAGCAATTGAATTGCTGGTTGAGGTTTGTCCTTATATTATATTTTTCTGCCAACTCAAATATAAATTGTACAGAGATTGGCCACTTTTAGCAAACACACAGAGACAAGAGAAGAAGGAAAATAAAAAAACCTAGGCTATTAGGTTCAAAGCAGACAGATTGCTGACACTAATGAAGCATTCTATAAAGTTGTTTTATGTTTTCATTATATGTACACATAGGTTTGTTGTGAGACACAACACTCAAATGGATGACACTGAAGGAATTAATGACTATTGGGTTGATTTTCTAAAACTGGAGAGTGCATAATTTGGTGCAGCTGTGCATGGTAGCCAATCAGCTTCTAACTTCAGCTTGTCCCAGTAAGCTTTGACACACACAAACAAAACAAAAATCTGGAAGCTGATTGGTTTCTATGCAGAAATGCACCAGAATTTGCACTCTCCGGGTTTAGTAAATCAACCCCAGTGTGTATGTGAACATTATCATAAGGACAGAAAATCATGTAAAAAGCAAAGGTTTTGAGTTATTACATAAAGTGAGGTTAATTCTCCAAATGGGCCACTTGTTTTGGTGACAGATATCTGAATGGGGAGTTCCCCTCACTTTATAGAAATTTACTCATGCTTCCTGTTATTCTCTGACTGAAAATGAAGGGAAGTTTCCCCAAAGAGAGTAAAAAAATAAACTGTCAGGGGTTTTAGTCCTACCCTACTATCTTTTTTTTGCCTGTGCATACACTTCATAACTGGGGAAGAAATATGCATTCCTTCCATATGTAAATTTGTTGGGACATGCTTGGAGCCTGAGAAAATCTGAAGGTGCCTACACACAGGCTGTTTAACACAGCAAAGGCAGTTTAAGATGTAATTCATGCTGCGTTATCTATAGGTACATCAAGAAAATAGCTTCAACAGTATATGTGACTGGACTTGAAAAGGCAAAGAAGAAAGGTGCATTTGCGTGATCTGCATCCCATATATTTTGACCACTGGCACTGAACTTTTCAGAAATGTCTTGGTGTCTTTTTTATTCATGTTGTATGGAATTCTCTGGATACCATACATGCTTATTCTGTATAGTTCTATGAACAATTGTTTATACATATTGAGATTTGCTACTGTCTCTACTGTATATTACTGAAATGTGATCTGTAAGAATGAATGTTTAACCCTGTCCCATTTTGGTGTAAATAAAGAATTTATTAAAAAAAAGAAATGTCATGGTGGCAGGCAGTGCTGGGATGAGCCAACAGTGCTTAAATAGATGCTAACCATAAAGAAAATCACATTTCAAGATGGTGTATATTTGGACCTTCCAGTGTGCATTCTATAACAAATCACCATTTTTACCAAATTTAGCACATACTTGCTATAACCTCTGTGTCAACATTTTTGTATTTTGTGGATGACTGGAAAACTCCAGCTTAGATTTTGCTATTATTGAGATAATATGGCAGAGGCTAATATATCATATTTCTGTTAGCCTCCAGATCTTGACGCCTATTATTACTAAGCAATGGTTAGCTTCTGAGAGCCCACTCCCTACTCTTTAATGTAAAGGCTGATAGTTAATACACAGTACCCCAGCTGGCATTTCACACAGCAAACCTACAGCAGCAGAGGGGTAGGCAAAGATTAGCAGACACATTACTGACAGCTGGCTGATGTATATTGGCTACCAGGACTTGTTTTTCCTATCATTGGACTGGGTGGGAAACCTAATTGTGTCCCATTCTACTCAACCTTCATCAGGTGTCTGTAATGCAGTGCAAAGGGAGAAAGTGACAGTCCACAAGTATTCTGAGTCACTGAATACCTTGGCAGACTCCGTCATTTATGCCCCTTCCACCCAATGCTGGAGCAGATAACACAGCAGACTGGATTCAGTCTAGAGCAAGCACAGCACAGCAGAACACAGCACAGCACAACTGCTCAATGCTGTCATATCTGTAACTATGCAAGGTATAGGCACCCTGATATCTGTCACTAGTGGCAAGGTATGGGCACCCCAATCTCACAAATGGAGCACTAATCAGAATATATAGAGGGTATCTGAGACATGGGTGGTGTGATATGCATGTTTTTCACACAGTATATTGATTGTTACCTTATTGCTGAACACAAAACACTATAAATGAATAGCATTCTAGCCTAAGTAGTTGTCTAAAACATGAAACTCTGAAAAAAATCCTTGTTTGTGTTTTACTCTAATGTACATGCATTAGGTTCATTCCAAAATCCTTATTTTTGTGCAGGCACAGCAACAAACTCTGGACAATTAACTATAAGAATTTCCCCAGAGCCCTGTGGCTAGGCTATATTTAAATATCTTATTGAGGGCCTGTCTGTTTCTGTTATCCTGAAAGGCTCGAGTAGCAATGGAGATCTCTGTGACATGCCCCTCTGCAGACAGCAGGAAGTCTTTTTGGAGATATTGCTGTCAGATGTGCTTTTCTGTTGTGTAACCTAAAATCTTATTTTTATCAGTAGGAAAAGTGACACGTACTTGCCTACTCGTTGCTTGTCCTACTTATAGGGGCTGACTCTCAATTTAAATCTCTCCACTCTCATACTGCTTTTATACATTTACTATGTAAGTTGTACTGTAAATGCTTATTTAAAACTGTTACCTTAGAAAAAAAAAAAGGTTGGAGACCAAATATGTTAAAAGTCAGGCATATTTCAAAATCAGTTCATTTTTTTCAACATACTGAAACTGTATAGAGGGTTGTCAAAACCGCTGTTTAAAGAGAACAAGTAACCACTTGGCTTTTGTAGTTTTCTGAATCGGTACGCTTCAGTAGTTTTAATATTGTAGTCTCAGCTCTCAGGAAATACTTGATTTTGTATTTTTACTTGTACTTTAGGGTGTAAGGTCATCCTATCTCCTGCCTGCGCTCATTGTTGACAACACTGAAAAAAAACTTCACATTAAAAAAGTGTTGCTGGGATTATACAAAAGAAAGCTAAATTAGTTTTTTATTTGACAGTTTTACAATCCACCAGCAGCCTGAACAGAGTGTTATTTATTATTTCTAACCTCAGACAGGAGTAAGGTCAGCCTCGATGTAACAGGAGAAGAAAATAAGTAGTTAACAGCACACACACCTATCCCTGATAGGTAAGTCCAATGCATGGTATTGTTTAAAGGCTAAAGCAAGCCATAGATTATGCACTTTTCTTTCCTTCCACCACAGATGGAAGGAAAGAAAATTGCTCAATTCCTCATCTACACAGTAAGTGTTGATGGGGGGAATCCCTCCTGCAGCTCTATTGTATTCTACCGACGGGGAGCATTCCCTGCCTGCAGGACACATTGATCACTGTTGGGGGATATAACTACCGATAGTGATCACAAGCAAAAAATCTGACAGGCTGGTTGTACTGAAGTTGATCGATCAACTTCAGTACAACCAGCCTGCCCATAAATGATTCAAATGTTGGCCAGTTTCTGCTGAGCCAGCCAAAGATGCATCCATCTATGGTCTACTTAAGTCCAGCTTTTGCAAAAAAAAAAACCACAATAATAATAAATGCATCCATATTTGCAGGAACAAATGCACATGTTTTTATCCTTTTGTATATAAGCCTGCAATCCATTGCAACTGTGATCAGTGGATTGTGTGTGCAGTGCACAGGCTCCTACAGACTCAATTTGCAGCCTTTATGTTACGGAGTTGCAGGAATGGACTACAAGATGTTTCATTGATTACTACAAGTCCTTCCACCGTGGTAGCAGACAGAAAACCAGTGGTCTTTCAACTACCTGCGTACTCTGCCTACGCTGCACTGAAGTCTCAGACAGAGTTAGGCTGGCCATACACTATACAATTTTCTGTCCAATATCTGCCCAATTTCCTTTACATTTACCTTCAACTATGTAGTGCAAGAGCCTGCCTAATTGGATACAATTGAAAGTGTTGTTAGGTTTGTCCTCCTATGGACTTTGGTAAATCTAAAGCAAAAATCTCAAGAAAACAGTATAATGTATAGCCAGCCTAAGACTGGCAATACATTATACAATTTTCTTTAGAAAATTGCTTTAGATTTACCAAAAATTCATATAATATGAGATCAAACCTGAACAACACTTTCAATTGTATCCAATTAGGCAGGCCCTTGCACTACATATTTGAAGGTAAATCTAAAGGAAATTGGGTAGAAATTGAACAGAAAATTGTATAGTGTATGGCCAGCCTAAGGGTCAGTCCTGCCCAGTTCACTACAGTGGACTTCAGAACACATGCCCCTGTGTTCTGGAGATGAGGCGGTTTCATTAGTCTTAATTAGAAGAGCAAAGGAGACAGTGCTGCTGCTCCATAAATACGCTAAACTTAGTGGGTGTTGGCACTCTAGGACAGGAAATTTGTTACTAGCAGGATCAACAGTTGAAAAAAGCCTAAAAAAAAAAAAACCTAAGGACCCATGTAACCTGCAATAGATTATATTTTTGTTTGTGAGTTTAGACGCACTTTATTAAACAATATTTGAAAGCACTACATAAGCAAGTCGTGGTGGCAATAGCAATGCTTGCCATGCTTCTTTCTACTGTGCATATTTGCAGCTTTCAGTGAAGAACCTATTCTATATACATTCACAATGTCACTTAATTACAGATTCCGAAAAGCATATCATGGTGCATCAGTTAAAAAGTATCTAGCATGGCCTATTGAACACTTTGGCATCAATCAGTTACTGTGGCCAACAAACAAAACAGTATGAAAATCAGGAGCAAACAGGTGTGTATCAGTAGAAATAAAAAAATTGGATAATATATGAAGACCATGGCTACAGTTAAACGTAAGCATAGACACCTGGGCATAGGAAGTGTGTAATTGGCAGGAGTACCTGCTGAAAATAAAAGGAAATAACCTGAAAAGGAAAACTTTGGCAGGCCTCTCATCTGAGAACTGATAAGAGGCAGTATATAAAATTTTGTCTTGGGTTTAGATATGCTTTAAGCATTAAGTGTAACACAGCACTATAAATTATACACTATAAAGATATGTTCTTTTCCCTTCAAGGAAAGGTTGTATCTAGGTATCATTTACAATTAGAAATATACAATCTTTAAAGACTGGGGTGAGATGGGAACATTTTTTTAAGTTTTATAATTTTTTCATGCTTTGATGGGATCAGTTTTAGATAGTTGAGGTACTCTATTCTATAGATGTTTTTGTGCAGTTTATAGTTGTATCCATGTTTTTTTTATGGAAGGGAAAATTAAACAGTAAAAAAAAGAAACTTTTTATATCTTTTTTTTTTTGTCAAGACTTTTCTTTTCTGTGAACAATTCAAGCTTCAAAAAACATCAAAAAGTAAACAAAACACAAATATGTTCTCTGGTCTTCACCTTATTCCCTTATCTTTGCATGTATTTTATTGTTACACAGTGAAAAAATGCAAAATAAAATATGTAAAGTAACAGTATGGTTTCAATTGCTAAAATACTTTTTCACCGACTTTTCATTTTCTTTTTGAAAATCAGCATCAAATCTATTAGGGCTGTGACAGTGTCATGGCTTCCAGGTGACTGATCCATGGTAATGTATGAAGAAAGCAGAGGAAGGGTTACAAGATGTTTAGCTAACAACTATGCCTTGAGTGTTGCCTTCACAGGAATGGAGGGGAAATCTCCCCAGCAAGGTCAGCAGGCACAGAGCAAGAAAACAAGCAGAACCTGGACCACAGTGAGTTAAACTGTATTCGTAAAGACAAATAGGTTGATTTACTATGGAAAGAGAGATTGTTCACTTAGCAAAGTGCATGCTCAATTTGTGAAGTCACTGTTGTCAATCAGCCAATCATGTGCAATAACACAGGTTCACCTTATATACTTTCATTTACTAAATGCACAACCTCTGGGCCTTTAGTAAGTCATCCCCTGTGTATCACAGAAACCTAGTATAATGGGCATGACAAAAATTCTATTTCTCGCATAGGGAAGGCAAAACCAAACGCAGATGCCTTATTACTATGCATAATTAGCATAAAAAGAAATATCAATTGGCACACGTCATACAGAATAAACTTATGTTTATTTCTTATAAGGTGGAATTGCACAACACTGCTATACAATAAAATGTATATGACAAAAAAATCTTCATTCGAGTTTCCCTTCAAAAGACTCATAACGCCATGTCTACAAGGAGAAGGCAGAAAATTAACTTTTCAGTCACTTATTGCTACTAATTGTATACCTGCAACTTAGGACTCTCAGGAGTTCCAACTTTAACAAAGCAACCAAATCTTTAAAGCGGAGTTCCACTCAAAAGTGGAATCTCTGCTTATTTGCCTCCTCCCCCCTCCACTGCCATATTTGGCACCTTTTGGGGGGGAGCGGGTACCTGGTTTTGGCAGGTACCCGCTCCCACTTCTTGCTCAGTTTGCCGTAGCGAAGTGATCTGGAAGTTCAGCCTTTCCTTGCTCCGCAGTCTCCTGGAAACTTTCACAGGTCCCAGGAGACTGCCGGACCAATCAGGAGGCACAGTGTGATGAGAGCATGCACAGTGGGCACCAGGCTGTGAAGCCGCAAGCTGTCACAGCCTGGTGCCCACAGTGGAGATGCCAGCACCATGGAGGACAGAAGGGACTGCGCTGGTGAGTACATCGCTGGACCCCAGGACAGGTAAGTGTGTGTTTATTAAAAGTCAGCAGCTACAGTTTTTGTAGCTGCTGACTTTTAATAAACACGAAAATGGCTGGAACTCCACTTTAATTACAAGCAAATCTTTATCTACAAAACATCTGTGCCAGTGGAGTTACAGAACTCATAGGGGTTGACTTACTAAAACTAGAAAGTACAAAATCTGGTGCAGCTGTGCATGGTAGCCAATCAGCTTCTAACTTCAGCTTGTTCAGTTAAGCTTTGAAGGAAAAACTGGAAACTGATGGGTTTCTATGCAGAGCTGCACCAGATTTTGCAATTTACAGTTTGAGCAAATCAACCATATAGTATTATATAACCAAAGCGATCTTTCCGCATTTCTCCTAACACTCTTTATCACAGGTATCACAGGTATATATCAGTAATACAGAAGCCCTGCTCCATATTTGTTTATTATGTAAACATTACTTTGGATAAAAAAATAATTCAATAGAAAAAAGCTATAATAGGCTGTTTATAATAAAACAGCATCCTGACTCAATAAAGTAGAGTAGATAGGACCAGTGGGATGCATTCTAAAATAGGCTCCAGACACTAGTTGGCTTCCCAACAGAAGTTAAAAAATGTGTAATGTTGCTTTTGTCTTATTTGTGTCATCATTTATTATTTTCTTATTGTGTCTTGCACCCATGATGCAAGGCACATTTGATTTAACCGTAACGTGTATTGTTTGTCAACAAGCAATATTCCTAATTTTAATGTGAGCTGTTCATGTTATTCCTAGATAAATAGCAATATTTTTCAACAGTGCCTGTTTTCCTTACAAAAAGGAACATTTTGTGCCATGAACCAATATTCATCCTCTTGCAAAAAAAATAAGTCATGAACAGACAAACTGTATACTATTCCAGCCACCAAAAGGATACCTGTATGTCTTGAACTACAGTTTAAAAAACTATGCCAAAATATTAAAAGTTAAGTCCACCAATAAGTTTGGCTATGCCAGTCCCATCATGGAGTCTCATTTGTGTTCTCATTTTTATAATGTAACATAAAGTGAGTGAAACTCCAGTAGGAAACATCACATAGGTGAACAGTCCTGAAAACACATGTAATGAAATCTCCCCACATGAAAACCAGTGCCAGATTAAACCTGCAAAAACATATGCAAATATATATTTTGGAGGACATATCTTTCAATAGCTATGATGTTCGCTTTAGTCTCATGATTAAGAGCAACACCATGTGTAATTGTTAAAGTTGTGTGCATGGATGTAAGATAAAAAAAAATATAAAACCGACACATTATGCAGTATATTTGCTGAAAGTCAGTTGTAGCAACCTTACATTCAGTATTTATTTATAATATGTGATTTATATATTATGGCAAAGAGCAATGTGCAAAGTGCAGAAAACCACAGCAATCAATCTTATTTTTATTGTTCTTTAATTAGCATTGCAATTAATTTTGTTTGCAACCATAGGATACTGAACACCCCTGCTCTTTGCATCATTTTTAAAGAAGCCGATTAATGTCCTAAACATACCTAAACCAAATAAAAAAATCATAGTTTATATAAACAGTGAATATTTCTAAGTCATTATAGGCTCAAAATTCAGTCACAGCTTTCATTACCCAATGACAGATAGTAGTGACAAGGAATAGTTCATTGCATTAATTGTCTGGTATGTTTGTGCTGTATCCAAAGTTTTAATACATAAAAAAGTAACCAAAATATACATTGTCATCTTAAAGTAAGATTTTTAGAAAAAAAAAATTTAGAAGTTGAACATAATGTGGTATTTCTACTCAACAAGGAAATTCTTGAGAAGACTATATTGCTCCTGTTGACCTGTAAGTCACCTAAAGGTTCATCAGCATGCTTTAAACTGTTGCAGTTGCACATTGTAATCCACAAACGTCTGCAAGGTATCCAGGTTAGTAAAATCCATCAGGCACTTGGAGACCTTCCTTGCATCTCTACATCTGTGAACTGTGGCATCTCTGAGCTTTCTGTAGTGGTGGTAATAGGAGAGATAACATGCTTGATACGCAACAGCATAGTAAATAACAGAACCAGGAGCACAGCAAGGAGACCTAAGAACAAACCAACATACATGTAAAGGTTAGAATATTTATCTGTGGTTGTGGCTGTTGCTTCAGTGGCCACTGTTGGAAACTGCTGTACATAGATAGTTCGGTTTCCACGGAACTTGAAGTAGGCTTCAGTCATCGCTTGAGACACTATTGTGTAGGTACAACTGAAGTTGCTTTCCAAATAAAGCAAAGCAAGGCAAAGAAAATGTATGGCCAAATCAGAAGAACTAGATCTGCTAGCCAACTAATTCCAGTTAGTCAAATTTAATTTTTCAATGCCAAACACTTTTTGTTCTTGAAATGTACAACAACATAAGCCGTAACTATTAGTTTAATGTAATTAGTTCAAAACTGTCTAATTCAGAACAAGAACTGTTGTTCATCTGCATTATCATTGTGTTGGTAAAGTTGACTTTCTTAATTACCGATTAAAAAAAAAAAAAAAAACTTCAGTTACCGATGAAAACATCATGGAGTTGATTTGGTAAATGTAATATGGCCATTCGATCATTGAAGAGCTCATCCTAATGAGACTTTTTCCTTCATCAGCTGTTCCACTAGTGTTCTACCTCTGTAACGAGAAGAAAATATATTTAAATAAAAGATCAGGAGAGATTTGTTTTTGTGAATATTGCTTCGATCTTTTCCATATCTGGCTGAAAGAGTTTTTTTGGCTATAAATGCATGAAAGGAAGACTTTCACCTGATTACCTAATGTTGTGCCAGGAAAAAATTGTTGATTTGTATTTTAACTTCTCTTTGTATTTTT
The DNA here is from genome assembly GCF_062004578.1 of Staurois parvus. Taxonomy (NCBI): domain Eukaryota; kingdom Metazoa; phylum Chordata; class Amphibia; order Anura; family Ranidae; genus Staurois; species Staurois parvus. Next base: position 338,326 of record NW_028317998.1, read on the forward strand.
TTTTAATCCATTAAATGCTACTTGTTAAAAAACAAACCTACTGTATTTTTATGCCACATAATCAGCCATAAAATTAGGCTGGATGCTAGAAAACAACTGAGCAACTGAAAGATGTCCATAATTTTGGTTCTGTTGTAAGGTTTATTCCATTTGTATGTTGTGTTCTGGTAAAATATCCCTGAAAAGTCATAAAGCTTTATCCCCTAACTCTGGTTCTAGTGGGTGGTTTTACCAAACTTGATTAAGATACAAAAACTGTGATTGTGCCTTTGCTGAAACTTCATCAAACTTAAAATTAAATTTGACTGAAGCACTACTAGGAGAATGCTCCTAGCTGTGAGAACCTGGTACTGTGTGGCATGACATGTTTTTTTTTTTTACCAACAAAGCCATGTCAGACTAATTGCTGCATAAAATATCTTTAAGTTTTTTTTATTCTAAAACCTTTGATCGCTATTTCATCACTGACACTACTACCTGCACTTGAGGAATATCTAGAAAAAAATATTTTTCTAAAGAATATATAGTGGAATGGAGTTTATTTAGCCTCTACCACCATTTAACCACTTCCCAGCCACCCTATAGCAGTTTTACTGCTGCAGGGCGGCCGCTCTGTGCAAAATCATGTACAGTAAATATACGTGATTCTGCATTTCAAGGTAGGGGCGTGCATGTGTGCAAAGCAGAAAGGTAGAAAGCAGCACGTCCCCTAGTAAAACAGCACATAGTTAAGCACAGAACAGCACACAGTTAATCCTTTGATTGCCCCAGATGTTAACCCCTTCCTGCCCAGTGCCATTAGAACATTGTCATGGCTTTTTATTAGCACTGATCACTGTATTAGTGTCACTGGAGATGTCATTGGCAGTTAGTCAGTTCCCACCCAGTGTCAGTCAGTGTCAGAATGCCTGCCGCAGTCACGCAGTCCCACTATAAGTTCTTGATCGGCGCCATTATTAGTATAAAAAAAAAATTCTAGTATATATGCCGCAATTTGTAGATGCTATACCTTTCACGTAAACCAATTAATATACACTTATTGGGACATAGCAGAATACATTTTGGCCAAAATGTATAACTAAATCTTTTTATATTTATTTTTATGGGGTAGGTTTTATAGCAAAAAGTAAAAAATACAGTTTTTTTTGTTTAATTTTCTGGCTTTTTTCATTTTATAGCGCAAAAAAATAAAAAGCCCAGTGTTTATCAAATACCATCAAAATAAAGCTCTATTTGTGTGAAAAAAAGATATAAATTTTATTTATGTACCGTGTTGCATGATCAAGTGGTTAAAGCCAAATGTGCCTTTTAAAACCAACAAAAAACACTGCAAATGTAGGCCCATATGTAGCTTCTGTTTTTGTATTGCTAGGAAAAGTCAAACTGCATAACAGCAAATTATTCAAATGTATTTTTTTAAATAGTGGTCCAGACTTAATTCCCTTCATTGTGAGTACACTAAAGATCAGGACATCTGTGCGAGAGAAGAGGTCTATCTTTAAATATTTGTATATTGCCATCATATCATTGTCATCTCTTCTCCAGGAAGAATAAGTTTAATGTTTGTCGTTGCTCCTCATAACTCCTCCAGCCCCCTTATTAGCTTTGTTGCCCCTCTCTGGATTCTCTCCAGTTCAAGAACATCCTTCCTGAGGATCATTGACCAAATTAAACTGTATATTCAAGCTGTGGCCAAATCACAGTTTTTAAATTGGTAGAATTATAGTTCTATATCTTGAGTAAATACTCTTTTAATGCATGCTAATAGTCTACTAGCCTTGCTTTATGGAGTTTGGCATTGCATGCTATTGCTGAGTCTGTAATATAGTAAGACCCTAAGATCCTTTTCCACCATCAGATCTTCCAGACATTCTCCCCTATGCTCCCAATTGTATTACTTTACATTTTTCAATATGAAACCTTATCTGCCTTAAAGCTACCCACCCTTCTATTTTAACTATTGTAAAGTTGCTGTATCCTGTTGTGAAGTTATAGCCTTGCTTAGCTTTGTATCATCAACAAACACTGAGATTGAACTATTTCTTCTAACCTCTATATTGTTTATGAACAAGTTAAACAGAATTGGTCCCAGGACCACCCTGGGGCACTCCGCTCACAGATCTTGACCATTCAGAAAATATGCCATTAATTGCCACCCTCTGTATGTACTCCTGCAAACAGTTTTCCACCCTGGTACATAGAATTTCATCAATGCCAAAAGACCTTCATTTGTAAATTAATCTTTCATAAGGTACTGTATCAAATGCCTTGGTGAAATCTAGACATACTTCCTCCGTAGGCCTTCCTCTATCCAAATTACAGCTCTTCCTCATGAAATATTAAAAGGTTGGTCTGTCAAGAATGGTTTTTCATAAATCCATGTCGGTTACTACTAATGATATTATTTACATCAGCAAAAGTTTGGATATGATCCCTTATCATGCCTTTCAGTAGTTTACATTATATTGATATTAGGCAGACCGATCTGTGGTTCTTAGGTATATATTTTGGCCCTTTTTAATTTTGTTACCATGTTTCTTTTTTTTTATAGTTTATGGCAAATGTAATTATTATGTGATCACTGTTACTTAGGTTATCCCTTACTTCCATATCTGCAATCAGCTAGTCCAGGTCCAGCAGAGCATTATCTCTATTTGGGCCTTTCACCATTTCACTCATGAAATTGTCCTGCATTACATCCAACAAATGATGACCCTTTGTTGAGTGAGCTCCATCTGCCCAATCAGTGTCAGGATAGTTGAAGTACCCCATGATTATAACATTGCCCTGTCTTCCAGCCATCTCTGTGAAAGTAGCACACCTCTCCCCCTCCTCTACCTACCCTGTTCCTCCTATACAGGAAGTACCCCTGAAAGGTCGCACATTATTTATTATTATTACATGTACTTGTACAGCACCGTCAATTTACGCAGCGCTTTACATATATATTGTACATTCACATCAGTCCCTAACCCTTAAGTGGTGTACAATCTAAAGTCCCTACCTTACATTCATACATACACATATGAGAGCCAATTTAGACAGGATCCCATTAACCTACCAGCATGTCTTTGGAGTGTGGAAGGAAACCGGTGTACCCAGAGGAAACCCACACAGGCACAGGGAGAACATGCAAACTCCATGCAGGTGGTGCTGTGGTTGGGATTCAAACCAACGACCCTAGTACTGCCAGGCAAAAGTGCTAACCATTTAGCCACTGTGCTGCACATTATGTGTCTTTTCACACATTACATCTTAAAACAACAGACCAATTAAATTCTTCCTATGTATGGCCAGCTTTATATCCCATAGTGATGACAGAATGTAATACTGTAAAATGAAGCTGTGTTGGAGATAAAATATAAAACAGTGCAACAATGCGCAGCAAATAGAAGTTTGAGCTGTACATTGTCTTTGAAATGACATACACCAAAGACAGGAATTAAATGGGTCTGTATAACAGGTCTTATTACTGCAGTAGTGTTTTTTACATTACTCAACAAACATAATGCAATCATCTGAAACTGGAGAACATAAAGAGAAGGTCAACTAAATCAACTCATAGACAAGTAGAAACTGCTCAGTTGAAGTGAAGAGAAAAGTGGTGTAGAGGAGGATGTCATTACTATGTATGAAAACATTCGTGGCGCCATAGTGAAAAGCATTTTTGGCGTCTTGATCAGTATTGAGGCTCTTTTATTATACAAGGTCACCTCTTGTGGTTTGGTGAAAGAGGCATTTTCCATCTTTCCAGGAAGGGTGGCAAAACTATCTAAGGTCTCATTGACATGACTGCAAAGGGCCATACACCATCAAAAGGGAGTGTATTTCTGTGTCCCTATTTCTGTGAATCACAGGTGTTTGCTTATAGCCATGGCCAGCAGTCTGTACGAATCAATAATAGCCTAACAGATGTTGTAGCTGTATGCCTGTAATATATATCCAAGTGTTTACATGTATACAATGATGGATGAGCGGCTATGGTGCCAAACTCTGTCTAGGGCTGCTCACCTGTTCCTGTACACATGTAAATGCTTGGATGTGCAGTTATATGTATAAAGCCATGACATCTGTCAGCTCATCATTGATTTGTACAGGCTGCTGGCTGCAGCAGGACGTAAACACCTTTAACTCCAGGGTGCAGAAATATGCTCCTTCTTGACATTGTATGGCCCTCTGTGGCCATGTGAATTAGGCCTAAGAGTTTTTATTTGCAGATATATTAAACTGAGGTTTTGTTTCTTAAATTTGAACTGTAGTCATCTAGAAAATGGCATGTAATGCAGTTGAATTATATTTTATTCTGTAAAATATCATCCCCATCTTGTTTGACTTTTACTTGCCTCAGATTCTATTCAAGAATTGACTCTTCCCAATCTGAGGGTGGCATTCAGGAAAATACAGTAGCTATGGTGTGCCCACACAACACCCCCAACTGCATAGTATGTAAATGTGATTTTGCCTTTGAGAAGAGACCTGCTTTCTCTGCTTCAGTTAAGTAACACTTAGAAATATTTTCCCTCCACCTATGACTGGACACTGAAAGGTGAATCAGCACATTCATTAGCTAAGCTTTCCGTTACTCTGCTATCTGCATGTCCCTCATTAGCACATTAGTAATTCAGCTCAGATGATTGGCTACTTGTGCTGATTCTACCTCTTCCAGTCTAATCTCTACTGTGGAGTGGAATGCAAGGGGCTGATAACAGGTAAACTGAAGTACTGACGCTGCTTGCCTTAAAAAAAGATACATTTAGTGAATGAATTTATAGCTAAAATAATTTGTGCCATTTATATATGCCTCGAGTTCAACTTAAATTTTACATACAAAATTGTGAAGGTGATTAATTGTTTCCTCATACCATTGATTCTAAGCTAGATCATAAAGAGGAAAGTATAATCTAATACTGATCATTTGGCATGCTGTTAAAGTTATATTGATTGAACTATGCCTCAGGGTTCTTGAATTCTTTAATAAATATAGATAATTGTCATCATAATATTCACATCTATCGATAACACCCGTAGTCAATTATTTTCTCATCTGAAGTTTATCAATGCAAAATCTACTCTATTTCTTCATTAAAAGACAACCTACATCAAAAAATGCAAGCTATCTGGCCCTCTCTGGCTTTGGTATTTTAACGGCTCTAACCCAGAACAATTAAGTGAAGTTAGCATGAAATCACTACTACCTACTTTTTATCCACATACTTCTATAGAAGCTGTGATTTAGAAAATGTTGAATTGAGAGGATTTCAGATAAAAACCAGTAACAGCAGCTCCTATTCTCCTGTCTAGATGGGATTTCTTTAAGATGTTGCACAGATAGGTGTAACTAAAGGGGCAGGTGATCATTTCTCGATACAGCTAAAAGTGCATCTCATAGGGCTTGCATACGTGGACACTATAATTTTGTGTAGTGTTTGACCAGTGGTCAATATTACAATGAATATAAAAGATGCGGCGCTATATCACAACTGTAATTATGCTGAAACATCCAAGGTATATGTGATGATTAGGTGACTAATAAAAAAACACAAATATTCTGTCACAAACAGAGTGACATGCAGTGCAAAACAGTCTTAGTGACAATCCCTCTCCTTCAAAAGGTGCTTCTTCCACGCGGTGATAGTGAAAAGGTAAAGCTGTGCACTCACCAGATGCACAGTTTAACTGCGCATTTAAAGATGAACTCTTTTCCAAATCCACCGATTATTTCTTAAAGGTCAGGTCAGGCCAGATATTCCTTCCCCTGTTGTATTGCTGACAATCCACGGTCTCTCCTTTAGGTGGCTCTATAGGTGATAAGTGACTCACCAAGGGCCACAAACAAAGGAGACCAATAGCGTGATACCGTTTCAAAAAGGTTTGGATTTTATTTCCATACAGTATACAGGTAAAGGGAAAAAACACACTGACCATGAGGTGAATTTAAAAGATGGCCGCCGGGACCTCCATTGTGCCGGCGGCAGAGAGATTTTGTTTTTGTTTTTGTTTTTTATCTCCAGCTCTATCTCCGTTTTCATTCTTACTGCTATTTCCTTATTTAGATGTAATATTTATAGACTTTACACTTTTTTGTGCCGTTTATAACTCGTCCCCATTTTTGATATACCTTTTTAACATTTAAAAATACATATATATATATATATATTACTTTTAATAGTGTTTGGATGCGTTTTGGTCATTGCGATTTTTATGAATATATAATTTTTAGGCAAACAATAATTTGAGAATAAGGGTTTAAAAATATGTTTTATGGCATTTAGTATATTTTATATTAAAGATTTGTGTATTTTATTGTGTATAACATGACATGTTTTATGAATGGATACTTATTCTGACATGTGTTTTTTTGGATAGTATTGAATTCATTTATTTATTAATTTACATCAATTTTATCTTGTAACAATGTGGGTGCCACTATTATCATCAATTTCACTATTAATGAGGTTTGTATGTGTTTATGTGGAGCTATTATCTATATAAATCTTCATATTTTTATAATGGGATCCCGCACATGCGCAGTGGTTGGTCTGCGGCGGTATTTGCAAAACCCAATTTAAACCAGTGGGTTTATTACTTATTCGGTCCTGGGTGCTCCTCATTAAATAATTTTTGTATTTGGGGATGCCTCTTCTGTATATTTAGTTTCCCTGGTGATTTAGTGACACTCACTTGTAACTCAAATATGGCGCATGTGAGATGCGATTGGTCTTTGACAAAATGGCGCCTGACACGGGGACATATCTCTAATGAAAAATGGCGCATCCGTACTGCGCATGCGCCATTTACGATATTTAATGGACGCTGTCAGAAACAGACGCTGAAGCTTTCCCCTTTGATGTGCGACTAGCACGAAACGCGTCAGGAAGGAGCTACAGCGTCACTATCTCTCTGCCGCCGGCACAATGGAGGTCCCGGCGGCCATCTTTTAAATTCACCTCATGGTCAGTGTGTTTTTTCCCTTTACCTGTATACTGTATGGAAATAAAATCCAAACCTTTTTGAAACGGTATCACGCTATTGGTCTCCTTTGTTTGTGGCCCTTGGTGAGTCACTTATCACCTATAGAGCCACCTAAAGGAGAGACCGTGGATTGTCAGCAATACAACAGGGGAAGGAATATCTGGCCTGACCTGACCTTTAAGAAATAATCGGTGGATTTGGAAAAGAGTTCATCTTTAAATGCGCAGTTAAACTGTGCATCTGGTGAGTGCACAGCTTTACCTTTTCACTATCACCGCGTGGAAGAAGCACCTTTTGAAGGAGAGGGATTGTCACTAAGACTGTTTTGCACTGCATGTCACTCTGTTTGTGACAGAATATTTGTGTTTTTTTATTAGTCACCTAATCATCACATATACCTTGGATGTTTCAGCATAATTACAGTTATGAATATAAAAGATGCGGCGCTATATCACATGTTTGCGAGGTTTTTGGTATACTTTTTTGATGCTTGGCTGCTTCATTTCATTCAGAGCGCTCACAACTTTCTCTTAAGCTTGTTTCAATATTACAATGTCCATGTCCCTAGACTACCATTATTTTCAAAAAAGGAATCTTTTATTATTGCACAGATTAGTCATAGTACAAATATATGCTCATTGTGCATCCCGTAATATAATGTCTGGGGTCAACCAATAGAAAAAAAGTAATTCCAGCTAAAAGAATGGATGATGTAATTGTATTGGAGATTTTTCTGTACAAAGACGTTGCAGATCAGATTTTGGAATTTAAATTCAGTCTACACAGTTTTACAGATGCTATCCAGTGATTACTCAAGAGATGCGATATGAGAGAGGTAGCAATAAAGAGCTCACAACAACCTCTAAGTATAGGTACTGTTAGATGGGATAGCATGAAGAAAGGTATGGTTCATATTAAATGTTTATTTGTAAAATGTTTTATATAAACAATAAAAAGGATCGAAAAAAGAAAATTAAAAATATAACATTAAGTTGACCAAAAACCCATTGTAACCCCTATTTACTTTTCTGATCCCTTTGTTTTAAGACTTTAATTATAAATAATTCTGAAGTCTAGGAAAGTTAGCTGTTTTAGAATTGACTGTAAATTCCCAAGGTCCGGTTGACTGTCAGACATCACTTCCTACATTAGAACTGCTGAACATGAAGTGGTGTGTTGAGTGGTGGAGTCAGGATGATGGATGGTGTTGAGTGGTAGAGTCAGGCAGCACTGCTGAATTCTCTGCCTTTCTGGGCTTAAGCTGTACCAAGTTTGCTGGGGTGGTTATTTGAAGATGGCTGCATGCTGTTGGGGAAAAAAAACTTTTTTTAAGCAGACTTCTGTGGTGCATGTACAGGTACACATTTGCTTGAAAAATAAGATGATGTAAAAAAAAAAAGCAAACACGTTGTCTTTGCTTTCATGATTTGGTGCTTATAAGACATAACCAACGGGTTATGACTTGGTGCTTTGGTTTCATGATTTGGTGCTTATAAGACATACTTCTGGTGCTCGATAAATTAATACTTTTAAGGGTTAGCTTTTGGGTTAGGGTTAAGTGTTAAGTGGGTTACAGTTTGGGGTTAGGAAGTATTTCAGTGTTAAGTCATAGCCCTAGTGTTAGTTAAATGTTTGGGGTTACAATTAGCATTAGGCTGGAGGTTAGAGTTAAGTGTCAGGTATAAAATTAGGATACTGTCATTTATGTGCCATTGATAGCCCCTGCATGGGCGCACCTTTTGCTCTGTTGGTGTTAGAGCACTGTTTTTGTTTTTATTTTTTTATGTGCAATTGATAGCCCCTGCATGGGCGTGTTTTGTTGCTTCTGTCTTCTTAAACTGTTTGTAAATTAATAAAAACCTTGAAATACAAAATTAGGATACTGTGAAGGGTTGACTAAGATATATCTAAAGTCAAAATGCTTTTTTTTACATTTTGGGTAGCGTAGAGATTGGTTAACACCAGTTTTTTTTTTCCATCTGTTTCCCGTTGGTTAGAATCCCTTCAAACCCATTCACTACTCTATCCAAAACTGAAAAGCACAAAAATGTTTTTTTCTTTAATGTCAGGATTAGGATACAGTTAGGAATACGTTTGAATTTATGGACATTGTCGAACTTTTGTATAGGCCATGCTTTGGCAAGGAGAAATACAGCATCTTAAATAATACAATGGAGGCTGGGAAACTAATGAATCCTAACAGTACATTACAGACAAAAACACTGGGCTGTAAAATAAGAATACAATCCCTATCCCCATGGGGTTCCTCGCTCTATTCTTCCATTTTACCCTAGGCATAACCTTAATCCTCACTCTTATTTTATCTTCAACCTTAACCTCCCCAACAGTATATTTAACCATTTAGCTTCATATGTTTTCTTACCCAGCATCAAGATCCTATATGCCGAAGACTAACTGTAACTGAGAGAAAGATACATGCACTGATCCCACTGATCTGTGATATCATGGCTTGGTATATAGTTTGCTTACTGTTAGATCCACATTATTTTGTATCACATTCTAGGTCCTCCTGTCTTCATAAAAAAAGATTTAAAAAACGAAAATGCATTGTTTTATTTTACAGCAAGCAATTATTTTCTCTAAATGTATATCATGTTCCTGGTATATGTTTTGTTGCTGGTTTTCACGGTGATCTGAGAAGCTGTGTTTGTTCCATGCTCTCATTTAATATTCTTCACAGAATAACTTCAGGAGTCACTGGGGTATTGTGAGTAAATCAATGACTCTGAGCACGTTGCAGCCTGGATTCAGGGACTGGATGTGTGTGATTAGAGGGCAGAGTTTACAGGCAATACAGAGAGAATCTCATCAAATGCTAAGAGCTCTTTGAAGCTTTTTGTCTAGGCTATTGCCTGCTTATGAAGTTGGAACTCCAAAGATGAGCAGCAAAGCAAAATTTATATTTTAAAATTGTTAATACAATGTATAACCATAGACACAGGCTGTCTATGTGTGTAGTTGTCAGCTGCAGTGAAAAGAGTTTCATGTGTAGAAATGAAACATGATTTTTATAGATTTGATTTATGACATGAGATTTGTGCTCTACAAGCAATTTTTATATAGATTGTCTTTTCTAAAGTGATAATGTTAATTCCATCATCATCTAACTGATAATAATTCAAGATGCTACCAGCATTCTAATGCAAGTCTTGTCTAATGTCAACAAACTAGCCTTTGCTGCTATTATAGATTGTCCCAATGTAACCTATATTCTAAACTCTTTTTTATCTGTTTATAGATTAGGAATAGGGTTGCACTTTTCTCCAGTTTGTTGTTTGTGATCTCGTTGGTCAGATTTCCCCTTACTTCCTATCTTAGTGGCCACCTACCGTCAGACAGGAAGTAAGGGGAAAGCATCAACAGGAACAGAGCAATTTAACCTTTACATCAACCTTTTTATCAGACACGTTTTCCCTGTCTGTGTCCCTTTTGGAAAGATTTCACTGGTGCAGGAAGGGAGAGGAAATCTTCCATATAGGGACACACAGAGTGATTAACCCCAGGCAGATTTAAAGTGTTACTAAACCCAGGACCCTGCATTCACTATATCTGGTCGCCCACAGTACACAGAACATGGAAATGCAATTATTTTAGTAAATCTAAACTACTAAATACCTTTTCTCATCAGCCGTTACAGCAGTCTTGTGACTTCTATCAGAGGCCAGTCCACTACTAGCTAAAGCTTCTTTCTGCTCTAGGAGGATGGAAATCACCTGACCTCTGTCTGGATAGTGCTGATTGGCCCTGTGCTGATCACATGCATTCTCCCAAGAAAAAAAAAACCTCTCTAGCAATACACACCAAGCTGAGAATGTACATGCCTACGGTTCAGTCTGGAGATAAGAGGTGGTCATTTTAAAAATGGGAGAAACAGAGAAGAAAGGGTCAAACAGCCTTTTTACACAATGCAAAGGATTAACCCCTTAGGTTCCACAGTGAGTAGAACAAGCATGCTTTACTGCATATACAGACTGATTTTACTGATTGGTTTAGTAACACCTTAACTTTTCTTCTCCCAAACTAGAAAGAAAGGTAGTGACTGAAGCTCTACTTGTCACCTCTTCTTGGACATAATCCTGATATTCCAGGATTCTTGTGTTAAATCATTATCTTAGGTCAATAGGTTGCTTAACCTCCTTAGCAGTCTGATTATGTCCATATTTCTGTGCTCAAAGCAGTACATTTTTTTGCATGGAAATATGTATTTTTTTTATTGTAGGCCTGTAAATTTTAGGAATAACTCACTGAAATCTGTCCGAACAAGAGTCTAGTAAACATCCCGGGTATGTTAAAATTTGAAACACAAAATCATAAATTGTAATTTAATAAATAATCATAAAAACTAATAATATAATAATAATACATTTAATTCAATAATATAATCAAACAAAAAACAATGACATTTGAAATATAGCGCCAAGTTCGCCCATCACTGAGCAAAGTCACATAATCGTTTTCAGTGTCTGATGACGAATTTCCCCACAATCATTATCACTCAATTCTGCAAGTAGTTCTAATTTACTATCTCTGTTTTCTAGCTGGTCTAAAACTGCTTTTGACCTAAAGGGACGCTTTTTGGACGCCATGGACATTTCTCAGTTTCCAGGCAGAAAGAACGGTAAAAATGTAGGCAGGGCAGAGGACAAAGCACTAGGGACAAAATGTATGTGAAATGCTTTGATACAGTAATGTTTTACTATGTGATTTTAGTGTATTTAGTGAATGTCACTTTTTCACATTTTCACATTTCCCACTAGTTTCGTCCCCGTACGTCCTGACGTCGCAGGGAACGGAACCCAGAAGACGGATGCCAGCATCGGCCGGAGGACATTGCCGGGGACAATGCAGGAGGGACATCGTAGGAACGCAGGACAAGGTAAGTGATTGAGGGATCCCGGAGCAACGATGCAGGGTATTCCCGAGTGTAGCTCGAGGTTACCGCTTGTAGTGCTGAAACTTTACTCCGAGCTACACTCCAAAATACCTCCAGGGAGGTTAAAGTAGAACTATAGGCAATTTGCATTTTTTTGTTCATTTTGGATAGAGCATGGGAGGGTAATAACCCTTATCATATTTTTTTTGTCATCTATGTCCCATTTCTGAGATTTCCCTTCACTTCCTGTCCCATAGCCAAAAGGAAGTGAGAGGAAATCCCTGTAAATTAAGGGACTTCCTTCCCTTAGTTCACCAGAACTAATGTCCGGATTGTAACATTTGCCCTCTTATACTTTTCTGGGGACAACCCGAAATTTGGGGATTTTCTTATACTTTCACTTTCAGTGATAATGGTAAACAGGACAAATAGAGAGTGTGAATTATCGCAACAGAGGCACACACAGGAATACAAACTGTCTAAACTCTAATGTTGCCTCGTGCTGGAGACTTTAAAAGGGATGTGATGTAATGACACATCCCATGTGAAAGTACCAAATGGTGTAGTGCTTTTTACATACACTAATCAAGTCAAAATATTATCTAAATATCACACCATGATCAGTATTTTAGTAATACAAATTTAATATATAATAAATAATAAAACTATAATAAAGTCTCTCAAAATTCTTGTATTGTGAGTCTTTATTTTCATCACCAATCATGCTTATTTATCCTTTGCAATCTTGTGTTACCACCACTGGTCGTGCTCTCACCTGGACTCTATGACCTTACAAGCTATGTAGGGTCATAGAAAGCTTATACCCCCCTCTGTGGATATATATTATCTCCAATTCCTTCCTGGTGGCTCTCTCTAGTGGTACTTTTTCTTCCTGGGCACTGGTTGTAATCCAGTTCCTCCTTTGGATAAAATGGGTATTGTCACTTTAAAGCACTCTCCAGCACTCTCCTCCACTCAGCAACACATAGGAATAAAACACTAAAAAGAGAGCTTTGCTCCTTTAGATTTTTTAATTTACTAATTCCCAATATGCAGAATAACACTCACTTTATAAAAGTGCTGTACTGCACAAAAGATACCAGCATGTATATAATGTATCATTCTATGCTTATTTTACTGATCCTCCACTCTTCCCGAGTGTCCTGACGTAATCCAACAAGCCCATCCCCTGATAAAGTAACATGACCATGTGATAAAGTGCATAAGGTGGGGCTTGTGGGATTACATCACTGAATTATTCTCTGAGTAAAGTATTTTATTTACCTACTTGCCCTCCAGAGGATTTACCCCCCCTTCCCGACAGGCCATTTTTTTGTCATACGGCACTGCATTACTTTAAATGACAATTGAGCGGTCATGCAACGCTGTACATAAATGACATTTGTGTAATTTTTTTCCCTACATATAGAGCTGTTTTCAGTGGTATCTGATCACCTCTATGTTTTTATTTTTTGAGCTATAAACAAAAAAAAAAGACCAACAATTTTGAAAGAAAAACAACATTTTTGACTTTTTGCTAAAACATATCCAATAGAAAAATTTAAAAAATCTAATTTCTTCATGAATTTAGGCCAAAATGTATTCTGCTATATATCTTCGCTAAAAAAATCCCAATAAGTGTAAATTAATTGGTTTACATGAAAGTTATAGTGTCTAAAAATGGTGGTATATATACTGGAATTGTTTTTGTATACTAGTAATGGTGACGATCAGCGACTTGTAGCCAGCCAGCCGGGACCCAGTGATTGACATCTCTAGCCACCAGTAGCGGCGCTTGCACGCCCCCTACCCGGAGATGCAAATCACATATATACACGTGATTCTGCGCAGCCCTGCCATCATTACTTCTACTATAGGGCAGAGGGCAAGTGAAAGTGCTATTGGAACTCGCATTTCTAAAACGTGTGCCAAAATGCATGTTTCTTGTGCTTTTTGTCGCACATTCAGAAAATGCCACTTGTGAATGCAGCCTTAAATGCAATTATACTCCACTGAGATCTGTCTTTTACCAGCTTTCTTCTTTCCCTTATTAGAAGCAGGTAGGAGGAATAAACACCCAGCTTAGGAAACCCTGACCAGACAAAAACAGCAGATCACTGCTCCACAGTGAAGCCAAAAACACACATTTTGCTTAAAAACCTAACTAGAGGAAGAAGCTTCATATTTTATCTGTGTATTAAAGTTAAAGTATAGCTTAAAAACAAAAATTTGCAGTAGGTATGGTATTTGGTAGAAGGGAATCTATAATTCTCTTTTACCAAAAAACTTTTTTTACTTACCTGCCAACCAAATGTTTTTTCTCTACATTGACTGCAGCTTATGGGCAGTATAGTATACAGTCATGGCATCTGTAAGAGTAAGGAATAGGGCTGGGTGCCACAATAATGGAACTCCAGCTCACATGCATGGGAGTTACATCATTAGCGCCTGCCCAATAGGCAAATAAAGAAGACAGCTAACCCAGAATGACAGAGTAGATATGAGGAGCTCAGACATCACAGCGCTGGAGGACAGCACACCCAGAGGTAAGTGTATCATAATGTGCAGTTATGTTGTGCTGGCCAATCCCCCCAACACTTTGAAGTTGAGCTTTAAAGCTGAACATTACTCTCTCAATCAATATGCTAACTGGGTGCTTTTCAAATTGCTTTCTCAACTAAATCATGGAGACATGAATGGATGGGTGAGTTTGCCTAAATATTAAAAATTATTGGACCACATTTTTTGGTTTGTGGTGCTCAGATACAGTTAAGCCCCAATCTAAAGAACAACTACAGTAAAAGAAAATATCCTCAGTAAACCTTAAAAAATTAGGTTGATTTGGATGCACTACTCCACTTTGAAAACTCTGACCACTACCTAGTACCTGGGAGAAACGTTTTTTTTTCTGTAGCCCAAGCTTCCGTGCTGTTGTAGCTAGGTCACCACCCCACTTTCCCAGTGATGTTATGGCTTTTAGGCCCTGTCTCTTTTCTCTACTGTGTAGCTTATTTACCTTGATTTTGTATTCCTATAGTGAATCCTTAGGTTGTCTAGATCCATCCCCTCTTCCCCTTCTGTTCCTTTCTCACTTTTTCCTCTTTTTCCTTTTTTTTAATGCCTATATATCTGAAATGTACTCAATTATTGTATTCAAGGTGAGGGCCCCCTCACATCACATATTCATTTTTCTCTATTATATGCCCCCATGTAATAATGCCTGGTGCTTTGTTTTGATGAAAATACTAATAAAGACACATTCAACTTAAAAAAATCAGGTTAGGCAAATTAAAGTGTGTTTTCTTTTTTTTCCCGTGGATTACAGCAGCACCTCTTCCGAGGGTTACAGATAAGTTGCTTCTTTCAAATGTCTTTCTTTAAAATTTGGGGGATGGGAGAAGGTTCACTGCGGATTAAGTTGAATTGTGGGTAATTGTGTTCCCAGCTCCCTGGAAACAGCATCACATCACTGTCAGGTCTAATTTATTGCTACACGAAACACTATTTCTCCATCCAAAAAGTAGTAAAAAAAACACATTCAGACAGGGGTAGACAACTTTTTAATGCTGAACATGTTGTTTTGTATATTGTATTAAACATATGGCAAAGCAAGTGTTGAAAAATGAAAGTTAGAAACCAATCAAATTGTACTATGTACAGTCAGGCAGCTATTGATATCAATATTTCACATTCCTTTGATTACACTTTTTATATTTATAGAGTGGAAGCATGATGCTACTTTCTCCTTTCACTGTTTTTCTCCCTATATGAACTCAGTGATTTAAAATATAAACCCTTAATCTGAAGCAGCAGAATTCAATTACTATGGAATAACTCTATAGTAAGAATTTTTGTATTAGACTTAACTAGGGTCAGCAAAGATGTCACACTTCTCTATACATACATGTCACTTAAATGAGCAGTATAGCGTGCTATATACCATTCATGTGTGTTGCTAATACAAATGAATTTAAAGGAACCATAAGGGAGCCATACCTTTGTGCATGTTAAGATTAGAGATGAGCGAATTATTCAAAAATTCGATTCGGCTGATTCGGCGAATTTGCGGAATAAATTTGATTTGAGTCGAATATATTCGCTGCGAATTTAACTTATAAAAGGGTGTTTCTAGGCTTCAGAGAGCCTTTATATTAGTGCAGAACACTGTACCTTTAATTTAAATGCCCTTGGAGTCTGCTGGGGAAGAGAAATAATACTGTCAGTCAGTATGACATGCAGATGAGTGCCGTCGATCTTAGAATCACCGCACACTTCACTCATTTGGGCAGTCACGGGGCCAAAACCAGAGTGTGGAGCCACAGTGTGGCGGTGGAGGCAGCAGCAATGGGAGGCCATACAGCACCCTATGAAAAAATGGAACCCACCAGCAGTGTGAGGAGACCTGAAAGTGGCACATGGCAGAGTGTGGCGATGGAGACAGCAGCAATGGGAGGCCGTACAGGGACCCATGACACACTCTGGACCTGGCAGCAGCATGAGGAGGTGGTACAGGGGCCCATGACAGATTACGGGCCTGGCAGCAGCATGAGGAGTCGGTACGGGGGCCCATGGCAGATTACGGGCCTGGCAGCAGCAATGGGAGGTCATACAGCACCCTATGACAAAATGGAACCCACCAGCAGTGTGAGGAGACCTGAAAGTGGCACATGGCAGAGTGTGGCGATGGAGACAGCAGCAATGGGAGGCCGTACAGGGACCCATGACACACTCTGGACCTGGCAGCAGCATGAGGAGGCGGTACAGGGGCCCATGACAGATTACGGGCCTGGCAGCAGCATGAGGATTCGGTACGGGGGCCCATGGCAGATTACGGGCCTGGCAGCAGCAATGGGAGGCCGTACAGGGACCCATGACACACTCTGGACCTGGCAGCAGCATGAGGAGGCGGTACAGGGGCCCATGGCAGATTACGGGCCTGGCAGCAGCAATGGGAGGTCATACAGCACCCTATGACAAAATGGAACCCACCAGCAGTGTGAGGAGACCTGAAAGTGGCACATGGCAGAGTGTGGCGATGGAGACAGCAGCAATGGGAGGCCGTACAGGGACCCATGACACACTCTGGACCTGGCAGCAGCATGAGGAGGCGGTACAGGGGCCCATGACAGATTACGGGCCTGGCAGCAGCATGAGGAGTCGGTACGGGGGCCCATGGCAGATTACGGGCCTGGCAGCAGCAATGGGAGGTCATACAGCACCCTATGACAAAATGGAACCCACCAGCAGTGTGAGGAGACCTGAAAGTGGCACATGGCAGAGTGTGGCGATGGAGACAGCAGCAATGGGAGGCCGTACAGGGACCCATGACACACTCTGGACCTGGCAGCAGCATGAGGAGGCGGTACAGGGGCCCATGACAGATTACGGGCCTGGCAGCAGCATGAGGATTCGGTACGGGGGCCCATGGCAGATTACGGGCCTGGCAGCAGCAATGGGAGGCCGTACAGGGACCCATGACACACTCTGGACCTGGCAGCAGCATGAGGAGGCGGTACAGGGGCCCATGACAGATTACGGGTCTGGCAGCAGCATGAGGAGTCGGTACGGGGGGCCCATGGCAGATTACGGGCCTGGCAGCAGCAATGGGAGGCCCGTAATCTGCCAGCACCCTATGACAAAATGGAACCCACCAGCAGTGTGAGGAGGCCTGAAAGTGGCACATGGCAGAGTGTGGCGATGGAGACAGCAGCAATGGGAGGCCGTACAGGGACCCATGACACACTCTGGACCTGGCAGCAGCATGAGGAGGCGGTACAGGGGCCCATGACAGATTACGGGCCTGGCAGCAGCATGAGGAGTCGGTACGGGGGCCCATGGCAGATTACGGGCCTGGCAGCAGCAATGGGAGGTCATACAGCACCCTATGACAAAATGGAACCCACCAGCAGTGTGAGGAGACCTGAAAGTGGCACATGGCAGATTGTGGCGATGGAGACAGCAGCAATGGGAGGCCGTACAGGGACCCATGACACACTCTGGACCTGGCAGCAGCATGAGGAGGCGGTACAGGGGCCCATGACAGATTACGGGCCTGGCAGCAGCATGAGGAGTCGGTACGGGGGCCCATGGCAGATTACGGGCCTGGCAGCAGCAATGGGAGGCTGTACAGGGACCCATGACACACTCTGGACCTGGCAGCAGCATGAGGAGGCGGTACAGGGCCCATGACAGATTACGGGCCTGGCAGCAGCATGAGGAGTCGGTACGGGGGCCCATGGCAGATTACGGGCCTGGCAGCAGCAATGGGAGGCCCGTAATCTGCCAGCACCCTATGACAAAATGGAACCCACCAGCAGTGTGAGGAGACCTGAAAGTGGCACATGGCAGAGTGTGGCGATGGAGACAGCAGCAATGGGAGGCCGTACAGGGACCCATGACACACTCTGGACCTGGCAGCAGCATGAGGAGGCGGTACAGGGGCCCATGACAGATTACGGGCCTGGCAGCAGCATGAGGAGTCGGTACGGGGGCCCATGGCAGATTACGGGCCTGGCAGCAGCAATGGGAGGCCGAACAGGGACCCATGACACACTCTGGACCTGGCAGCAGCATGAGGAGGCGGTACAGGGGCCCATGACAGATTACAGGCCTGGCAGCAGCATGAGGAGTCGGTACGGGGGCCCATGGCAGATTACGGGCCTGGCAGCAGCAATGGGAGGCCCGTAATCTGCCAGCACCCTATGACAAAATGGAACCCACCAGCAGTGTGAGGAGACCTGAAAGAGGCACATGGCAGAGTGTGGCGAAGGAGACAGCAGCAATGGGAGGCCGTACAGGGACCCATGACACACTCTGGACCTGGCAGCAGCAAGAGGAGGCGGTACAGGGGCCCATGGCAGAGTGGCAAAGCGTAAGCAGCTTAAATTGAAGGCCATACAGAGGCCTATGTTAAAAATAATAACATGTTTGGGGCATGATTCATGGCGGATTTAGTCAGTTGTGTCAGGAACTGGTGGTTTGAAATCCAGACTAATCCACGCCTGATTCATTTTCACAAACGTGAGTCTCTCCACACTTTGGGTGGACAGTCGTGTCCTCCGCGGAGTTACAATACCTCCTGCCGCACTAAACACGCGCTCCGATGCCACGCTACTGGCCGGGCATGACAGCCTTTCAAGGGCAAATTCAGCTAGTTGGGGCCAAAGGTCAAGTTCGTTGCCCAGTAGTCAAGGGGATTGTCTACCTCGGTTGGCAGGGTGCTGTCCAAGTAGGCCCAAGCCTGTTGTTTGAGGTCCTGCTCCAGGTCCACCTGATGCTGCTGCTGCTGCGGCTGGTTAGTAGTTTCCTCACTGCGCTGGTGAAGAAAGCTACTCATCATCGACTGCAGACTGAGGCAGCCGCTGCTGGTGGAGCTGCCACTGCTCCTACCACCCCACCCCTCCCCTGCTGCCATGGCAGCGGAACGCGAGCGCACAGGGCCCACAGTGTCTGAGGATGGACGTTGGCGCAGAAAGGCAGAGACCAGCTGACTACATAGGTGGTTTTTATAGTACGTTATTTTGGCCTCCCTCTCAGCAGGTGTGAAAAAGGCCACCATTTTTGAACGGTAGCGAGGGTCCAACAAGGTGGACAGCCAAAAGTCATCCCTCTGTCTGATGGTTATTATTCGGCTGTCGCTACGCAAGCAACCGAGCATGCTATGGGCCATTTGTGCCAAGGAATGCGAGGGACTCCCTGCCTCCATCTCCACAGCATACTGCCATGGTGCGTCTGGGTCCTCTGTCTCCTCCTCCTCCTCTACCAGATGCTCCTGCTCCTCCACTCCTGTCCGCTGAGTGGAAAAACCACCCATTTCACTCAATAATTCCTGAGCACCAATGTCCTCCTCTACCTCCTCCTCTTCTTCCTGTCCTGCCCCCACAGGGGTCATGTGGCGTTGAGATCTGTGCGCCAAGTCTACCGCACCCTGACCAGCCATTGTTAACAGCATTTGTTCCAGGACGTGCAACAGAGGAATGACGTCGTTCATCCCATAGTCCTGCCGACTCACGAATAGCGTGGCCTCCTCAAAGGGCCTGAGCAAGCGGCAGGTGTCACGCATGAGCTGCCAATGGCTGACATCGAAGTTACACAGGGGAGTACCTTTATCCGCTTGTAACATCAGGAAATCGGTGATGGCCTTTCGCTGTTCGTAAAGGCGGTCTAACATATGTAGGGTTGAATTCCACCTTGTTGCAACGTCGCAGATCAGGCGATGCTGTGGAATTCCGTTCTGCCGCTGCAGCTCAAGGAGGGTGTGCTTTGCGGTGTAGGAATGGCTGAAATGCATGCAAAGTTTACGTGACATTTTAAGGATGTCTTGCAGTGGGATGGTGGATTTTAGGAACCGCTTGACAACCAGATTGAACACGTGAGCCATGCATGGCGCATGGCACAACCTTCCTTGACGCAGAGCAGACACCATGTTCTTTCCGTTGTCGGTCAACATGGTTCCAATTTTCAATTTGCGCGGAGACAGCCATCTGTCGATTTCTCTGTTCATTACACTCAGAAGTTCCTCCCCTGTGTGACTACGTTCGCCAAGGCATACCAGGTGCAGCACAGCGTGACACCGTTCCGCCCTGCACATGTGATATGCCGGTCGGGTAATGGGACTTGGCACGGAGGTGGCGGCTGAGGACACGGCGGAAGAAGAGGTGGTAGAGGCGGACATCTTTGCTGGACCAAGGACGTGCAAACGTGGAGGCAAAAGCGGCGTGACCTGTCCAAGTTGCTGGTGCGGCTGTGCCGGCACCACGTTCACCCAGTGGGCCGTAAATGACATGTACTGTCCCTGACCGTAGTTACAGCTCCACACGTCGGCGCTGCCGTGCACTTTGGCAGAGACCGACATGCTCAAAGACTGGCCCACCATCTCTTCTACATGTGAATGCAGGGCTGGCACTGCCTTTTTGGCGAAGAAATGCCGGCTTGGCACTCTCCACCGCGGCTCGGCACAAGCCATCATTTCTCGGAAAGGTGCTGAGTCCACCACTTGGAAAGGGAGGGACTGCAGCACCAGCAACTTGGACAGGAGGACGTTCAGCTTCTGCACCGTCGGGTGCGTGCTCGCAAACTGTTGTCTCTTGGAAACGGATTCCAAGAAAGACTGCTGATGGAATCCCTGAAGAGGAGTAGCAGGAGAAGGAGCATCTGAACGAGCGGAAGATGCCAACGAGCGACAACTCCCCTCATCAGAGGTGTTGGAGCCTTGACTGGCTGATAGAGGGCGATTGACGTCGGGTGACGGAGCAAGTAACGGAGCGGGTGATGGAGCGGGGGCTGGGGCAGGCAGAACCGCCGTATCTTTATCACGGTTTTCCCAGGCCACCAAATGGCGACGCTGCATAAGCTGACGCAACGCTGTAGTCCCAACATGGGCCCCCTGGCCACGCTTGACTTTCTGGCCACATAGTCGACATACGGCTACGTTTACTTCCTCGGGCGGCTTGACGAAAAATTGCCACACCGCCGAGTAGGAAACTTTGCCCCCGCTACTCCTCACTGGCTGACTGCTACTTCCTCCGTGCACACCGGCACCACTACTGGCCGTGGTGGTAGGCTGCAGTGGAGCTGGTGCTCTACTCCGTGGCCATTTGGCTCCACTGACACTGCTGCGACCCTGCTGCCTCCTGGGCAACCCACCGACTGTTTTGCTCGCTGGCAAGCTGGCACCCTCTTCTCCTGATGATGCGGAAGCAATAGCCTGATGACGACGAGGCTGCCAAGTGCGATCAGCCTCATCATCATCAATTAGGGTCTCCGCCTCACTACTAGCCCCCTCGGCTGCGTGTGGGTCAGGAGACAGACCTGTCTCTAGACCGGCTACCGAGCCACTCTCCTCGCCACTACTTCTTCGTCTGGCTGCTGAAGAGGCGGATGTCTCCCCCCGTTCCTGACCGCCCTCTGTTAGCTCTTCCTCACTGTACAGTGGGGCTGAGCCCACAGCATGCGATACTTCGCTTGGTGAGGGAACACCAAAGGACAGGGGCAGGTAGAGGACACGTGATTTCAGTGGGCTTGCTCCCGGGCCATGCCAACTAACGGTTGTGTCTGACGTACCCACCGACCGTTGGCTGTAGGTGTCAGAGGTGACCTGGGAAGAGGAAGACGACCGAGCCAACCAATCGATGACGGCAGGGTTGTCGGTGGAGACACGACCGCTGGATGACACCGGGAGCACTGGCCTCTGGCTGCGACTAGTGCTGCCTCGACCCCTTCCTCTGCTGCCACGTCTGCTCGCTCCTGAAACATTGCCTCCTCTGCCACTCCTCTGCGTGTTGTCTGACATACTCTTTAATTCAACGATTCTGTGTCCCTGAGTAACAATTCTGTGTCCCTGAGTAACAATTCTGTGTCCCTGAGTAACGATTCTGTGTCCCTGAGTAACAATTCTGTGTCCCTGAGTAACAATTCTGTGTCCCTGAGTAACGATTCTGTGTCCCTGAGTAACGATTCTGTGTCCCTGAGTAACGATTCTGTGTCCCTGAGTAACAATTCTGTGTCTGTCCCTGAGTAACGATTCTGTGTCCCTGAGTAACAATTCTGTATCCCTGAGTAACGATTCTGTGGCCCTAAAGTCTCTGTGGCCCTAACTCTGTCCCTAATACAGACAGGTCTGTCTCTCTTGAATGACCGGAGGCTAATGGAGAATTCTAAGATGGCCGCAATTTGTAGCTCCACCATTACACAGTGCTGGCTGGCTGGCTGCTGATTGGCTAATGCGATCACGTGTCATGAATGAATGCATTATGGGTCAGCGCGCCTTGTCTGCGCGCCTTCCCAGAGATCCCCGCTCCGTCGCCACACATGTCGCCGCCATTTTTGGGAAAATTCGATTCGTGCATCCGAAGTTTGCTAATTTTCGGATTCGGCGCGAATCAAATTTTTCCTGATCCTCGAAATGAATTCCACTTCGCCATGTTCGATTCGCTCATCTCTAGTTAAGATGTATGTTTCTCTTACACGTGTCGGGCAAAAGGAGTAAGAGACGATAGTCCAAACGTCTATCCCTATCCCTCCTGGATTCTCATTACATATCTCTGTCCTGATTTTTGGGAATCTGTCTCATGTAGATGCATTCTTGACCATGTGAAGTTTTCTTTCTATTACCATGACCTTAGTATGTGCCACTTTGGGATAGAGTTGAGGTCTCCAATCCTGAATTCGGCTTTCCTCTGTATATATCTGCATATGATGTGTCTCAAGCTTTCCTCTGACTATTTGTATTGAAGTGTAGATTCCATTTAGTTAATCTGCTGATTTTTTTTTTCTTTTTCATTTGTTCATTTGTTTCTTTTTTCTCCTACCTGGTTCCCTTTTATCTGGATTTTGTATTTTTGTGAAAAGGAAAATTTAAAATCTGAATAAAGATAATTAAAATAAATTTTAAAAAAATTATGTATGTCGGGGTAAAAGAGAACAGAAATCCAAGTTTTGAGTTCTCAGTCAGGGACATCTGTTTCTACGACATCCCTCCTAATTGAGAATTCAGTTGATTTTGGAGAGATTTCCTTTCATTTCCTGTTGTATCCCAAGGATAGGAATAGAAGAAAATCTCCCTAGTGGGATACAGATAGCAAACAATAAATTGATGGTAATCAGGCTTAAATTTGAGTCCACATGTACATGTCAGAAGCAAAACATTAAAAGTACCCTGTGCAAAGAAAAATACAGGAATTTTCATAGCTGACCTGCTTCAGAAAATGCTAGTTACCTGGCTGCTATGTGAAAGACGTTGCAGATCAAAATACATAAAAGCCAGCACTGCATATCTGCAAACCTGTTCCAGTTCATGACTGACTATTTAAATCAGCAATGACCAGGCAACTTTTTTAAAGGTTTGCTGTGACAGCCTTAGTATTTTTTTCATAGCACTTTAAAGCAGACTTTTCACCAAAAAAATTATCTGACTATGCCCCTCCATGTCAAAAATACATATCATAATATAATAAAGGCATGTGGAGAAAAAAACTCAGAAGTGAGTACTGGTCATCTGCTTCTTTGTCCTTGCCCCTAACACATTTGAAGTGTCATTTTTTTTTGGGGGGGGTGAGCAATTGCCTTTTTTGACAGGTACCCAATCCCACCTTAGGGTTAGGGTTCAACTCTCACCTAGACAACAATGACATTTACATCCCAGTGTGACGAACATGGTGCCCGACCCCTGCCCTTCTCACCAACTTCTGACAAAGGACCAGCCAATCTCCTGCGTAACAATGCCACTCTCACCTGCACCCTGCACAAGGATTTTCCAGCTTGCGGGACCGCAATCTATGTGCCAGCAGCCTAAGAGCGATTGTCACTTTGTTAATTAAATAATTAACCCTTCAAACTCCAAACTGCCGTCAGATAATTTTGGGACTATCAACCCTTCACAATGTTAGCAAGAACAAATTTGAACAATACACGCCTGTAACACACACTGTCACCACAGACAAGTATATTCAGAGGATTATAATATACAGTAGCACTCTTCAAGAGACAGGGATTCTTTAGTTTGCATTAAAAGCCTTAGAGATAATTTTAACACTTTCAAAATAGGGTTTATTAATGAAAATGTCAATTGATGAAACTAAAATATTTACAGAACGGGATGTTACAAAGACATAAAGAGAACAAAGCAACAGAGAAATTAAAGAAATGAGTTAAGAAGGCAGAATACTGGCAAAGTCCTGGTTTTAGCAGAGACCAATTGTCCAAGCAAAAACATTGTCTTTGTTCTTAAGTCGGTTAAGATGTTCCTTAGTCAATGTTAAATGAGAGCCCAATACTAGATCTGGTCAGTCCCTTTTCTATGATATTAAAGGGATGTCGCCCAAGAACAACTGACCAATCATCTGGTTTAGGGGATGGGTGCTAAGAGGTCACCAAATTTATGACCAAGTCCCAACTACAGTTTCATACTATATTAAAATCCTCTGATACGTGCAGGTTTTATTCTAACAACTGGCAGATTATTATTCAGAATTATATTTCGAACCCAGGGATACCAAACACAGCATACCTTTGTCACCCAAGAGGGAAGAGACTGCTTTCTCCCCTTTCCTATGTGCTAACATAGTCATGTATGACCTTGATTTGTTCAGTATGATATTCCTTATTCAAATATATACCTAATATTAATGTGCCCTGTTCCTGTTGAATTCTATGAATAATATGTGGAATTGTTACATGTGGAATAAACGTTTTATGGCATGCTCTGCATTCCTAGAGCCTTAATGGCCTTACAGGTCATGTGTGACTGCTTGACTGAGTTATTGTTTTACAATAGGGCAGAGGAAAGTGTTTTCCATGGTTTGCGGAAACAGACATCCTGCCAAGACTAATTAGCTGTTTACAGCCCTGGACAGGTGTGCACGCTGGGTCTATTTTTGTTTTAATTAAGATAAGAGGTTCTTTTTAAGTTTGTTAAAAGTTACAGCTACAAATTCCAGTATTCAGGAGGAAGGAGGGAAGGAAGATCATTGCTCATGAAAAAACAAAAATGGCTGTAACATACAGGCTCCATGTCTCTATTGCGCACAGTTGTACACCCAGGAGTCAGCAGGACCCATCCCACAATGCTGTCATGCCTCTCGCATGTGCAGTGGGGATTGCAAGATGGTAGAATAGAAGATAAGATACCTTGCCTGGTCCCAACAATCACCCAACAGGCAGAGTGGACCATGAGGTGTTTTAAAGCACTATGAGTTAGCCATATATATTTTATATTGTAGTGTGGTTTTGAAGTGTTTCCAACAGAACCATGTGGACACAAATTTGGTAAGGCAGTCTTGTGCAATATGAATAAGTTCTTCCATTTCTTCAATATTGTTCAATCTAGCAAACCATTCCCTGATCGCTGGAACGCTTGTGGAATGCCAGTGTATTGGTATACAAAGCCTGGCTGCATTAACCATAAACATGGCTAAAGATTTGTGATAAGAAGACACAGGCAAGGAGGAGTGATGTAAAAGCTATTGTGTTGGTGCGTAATTCAGAAGTAATGTAGTCAATTCATTAACAATCTGGTGGACTTTCTTCCAAAAAGGTTGAAATAGTTCACATGACCTCTAGATATGCAGCATTGTACCCTCTTCCCTGCCTCTCCTCCAGCACACATTTGATAGTGAGGGTGTAAATTTGTGTAGCGAGGACTGTGTGCGATACCATTGGGTTCTAATTTTGTAGCTATTCTCTTGGATAGCTACAGTACATTGAGTGAGCTTTTATGAGCAAGCTCATTGATAGTAGACCAATCATCATAAGGTAACGTTAATTGTAACTCTCTCTTCCAAGCCGCACGGGAGGGGTCTGATGTTGATTGAGTATCTGAGTGCAATAGAGAGTAGATGGTGGAAACCATATGGTGTTGAGGTTTCACTTTCCTACAGAAACTCAAAAGGAGTAAAGGATCTTGTCCACGTCTTATGAGGAGGAAGATAAGAAAAAATAAGTTGAAGGAGGAAGAGAAGAAACTAAGTTGAAGGTATGACCATATCAGGAAGGAACCGGATGTCATGAGGTTATTTAATGCTTGCAGACTTAACAGTTTACCTTTAGAGAAAAACTGGAATATGCATATGTCAGTAGGTGGCCAGATGAATGCCAGGAAAGATCGGGACATTCCTGGGATAAAGTCGGGTTAAGTCGGATGGAAGTTTAAAGGTTCCAGCGACAAGGAGAGTAAGAACTGTCAGCATGCTGTAGAAAAGTTTTGGAGAGTGGGACCTATAAGGGAATGTAAGAGAATAGCTTTGTCTAATTGCCTAATAGGTAGCCAAGGTAATGTTGCTAGTGGTGTTGAAATGAGGGTGCCTTCCAATTGCACCCAAGCTTTTAGCATATAATGAACATTCCAGTCTATGATTCTCATTAAATGACATGCTAGGTAGTATTTCCAAAGGCCAGGAAGTCCAATTCTGCCTGCTCTTTTCGATAAATCAAGACAGGAGTATTTGATTTGCGGATGTGAGTTATTCCAAATGAGCGTTGAACAGCTACGTTTGAAGGCTGCAAAGAAAGAAGGAGGCAGTTGAATAGGGATTGCCTGTAGGAGGTAAAGGAGGCATGGGAGGATGTTCATCTTCACAAGAGCTGCACGGCCAAACCAGGAAATCTTTTGCGACTCCCAAGCCTCTGAATCTTTCTGAATGACTTCTAATGCCCTGCGGAAGTTCCTCTGATAACGTTCTGATGAGTGAGTTGGGATGTGAATCCCCAGATAAGTAATGGCGTCAGCTTGCCACTGAAAGGGAAAGTTAAGTTTACATTGAGAGACTATTGCAGCTGGCAAAGAAACACTGAGAGCATAGAACTTGGAGTGGTTTATTTTAAAATTTGACAGGGTTTGAAATGTAGCTAAGTCTTTAAAGAAGTTTGGGATGGATATATGGAGATCTGAAAGGAAAAGTAATATGTCATCTGCGAAAACAGCCAATTTATATTCAGAGTTGGCCCATAGTCTGTTTAATAATGGTTCCAACGTCAGTTCAAAAATAAGAGGTGAAAGGGGACATCCTTGACATGTACCATTGGCTATCTAAAAGGTTGTCAACAGGTGACCATTGACCCTAATCCTCACTGCAGGGGTAGAATAAAGAGCCAAAATGTAGTTGTACATGTGAGAGCGAATACCCAATTTTAATAATACTGCTCGCATGTAGTCTCAGGCCACTCTGTCAAAGGCCTTTTCGGCATCTAATGAGAGAAAGAACCCCCTTTTATTATGGTAAGTTCTCCAATGCTGTAGATTGAGCACTTTGATTGTATTATCACAAGCCTCCATACCTGGAACACAGCCCACTTGGTCAAGTGAGATGAGAGAAAGAAGCAACGGAAGCAGATGATTCGCCAAAATTTTTGCATATACTTTTATATCAATGTTAAGCAGAGATATTGGCCTGTAGTTCGAGACCTGGTTTTTGTCTTTACCTTGTGTAGGTAAAACTGTGATGTGAGCCTCTAAAGAATGACTCACGTCAATGTTGGGGTTCGAAAGGATATCAAAGAAGGTCTTATAGTAGTGGACCGTCAGACCATTCGGGCCTAGAATTTTCCCCAGTTTAATTTGTTTTAAAGCTTTATCAAGTTCCTAATTAGAAAGGGGCTCCTCTAGTCATTGTGTATCTTCCAAGGATATGGCTTTTGGGACATACTCGGAGAGAAAATCAGAAAGCATGTCCGCTCTCTTTCCCGCTTGGAAAGGATCTGAGCGTTTGGGGGTGTAGATTGTAGAGCGTTCCTTAGTAGGACTCAAATCGTTTAGCTATATCTTCACTCTGAGCCCAGAGTTTACCTTTTTGGTCTCGAATGTAGTGTATCTGCAAGGAAGGATTAAGAGAATGAATAACTCATGCCAACATATGTCCACTTTTGTTACCTTGCTCATAAAACACCTTTTGATGAAGAACATAGCCTTTCCCAATTCTTCCAATAAACGAGTGTGTGCTGTAAGTAGTTCCTGGAATGTGTAAAGTGCACAAGTGCATTTGTTCATGGCTTCTTTGGTTTTAGTGTGTTCAGTGAGGACTTATTCATTTTTTATACCAGAGTGAACTTCCTCTTTAATATGCTCGCCCTATCCTGGCTTCCACCTGCTATATCTAGTCATGGGTGGCATCACCATCCTTTCTGGCAAGATCCTAGGCTTTGCTGAGTACCCAAAATCTTGCAAGAAGATGTTTCTGCACTGTTCTCCACAAGACCTGTTTTCTGCCTTGGGAAGGGGAGCACATAATTGACTTTAGGGAGGCATTGCATCCTAATGTCTACCCATGAGTTTGACTCTCAAAACATCATTCATTGGCCTCCCCCAGAATGAAACATAACTTGTTACATCTTATGCATAAAACTTACAGGGAAGGCAGTGTTAAATAACTAATGAAGTCTCTCTTACCACTTTCACTAAATAATCAGGAAGGATTTTATATGTGTTGCTGCACCACCTCACTGTTTATAAATGTATGCTATTTAAGGAATTATCCCACATGAACTGAATAGAGTTATAAGCAACTTGAACTACAAAAGATTATTGTAACATTGTCTAATGGAGCCACATGTCTACTTGTTGTAACTGCCCTAGATTAGAATCCCAGGAGTAAGGAAATAATGTTGGCAACTATAGAATGGAAAGCACAGTGGGCTAGCAGATCTCACCATGTCACATGACGCTCATGTGGAGTCTCTCTCATACTCTAGTCCTAGATCATGCATCTGAGAGTAGGAATTGAGCTAATATAGTTCCAGTAAGGTCAAGATAATTAACGTGTCATCAATTTGCACCACTTGGGATACAATTTAGAAAAGATAATTAATTTTTGGCAGGCATTACTTAGGCAAAGTCAAATATATGCTTTGCATGATGCTTCTAACTTTGACTTTGTAGTATATAACTAGCATGGTTTCCACTACTAATGTAAACAACAATGTGCACAAAACCACAAAGCAGTTTCTATTTCCAAAGCTGTATACAGACTCATCTGGGAGCACGTTCACACCCTATTCCCCTCTTTGAGAAAATGGTTAAAGAGAAAAAATGCTCAGACTATTGTAAAGCATATTTAATCAAGCCATTAGTCACCTCTGAGAATGAATTTATCCACATTACCTATAGCTACAAAGTTCACAACAGAAGGTCTGAAATTACCACTCTTACTCCCTCTGCTTTCTATTTCTGCAGAATCTTGCCATCCGAACAACCATTTAATGTAAACAAACAGTGGGCATTTCTAAACTGTTTGAAACCCACTTCAATGTCTTTAAGGAGTAATTAATTCACAGTAAGAACAACTAGAGAGGTCAGGGATGGCTTGTTTGCTAAAGTTCCTTTACAGTTTAGAAATATGTAAACACTTAAATGTCCATAGTCTGGGCTTAAGTTAACTTTTTAGTTTCTCTGTGCTGCATTTTTGGAGCTTTCCTTTCACTTCCTGATACAGAACACACAGACACAACAGGAAATGAGAAAAATTAAAGGGAGGAGGATGAATCAATCCCAATAAACAACGCCTGCCGACTCACCGAAAGACAAGTCCAATCACTTCACTCCTGCTAAATGATATCTCCTGATCCCCACCACTACAATGTACACAAAGGGGTGGGGTCTACTGGGTGACATAATTGATCATATATGAACATAACATATTTATTAACTATTTACATTTCTTGTACCCCTTCATTTAGTGGGCACTGTTATCTGGGGGCCTCCTTATTTTTAAAGGTGAATCCAGATTCAAAAAATTCCCTCACAGACCCCCCACGACCACACTTTTTTGGCTGTAAGGAAGAAGCCCTTGTCCTCATCACTTTGTGGAAAAGGGGCTTTGCCAGGGGGTTCCCCTTAGCAAGATACCTCCCCATGTTGAGGGCATGTGGTTTGTTATAGTTCAGGAGGGGGGGCGCACATGCTTGTCCACCAGTTTCCTGGACAACCAGGCTGCATGCTCAGATAAGAGTCTAGTATGGATTTTCCCCCTTAAAGAGAAAAAATTTGAAGAGACCCCAAAAAAGTTTTTTTCGTGAGGTTTCCCTTAA
The DNA here is from genome assembly GCF_062004578.1 of Staurois parvus. Lineage (NCBI taxonomy): Eukaryota > Metazoa > Chordata > Amphibia > Anura > Ranidae > Staurois > Staurois parvus. The sequence continues at coordinate 368,708 of NW_028317998.1, forward strand.
TATTCGTACCAGACTCAAAGTGTCTGGTATGAATTTTGGAGGGGACCCCACATTTTGTTTTTAAACTGTACCTGCTTCTGTGTTTACCTTCACCTATCAGCTGGGAATCTCTAGCTAACAGCCTAATGTGCTGCATAGGAATGAGTCACTGGTTGTTAGGATGCCAGCAGATGCTGGGTCCCTAGCAGCCAGGACCCCTGAGCAAGAAGCTGTCACATTTAGCAGCAGTGGTGATCCTGCTTTAAATATTTTACTTCCCACTGCAGCTGGTGTTTGCTCAGCTTAACACCCATTCATTCATTCACACAAGAATCTCCATACAGCAGAATGCAGCGGTCTCCCTCATATTATTTTCTCTATTGGTCGAATGTTTCTTATCTCTTTTGGTCAAACATTCATATGGCTATCTCTTGAATTGAATCTTGGGGAATGTCACACTTGCTCGGGGTAAGGCAACAAATAGAAATTGACAGTATGCACATATAACAAACATTACGTTTAGCATTCATGACTTTTGGGTAAATGCTGAGACAATTGCATCCTTCCCCAAAGCAGTCTCTCCTAAAGCCCATGCACAAAAAAGCCCACTTAGAATTTGCCAGGACCCATGCTGAAAAAGAAGACTACTGGGACTTTGGAGTGATGAGACTAAGATAAATGTTTTTGGAACTGATGGTTTCAAAACTGTGTGGCGTTGTTTGATGAGGAGTACAAAGAAAAGTGCATGGTGCCTACAGTGAAACATGGTGGTGGCAGTGTCCTTCTATGGGGCTGAGGAGTGCTCCTGGTGTAGGGGAGCTGCATTTCATTGGTGGTATCATGAATTCGCAGATGTACTGCTCTATATTGAAAGAGAAGATGCTACCATTACTCTGTACCCTTGGTCGTCGTGCACTTTTCCAACATGACAATGATCCAAAACACACATCTAAGGCAACTGTTGCATTTCTGAAGAACAGGGCAAAAGTGATTCAGTATGTCTTCTGCTCTGTACCCAATCGAACCCCTATGGGGAAATCTGAGGAGACAAGTTGAGCAACACTATCCATCCAGCATCCAGGCTCCAAAAGAGGTCATTCTTGAAGAATGGAAAAAGATCAATGTTGCAATGTGTCACCAACTTGTTCATTCCATGCCTAGAAGACTTGGCGCTGTTCTTACAAAGCATACAAAATACTAGGTGTAGCAGTTTATGTTGTGGGGTAAACAACAAAGAAGAAAAATCCTCCTGAGCTGCCAGGTAATTATAATCACCGCCAAGTGGCCACAGATACCTGACTATATTCCCAAAAGTGACAGAAATAAATACAATGGATCATCGATTGAGTGTATTCGATCCTTGCGGGTCGCAGTTTGAAGGTGAGCGTGCACACTAGCTGGTAGAGGATTGATTCATTGCAGTAATCACTGGATGATTCACAGCTTGTGCTGAAGATTTACTGTTTTTTTTGGGACTGTACACTCTATTGATTCTGTTTGGGACTTATATATTGTGTCAAGTTTTTCTACAATCAAGTTTATTTATTATTTAGTTTTGGTCACTTATACACTTGTTCATCACTGGCACTTTAATCACACTTTGTGTTATGCAGATGTTTATATGTTTTAGTCCTTTGCTTTGGCCATGATTTAGTAGTTCCTATACTCCTACACTTGGGTGTGGGATTTGTTTATTTATTTGTTCACTGAGTAGTGCAGCACCAATCCATTGTATTTATTTTTGTTGTGGGGTGTATTCATTTTTGCATCGACTAATTTGAGTACAACTGAAGATTTTGTATTCTATGTTATATTATTAACCTTTTTATTTTCATGTAATGAGCTAAACAAATGTTCTATAAAACTAATTTCGTCAAAATTTTGGAAATTGTTCTTGTGTTCAGTAAGATATTGATTCAAATTTTACTTTTAAAAAGGGGTGTACTCGTTTATGCTGACCACTGTATATTATGGGGTTGCAGATAGATGAGGCTGTTGTCCTGATGTATTTTACACAACTTCTAAGGCTGTTCAGTTCCATTTTAGATTAATCAAACATATCACTTTCTAAAATTTGTTATGGAGGAGCTTACACAAATTGTGAGATTCAAATGAATCAGTGGACTACGGTTACAATGCTCTGGCTCCTGCAGACTGTTTCTTGTACGACACTAAATATGCCTTTAAAAGGTACAAAACTTTAAGATTGATAAAAGTACTTTCACTGGATGTTTAGTTCTCTTGGATTACAATTCTTAAATCCTCAAAACAATCCATTTATCCTTTCTTTTCTGCAACTAGCCTCAGGTTGTTCCATGACATCCTCATCCTCATACATTACGTCCCTAGATAGAATAGCAAAGTACAAGACCCACTTGTTATCCCCAAAGACCTTCCTGATTAAAGCAGCAATAATGGTAACTTCCTAGAAATGCTAATCAAGAGATTAATTAGACTTTCTCTGTATTCTCACTGCCCCTGCCTTCAGACTCTCTGTTAAGCTACATTTCCTAAAACTGTTACATGGAAGTTTTATCACTTCACTTAGTGAACAAGTGAGTAACCTTTTAGCAAATAATAACTAAATGGATGCTGTTCCTGGCTATTTATTGAGTCTATTATAAAATATCAACACAATGTTATTGCCAACTTCTAATGTAAAAATATTAACCCACAAATGAACTCTATTCAAACAGCCATGCCCTGTTGGACAGCCCCATCTTGCATGGGAGGGGACCCAATCTTTCTCTGCTGCAGTTTTACTTTAAATTAATTATCCCTTCCCCACCCCCACCCTGTTACTCAACAATGAAAGGAGAAGCATCACACTAATGAACTGACTGTTTGCTCTCTCTGACTATTAACAAGTGCATTGCATTTAAGCATACTTAACTGACTCCTTGTGCTGCATTTCCCTCTTCCTCTCTAAGCTCAGCTGTACAATAAACTGCAAGAGCCTGATACAAAGTTACATTTTACACCTTTTGTATTTAAATAATACATTTTATTATGTGATTATTAATACAGAACTGCATTAATTTGTGCCTTTTACCGTATTTTTCGCTCCATAAGACGCACCTGACCATAAGACGCGCCTAGATTTTAGAGGAGGAAAACAAGAAAAAAAATATTCTGAACCAATGGACTGCAGACATAGTACAGGAAATGACCACAGACTGCGGACACAGTACAGAAGATTACCAGAGACTGCAGACATAGTACAGGAGATGACCAGAGACTGCGGACACAGTACAGAAGATTACCAGAGACTGCAGACATAGTACAGGAGATGACCAGAGACTGCGGACACAGTACAGAAGATTACCAGAGACTGCAGACATAGTACAGGAGATGACCAGAGACTGCGGACACAGTACAGGAGATGACCAGAGACTGCGGACACAGTACAGGAGATAACCAGAGACTGCTGACACAATACCGGAGATGACCAGAGACTGCGGACACAGTACAGGAGATGACCAGAGACTGCAGACACAGTACAGGAGATAACCAGAGACTGCTGACACAATACCGGAGATGACCAGAGACTGCGGACACAGTACAGGAGATGACCAGAGACTGCAGACACAGTACAGGAGAGGACCAGAGACTGCGGACACAGTACAGGAGATGACCAGAGACTGCAGACGTAGTACATGAAATGACCAGATACTGCAGACACAGTACAGGAGATGACCAGAGACTGCAGACACAATACAGTAGATGACCAGAGACTGCGGACACAGTACAGGAGATGACTAGAGACTGCGGACACAATACAGTAGATGACCAGAGACTGCGGACACAGTACAGGAGATGACCGGAGACTGCAGACACAGTACAGGAGATAACCAGAGACTGCTGACACAATACCGGAGATGACCAGAGACTGCGGACACAGTACAGGAGATGACCAGAGACTGCAGACACAGTACAGGAGAGGACCAGAGACTGCGGACACAGTACAGGAGATGACCAGAGACTGCAGACGTAGTACATGAAATGACCAGATACTGCAGACACAGTACAGGAGATGACCAGAGACTGCAGACACAATACAGTAGATGACCAGAGACTGCGGACACAGTACAGGAGATGACTAGAGACTGCGGACACAATACAGTAGATGACCAGAGACTGCGGACACAGTACAGGAGATGACCGGAGACTGCGGACATACTACAGGAGATGACCGGAGACTGCGGACATACTACAGGAGATGACCAGAGACTGCGGACATACTACAGGAGATGACCAGAGACTGCAGACACAGTACAGGAGATGACCAGAGACTGCAGACACAGTACAGGAAATGGCCAGAGACTGTGGACACAGTACAAGGGATGACCAGAGACTGCGGACCTTTGGGGAGGGAGGGGGAGCGGGTACCTGAATTTGACAGGTACCTGCTCCCACTTCCACGGAGTTGTCCTCCCTCCCCGTGTTCTGGGACACGTGACAGGTCCCAGAAGACTGCCGGATCATTCACAAAGCGCAACGCTTCTAGTGCATGCTGTCACAGCCGGGTGCCCACACTAAAGATGCTGGCGCCGGGAGAAAATACTGTACAGCACTGGACCTAGGAACAGGTAAGGCTCTGCTGCAAAGAAGAGCCAAGTGGCCGGCCCGGTATTCTGACACGGCGGCGGCGGGAATACGGACTGGCCGCTCTATAAGATGCACAAACAGCTTCCCCCATTTTTCTGGGGGAAAAAAGTGCGTATTATGGAGTGAAAAATACGGTATATCTGGATGCAGTTTATCTTCAAAACATTCTTCTAATGCATTGAGAACCTTACCAGCGCTACTTAAATAAATTATACTGTATATATACGAGGGGCATTCAGGTCAAACCAGGACTTCTGAGTTTAAATAATAAAAGAACTAATTTCAAGGAGTATAAACTGAGCTTATTTTTTCGACATACTCCCCTGCTACATTTATATACTTATCCCAGCATTTAACTAATGCCTGGAAAGCTTTAGCATAAAAAGTTTTGGCAAATCATTAGTAATACATCATCTGGAATATGCAGTTCAGTTTTTGGCACCAATTCACAAAAAAAACATTGGGGAAGTGGAGAAGGGCAGAGAAGGGCAATCAAACTGATAGGAGGCATGGAGGAGCTCAGCTATGAGGAAAGATTAGAGGAACCAAATTTATTCTTTCTTGAGAAGAGGAGATTAAGGGGGGATATGTTCAACATGTATAAATACATCAGTGGTTCATATAGTGAACTTGGTGTAGAGTTATTCACCCTGAGGTCATCACAGAGGACAAGGGGGCACTCTTTACGTCTGGAGGAAAACAAATTTAAGCTCCAAACACGGAAAGGTTTCTTCACAGTGAGAGCTGTGAAAATGTGGAATAGACTCCCTCAAGAGTTGGTTCTGGCCAACTCAGTGGATCACTTTAAAAAAGGCCTGGATTCTTTCTTAGATACACAGAATATAACTGGTTACTAACATTTCTAGGTAAAGTTGATCCAGGGAATATTCCATTGCCTCTCGGGGGATCAAGAAGGAATTTTTTTCTCTGCAGGAGCAAATTGGATCATGCTTTGCTGGGTTTTTTTTTTTGCCTTCCTCTGGATCAACTGTGGGTGTAGGATTATAACTAGAGATGAGCGAAGTATTCAAAAATTCGATTCGACTGATTCGGCGAATTCGTGGAAAAATTTTGATTCGAGTCGTATATATTCGCTGAGAATTTAACTTATAAAAGGGTGTTTCTAGGCTTCAGAGAGCCTTTATATTAGTGCAGAACACTGTACCTTTAATTTAAATGCCCTTGGAGTCTGCTGGGGAAGAGAAATAATACTGACAGTCAGTATGACATGCAGATGAGTGCCGTCGATCTTAGAATCACCGCACACTTCACTCATTTGGGCAGTCATGGGGCCAAAACCAGAGTGTGGAGCCACAGTGTGGCGGTGGAGGGAGCAGCAATGGGAGGCCATACAGCACCCTATGACAAAAATGGAAACCACCAGCAGTGTGAGGAGACCTGAAAGTGGCACATGGCAGAGTGTGGCGATGGAGACAGCAGCAATGGGAGGCCGTACAGGGACCCATGAGAGACTCTGGACCTGGCAGCAGCATGAGGAGGCGGTACAGGGGCCCATGACAGATTACGGGCCTGGCAGCAGCATGAGGAGTCGGTACGGGGGCCCATGGCAGATTACGGGCCTGGCAGCAGCAATGGGAGGCCGTACAGGGACCCATGACACACTCTGGACCTGGCAGCAGCATGAGGAGTCGGTACGGGGGCCCATGACACACTCTGGACCTGGCAGCAGCATGAGGAGGCGGTACAGGGGCGCATGACAGATTACGAGCCTGGCAGCAGCAACTTGGACAGGAGGACGTTCAGCTTCTGCACCGTCGGGTGCGTGCTCGCAAACTGTTGTCTCTTGGAAACGGATTCCAAGAAAGACTGCTGACGGAATCCGTGAAGAGGAGTAGCAGGAGAAGGAGCATCTGAACGAGCGGAATATGCCAACAAGCGACAACAGGGGCCCATGACAGATTACGGGCCTGGTAGCAGCATGAGGAGTCGGTACGGGGGCCCATGGCAGATTAGGGGCCTGGCAGCAGCTATGGGAGGCCCGTAATCTGCCAGCACCCTATGACAAAAAATTGAACACACCAGCAGTGTGAGGAGACCTGAAAGTGGCACATGGCAGAGTGTGGCGATGGAGACAGCAGCAAAGGGAGGCCGTACAGGGACCCATGAGAGACTCTGGCCCTGGCAGCAGCATGAGGAGGCGGTACAGGGGCCCATGGCAGATTAGGGGCCTGGCAGCAGCTATGGGAGGCCCGTAATCTGCCAGCACCCTATGACAAAAAATGGAACACACCAGCAGTGTGAGGAGACCTGAAAGTGGCACATGGCAGAGTGTGGCGATGGAGACGGCAGCAATGGGAGGCCGTACAGGGACCCATGAGAGACTCTGGACCTGGCAGCAGCATGAGGAGGCGGTATAGGGGCCCATGGCAGATTAGGGGCCTGGCAGCAGCTATGGGAGGCCCGTAATCTGCCAGCACCCTATGACAAAAAATGGAACACACCAGCAGTGTGAGGAGACCTGAAAGTGGCACATGGCAGAGTGTGGCGATGGAGACAGCAGCAATGGGAGGCCGTACAGGGACCCATGAGAGACTCTGGACTTGGCAGCAGCATGAGGAGGCGGTATAGGGGCCCATGGCAGATTAGGGGCCTGGCAGCAGCTATGGGAGGCCCGTAATCTGCCAGCACCCTATGACAAAAAATTCAACACACCAGCAGTGTGAGGAGACCTGAAAGTGGCACATGTTTGGGGCATGATTCATGGCGGATTTAGTCAGTTGTGTCAGGAACTGGTGGTTTGAAATCCAGACTAATCCACGCCTGATTCATTTTCACAAACGTGAGTCTCTCCACACTTTGGGTGGATAGTCGTGTCCTCCGCGGAGTTACAATACCTCCTGCCGCACTAAACACGCGCTCCGATGCCACGCTACTGGCCGGGCATGACAGCCTTTCAAGGGCAAATTCAGCTAGTTGGGGCCATAGGTCAAGTTTCGTTGCCCAGTAGTCAAGGGGATTGTCTACCGCGGTTGGCAGGGTGCTGTCCAAGTAGGCCTAAGCCTGTTGTTTGAGGTCCTGCTCCAGGTCCACCTGATGCTGCTGCTGCTGCGGCTGGTTAGTAATTTCCTCACTGCGCTGGTGAAGAAAGCTACTCATCATCGACTGCAGACTGAGGCAGCTGCTGCTGGTGGAGCTGCCACTGCTCCTACCACCCCACCCCTCCCCTGCTGCCATGGCAGCAGAACGCGAGCGCACAGGGCCCACAGTGTCTGAGGATGGACGTTGGCGCAGAAAGGCAGAGACCAGCTGACTACATAGGTGGTTTTTATAGTACGTTATTTTGGCCTCCCTCTCAGCAGGTGTGAAAAAGGCCACCATTTTTGAACGGTAGCGAGGGTCCAACAAGGTGGACAGCCAAAAGTCATCCCTCTGTCTGATGGTTATTATTCGGCTGTCGGTACGCAAGCAAGCGAGCATGCTATGGGCCATTTGTGCCAAGGAAGGCGAGGGACTCCCTGCCTCCATCTCCACAGCATACTGCCACGGTGCGTCTGGGTCCTCTGTCTCCTCTTCCTCCTCCTCTACCAGATGCTCCTGCTCCTCCACTCCTGTCCGCTGAGTGGAAAAACCACCCATTTCACTCAATAATTCCTGAGCACCAATGTCCTCCTCTACCTCCTCCTCTTCTTCCTGTCCTGCCCCCACAGGGGTCATGTGGCGTTGAGATCTGTGCGCCACGTCTACCGCACCCTGTCATGGAAATTTTGTATTGTTGGTCGAACTTTAAATGTGTCATATATCAATGATGAAAGTGGCTTTTCTCTCCCTGCACACAGTAGCTAACACAAGTCAAAACAAAAAGAGGGGTTCTTGGATGTTACTTAGGGGTCACTGGTTGGGCAGAAACCTACTAACTGACCTTTAGGAAATTTGTGTAAAGAAAAAAACTTTCCTAATACACACAGAAAAACCCTTTTTCAACCTGAAAAACTGTTAAAAAGGACAAAGTGGATCCTTATGAAAAACACGGGACGTTTCACAGTAAAACAATTACACAGAGGTAAACCGAAAAACTGCGCCAAAAGTAACCTTGTTGCTGACGCAAAAATCACTCCTATCAGCACCGCTAAACGATCCACGTTACACACGCAATCTTCGCTGCAACCACCTAAAACACAGTGGGTGATGAGAACCAAACACAGTGGGTGATGAGAACCACATAAATTACGCTGTGCGAGTGGACAGTCCAGGGAAGTAACACTTAGCCTGGTTACCACAAACACTTCGGGTGGTCAGGATCACATAAATTGCGCTGTGGGAGTGGGAGGTGTGCTCTCAGTCTGACCGCCACTTGATGCGCTTCGGGTGATCGATAAGTATCACATAAATTACGCTGTGCTGGGAAAGTGGTGGAATCAGGCCTCTCGGTAGGATCCCACCGAGTGCTCCAGGGGGTAAACAGGTACCCAGACGCGGGATATATACCAGTGACTAGTCACGATGGGCAGTAGTCAGTCCATGAAGAGAGAGGGGGAACCAGCCCTCTTCAGGGTAAGGACAGCTGCACAACTGATGAAGGTGAGTTTGGGGGGGAAGTCTACAGAACCCCTCAAAAGGTGGAATAAATGGTCGAAGGGTACCAGATGGGAAATTCCCCGGGAAGGTACATTTGACGCATGGAGGTGGGAAAAATTCATCTCTGAATTTGAACCACGGATGCAGGCGTCAGAACTAGAGATCGCACAGCTATGGCTTCACAGGTCAATCCGATTAGGGAAGCAGGGCATACATAAACTGGTGTCTGTCCGGAAGAACCAGGTGATGTATACCTGGCCTCCAGAGGGAATAAAACAGGAGGATCCAGTGTCAGAGGTGGAGGAAGCTCTTTCAGGGCTGACTCTACTAAGGCAGGCAGGATCAGGGTCTGCTGGGGTTCCCCAACAACCAACAGTGGCTGAGATAAGTATAACTGCACCTGTCTCTTCTGTTAGTGACGTCACTCTTGACGTACCTTCCGTGTCTTCTGTATCTATGCCTCAGCCTCTACCTCTACCTCTCCCTTCTTCCTGCTTCACCCCAGCTCCTTCTGTTTCCAACTATGAAGCCTACTCAACAACCGATTTGCAGACTATCTGTGAATCAAGGGGAATAGACACCCGGTTAAGAAACAGGGCGGATTGCATCAAAGCGCTACGAACCACTGATCAGACCCCTGCCCCCCAGCTATACCCTGATCTGAGGGACCTCAAACCTGAAGGTGCAGTAAGCGAGGTGGTTAATCTAAACCCACCGATGAAGCTGGGTCAGCCCTTGCACTCTTCCCGGACCGAGGCCTATCCAGTCAGAGTGCAGCAATTTGAAGGTCCTCCCAATGCACAGGGGGAACGGACTTTAGGGGAACGGGTAGTTTGGCATGTCCCCTTCACCCCGGCAGAGATCCGCACTATTCTGGCTGAGCTCCCGGACTATCGAGTCAATCCGAGAGGATTTGCTCGAATGTTTGGACAAAACCAGTTCAGCTATGGTATGAGCGGGTCAGATTGTGCGCAGATCCTGCGGGCTAAGGTGGGCATGGAAGTGGCCAGTACAGTGATTGCAGGGTGCTCTATAACCACGCATGAGGAGATGACTTCAGGGGGCAAAGAGTTCTGTACACAGCTAAAGGCAAAGCTTCCAGAAATGTATGGTGCTACCTCTACTACGGACATGATGAAGCTCACCCAGGGTCCTAATGAGGAAAGCGCCTGCTTCTGGCGCCGTCTCAAGCAGACGGCACTGGATGCGGATCTGGAAGTTGGACCTGATGCTCCAACTGAAGGGGTAAAGGTGACCGCGACGCACATTCTGTTGCGGGCCAAATTTTTGGAAGGCATCAATATTAAAATTCGGGAAAGGCTGGTTCTGGCCCGACCCGAATATAATGAGATGTCTATCCCTGCTATCCTTTCCACTCTTGCGGCAATAGAGAGGGAAATGGATAGAAGAAAACAAGACAAGGCCAAAGTTCTTATGTCCCAGACCCCACACGAAAAACCAAGGGCTCTGGGTCACAGGAAGGATAGGCCCCCACCCAGGTGCTTCCAGTGCCACCAAACGGGGCACATGAGGAGGAGCTGTCCCCAATTACCTAAAGGTCAGTGGCAGTTCATTCCTGATGAGTCCTCCGCCCCTATGACCACCATGGTAAGTAACTCCTATGAATCCTCATAGGAAGTTGGCAAATCGGTGTCGGCCCAGATCCATCTTTTTCTCGAGGAATTAAAATATCCCCTCCCTTGCCTCATCGACACCGGTGCAGCCAGAACAGTCTTGCGAAAACAGGACATCCAAGGCAAGGTACCCCTCTCAGGGGCAAGCACACCGACGGTAGGTCTCACAGGTCAAACGGTGTCTCTACAGTCCACCAAACCACTCCATTGCAGGTTAGGTCTACACACTGAGGCTGTCAGGTCAGTGCTGGTCTCAGATGACGTCCCCATCAATCTTTTGGGAGCGGACATCTTGTCAGACATTCAAGCTGTCATTGAGTTCACCCCATCGGGTGTTGTGGTGAGTAGTGCCCTGTCAGAAGAAAGACTGTGCACATTGTTGGCCCTACCTTATCTCACCGAGGCTACATATTGTCTGGAGTTGGATGTATTGGCTGAAGTTGACCCCAAAGTTTGGGCAGCAGATAAATATGATGTGGGTCTCTTGCCAGTACCTCCAACTACAGTCAACATCAGACCAGGAAGCGTATTACCACAACTACCACAATATCCTTTAAGTGTAGCTCAAATGGACAGCCTAAAAACCCAGATCGACCATTATCTACAGATAAAGGTCCTCACCCCAACCCAGTCGCTATGTAACACACCATTATTCCCAGTAGCCAAAAAGACAGCACCGGGTCAACCGACCACCTACCGGCTGGTACATGACCTGAGAGCGGTAAACAAAATCATCATCAGTGATGCCCCTTTGGTGCCCAATCCACACACCCTGCTGGCAACCGTACCACCCAATGCAAAATTTTTTACCGTCATTGATCTGTCAAACGCGTTTTTCTCGGTACCCCTGGATCCCCAGTGTCAGTACCTTTTTGCCTTCTCCTTCCAGGGCCGACAACTTACCTGGACCCGTCTCCCCCAGGGGGCGGTAACCAGTCCCTCGGAATACAGCTGCAAGCTGAAAATCGTGTTAGATCAGTGGACCCCAATGAATCCAGAGGTGGTGTTGTTACAGTATGTTGATGACTTGCTCCTCTGCTGTCCCACTAAAAAGGATTGTTATCAACATACTATTTCATTACTCAACCATCTGGCGTCAACGGGCAACAAGGCCAGCAAGGAGAAATTACAACTCTGCCAGGAAAAAGTCAGCTTCTTGGGGCATTGTATTTCTCAGGGCACCAGGCACCTAACAACCCAAAGAGTGCAGACATTGCAAGACCTAAAGAGACCCAAAAACCACCGTCAGCTGAGAGCCGTCCTCGGCCTTATCAACTACTGCAGAGATTGGGTCCCCAATATCTCGGGCAAACTTGGTCCCCTGTATGAGCTGACATCCAAAACACCATTTCAAATGTCAGATGACGACTGGTCAACTCTTCAAGATTTGACTCAGGAACTCTCAATAGCACCAGCCCTAGGTCTACCCAACTATGACCTACCTTTCTACCTTTTCTGTCACGAAAGTCAGGGCCATGCAACCGGAGTACTAACCCAACTTCACGGAACCAAATACCGCCCCATCATGTACCTATCGACCGCTCTGGACCCAGTCATCAAAGGGTCCCCGGGTTGTGTGAGGGCAGTGGCTGCTTGTGCTGTCCTTGTCCAAAAAGTGGGTGACATCGTTTTGGATTCACCCCTCACACTCTACACTCCGCACTCGGTGCAAGAGATCCTAAACCAGGTCCAAACTAAACATCTCTCTGCAGCAAGATTGACCAAATACGAGGTAGCCCTCCTAACTCCTACTAACCTCTCTATCAAACGATGCACTATTCTTAACCCAGCTTCTCTTCTTCCTGTGTTGGAAGACAAGAAAGGGGGGGAGGACAACAACGACAGTGCTGAATTTTGCAACCCGACTAACAATACTAACACCTCTTCTACTAACATGTCTTCTTTATTCACTACTAACCTCTCTTCCAAAGGACACGACTGCATTTCTTTGATGGAACTGGAGTCAGCGGCGATCAGCCCAGTGAAGGAAACGCCAATACCGGAAGCGAAAAATCTTTTTGTCGATGGGTCCAGGTACTACACCCAAGACGGTAAGCCACACACTGGTTACGCGGTCACGACGGAAAGTGACGTTGTGGAAAAGGACTCTCTGAACGCACATATGTCAGCTCAGGAAGCTGAGCTGTGGGCACTGGCCAGGACATGTGAGTTACATGAAGGTCAGAGGATTAATGTTTATACGGATTCGAGGTACGCGTTTGGTATTGCACATGACTTTGGTCCCATCTGGAAAGCGAGGGGATTTCTCACAAGTTCAGGTAAACCGGTGAAGCATGCAGAACTGATTGACAGGTTGTTCATTGCTTTCGGCCTGCCACGGGAGATTGCTGTTCTTAAGGTGAAAGCTCATACCACTGAGACTAGTGTGGAGGCATGTGGAAACGCTTTGGCAGATCGGTCCGCAAAGGCCGGTGCACTGGTTCAGGAAAGGGGGGTTCTGATGCTGGCCATCCCTTCAGAGGTTTCGTTAGACGAGTTTAAAAAACTGCAATCACAGGCGGGTTTGCAGGAGAAGGCTAGATGGACAGCAGCAGGAGCCTCCCAAGGGTCGAATGACATTTGGTGCCTGAACAAAAGATGGTGTTTGCCAAAGTCCCTTTTCCCCATGATGGCCCACTTGGCTCACTACCCTGGGCACCAATCTAAGACGGCTATGTGTGCGTTGGTAGACGAGCATTGGATTGCACCTGGGTTCAGTACTGCTGCAGCTACCTTTGCAGCTTCTTGCCTAGTCTGTGCCCTACACAACCCTGGCAGAACGGTAGTAATACCCCAAAGGCACTCACCAAAACCTGAACGCCCCTTCCAACGCATCCAGATCGATTACATCTCGTTACCAAAGAGTGGGCCGTACGAATACGCCTTGGTCTGTGTAGATATGTTTTCAGGCTGGCCTGAAGCGTGGCCCGTCACATGTGCCAACGCTAGTACCACGGCGAAGAAAATCCTGTCTGAGGTTGTGTGCCGCTGGGGTCTACCTGAAACCATCGAGTCCGATAGGGGGTCACACTTCACTGGACAGATCTTTGCAGAGGTATGTAAAGCCCTTCACATCAACCAAGGGCTACACACCCCGTATCACCCCGAGAGTAGCGGTAAGGTTGAACGTCTCAACGGAATCCTTAAAAACAGGATCTCCAAAATCATGGCCGATACCAAAAAACCTTGGCCTGAGTGTCTCCCCATTGCCCTCTATTCCATCCGGAATGCCCCTCGGCAACCACATGGGCTGTCACCCTACGAGGTGTTGTTTGGGGGACCTCCCAAAACAGGGTTGTACTTTCCTCAACAGTTGTCGTCTTTGCATTCACAGCTTACAGGTTATGTGCAATCTCTGCAACGGGAGCTGCAGAAGATACACCATCGGGTTCGCGAATCGCTCCCCGATCCAAATGCAATAACTGGTGTTCTTTCTATTGAGCCAGGTGATTGGGTCGTCCTAAAGAAACATCAAAGAACCGGACTCGAGCCACGGTTCACCGGACCATACCAAGTCCAGCTGACGACACCTACCTCACTCAAACTCGAGGGACGAGACAACTGGGTGCACGCAAGCCACTGCAAGAAGCTTTTCAGCTACACCAGAGAATGAGGGGTGTCATTTTCCTTTTTCTTTTTGTTTGTATGTCATACATGTGTGTGAACGGAGGAAAAGACGGCAGATACCCCAACCTTTTATTTAAAATGCACCTGCGTTTAGCCAGAACCGCCAACAAAACCAACTGTTGGGTATGCTCTAAGCCCCTACCCAGTCATCACATGTCCGCAATGGCCGCTGTTCATGCCCTATATGACATCCGCGTCGGCATGAAAAAGCAAGGGACCCCTGGTCAGCCCCCACGTAGACATTTGTCGGTAGAACTTAATGACACATTTTTAGCAGGTAACATCAGTTTCAGCACCAATATTAGCTCTAGCTCCTGTAGGGCCCTCACCAGTCCATTATGGGTAACTGGGAAGCTAGGCAGCCCTCAGGTGTGCTTTAACATCAGCTTTGGCACAGGTAAAAAGTTTGTTGGGACTACCACCTGCGAGGGAGGTATAACTGTCAATCTGACTAACCAGACTTCCCTTCTGAGTAACCACACTGACCGACCAGACCACGTGTGTTGGAAGGACGGATGTGATGTGCAGACTGAGGGAGCAATCCCCCAGTCTGTGCAACTGTTGCTCAGTGCCAGAGGCCGAACGAGGAACTCCTCCTGTTCTGCTCTGACAGGTCCATACTATTTTCTGTGTGGTTCGGCAGCCTATAGAACATTTCCCCAGAACGCGAAAGGTTCGTGAGCCCTCATAAAGCTAGTCCCAGCATCCTATGTAGTGATGGATCATGAAGAGTTGATGGTCCACAAGAAGGTAAGGATGGCAGGGAGAGTTCGCAGGGAGCTGTTCTCTGAGGGCGACCAAGCATGGGCTTGGTTCCCCTCATGGACAGGATGGGGAATAGAACTTATGAAGCGCCTGAACAATTTTTCTGTCATCGTGGATAGTATGTTTAACGAGACCGTAGAGGCTGTCAGAGAAATTGCCCAAGAACAACTGCAGATGGGAATTTTAGTGCTTCAGGAGAAGATGGCCCTTGATTATCTTTTAGCCGCCAAAGGGGGGTTCTGTGAGTTCATTGGAGAGGATTGTTGTACTTGGATAGAAGACACCGATGACAAGGTCCAGGCCCATATGGACAAAGTTAGTGAACTACAGGGAAAAGCTAGAGCTATAGCTAGTGAGGGTTGGAATCCGTTCAAGGGTTTGGGAGGATTGGGAGATTTCCTGTTCTCCATCGGATCTTGGTTGAAGGAAGTGGGAGTGTATGTCCTGATGCTTCTTTTTTTCATCTGCCTTTTATATGCCGCGGTGAGATGTTCCTGTTGCCTCATCGACCGTGTAAGCCAAGCTCGGGCAGACGACCACATCTCCATGCCCGCTCCTGGGATCCCACTCCAACCACTGATCGGAGGAAGACCTCACCAACCATCCACCTTCTCTACAGATTACGTCCTGGCTTCCCTCTAATTTATCTCTCTGAAGACCACATTCTCCAAGACCTTCAAGCAAGCTTCAAGCCTCATCATGGTTTGTGTCTGCAATTTGGAAAACCGTCTGGGTCGAGACCAGCCTTGTGTGGCCCCGTCTGCAGGGGCAATTTGAGAATCTATTGCTGGATCTCCCCAGACCACCGTGGGATCACAAGCCTTATTCATACCACAAGTCTGTTTGTGGTTTTTGCAAGAGCCTTCCTGTAGTGAAGGTTCCAACGCTCTTGAGGATCATTGCTTCAATCAAGCCTGTTTGCATCGAGTCTGCATCGGGTCTTGTTGTTTCAGGTACCCCGTGGAGCTTTATTCTCAGGGACAACTACAGGAACTCTTTGAAGTTTGAGACTACACCCATCAAGCTGAAGAAGATCAAGAAGGGACACGAGGAGAATATGATAAAACAGGAGGGAATGTCATGGAAATTTTGTATTGTTGGTCGAACTTTAAATGTGTCATATATTCGTGTTATTCATATGTCTCTCGTGTGGCTTAATTAAAGCTCTGAAGGCTGCAATTGAGCCATGCGCATGTACAATGTATGTATTACAGTACTCAGCTTGGTAATGGATGAGATGGCAGATCTGCGCTTATAGACCGGCGTGTATACCACCACGGCATTCGATGCGAATGTCGCTGGCAGTAGACCGTGGGCCTGTATCCACATATCAGCAGCATAGTACCACGTGGGCTTCATAACGCAAGGCGCCAAGCGGTACGAACTCCGCGTGTAGGCTTATGCATATCTTACAACCCATTACCAATCTGAACTGTATCCGGATGGATGTGTTTTAATAAAGATCGTATCGGGCCCATCCAGGTACAGACTGATATTTTTAGGGAGTGCTTGTGCAGAGAATGGACATACCAATAGAAGCTAGTAGGACAGGAAATATGACCTCAGATGGCTCATGGGGGGGAAGGGGAGGAAGTCTGCTGACCTCAGAAGACTCATGGGGGAGGACCAGTGATAGATAATAGGAAAGGCTATGCTCCAATTGGAATGTACATCCTGTGTATAGGCACTCCCCATTGCATTGTTCGGTGGGAGGGGATTGACTTTATTCATGTGGGGGGCATGTGTGTATTTTTAATAAAACAGAGAGCTGGGTCTGAAACCGGCCCTTATGTGAATTCAACCATCATCCTGAGAGTGTCGTGTGATCATTCTAGGGTAACGGAGCTCCACCCCCACATCTCAACAGAAGCTAAAAGTAGTTGGATGGGCAGGAATCGTGTAGTTTAGCTGCAGTCGTGGTAAGCAAGATTCGCACAGCTTTATGGGGGATTTCTGCGCATCTAAACTGCGAGTACTCACGGTAAGGAGAAATTCGTTAAAGCGAATTTCCAAGACAACCCTGACCAGCCATTGTTAACAGCATTTGTTCCAGGACGTGCAACAGAGGAATGACGTCGTTCATCCCATAGTCCTGCCGACTCACGAATAGCGTGGCCTCCTCAAAGGGCCTGAGCAAGCGCAGGTGTCACGCATGAGCTGCCAATGGCTGACATCTAAGTTACACAGGGAGTACCTTTATCCGCTTTTAACATCAGGAAATCTGTGATGGCCTTTCGCTGTTCGTAAAGGCGGTCTAACATATGTAGGGTTGAATTCCACCTTGTTGCAACGTCACAGCATGAGGAGTCGGTACGGGGGCCCATGGCAGATTACGGGCCTGGCAGCAGCAATGGGAGGCCCGTAATCTGCCAGCACCCTATGACAAAAAATGGAACACACCAGCAGTGTGAGGAGATCTGAAAGTGGCACATGGCAGAGTGTGGCGATGGAGACAGCAGCAATGGGAGGCCGTACAGGGACCCATGAGAGACTCTGGACTTGGCAGCAGCATGAGGAGGTGGTATAGGGGCCCATGGCAGATTAGGGGCCTGGCAGCAGCTATAGGAGGCCCGTAATCTGCCAGCACCCTATGACAAAAAATGGAACACACCAGCAGTGTGAGGAGACCTGAAAGTGGCACATGGCATGAGACACTGTGGACCTGGCAGCAGCATGAGGAGGCGGTACAGGGGCCCATGGCAGATTATGGTCCTGGCAGCAGCTATGGGAGGCCCGTAATCTGCCAGCACCCTATGACAAAAAATTGAACACACCAGCAGTGTGAGGAGACCTGAAAGTGGCACATGGCAGAGTGTGGCGATGGGGACAGCAGCAATGGGAGGCCGTACAGGGACCCATGAGAGACTCTGGACTTGGCAGCAGCATGAGGAGGCGGTATAGGGGCCCATGGCAGATTAGGGGCCTGGCAGCAGCTATAGGAGGCCCGTAATCTGCCAGCACCCTATGACAAAAAATGGAACACACCAGCAGTGTGAGGAGACCTGAAAGTGGCACATGGCATGAGACACTGTGGACCTGGCAGCAGCATGAGGAGGCGGTACAGGGGCCCATGGCAGATTAGGGGCCTGGCAGCAGCTATGGGAGGCCCGTAATCTGCCAGCACCCTATGTCAAAAAATTGAACACACCAGCAGTGTGTGAGGAGACCTGAAAGTGGCACATGGCAGAGTGTGGCGATGGAGACAGCAGCAATGGGAGGCCGTACAGGGACCCATGAGAGACTCTGGACTTGGCAGCAGCATGAGGAGGCGGTATAGGGGCCCATGGCAGATTAGGGGCCTGGCAGCAGCTATGGGAGGCCCGTAATCTGCCAGCACCCTATGTCAAAAAATTGAACACACCAGCAGTGTGAGGAGACCTGAAAGTGGCACATGGCATGTGACATTGTGGACCTGGCAGCAGCATGAGGAGGCGGTACAGGGGCCCATGGCAGATTAGGGGCCTGGCAGCAGCTATGGGAGGCCCGTAATCTGCCAGCACCCTATGACAAAAAATGGAACACACCAGCAGTGTGAGGAGACCTGAAAGTGGCACATGGCAGAGTGTGGCGATGGAGACAGCAGCAATGGGAGGCCGTACAGGGACCCATGAGAGACTCTGGACTTGGCAGCAGCATGAGGAGGTGGTATAGGGGCCCATGGCAGATTAGGGGACTGGCAGCAGCTATGGGAGGCCCGTAATCTGCCAGCACCCTATGTCAAAAAATTGAACACACCAGCAGTGTGAGGAGACCTGAAAGTGGCACATGGCATGAGACACTGTGGACCTGGCAGCAGCATGAGGAGGCGGTACAGGGCCCCATGGCATATTAGGGGCCTGGCAGCAGCTATGGGAGGCCCGTAATCTGCCAGCACCCTATGACAAAAAATGGAACACACCAGCAGTGTGTGAGGAGACCTGAAAGTGGCACATGGCAGAGTGTGGCGATGGAGACAGCAGCAATGGGAGGCCGTACAGGGACCCATGAGAGACTCTGGACCTGGCAGCAGCATGAGGAGGCGGTATAGGGGCCCATGGCAGATTATGGTCCTGGCAGCAGCTATGGGAGGCCCGTAATCTGCCAGCACCCTATGACAAAAAATTGAACATACCAGCAGTGTGTGAGGAGACCTGAAAGTGGCACATGGCAGAGTGTGGCGATAGAGACAGCAGCAATGGGAGGCCGTACAGGGACCCATGAGAGACTCTGGACTTGGCAGCAGCATGAGGAGGCGGTATAAGGGCCCATGGCAGATTAGGGGCCTGGCAGCAGCTATAGGAGGCCCGTAATCTGCCAGCACCCTATGACAAAAAATGGAACACACCAGCAGTGTGAGGAGACCTGAAAGTTGCATATGGCATGAGACACTGTGGACCTGGCAGCAGCATGAGGAGGCGGTACAGGGGCCCATGGCAGATTAGGGGCCTGGCAGCAGCTATGGGAGGCCCGTAATCTGCCAGCACCCTATGTCAAAAAATTGAACACACCAGCAGTGTGTGAGGAGACCTGAAAGTGGCACATGGCAGAGTGTGGCGATGGAGACAGCAGCAATGGGAGGCCGTACAGGGACCCATGAGAGACTCTGGACTTGGCAGCAGCATGAGGAGGCGGTATAGGGGCCCATGGCAGATTAGGGGCCTGGCAGCATCTATGGGAGTCCCGTAATCTGCCAGCACCCTATGTCAAAAAATTGAACACACCAGCAGTGTGAGGAGACCTGAAAGTGGCACATGGCTTGAGACACTGTGGACCTGGCAGCAGCATGAGGAGGCGGTAAAGGGGCCCATGGCAGATTAGGGGCCTGGCAGCAGCTATGGGAGGCCCGTAATCTGCCAGCACCCTATGTCAAAAAATTGAACACACCAGCAGTGTGTGAGGAGACCTGAAAGTGGCACATGGCAGAGTGTGGCGATGGAGACAGCAGCAATGGGAGGCCGTACAGGGACCCATGGGAGACTCTGGACCTGGCAGCAGCATGAGGAGGCGGTATAGGGCCCCATGGCAGATTAGGGGCCTGGCAGCAGCTATGGGAGGCCCGTAATCTGCCAGCACCCTATGTCAAAAAATTGAACACACCAGCAGTGTGTGAGGAGACCTGAAAGTGGCACATGGCAGAGTGTGGCGATGGAGACAGCAGCAATGGGAGGCCGTACAGGGACCCATGACAGACTCTGGACTTGGCAGCAGCATGAAGAGGCGGTATAGGGGCCCATGGCAGATTAGGGGCCTGGCAGCAGCTATGGGAGGCCCGTAATCTGCCAGCACCCTATGTCAAAAAATTGAACACACCAGCAGTGTGAGGAGACCTGAAAGTGGCACATGGCATGAGACACTGTGGACCTGTCAGCAGCATGAGGAGGCGGTACAGGGGCCCATGGCAGATTAGGGGCCTGGAAGCAGCTATGGGAGGCCCGTAATCTGCCAGCACCCTATGACAAAAAATGGAACACACCAGCAGTGTGTGAGGAGACCTGAAAGTGGCACATGGCAGAGTGTGGCGATGGAGACAGCAGCAATGGGAGGCCGTACAGGGACCCATGAGAGACTCTGGATCTGGCAGCAGCATGAGGAGGTGGTATAGGGGCCCCATGGCAGATTATGGTCCTGGCAGCAGCTATGGGAGGCCCGTAATCTGCCAGCACCCTATGACAAAAAATTGAACACACCAGCAGTGTGTGAGGAGACCTGAAAGTGGCACATGGCAGAGTGTGGCGATGGAGACAGCAGCAATGGGAGGCCGTACAGGGACCCATGAGAGACTCTGGACTTGGCAGCAGCATGAGGAGGCGGTATAGGGGCCCATGGCAGATTAGGGGCCTGGCAGCAGCTATAGGAGGCCCGTAATCTGCCAGCACCCTATGACAAAAAATGGAACACACCAGCAGTGTGAGGAGACCATTAAAGTGGCACATGGCATGAGACACTGTGGACCTCGCAGCAGCATGAGGAGGCGGTACAGGGTCCCATGGCAGATTAGGGGCCTGGCAGCAGCTATGGGAGGCCCGTAATCTGCCAGCACCCTATGACAAAAAATTGAACACACCAGCAGTGTGAGGAGACCTGAAAGTGGCACATGGCAGAGTGTGGCGATGGAGACTGCAGCAATGGGACGCCGTACAGGGACCCATGAGAGACTCTGGACTTGGCAGCAGCATGAGGAGGTGGTATAGGGGCCCATGGCAGATTAGGGGCCTGGCAGCAGCTATGGGAGGTCCGTAATCTGCCAGCACCCTATGTCAAAAAATTGAACACACCAGCAGTGTGAGGAGACCTGAAAGTGGCACATGGCATGAGACACTGTGGACCCGGCAGCAGCATGAGGAGGCGGTACAGGGGCCCATGGCAGATTATGGTCCTGGCAGCAGCTATGGGAGGCCCGTAATCTGCCAGCACCCTATCACAAAAAATGGAACACACCAGCAGTGTGAGGAGACCTGAAAGTGGCACATGGCAGGGGCATGATTCATGGCGGATTTAGTCAGTTGTGTCGGGAACTGGTGGTTTGAAATCCAGACTAATCCACGCCTGATTCATTTTCACAAACGTGAGTCTCTCCACACTTTGGGTGGACAGTCGTGTACTCCGCGGAGTTACAATACCTCCTGCCGCACTAAACACGCGCTCCGATGCCACGCTACTGGCCGGGCATGACAGCCTTTCAAGGGCAAATTCAGCTAGTTGGGGCCAAAGGTCAAGTTTTGTTGCCCAGTAGTCAAGGGGATTGTCTACCTCGGTTGGCAGGGTGCTGTCCAAGTAGGCCCAAGCCTGTTGTTTGAGGTCCTTCTCCAGGTCCACCTGATGCTGCTGCTGCTGCGGCTGGTTAGTAGTTTCCTCACTGCGCTGGTGAAGAAAGCTACTCATCATCGACTGCAGACTGAGGCAGCCGCTGCTGGTGGAGCTACCACTGCTCCTACCACCCCACCCCTCCCCTGCTGCCATGGCAGCGGAACGCGAGCGCACAGGGCCCACAGTGTCTGAGGATGGACGTTGGCGCACAAAGGCAGAGACCAACTGACTACATAGGTGGTTTTTATAGTACGTTATTTTGGCCTCCCTCTCAGCAGGTGTGAAAAAGGCCACCATTTTTGAACGGTAGCGAGGGTCCAACAAGGTGGATAGCCAAAAGTCATCCCTCTGTCTGATGGTTATTATTCGGCTGTCGCTACGCAAGCAACCGAGCATGCTATGGGCCATTTGTGCCAAGGAATGCGAGGGACTCCCTGCCTCCATCTCCACAGCATACTGCCACGGTGCGTCTGGGTCCTCTGTCTCCTCCTCCTCCTCCTCTACCAGATGCTCCTTCTCCTCCACTCCTGTCCGCTGAGTGGAAAAACCACCCATTTCACTCAATAATTCCTGAGCACAAATATCCTCCTCTACCTCCTCCTCTTCTTCCTGTCCTGCCCCCACAGGGGTCATGTGGCGTTGAGATCTGTGCGCCACGTCTACCGCACCCTGACCAGCCATTGTTAACAGCATTTGTTCCAGGACGTGCAACAGAGGAATGACGTCGTTCATCCCATAGTCCTGCCGACTCACGAATAGCGTGGCCTCCTCAAAGGGCCTGAGCAAGCGGCAGGTGTCACGCATGAGCTGCCAATGGCTGACATCGAAGTTACACAGGGGAGTACCTTTATCCGCTTGTAACATCAGGAAATCGGTGATGGCCTTTCGCTGTTCGTAAAGGCGGTCTAACATGTGTAGGGTTGAATTCCACCTTGTTGCAACGTCGCAGATCAGGCGATGCTGTGGAATTCCGTTCTGCCGCTGCAGCTCAAGGAGGGTGTGCTTTGCGGTGTAGGAATGGCTGAAATGCATGCAAAGTTTACGTGACATTTTAAGGATGTCTTGCAGTGGGATGGTGGATCTTAGGAACCGCTTGACAACCAGATTGAACACGTGAGCCATGCATGGCGCATGGCACAACCTTCCTTGACGCAGAGCAGACACCATGTTCTTTCCATTGTCGGTCAACATGGTTCCGATTTTCAGTTTGCGCGGAGACAGCCATCTGTCGATTTCTCTGTTCATTACACTCAGAAGTTCCTCCCCTGTGTGACTATGTTCGCCAAGGCATACCAGGTGCAGCACAGCGTGACACCGTTGCGCCCTGCACATGTGATATGCCGGTCGGGTAATGGGACTTGGCACGGGGGTGGCGGCTGAGGACACGAAGGAAGAAGAGGTGGTAGAGGCGGACATCTTTTGTGGACCAAGGACGTGCAAACGTGGAGGCAAAAGCGGCGTGACCTGTCCAAGTTGATGGTGCGGCTGTGACGGCACCACGTTCACCCAGTGGGCCGTAAATGACATGTACTGTCCCTGACCGTAGTTACAGCTCCACACGTCGGCGCTGCCGTGCACTTTGGCAGAGACCGACATGCTCAAAGACTGGCCCACCATCTCTTCTACATGTGAATGCAGGGCTGGCACTGCCTTTTTGGCGAAGAAATGACGGCTTGGCACTCTCCACCGTGGCGCGGCACAAGCCATCATTTCTCGGAAAGGTGCTGAGTCCACCACTTGGAAAGGGAGGGACTGCAGCACCAGCAACTTGGACAGGAGGACGTTCAGCTTTTGCACCGTCGGGTGCGTGCTCGCAAACTGTTGTCTCTGGAAACGGATTCCAAGAAAGACTGCTGACGGAATCCGTGAAGAGGAGTAGCAGGAGAAGGAGCATCTGAACGAGCGGAAGATGCCAACGAACGACAACTCCCCTCAGCAGAGGTGTTGGAGCCTTGACTGGCTGATAGAGGGCGATTGACGTCAGGTGACGGAGCAAGTAACGGAGCGGGTGATGGAGCGGGTGATGGAGCGGGGGCTGGGGCGGGCAGAACCACCGTATCTTTATCACGGTTTTCCCAGGCCACCAAATGGCGACGCTGCATATGCTGCCGCAACGCTGTAGTCCCAACATGGGCCCCCTGGCCACGCTTGACTTTCTGGCCACATAGTCGACATACGGCTACGTTTACTTCCTCGGGCGGCTTGACAAAAAATTGCCACACCGCCGAGTAGGAAACTTTGCCCCCGATACTCCTCACTGGCTGACTGCTGCTTCCTCCGTGCACACCGGCACCACTACTGGCCATGGTGGTAGGCTGCAGTGGAGCTGGTGCTGTACTCCGTGGCCGTTTGCCTCCACTGACACTGCTGCGACCCTGCTGCCTCCTGGGCAACCCACCGACTGTTTTGTTCGCTGCCAAGCTGCCACCCTCTTCTCCTGATGATGCGGAAGCAATAGCCTGATGACGACGAGGCTGCCAAGTGCGATCAGCCTCATCATCATCAATTAGGGTCTCCGCCTCACTACTAGCCCCCTCGGCTGCGTGTGGGTCAGGAGACAGACCTGTCTCTAGACCGGCTACCGAGCCACTCTCCTCGCCACTACTTCTTCGTCTGGCTGCTGAAGAGGCGGATGTCTCCCCCCGTTCCTGACCGCCCTCTGTTAGCTCTTCCTCACTGTACAGTGGGGCTGAGCCCACAGCATGCGATACTTCGCTTGGTGAGGGAACACCAAAGGACAGGGGCAGGTAGAGGACACGTGATTTCAGTGGGCTTGCTCCCGGGCCATGCCAACTAACGGTTGTGTCTGACGTACCCACCGACCGTTGGCTGTAGGTGTCAGAGGTGACCTGGGAAGAGGAAGACGACCGAGCCAACCAATCGATGACGGCAGGGTTGTCGGTGGAGACACGACCGCTGGATGACACCGGGAACACTGGCCTCTGGCTGCGAATAGTGCTGCCTCGACCCCTTCCTCTGCTGCCACGTCTGCTCGCTCCTAAAACATTGCCTCCTCTGCCACTCCTCTGCGTGTTGTCTGACATACTCTTTAATTAAACGATTCTGTGTCCCTGAGTAACAATTCTGTGTCTGTCCCTGAGTAACAATTCTGTGTCCCTGAGTAACGTTTCTGTGGCCCTAAGTAACAGTTCTGTGGCCCTCAGTAACAATTCTGTGTCCCTCAGTAACAATTCTGTGTCCCTCAGTAACAATTCTGTGTCTGTCCCTAAGTAACAATTCTGTGTCTGTCCCTGAGTAACAATTCTGTGTCCCTGAGTAACGTTTCTCTGGCCCTAAGTAACAGTTCTGTGGCCCTCAGTAACAATTCTGTGTCTGTCCCTGAGTAACAATTCTGTGTCTGTCCCTGAGTAACAATTCTGTGTCCCTCAGTAACAATTCTGTGTCCCTCAGTAACAATTCTGTGTCCCTGAGTAACAATTCTGTGTCCCTCAGTAACAATTCTGTGTCCCTGAGTAACAATTCTGTGTCCCTCAGTAACAATTCTGTGTCCCTCAGTAACAATTCTGTGTCCCTGAGTAACAATTCTGTGTCTGTCCCTGAGTAACAATTCTGTGTCTGTCCCTGAGTAACAATTCTGTGTCCCTAAGTAACGTTTCTGTGGCCCTAAGTAACGGTTCTGTGGCCCTCAGTAACAAATCTGTGTCCCTCAGTAACAATTCTGTGTCTGTCCCTGAGTAACAATTCTGTGTCCCTAAGTAACGTTTCTGTGGCCCTAAGTAACGATTCTGTGGCCCTAAGTAACGTTTCTGTGGCCCTAAGTAACGTTTCTGTGGCCCTAAGTAACGATTCTGTGGCCCTAAGTAACGTTTCTGTAGCCCTAAGTAACGTTTCTGTGGCCCTAAGTAACGTTTCTGTGGCCCTAAGTAACGATTCTGTGGCCCTAAGTAACGTTTCTGTAGCCCTAATTAACGTTTCTGTGGCCCTAAGTAACGTTTCTGTGGCCCTAAGTAATGTTTCTGTGGCCCTAAGTAACGTTTCTGTGGCCCTAAGTAACAGTTCTGTGGCCCTCAGTAACAATTCTGTGTCCCTCAGTAACAATTCTGTGTCTGTCCCTGAGTAACAATTCTGTTTCCCTAAGTAACGTTTCTGTGTCCCTAAGTAACGTTTCTGTGGCCCTAAGTAATGATTCTGTGGCCCTAAGTAACGATTCTGTGGCCCTAAGTAATGTTTCTGTAGCCCTAAGTAACGTTTCTGTGGCCCTAAGTAACGTTTCTGTGGCCCTAAGTAACAGTTCTGTGGCCCTCAGTAACAGTTCTGTGGCCCTCAGTAACAATTCTGTGTCCCTCAGTAACAATTCTGTGTCTGTCCCTGAGTAACAATTCTGTGTCCCTAAGTAACGTTTCTGTGGCCCTAAGTAACGGTTCTGTGGCCCTCAGTAACAATTCTGTGTCCCTCAGTAACAATTCTGTGTCTGTCCCTAAGTAATAATTCTGTGGCCCTAAGTAACGTTTCTGTGGCCCTAAGTAACGTTTCTGTGTCCCTCAGTAACAATTTTGTATCCCTCAGTAACAATTTTGTGTCTGTCCCTGAGTAACAATTCTGTGTCCCTAAGTAACAATTCTGTGGCCCTAAGTAACGTTTCTGTGGCCCTAAGTAACGTTTCTGTGGCCCTAAGTAACGATTCTGTGGCCCTAAGTAACGTTTCTGTGTCCCTAATTAATGTTTCTGTGGCCCTAAGTAACGGTTCTGTGGCCCTCAGTAACAATTCTGTGTCCCTCAGTAACAATTCTGTGTCTGTCCCTAAGTAACAATTCTGTGGCACTAAGTAACGTTTCTGTGGCCCTAAGTAACGTTTCTGTGGCCCTAAGTAACGTTTCTGTGTCCCTCAGTAACAATTCTGTTTCCTTCAGTAACAATTCTGTGTCTGTCCCTGAGTAACAATTCTGTGTCCCTAAGTAACGTTTCTGTGGCCCTAAGTAACGTTTCTGTGGCCCTAAGTAACGTTTCTGTGGCCCTCAGTAACAAATCTATGTCCCTCAGTAACAATTCTGTGTCTGTCCCTAAGTAACAATTCTGTGGCCCTAAGTAACGTTTCTGTGGCCCTAAGTAACGGTTCTGTGTCCCTCAGTAACAATTCTGTATCCCTCAGTAACAATTCTGTGTCTGTCCCTGAGTAACAATTCTGTGGCCCTAAGTAACGTTTCTGTGGCCCTAAGTAACGTTTCTGTGGCCCTAAGTAACGTTTCTGTGTCCCTCAGTAACAATTCTGTATCCCTCAGTAACAATTCTGTGTCTGTCCCTGAGTAACAATTCTGTGTCCCTAAGTAACGTTTCTGTGGCCCTAAGTAACGGTTCTGTGGCCCTAAGTAACAATTCTGTGTCCCTCAGTAACAATTCTGTGTCTGTCCCTAAGTAACAATTCTGTGGCCCTAAGTAACGTTTCTGTGGCCCTAAGTAACGTTTCTGTTGCCCTAAGTAACGTTTCTGTGTCCCTCAGTAACAATTCTGTATCCCTCAGTAACAATTCTGTGTCTGTCCCTGAGTAACAATTCTGTGTCCCTAAGTAACGTTTCTGTGGCCCTAAGTAACGGTTCTGTGGCCCTCAGTAACAATTCTGTGTCCCTCAGTAACAATTCTGTGTCTGTCCCTAAGTAACAATCCTGTGGCCCTAAGTAACGTTTCTGTGGCCCTCAGTAACAATTCTGTATCCCTCAGTAACAATTCTGTCTGTCCCTGAGTAACAATTCTGTGTCCCTAAGTAACGTTTCTGTGGCCCTAACTAACGATTCTGTGGCCCTAAGTAACGTTTCTGTGGCCCTAAGTAACGTTTCTATGGCCCTAAGTAACGATTCTGTGGCCCTAACTAACGTTTCTGTGTCCCTAAGTAACGTTTCTCTGTCCCTAACTCTCTCCCTGAATACAGCCAGGTCTGCCTCTGTTGAATGACTGGAGGCAAATGGAGAATTCTAAAATGGCCGCCATTTATAGCTCGACCATTACACTGTGCTGGCTGGCTGCTGATTGGCTAATGCGATCACATGTCATGAATGAATGCATTATGGGTCAGCGCGCCTTGTCTGCGCGCCTTCCCAGACATCCCCGCTCCGTCGCCGCACATGTCGCCGCCATTTTAGGAAAAATTTCGATTCGCGCATCCAAAGTCTGCTTATTTTCGGATTCAACGCGAATCGAAATTTTCCTAATATTCGAAACGAATTCCACTTCGCCTACTTCGATTCGCTCATCTCTAATTATATCTTTTTTTTAATGGTTGAACTGGATGGACTTTTGTCCTTTTTCAGCCAGACTACCTATGTAACTATGTAAGTACGCCTGAACCATCCTAGGACAGCTTTCTTCACTTTGTCAGATTGTGTTCACCATTCCCACAGAAAGATTAATCTCTTGTGCAATTTCATGACAGTTTATGCATCGATTATCCAGGATCAGGCATTCCACATGCTGAATGTTCACAGGAATAACTGCTGTGGGCTGGGAACTACCATGGCTGGGATCGTTACTGACGGACCCAACAGCCATCTTTGAAATGCTTACACCATTCAAATGTCTTACTGCAGCTGAGCGTCTCATCACCGTACTGTGCTTGAAGTCTTCTGTAGATATCCTTTGGTTTTACGCCTTCATTCACAAGAAACTTCATCACCACACTGGCCCGTGACATGTGCACCACCTATCAGTTAATAGAACACACTTGCCACTTACTACGGTGTGTAGTACCACAAATCTAGCATCCCTTTTTATACCTGTACTGGTTTGACTTGAACACCCCTCATAAATATATATATATGTTGATCTACTACTGCAAAATCTGGTGGAGCTTCTAACTTCGGCTTGTTTAATAAAGCTTTGACAAAAAAAAACCTGGATGCTGATTGGTTTCTATGCAGAGCTGCACTAAATTTTTTATCGTTTTAGTAAATCAACCCCATATTGCTACAGTACTTTCTCAAATACATTTTTGTAGTTATACTTTTAATTAAACAAACTATCTGTACAGATCTTTACATGCGCCCAGCTACCACTAGGAACTCTGAGTTTGTCCTTGGAGTCAGTTAATCAACCATGAAGTGTAGTGCATCTGGCCTACTGGAAGAAAAAGGAAGAATGCAGTCATGCTAATCTTGCTTTTGCTTCTAAAAGCAGAAAGAAAACTGTAGCACCAAGTAGATTTTGTGTCTGTTGTCGCATAGGTCCATTTGCTGTGTCATACCTCCGAACAATGCTGGATTCTGTAGGATTGTCTCTGAATTGGACACATATCCCACAGTCCCACAGCTCTAAGCATAGTTCATCAAGTTCCACTGCCCCACATCACCATTCTGCACATGGGGAAAAATGACAGCCATAATTAATTAAACAGCAGCATAGCCTCAGTTTAAGTGTTTTCTGTCATTGTAAGGTGCAAGGTGCCCTGGTCCTTGAAACAATGGGATACTAATAATATCTTCTGGCTAGGCAGGGCAAGTGTACTCAAAATGTCGATTGTCCCCAAACTATTGTACCTGTTTGAGACACCCCCTGGTCTAAGTCTCTCTTTCTCAGCACTCCAAAGAGTCTTTGTTAAATTTATTTGGCACCACAAGTCTCATTGCATAACACAATCTACTTGAATCTAGCAGCGGCCTGGGAGTGCCTGACCTGTTAGAGTATTATTATGCATCCCACCTTTGCTCCATTACTTCCTGGTCTGTCCAACACCCACCCATGTGCTGGTCTGAAATAGAATTTGGGCTAACCTACACACCCATGCTGTTTAATATGGTCAGCTGACTCCACCATATCCACTGCATTGAAACAGCCCTGCTCCTTTCCTTTGCCATTTAGGTTGTCTACCTGAAAAAAATGTCATACACAGTATTTTCTCACTTCACCATGTTCTCCCTTGCCTAACGTTTTGTATAATCCTTCAATTCCAGACTCCCTGTACTATGTAAAAATGATGCCTTGCACTAAAGCAAATACAGTATATTTCAGTTATGTAATTTTGTAGATTTAGTCACAAACCTAGACCCTTTGGGGGACTCCACACTAAGCATCATATTCCCAAAAAATGATTTTACTCTTATCTTCAATTTAAGCATTTTTTTCTCCATCCTCTCTCCATCATTAGCTTTAGACCGCCCAGTTAAATTCCAACACATTTGCTTCCAAGGCCCGCACCAACTACACCTCATAACCTTTATTTACAAATTCTCTCCTGGTTACTGAGAACCTTTGCCTATATATGTTGAAGTGGGCCCAAATTCTCCAACGCTCTAGCCCCAAGAAATCTTTTGAGAGAAGATAGGAGTCAGCTTCTAAATCTTAGAGATGTGTGGGAGAACGCATACAAAGTTATAATGTACTGGTACAGGACACCTGAAGTGCTCCACGTTGACCACCTTACTTTACCTAGTTCCTGTTGGAGGTATGACTGAGACAAAGGCTCTTTCCTGCAGTTACTATGGACATGTCCTAACCTCCAACATTTTTGACTTTATGTTAAATCCATGCTTAAAAAGGTTCTTGTCACCTCCTTGACTGACGACCCCAGCCACTACCTTCTGGGGTTACTTTTTTGAGGCATTTCTAAACAATCAGAGAAGTTAACTAATCATATCTTAACTGTAGTTAGATACTGTAGGTGCTGGCTTTTTACTTCTCCCCCATTTCAACTAATAGATATTGAGGCATGGAGCACCTTACTGCAACCGTAACTGCCAAACTGGATCTTTTCCATAAAGTATGGGATGTCTGAGATCAGTCAGAATATGGTTCTTCATCTCTTTCTAAGCCACTACCCATGTAACTGCTTTGACATACCCCAGTATGATTCAGCCTCATACAACTGATTTTGGTGTGTTTTTGAAAAAAACTCTTTATTACCTTTTACCAGTTATTCTATATTTGCTGTGATGTTGCTCATGTTCTATCCAGCATATTGAAGATTGCTCTGACTTATTCCAGTATATAACATATGTTGTCTGATTATGCTATACATCTTTTGGCTATTGTAAGCTGTAATACCTATGTACCCTCTTCAAGTTGTTTTGTGTTGCTAGTTTAATGAAAACCATTGACTAATTATCCACTACTTATTTTTGAATTATATTGTAACTCCTTTATTTTTTTGAAATTCAATAAGAATACAATTACAAAACAATCAAGTGCCCTGGGACCGTCTCTAATCAGAATGTTCTCATACTGCTCTCATACAGTTATGTGACAGTGCCAGAGTTTTTCCTGCAGTTCCAGAACTTCTGTATGGCTAGAAGTTAGAATGACAGAGTACACTTTTCCTAAACTGCATACCAGTTGCTGTTTAACTGCTTCCCTCCCAGCTTCTGTACGTACACGGCTGGGTGGGAGTTTCACCATGCTGACTGGACTTACCAGTACATCCAGTTAGAACCTGGACCACACAGCAGTGCGATTCTGTGCTGGCTGTGTCCCTCTGACACAGCACATCACAGATCGGGACATGGGCGCTGTGATTGGCCCTCCCGATCACGTGATGGCTGTGTACAATCACAGCCATCACCTTGTAAACAGAGGTGAATGCCTCTGTAGCAGCTATCTTTTCTGACAGCTCAGTGAGAGCTCATTGAAGGGTGGGGGGAGAGGGGAATGTTGCAGCCTGTCAGCTACTGTATCTGTGTGTATGTAGCACCTTCCTAGTCAGCTAGGGGGAGCTAGACTTCAACTGTTAGAGAAGAGGGCTGAGTAGCAGCCTGGGTATGATAGCTAGCAGGGGTCAAATTGTGGTAAGAGCTTGAAAAGCTCTGCAGACCAGCCCTCTGGAATTCCCCCCTGTTCTGATCCTGACTCTTAGAGGATCCTGGCCAATCCCCAACAGGAGGCTTGGCAAGGGGCCGGGACAGCCTTTAAGAGTAACCGAGCCTGCTCAGCAGGTGTGTTGCTGAAGAAGAGTTGGAGGAAAGTTGAGGTGGATGTGAAGTTGTAAGGCAGGAGCCTGTGAGGGGGCCCAGATGGAAAAGGGCTCACCTACAAGTAGGAGGACCTTGGAAGGAGAAGAGCTTGGGACTTCACTGGCCCCCTATGAGGACTACCTGTGAGCAGGGGCGTATTTGCCACAAGGCAAACAAGGCACTTGCCTTGGACTGCATTTTTCAGGGAAGCAGCACCTCCCCCTAGAAGAAGGGATGGAAGAAGGGAAGCCCGCACCATGGGAACCAGGTGGAATCCGAGAGAGGCTGCAGGCTTCTTGATGGTGTATTTAGAGCCTGACTCTCATTCTCGGGGATGTCCAGAACTGTGAAGATGGATGTCTTTCTCTCTATCGCTGGGGGTCAATGTCAGGCTCTCTTCACAGAAGGGGGAAGGGGGGTGGTCGTGTTGGTTGGTGTCCGTGGGGGAAGATGATTTTTGTGTTGCCTAGGGCAGTACAAAACCTAAATACACCACTGCCTGTGAGGCAGGGAAGGATTGGCCCAGCTAAAAGGCCTGGTTGCAGCCACCGATTCACCAGCAGCACAGCAGAAAGACTCAGTGAGTAGACCTGCACCCCTGAGCCAGATAGGGGAAGGAGCACTGTGTTGGGAAACCAGATTAGCAACCACCTGGGACTGTCTTCTTTGTAAGTGACAGGCACTAGATCTTCTGCTCATGGATTGCTCCAGGCAGCTGAATACTGAAGTATCTTGGGTCTGGGGTGGTACATTAGGAGATGCTGGCTAGCTCTCCTAGAGGATTTTTGTTGTGTAAATACTTATACATAGTTCAAGAAGATTGTCCTTAATTACAGTTCCACTGGGCATCACGTACACCCCTTACCCTATCCAAGCTCAATTCCCTAATAAAACTTCAAAACAAGCTCAAGGATTGGTTACTGTTTCCTGAATGCAAGTTGATGCGAAGATGTGTGTTGCCTGGCTGTGCAGGACTATAGGGGGACCCAAAACTTCAGCAACTGCTAAGGGGGTAGTGCTACATGTAGCTGATGATTTTAGTGTTAAGCTACACACAGATAACACAGACTGTAGCCATCCCACACCAGTGCAGCAAGCACCATCTGTCCCTGTCCACAGTGCACATCAACATCTGTACCAGTGTCGCATCAACATCTGTGCAAGTGTACAGTGCACAAAAACATCTGTTACAGTACTAGTGCCCCATCAACATCTGTCACAGTGTACCAGTGTCACAAAAACATCTGTAATAGTGTTCCATTACAACATTAACATCTGTTGGTGTCCCTAGTGGACAATCAACATCTGTCAGTGTCTGCCAGTGGACAATGAACATCTGTCACAGTGTACAAGTGCAAAAAACATCTGTCAGTGTACCAGTGTCACATCAAAATCTGTCACAGTGTACAAGTGAACAAAAATATCTGTCAGTGTACCAGTGTCCCATCAAGGTCTGTTAAAGTTCACCAGTTTCCCATCAAGATCTGTCACAGTGTACTAGTGTCCCATCAAAATCTGCAATATTGTCCCATTGCAACATCAACATCTGTCAGTGTCCCATTTCAACATCAACATCTGTCAGTGTCCTGCCGCCACCTCTCTGGGATCTACATCTCACCAGAGATTCCAGAACTGAAGCCGGTGGTTCCACCAGCTTACCATAGAGACCATGGAGGAGCAGAAGGTCTCCAATGACCTGTATGTTTCATAAAAGTGGAGGTTTGTGTAAAAGGTTTAGTGTACTGTAGTGTAACACTTCTGGTAGTTAAGTAAGGCATTTATTATAGAGGTAGAATTAGAAAATAAGAGGCTCATAAATAACATGTATCGCTAAACGTACAGTATCTGCCCATTAACCAAAAAACCAAACATCAAAAATAAGGGAATGTGAAAAGGGATTCACAGAAAAAAGTAGTTCCATTATGGACAGAATGTGATACTCAAGGTAATTCAAAAAATTATGCTTTATTACACAACGCATATATGGACAAATAAGGTAAATACCTCAGTTAGCCATCACCCCAGAATGAGATAATACATCAAGGTATGACCTAAAATCAATTAAAAACAGACGTCATGACCGGTCAAATCAGTAGAGTGCTGTAAATATAGCGACACCTGGTCTAATATATATGCAGCACTGACACAATGGTTACACCGCCATGTAGGGGGTGTTTAAAAAATTGTACCAATTGGCTAAGCAAACAGTGCAGTATTATAGCTGATCATAAGTACCAGACAATGGATACGATTGCCCAATAAGTAACCTATACAGGTAATAAACTGTAGAGAGATGTATAGAGACAATCTGCCCCCACAACCACTAGCACCAGCTTGGCCAATTGGTACAATTTTTGAAACACCCCCTACATGGCAGTGTAACCATTGTGTCAGTGTTGCATATATATTAGACCAGGTGTCACTATATTTACAGCACTCTACTGATTTGACCGGTCATGACGTCTGTTTTTAATTGATTTAAGTCATACCTTGATGTATTATCTCATTCTGGGGTGATGACTAACTGAGGTATTTACCTTATTTGTACATATATGCGTTGTGTAATAAAGCATACTTTTTTTAATTACCTTGAGTATCGCATTCTGTCCATAATGTAACTACTTTTTCTGTGAATCCCTTTTCACATCCCCTTGTTTTTGACATTTATTATAGAGAACTACACATCTGTGCAAAAAGAGGGACAACTAAGTAGGAAAAAGAGATTTGGTTCCAGAAGAGGGGCAATCCCTACAAATGAGGGACAGTTGGGATATATGCTTTTCTGCTGGTAATAACTCCTCTTTCACATACATGTGCTATAGCGTATGTATGCTTGATGGCTGTGTTTCTCCACACAGAAATGCACACATGTTCCATGCATCCCTGTGTAGGCAGTCTTACTCATTCATTTCAACTGGGACACAGCGGCTTCATGGACACAGCCATTGCTCCCAATTTGACAGCTGTGTGGGTGGATGGCCCTGAATGCACACTGACTGCGTTTTGGGCAATGCACTTGCACAGCTACCATTTTGGAAGCAGCAGCTGTGTCTGTGCAGCTGAAGTCTCCCAACTAAAATTAATGGGACTGCCTGCACATGGATGCAAGGAGCACCAGTGCATCCTCGTGTGGGTAAACATGACCCATGTATGGGCATCCACTACAATACGCCCTTGTGAACAGGGCCTAAAGGGTTAAAAATGAATTACTGGTGTGCTGGCAATTTAGGAGGATCAAAATTAGCAAATTGCAATGTCTATAACTGAGATTGATGACAGTTAGTGGTGATTGAATCAGAATTAGTGATTCTCAAATGTTTCATGTACTTGAATGAGAATCACATAATCCAGTAATACAGTCAGTTACAATTCAAGAACTGTACATTTCTCTGCAGACTGGACAAATCTGCATGCCTGTATTCAGATGAACATTTGCAAACTACTGATTTGCCTGATTTATGAATAAATATGAATGATAATTCCTGACAAAAAAGGCAATTGATAATTGTATGGAAGATTTTTGGCAGCAGTGCTGATGTTGTTTTTGAACTAAACAGTCTTTGTATATAAGAAACCTTTGAGTAGCCTGGGGATCTGTCAGACTCAGTGTGCAGGTAAGCATTGCTACACATGTGCCATTGCATTATCATTTACTGTGGATTGTAGCAGGGAAGGCACAGGGGGACTTCAAGGCACCATGCAGGCTAGATGTCACAAATGTCAAAAGAGCACAAACGTGTGCAGGCTACATTTTTGCAAATCCATGTTCTAAATAAACCATCCTGATGCTACGCAGGTTGAATCTCAAGGTTGGGAGATCCATTCATACGTTTGTACTGATTTTATTTAGATATTTTACTAGGTTCCCATTTTAAAGAAACATCCTGATTTTTAATAAAACTGGATTCCTTCTTTAAATAGAAAAAACAAAATACTAATCTATCTTATCCTAAGTAATTAAAAAAACTATTGTCAGGTTTTATTCTGGGATAATTGAGAAAATAAGCCTGTATTGTACAAAATGAAGTGATTAGAGATGAGCGAATTATTCAAAAATTCGATTCGGCTGATTCGCCGAATTTGCGGAATAAATTCGATTCGATGCGAATTTATTCGCTGCGAATTTAACTTATTAAAAGGGTTTCTAGGCTTCAGAGAGCCTCTATATTAGTGCAGAACACTGTACCTTTAATTTAAATTCCCTTGGAGTCTGCTGGGGAAGAGAAATAATACTGTCAGTCAGTATGACATGCAGATGAGTGCCGTCGATCTTAGAATCACCGCACACTTCACTCATTTGGGCAGTCACAGGGCCAAAACCAGAGTGTGGAGCCACAGTGTGGCGGTGGAGGCAGCAGCAATGGGAGGCCATACAGCACCCTATGACAAAATGGAACCCACCAGCAGTGTGAGGAGACCTGAAAGTGGCACATGGCAGAGTGTGGCGATGGAGACAGCAGCAATGGAAGGCCGTACAGGGACCCATGACACACTCTGGACCTGGCAGCAGCATGAGGAGGCGGTACAGGGGCCCATGGCAGAGTGGCGAAGCGTAAGCAGCTTAAATTGAAGGCCATACAGAGGCCTATGTTAAAAAGTCCCCCCAGCAGCAGTGTGGGGAGACGACTATCAAGAGTCCAATGGCAGAGTGGCGGAGCAGAAGAAGCTTCAATTGAAGAGGATGAGGATGAAGAAGAAGAAGAAGATGAGGATGAAGAAGAAGAAGAAGAAGAGGATGAAGAAGAAGAAGAAGAAGAAGAAGAAGAGGATGAGGAAGAAGAAGAAGAAGAAGAGGATGAGGATGAAGAAGAAGAAGAGGATGAGGATGAGGATGAAGAAGAAGATGAGGATGAAGAAGAAGAGGATGAGGATGAAGAAGAAGAAGAAGAAGAAGAAGAAGTGGATGATGATGAGGATGAAGAAGAAGAAGAGGATGAGGATGAAGAAGAAGAAGATGAGGATGAGGAGGAAGAAGAAGAAGAAGAGGATGAGGAAGAAGAAGAAGAAGAGGACGAGGAAGAAGAAGAAGAAGAGGATGAGGATGATGATGAAGAAGAAGAGGATGAGGATGAAGAAGAAGAAGAAGAGGATGAGGATGAGGAAGAAGAAGAAGAAGAAGAGGATGAGGATGAAGAAGAAGAAGAAGAAGAAGAGGATGAGGATGAAGAAGAAGAAGAAGAGGATGAGGATGAAGAAGAAGAAGAAGAAGAAGAGGATGAGGATGAAGAAGAAGAAGAGGATGAGGATGATGATGATGAAGAAGAAGAAGAGGATGAGGAAGAAGAAGAAGAGGATGAGGATGATGATGAAGAAGAAGAAGAAGAAGAGGTTGAGGATGAGGAAGAAGAAGAAGAAGAAGAAGAGGATGAGGATGAAGAAGAAGAAGAAGAGGATGAGGATGATGAAGAAGAGGATGAGGATGAGGATGAGGAAGAAGAAGAGGATGAGGATGAGGAAGAAGAAGAAGAAGAAGAAGAAGAGGATGAGGATGAAGAAGAAGAAGAGGATGATGAGGATGAAGAAGAAGAAGAAGAAGAAGAAGGAGGATGAGGATGAAGAAGAAGAAGAGGATGAGGATGAAGAAGAGGAGGATGAGGATGAGGATGATGAGGAAGAAGAGGATGAGGATGAAGAAGAAGAAGATGAGGATGAAGAAGAAGAGGATGAGGATGAGGAAGAAGAAGAAGAAGAGGATGAGGATGATGAAGAAGAAGAGGATGATGATGAAGAAGAAGAAGAGGATGAGGATGAAGAAGAAGAAGAGGATGAGGATGAGGAAGAAGAAGAAGAGGATGAGGATGAGGAAGAAGAAGAAGAAGAAGAAGAGGATGAGGATGAGGAAGAAGAAGAAGAGGATGAGGATGAGGATGCTGAAGAAGAAGAAGAAGAAGAGGATGAGGATGAGGAAGAAGAAGAGGATGAGGATGATGATGATGAAGAAGAAGAAGAGGATGAGGATGATGAAGAAGAGGATGAGGAAGAAGAAGAAGATGATGAGGATGAGGATGAGGAAGAAGAAGAAGAAGAAGAAGAAGAAGAGGATGAAGAAGAAGAAGAGGATGAGGAAGAAGAAGAAGAAGAAGAAGAAGAAGAAGAGGATGAGGAAGAAGAAGAGGATGAGGATGAGTATGAAGAAGAAGAAGAAGAAGAGGATGAGGATGAGGATGAAGAAGAAGAAGAAGATGAGGATGAAGAAGAAGAAGAGGATGAGGATGATGATGAAGAAGAAGAGGATGAGGATGATGAAGAAGAAGAGGATGAGGATGATGAAGAAGAAGAGGATGAGGATGATGATGAAGAAGAAGAGGATGAGGATGAGGATGAAGAAGAAGAAGAAGAAGAAGAAGAAGAAGAAGAGGATGAGGATGAAGAAGAAGAAGAGGATGAGGATGCGGAAGAAGAAGAAGAAGAGGATGAGGAAGAAGAAGAAGAAGAAGAAGAAGAGGATGAGGAAGAAGAAGAAGAAGAAGAAGAGGATGAGGAAGAAGAAGAAGAAGAAGAAGAAGAAGAAGAGGAAGAAGAAGAAGAAGAAGAAGAAGAAGAAGAAGAAGAAGAAGATGAGGAAGAAGAAGAAGAAGAAGAGGATGAGGAAGAAGAAGAAGAAGAGGATGAGGATGAAGAAGAAGAAGATGAGGATGAAGAAGAAGAGGAAGAGGATGAGGAAGAAGAAGAAGAAGAAGAAGAAGAGGAGGAGGATGAAGAAGAAGAAGAAGAAGAGGAGGATGAAGAAGAAGAAGAAGAGGAGGATGAAGAAGAAGAAGAAGAGGAGGATGAAGAAGAAGAAGAAGAAGAGGATGATGAAGAAGAAGAAGAGGACGAGGATGAAGAAGAGGATGAGGATGAAGAAGAAGAAGAAGAGGATGAGGAAGAAGAAGATGGGGATGAAGAAGAAGAGGATGAGGATGATGAAGAAGAAGAAGAAGAAGAAGATGAGGATGATGAAGAAGAAGAGGATGAGGAAGAAGAGGATGAGGATGAGGATGATGAAGAAGAAGAGGATGAGGATGATGAAGAAGAAGAAGAGGATGAGGAGGAAGAAGAAGAAGAAGAGGATGAGGATGAGGATGAGGAAGAAGAAGAAGAAGAAGAAGAAGAAGAAGAGGATGAGGAATAAGAAGAAGAAGAAGAAGAGGATGAGGATGAAGAAGAAGAAGAAGAAGAAGAAGAAGAGGATGAGGAAGAAGAAGAAGAAGAAGAAGAGGATGAGGAAGAAGAAGAAGAAGAAGAAGAAGAAGAGGATGAGGATGAGGAGGAAGAAGAAGAAGAAGAAGAAGAAGAGGATGAGGATGATGATGAAGAAGAAGAGGATGAGGAAGAAGAAGAAGAGGATGATGATGATGATGATGAAGAAGAAGAAGAGGATGAGGATGAAGAAGAAGAAGATGAGGATGAAGAAGAAGAAGAAGATGAGGATGAAGAAGAAGAGGATGAGGATGAAGAAGAAGAAGAAGAGGATGAGGATGAAGAAGAAGAAGAAGAGGATGAGGATGAAGAAGAAGAGGATGAGGATGAAGAAGAAGAAGAAGAAGAATAAGAAGAAGAGGATGAGGATGAAGAAGAAGGAGAAGAGGATGAGGATGATGAAGAAGAAGAAGAAGAAGAAGAAGAAGAAGAAGAAGAAGATGAGGATGAAGAAGAAGAAGAAGAAGATGATGAGGATGAAGAAGAAGAAGAAGAGGATGAGGATGAAGAAGAAGAAGAATAATAAGAAGAAGAGGATGAGGATGAAGAAGAAGAAGAAGAGGATGAGGATGATGAAGAAGAAGAAGAAGATGAGGATGAAGAAGAAGAAGAAGAAGAAGAAGAGGATGAGGATGAAGAAGAAGAAGAGGATGAGGAAGAAGAAGAAGAAGAAGAGGATGAGGATGATGATGATGAAGAAGAAGAGGATGAGGATGAAGAAGAAGAGGATGAGGATGAAGAAGAAGAAGATGAGGATGAAGAAGAAGAAGAAGAAGAAGAAGAAGAAGAAGATGAGGATGAAGAAGAAGAGGATGAGGATGAAGAAGAAGAAGAAGAGGATGAGGATGATGAAGAAGAAGAAGAGGATGAGGATGAAGAAGAAGAAGAAGAGGATGAGGATGAAGAAGAAGAATAAGAAGAAGAAGAGGATGAGGATGAAGAAGAAGAAGAAGAAGAGGATGAGGATGATGAAGAAGAAGAAGAAGAAGAAGAAGAAGAAGATGAGGATGAAGAAGCAGAAGAAGAAGAGGATGAGGATGAAGAAGAAGAAGAAGAAGAGGATGAGGATGAAGAATAAGAAGAAGATGAGGATGAAGAAGAAGAAGAAGAAGAGGAGGATGAGGATGAAGAAGAAGAAGAGGATGAGGATGATGATGAAGAAGAAGAAGAGGATGATGATGAAGAAGAAGAGGATGAGGATGAAGAAGAAGAGGATGAGGATGAAGAAGAAGAGAATGAGGATGAAGAAGAAGAAGAAGAAGAGGGTGAGGATGAAGAAGAAGAAGAAGAAGAAGAAGAGGGTGAAGAAGAAGAAGAAGAAGAAGAGGATGAGGATGAAGAAGAAGAAGTAGGATGAAAATAAGAAGAATTCCAGTACAGCAAAAAGTGTATCTGCAGAGAGCTCCGCTATTTCTGACAGTTCTCTGACAGTTCCTTCACATTTACAGCGGTTGAAACATTGTATCTATTTGTTTCCGAATAAAAACATCTGTATCCTAAATGGAAACAAATAGATACAATGTTTCAACCGCTGTAAATGTGAAGGAACTGTCAGAGAACTGTCAGAAATAGCGGAGCTCTCTGCAGGGACACTTTTTGCCGGCTGTAGAAGGGATGAAAATCGGCCGATCGGGGAAAATTCGATTCGCGCATCCGAAGTTTGCTAATTTTCGGATTCGGCGCGAATCAAATTTTTCCTAATATTCGAAACGAATTCCACTTCGCCAAGTTCGATTCGCTCATCTCTAGAAGTGATGTATAGAATGAAAAAACTCCAAAGTAATTGTTCTGTAGGATAAATAGAGATTTGCAATAAAAACTAAAAACTTACATCTTATATGTCTCTTTGTTCAGAGTACTAATGGCTGAGTATGTTCTTTTTATCCCCACATCTCATGTTATTACATTTCAGAGTTTTGCACAGACATAATAACCTATAATTTACTAGCTTAAGTTGTGAAACATTATTTGCCAGGTTTAGAG
Organism: Staurois parvus; assembly: GCF_062004578.1. Classification (NCBI taxonomy): domain Eukaryota; kingdom Metazoa; phylum Chordata; class Amphibia; order Anura; family Ranidae; genus Staurois; species Staurois parvus. The sequence continues at coordinate 409,698 of NW_028317998.1, forward strand.
ATTACTTAAAATGTGTCTTAACCCAAAACAGAAACTGATAGAATGGCAGCTACTGATCCTTACATGCGGGACAGTATTAATTTCCTTTTTCACACTTTTTTCTCTTATTTTAACCAGGTGATCCTGCCATTAATACTCTTCCTGTCCCAGGGTGACAACTGTCCCCCTTGTCTTCATAAAAGAGGGAGCGGCGTTGTAATCCACAGAGATAGCAGGAAAGGATAACTGATAACAGTCCAGAGGCAGGTAGTACAGGATATTATCATCTCAAAAGTTTTATGGCTTGATGCACAGCTACTTTTTTTGCACTTGTGGAACCGATATAACGAAATGCTTTCAATATATACAGTGGGTATAGAAAAGAATCACCCCCTTTAAAATAAGCACATTGTGTTGCTTTGCAGCCTGAAAATTAAGATAGACACAGTTTTTGTTTTATCCAGCTGAATTTGCTCAGTGCAACTTATAACATCCAAGTGAAAGATATAACACCAACAGAAAAAAAATGTAAAAAATAAAAAACAGAATCACTAAGTTAGAAAAAGGATCATCCCCTCCTAAAAATGACTCATAAACTCAATCAAGTGTAGCTAATCAACTTCTCAATAGCACACAAAGCCATTTGACATTCAACTGTAATCAGCTGTGGTCATTTGGATTAATTTAGCATGAAAAGAGCTCTCCTGGAGCATCTTTGGAAGTGCAACTGAAGCAAACAATTCTGGGTGGCAAGGCACTGTTAAAAAATATCTCTATGATAAAAGTTGTGGACAGGCACAAGTCAGGCTATGAATACAAAAAAAAATTCAAAGGCTTTATCAATGCCTAGAAGCACAGTGAAGTCTATTATTAAGAAGTGGAAAGTATTTGGTACAACACAGACCCTCCCTGGATTAGGACGTAGCTCCAAACCAGATGAAAGAGCCAGGAGGAAACTGGTCAGAGAGGCTACCAAGAGGCCTACAGCAACTCTGAGGCAGTTGCAGGAATTTGTGGCAAAGTGGTCACTTGGTGCATGTCACAACAATATCACAAATTCTCCACAAATGTGGCTTGTATGGGAGGGTTGCAAGAAAAAGGCCACATGCAGGCACGACTTAGCTTTGCCAAAACACAGCATGAAGATTCTGTGGCCACTTGGAAAAAAGATGTTATGATCAGATGAGACTAAAATGGAATTTTTGGCCTCGACACTAAACAATATGTGTGGCAAAAACCCAATACAGCTCACCATCCAAATAACACCATTCCTACAGTAAAGCATGGAGGTGGTAATATCTTGTTATGGGGGTGTTTCTCTGCAGAAGGGACTGGATCACTTGTCAGAATAGAAGGAAAAATGTATGGGGCAAAATACTGTTGAATTCTTTAGGAAAATCTGCTGCCCTCTGCCAGAAACCTGTCAGTGGGAACAGGGGTGGACTGACAACTCATGGGGCCCCCGGGCAATAGGGGATCATGGGGCCCCTGTGTCCTTGCCCACACTCAAATCACACCCAAAAAAGCCTTTGAAAGGTACAAGGGACATCTCATGGGGCCCCCTACTGAGCCTGGGCCCTCGGGCAGTGCCCGAGTTCCCCAATGGTCAGTCCGCCCCTGAGTGGGAAGAAGGTATGCCTTCCAACATGACAATGACCCAAAGCACACAGAAAAAATGAGCACACACTGGTTGAAGGAGAAAAAGGTGAATGTTTCAGTCAGAGCCCAGACTCAAACCCCATGTCAGGGAGCAAGAAGCCAGACACACAAGGAGGTGCAATTAAAGGTAGGTTTATTAATATAAAAATAAGACAAGAGTCTATGCAAGTCCAACAGCGGAAATCGTAGCCAAAGCCGGGGTCAAGAGCCAGGAAGAATCGTCGCCAGAGCCGGGATCAGGAGCCAGGAAGAATCGTCACCAGAGACCCGGGATCAGGAGCCAGGAAGAATGGTCACCAGAGCCGGGGTCAGAAACCAGGAGGAGTCTTAGCCAAAGCCGAGTCGGTATCCAGGAAAGCAATGAGTAGCTAAACAGGAGCTTGCTGTTGTGCAACAGACAGGACACGAATGCAATGGACAGCCACAAACAGCAGACTTATATGTGATAAGCCGCCACCTCCTGGGGGAGGAGCCGCAGAGGGCTGCAAGCATAAAGGATCCCACAATGCTTTGCAGACACCTAAGATGAATGCCAGCACATGGAGCAGCACAAGGTCTGAGGAAAGGTAGGACCTTGACACCCCATTGCAAACCTGCGGACTGACTTGAAGACTGCAGTCCACAAACGACCACCATCAAATTTAACTGAACTTGAGCAGTTCTGCAAAGAAGACTGGGAAATATTGCAAAGTCTAGATGTGCATAGTTAGCAGAGACATATCCCAACAGACTAAAGGCTGTAATTAAAGCATAAGGTGGTTCAACAAAATACTGACACAAGGGGGTGATCCTTTTTCCAACTCAGTGATTCTGTTTTTGATTTTGTTTTCTGACATGTTGGTGTTATATCTTTCACTTGGATGTTATAAGTTGCACTGAGTAAATACAGCTGGATAAAGCAAAAACTGTGTCTGTCTGCACAAGAACACCAGGTGGAGAGGAATTCCTACCAGGCTCTAACTGAGTAACTACTCTGCAACATTTTTCAACCATGTTTAGTAATTAGTTGAAAGCAGCCCCCTAGGAGTAAAAGTAATGGCTCAAACTAGCTTTAATGAACTATAACATGGCAATTATAAATCACCTCTAAATATGCTTAGGTCAAAATACAGCTCTGAAATTTACTGAGCCTCTTCACAGTTTTGCTGTAATATGTAAGTCATTAAACTCATAATACTGATTTGGAAAGCAGAGGCTCTGCTTTTCAGACTATCTATAAATTCACTGGATTTAACTGGATGAATGGTCTGAGTAGAATAGTACACACACCTCCATCTCAACCATGGAAGTAGTTATCTTAGATAGTATCTCTCTCTCCTAAAAATGTGCTTCTTCTGCATTACTATAGAACTTTAATATTATTAGTTTAGTTTTTAGAATTGTAGGTTATAAGGTGTAGGTTGCAATATTTGCAAAATGATTTTTTCTTTCAAATTAATGGCATGTTATTCTAGAAGTGCACGTGCTTGGTTTTTGTGCATTTTCTTGTAAGCCTGTTGCAATTGAGCTTGTTAGGTGCTGCCCCAGATGAGAGGGTTAGAGCTAATGTTTATCCCGAGTCTTTAACTTAGTGGGTTGTTTTTGGTCTGACCTACTAGTCCTGTGATTTAAAAGAGGGACTGTGGTCCAAAACGGAGAGCCCTGGGGTTGTAGAGAAAGAGTTGAGAGCCCTGCGTTTGGTCCATGAGAGATACAGCCACTGAGGAACCTGCAAGATGTAGAGGCACTTAGATGTGGGGCTCACCCCGAAGACACCAGCCACTGGGGAGTGCCACTGATGGACCTATTAGCACATGGACTCTACCTTTACAGGTATGCCGGGGCAGCTGGCATGGACTGAGTTAGCATTATGGATGTAAGGACAATAATTGTTTTATTATGGACTTTGTATGTTCTGAGTCTTTCTTAAGTAAAGTGTTGAAACCTTGCTTTCTGCCTGGTCTGAAGTCATTTCAAAGAGTGCAAAGTAAGTGGCTGGCACATTACTACAGCTGTTGGGTCACTAGCATATTAGGGCATGAAGAGACAGCACTTAAGAGTCATCTTGGTGCAGTACAACAAGTGGTTAACATGGGTAATAGAAGTCTACAGTTCGCTTACGCAGCCTATTGGTAGCGTGTACCTGTTATGGGTGAAAGGGCCTATAACTGTGAGATAGTGTGTTGTCGGCACTACTTTCACCACAGTCTGTCTCCCACGGCAATAGGAATGGACTTGCACTGCAGAGGTCCCCATCCTGTACAGAGGTACGGAAGCTCAAGTTTTAAGTTAAGTGCATATGTGGAACCCACGCTAGGTGCACAGAAGGGACCACTCTGCTTCTGGGAACGGTAGTGGAAAACACTGGACAAGCTGTTGTGGACAAGGCTTAGCGTGTCCCTCCTAATTGCAAATTACAGTGGAAAGATGCAATTTACACAAGGACCTGGGGGTTAACTGGAGAAAAGTTGTAGTGCAACTGTAAACGGTGTATGTTAATCTCTGTGGGTAGAATCGGCCTGCCTTAAGATTGAGTATCCCTCCACGATGGCCTCAGCCTTGTACTAGGGCATTTATGAAGATGGCACAGAATAAAGGTACCCCATGTGTAGTAGAGTGATCCTATTACAGGTGCCTAGCGTAGTCCAGAAGAGTCCACCCTGGGGTAGGCCTTCCATGTATCCCACACTTGGGGCCTTAGTAGGAGCAGAACATGGTGGAAGAGTCACCCATCTGCCCTACATGATCGTTGTTTGCATTATATGTGTAATGGCCAGGGCTTTTTTTCTCAGAGAATAGGTTCAGGTACTCCCCCCTTTCTGAGTCACCCCGTATCTCTGCCCTCAGCCCACCTCTGAGCACCATCCCCTGGTTCCACCTCCTACCCACATTCTGGTCAATGCTGGAGGTGCCAAAACTGCGTTTCCCCACGTTCCTGCTGAAAAAAAAGCCCTGGTGATAACTATCCCCCCCTTCGAAACGCATTAGTTTGACCAAGAGATTATCTCCCTTCTGGATGGAATTTGCACGTGTCTCCTGACCCAGTGGTTGGTTTTGGATGTTATATGACTTTTTTACTGCTACTCTTGTAAGTATAATTTATCAATAAATGTATTAATTGCCTACTGAGGTAATGCACAAGGTTGGTGCACTTTGTTTTTTGTTCTCTACTACAATGACTATCTATAAACCTTGCTTTATATGCAGGATGTTATCTTTCACTAATAATTTCGTTCATTATGAGATCAGTCCATCTTTTTTTAACAAACTTTTTCTAGATGTATAAATGTCCTTGCTAGTAAAGAGTATTGTCATCTTATATTAGTTCCAGTTCAGCTGTCCTCCTACTAAAGATTTTTCTTTGTAGGATTACAAAAAGCTTTAATAAACAAAATATGTTGTCACAATTTCTTCAGACAGTATGTACAGCAAGTGCAGTGCTGTACCAAAAACTTTATCAACTCACTACAGAGTTTCTAGGATCTTTGAAGATATGACATCTAGTTAGGTAGGGAAAAAAAGACACTGGAATGAAAATTTGAAGAATACTCCACGTTCATAGAACATGAATTAAATTGCTTGAACAAGAATACAACACCAATGTCTAAAATGCTGATAAAATGTAGCAGAGCTGGAAAATATTTGACCAGGTAACATAGAGATGCAAGAAATCTAAATAGGTTTTCTTAGCACATAAGGAAAATAATTATTTTGGAAATCCTAGAGAGTGGTGTTTTTTTCCACATGATCTGTTCTTTATATACTGTAAACATTTAAATTCCTCCAAATGTATTATCTACAACAGTAGGAAAAGCTCAACAAGCACTGATTAGGAGGCAGCATCCCTCATAAAAACACTACAAGTCTAACTTATATCTTAAAGCCCAAACTTGAAAATAGAAAATTCCTAAATTTAGGGTTGTCAGCAATACAAATAAAAGGACAAATCTTCCAATGGGACAATTATCTAAAAGAGGATTTCCCTTGCTTTGGAGGTATTTTCTTTGATGTCTTGCCTTGTCTCTGAAACAGGAAAAAAGTAAACATTTTCCCAATGGGAAACAGAGAGCAAATAAAAACATGATAGGGGTTTTAACGAGTCACCAAATCTGTCACCAACTTTGAGTGCAAAATAAAGGTTTTACCTGAAAAGGAGAGTATAAATACTCAGCTAACTTGCTGTCTGCATCACTGAACACTCTTGCTGAGAAATCATCCTCAAAGTCTGCTGGGAAACCACCAATTCTGGGAGTCTCAATCTTCTTTGTCCTTCAAATCAGTTAGTGGTTCCTCCTGCCCTTTTCCATGTCACTGCAGAACACAGTAGCGATGTGGAGGTCAGCAGAAGGAGTCAGTGAGCCCTGCAGGGGACACATGAGATCGACATTCCCAAAAGTTTTGGCTTCTCAGCAGACTTTGAGAGATGATTTCTCAGTTTTGAAGCAGTATCTGGTGCTGTGCACAGCAGGAGTGCTAACTACTTACATTCTTATGTTCAAACAAATAGAATTTGCGGACAGGTTCGGGACTGATACATTGATCAGCAGCTGCAGCTGATTAGCTGCAGCCACTGACTGACAAATGTTTTGCCAGTATGTCTCTTTGACTGAAGGTAATCAAGTGATCAACTTCCGTCGAGCAGGGACAGCCACGCATGAATCAAAATTCAGCTGATCCTCTCTTAACCAGCCAAATTTCAATCCATCTATAGCCAGTTTTAGTCCTTCCAAAATGGAAAAAAAGATGTGTCTTTAGATATACTTTGATGTTTTACACATAAGCTCAGGGGGTGGTGTTTTGATTAAGGTATATGGATATAGAGGTATTGATGACAGAATTGAATAAAGCAACACAATTTGTTTTGTTGTTCCCAACAGTCCAAATTTTATTAAGATTGTCAGGTGACCTAAGAGGTAGGAAAGGCCTATCTGCATATAGTGAAACTGAGTCCAGGTCTGAAGTGTATGGTTTCTGTGTACCACATTTTGTGTTTTTACAGTATGCATGGTGTCAGGAATGGACTTGCCAGTAATGGTGGGACTCACCTGCCTTGTGGGCTGCAGTACCAGGGCTGGCCAGCGGGTGCTCTCAGCAATCAGAGACTCAACCCTGCAGTCAGCCAAACACCTGAAGCTGATTACGGAGGTGTATTTAAGGAATGGCCAGACCTGCAGTCTGGGCCTTGGTGTGTGTTTTTCTATGGGCCCCTGTATCTTGTTACCTGCATTCCTGTTCCTGTTCCTGCCTGACTGACTCGTTGCCGACCCTGCCTCATCCTGACCTCTGCTGACTTCTCCTGTTTGATCCCTGGCTTGTGACCCCGACCATTCTCTGCCTGACCCCCTGTACCTACCTGCCCGTTAGTTGCTGTACCCGGCTCGTGACCTGACTACTCTCTGCCTGCTCCTCCTGTTCCTACCTGCCCAATTGTTATTGACCTGGCCTGCCTGACTACGCTTGCATTGTATGTATTGTTATCTGTGGGTGGTTTGGTTTGGTTCGTTTGCACTTTGTTTATGTTTTAGTATTGCACTGCGTTTTGTATTATTAGTATTAATAAATTATATTGTTTATAACATATCTGAAGCCTGCGTTTCCCTGCGTCAGTTCACATACCTCTGGTCATACCCGGAGCCCTGACACATGGATTCTGCATAAAATACAAAAAACATCAGCAAGCCAAGCCTTGTGTATAGAAGAGTGTTAAATAAGACACATCCATCTACAAGCAGTGTAAAAAACTCTTGGAATTAGCCTGGAGATGTCATGACATTACTGGGTCTCTGGCCAGCTAAAGCTACAGCCTATCTACTTGTTGACTGACTACAGTAATGATGAATGTTGCTTTTTCCAGCAACACAATGAGCCAGGGGAAAACTGCTAATACTGCAGAGGAGGCAAGGAATTGGAAGAGGATTGGGTTTGCTGTTTTATCCTTCAGCACTCCTCTCTGGCTACCTACTGAGAGCACACTTGTGACCAGAGGGAGAAACAGCCTAAATGATATACCAACAGTACTTGGAGCAGTGGTTAATTAACTTGGGGGTCACAAAAGGTTTCCTTTCTACTACACTGAATGTATGAAAATGCAAGGATTTTCCATGTATTTTATGTATTCAAGGGTTGCCCAGTTTGCTGCCTATGTACTCATGCAATTGTGTTCTTTACATATCGCCACATTTTTCTGTGTTCGTTCTGGAGACTATATTACCACATATTACACTCCAAAGGCATGTCACTATCATATCTCACCCAGTAAAACACTGACATTTTGTCAACTCCCTATGCATGCCGTAAGGTCATTGTTTTCTTTACCCATTTACAGATTTATACATTTCCAATTCCCAGGTTCCAATGGTAACTTTCCATCTTCAGAACATTTTTATCTGAGAGGTGGGCAGCACAATTGATATTTAAGAAATTTACATAACAAATGATATCTATTGAGCCTATTTTGGCTTCTAGCCTGACTAGATAGACAATTAATATTGTTTTACTATAAAGGAATAATCTTTCTATTTTTATATCTCATATCTGTCCTTTGATTCCTTTTGTTGGTATGGTCTCCATGTTTAAACAAAAGAATATTAGACCCTTAAGCTTATCAGTGTGAGCCAGAGATCATAAGGGGAAGTTATCATCTTTCTGTAGTAAATATGTTGCTTCTCAGTAATATAAAACTGGTTATCCATGCAGTATATAGTCCCTGGTTGCTACAACAGTATAATTATCCCCAGAACGCAGACTCTCCTCAGGTGTTAGCCTTTGTGTTCTATTAAATGGAATGCAACAAACAATGATCTGGCATTATCTTGGTAAAGCACTGCTACCTGCATGAGTTAGAACACACTTCCTCATCACATAGGAGAACATTCGTGAATTTGCCAGTGCTAGCTTTATTTTGCCTTGGCTAAAAAAAAAAAATATATATATATATATATATATATATATATTTTACATAGATGGTTTCATTTACATAATCTCGTGATCATAAATGAGCATAGCAGATTTTTTTTTTGCAGCTAATACATATCTTTGTAATTTTGCAGTCTATTATATTTAAAACCTTTGCGAGTTAAGCATCTATTCCAGGCTGCAAGAATGGTTGAATGTCGGATTTGCTTATGACACCAGCAGTGAATGATATCGATACTGAGAATTCACTAGGGGGTGTCCTCCAAACTTTACTATGGATAATAAAAACCCACAGCATCAGAAGCATTTAAAGTGTAAATAAATACTCAACAGTAAAATCAATTTGTTTATGTAGTAAAGCATGCTTGTTATACTCACCGTGGAAGCTAAAGGGTTAATCCATTGTGTAAATAGGCTGTTTGATCCTGTCTCCTCTAATCCTCCCCTTCTACTGTCCCCAATCCATCTGCTGATAGTACAGAGCTCTAGGAGGCACTCTGTACATGCTCAGTTTAGAGTGTATTGCTAGAGAGCTTCTTTTTTCTTTGGGTGCATATGATCAGCACAGGGCCAATCAGCACTGTCCAGACAGAGGGTCAGGGGTCCTCCTAAGACAGGGTGGACAACTGTGGCCCTCCAGCTGTTGGTGAACTACAAGTCCCATCATGCCTCTGCCTTTGGGAGTCATGCTTGTAACTGTCAGTTTTGCAATGCCTCATGGGACTTGGGTGCCAGTCGCCCACCCCTGTCCTAAGATAAACCAGCGCTCAGCTCGGCACTGATAAAAGTCACAAGAATGCTATATACTGCTGACAAGAAAAGGTATTTAGCAGTTTATATTTACAAAAATATTTGCATTTCAATTTTCTGTGTACTGTGGAAGACTGGATATATTGAATGAAGGGTCCTGGGTTTAGTAACACTTAAGTCAAGTTCTCAGCCCTTTACAGTGGTACAAGGCAAAAGTCAATATTCTTGCAAGGTTTCAAAATAAAACTTTATATATTCCATCCAAAATAAATAACTTCACATTTGAGTGTTGTTGCTTTTAACTTTTTATTTTCGGAAGGACCTGGTGAATTCTGCTTTACCTTTTTTACCAAGCCACCTACAGTAATCGCGGTTGCCCAAAAAAATTAAGTAAAGTGTGAGTATGTTGGATTGAGGACCCCTCTACCACTACACTCCTTAACTCTTCATTACATCTTTAGCTGTAGTTGTGTTAACCTTTGATGTTCCTTCTGTTCCCTTTATTTGAGGCTTAACGTGGGAGGACCATGTGGTAACTGTTTTATGAGTATGCAATGTTAGTCTATCACTTTCATATACAGTATCCTACCAATGTATCTTACCAGCTTTGTGATATTTCATGATTTACTATGTTTTGACTGTTGATGTTTTGGTAACAGGGTTTTAACTGTGTGCCCTACCCCTGCAAGGGCCTAGGCACGCGGCTTCTGTACAACATTATGGAAAGCTCAATAAAAAAGACATTTCAAGAGTGTTGTTGCTTTTAAAAGGCTAGGTATTTTTAGTTTCCATTTATTTATATATTTGTTCAGTTTATAAATGTTTTAAGTGACTTTTGAACTATTTATATAATATCTTTGTTTTATAAATAAACATTAAAAGTATATTTAAAGGGAAAACCTTTTTTTTTTTAGTTTTGGATAGAGCGGAGAGGGATTAGAACACCTGTCTGTGAACCTGTTAGGGAAAGTCACCTTCTCTACTCGTCCTGTTTCTGGTATCACCAAAAGTAAATGTAAAAGAAAATCCCAAATTTTGGGTTGACACCAGAACAGCAATAGAGGGGACACACTGATACACTAGGATTCCCTCACTTTAGAGGGTTTTCCTCTCACTTCCTGTTTTGGCTATGGGACAGAAAGTGGAGGGACATTTCTGAAAAGGGACACAGATGGCAAAAAACTGACAGGGGTTATAACCCTCCCTTACTCTATCCAAAATGAAAAAAAAAGTTTTGACTTTAGTTACATGATTAGTAAGATGCATCTATAGCAGCGTTATTACTTTTAAATTTTTATAAAGAGCACAGCAAGTGGAATGTACTGTATATCCAAAGCCATTTATTTAATTTTTGGAAAGAGTTGAATGCTTGAAAAGTTACATTGGTCCAGCGTGGACACTGCTATTAGATGAGATGGAAAGCATTCTCTGAATGGTGCCTGTGCGGAGTGGCTAACCTCCTGTGTTTAGCTGGACCAATGTAACTATGTTTAAACACTTGAGTTCCAAATAATTTTACCCTCTTTATGACCAGGCCATTTTTTGCTATTTAGCATTGTGCTACTTTAACTATATCATCAATATGAATTGATGATATATAAATATATCATCAATTCATATGATTTCACACAATTAGAGCTTTATTTTGGTGGTATTTGATCACTACTGGCCTTTTTGATTTATATGAATGAAAAGAGACCAAAAAGTTTGAAATAAACAATATTTTTTTACTTTCTGCTATATAATTATTCAATAAAAAGTTTTAAAAATCTAATTTCTTCATAAATTTAGGCCAAAATGTATTCTGCTATATGTCTCTGGTAAAAAAAAAAAACTCAGTTATAGCATCTAGAAACTATGGTATAAATACTATCATTGTTATTTATTTATTTTAATAAACTAATAATGGCAGTGATCAGTTACTTATAGTGGGACTGTGGGCAATCTGACACTAACTGACACGGGGTGGGAACTAACTAATTGGCACTGACATCACCAGTGACACTAATACAGTGATCAGCAATAATACCTCACACTGTCACTTTACTAATGACACTTATAGCTGGGAAGGGGTTAACATTTTGGGGTAATCAAGAGGTCACGTGTGTACCTAACAAGTATTAATATGTGTATTATGTGCTGCTTTTTCCTAAAAATCTATTTGTTCCTTCTTCTTGCTTTGCAGAGAGAAGAAACAAACATATTGTTCCCTCAATACAGAGCCCTGTGTGTTTGTCAACATAGGGCTCTGGGCTGTGATTGGACATAGCCAATCAGCAGGTCTCAGCCAAGGACCTGCTGACAAAATCCCACTGTGTACAACCATAGCAGGAGTCAGCGGGGGGGATGGGTTTGGCACATGCACACCCTGAACCCAAGAGCAGGGAGCTACGTACAGGTACGTGGTTGTGCCTGTAGGAGCCACCCGTCCGCAGTACAATGTGTGCAGGTGGTCCTGAAGTGGATAAAATATCCATACTTGAAATTCTTCTTTAAGTTGTTTTTTCTTTTCTTTTTTTTTCTTTTTTTGCTATCAGTGTCCCATTAGAAAGATTGTCCTTTATTTTCTGTCAGTAACACATTTTCAGTCATAGAATAACGCTCATTCATTGTTATGTATCAAGACAACAAAAACAAGATAGGACCACAGAACCCTGCCTTTATCCTGATGTCCATAAACAGAGGCGCTACCTAGGAACAATGTAACTCCTAATAGTCAGCACAGGCAGAAAGCACAGAAAGTTATCAGCCTTCCAGATTCCGGTAAGATCAAAAGATATACCAAACCACTCTCAATGGTATTGTCAGGGATCCTGTCGCCGTGCAGCTGTGCGACGGCGACAGGTCCCTTCGGGTCGCAGCGGTGCGAGTGCGCATGCACGGGAGTGTGCGGGCGCGCATGCACAGAAGCACGGAAGTGCACGCATGCGCAGTAGAGTCCGCGTCACCACAAGGCAGGCTATTTAAACCTGCAATACAGTACAGTCAATGCCTTCTGGTCTACAACGTTCCTGCACATAATACCTGATCCTGTTGCCTGTATTCTGATTTGCCTAAGAAAGAACTCCGCCTGCACCGACCTCGGCTATCCCTGACCATCCGCTTGCCTGCTCCCTTGTACTTGATCTGCCTGCTTAATACTGACCCGGCTTGTCTGACTCTGCTGTATCTACGAACCCACACCTGCACCTGGCTTGCATTCTGACGGCTTCCATACTTACCTACCGCTGCACCCACGGTCCTGCATCTGGCTTGTATCCTGACGTGTGCCATACTTACCTGCCACTGCACTCACATTCCTGCATCTGGCTTATATCCTGACGTGTGCCATACTTACCTGCCGCTGCACCCACGGTCCTGCATCTGGTTTGTATCCTGCCGTGTGCCATACTTGCCTGCCGCTGCACCTACGGATTTGCACCTGGCCTGCATCCTGGTCACTACCATACCAGCCTGCTACCTCAGCCACACTCCTGTGTCCAGCCCCAGTCTGCATCCTGATTGCCACCACACCAGCCTGCTGCTGCACCTACGTTCCTGCATCCGCACCTGGCCTGCATCCGGATCTCCTGGGTCTTCAGCTACCTGCCGCCAGCTCCAGATTCGCCCGGCACTCGTGCCACTCCTGGCTCTGCGCCCTCCATTCCCACTATCAGGGGCTCCCAACGGGAGTCGTAAGAGGACCCCTTCTCTCCACATCAGGCTCAGGTATATTTAACCGAACAAAAGGAACCAAATAAGAAGGATGTACATGATGTACATACTCTTTCACTTTTAAACTGGCCTACTGGTTGAAGGAAAGAAAAATGACTGGTCTCTATCCACACAGTCCATTTGTATGGGGGAATCCCTCCCACTGAGCTTTTGTATTTTGACAGTGGAGAAATTTCCCTGCTGTCAGAATACACTTACTGTATCAGCACTGCTTACTATAGCTGGCGGAGCCAATCGAGAGAAAGTTTTCCAATACACTGGTTGTATACAAATCGATCAATAGATCAACTTGTGTACAACCAGCTTGTCCGTACATGGATCAAAATGTGTCCAGTCCCTGCTTAACTGGCCAAATGTTGATCCACGTACTAGCTTCATCTTCAATAACAATGATCACCAAATGTCGATCCATGTATTAGCTTCATCTTCAATAATAATGATCACCAAATGTCGATCCATGTATTAGCTTCATCTTCAATAACAATCATCACCAAATGTCTATCCATGTATTAGCTTCATCTTCAATGACAATGATCACCAAGCTAAACAGAGAAAGGGAATTTCTTGAGCAGGGACAATGACAGCAATAAAAACCTGACTAAGGTCCTAACCTTACCTGCCCCATTCAAAACAACAAAAAAATAAGCTAACGGGGAAGAGGAGGGAGAAAGATGAGACTCTGCACCAAATCTATCACTTGCAGCTTTTGTTACAGTACTCTGAAAACAACAGGCGTTCCTTCAGCCAAACAGATAGGAAATGGAGCCTAGGGCTTCCCCTGATGGCCACAAATGAGAATACAAATAATTCATATGCAATATTTCATATTATCCTGACTTTAATAAGATTTGTTTTTGGTCCTGGCCATAGCAAAGAAAAAAAAACACATGCAAACCCACTATACATTTCCTTTAATCCTACAAATGTCACCTCCACATAAGATTAAGTTTGATCCTATGCTGCCTATACAGATTATGTAAACTCAGTGGGGAGATTGCATCCATAGTATAGCTGTACCAATCTCACACTGTCTTCGGTGATAGTATCACCTACCCCTTAGTGGATTCTCCATAGATATATAGGAAGAACTGAATACAACTAAGTCAAAATGCTATCTTGCAAGCCAAATCTGTAAAAACAATCATAATTGTTATGAGATCATTCCTAAAAAGACCTCATATTGAGGATCTGGGCATGTGTTGTGACACCTACAGAGCTCAGCCAATGAGGCAGAAATATGAACTGAGCTAACTGATCAATACATACACAATGGTTAGGGAAGTGCAAATATGATGGCACCACTCCTAGGCTCTTACAGCAAATGCACAATGTAGGTTACTCCCTCAACATGTTACTCTACAGGTATGAAAAGCTTGCCACACAAAAGTCCCTCGATGAATTGTGTCCGTAGTGTCTGAAAAGTCTTAATGCTACAAAAACTCTTAAGCCAGCCATAGATGAGTAGAAAAAACAAACAAAAAAGGAAATATAGCTCATAGGATTATGCCATCATTTGTTTTTTTTCTAAAAAAAACCCCAGCATGTTGGATCTGGCACAAAATTGCGTATCGCAGCTGGCACACTTATGATGCAAAAAACAAATGATTCGACAATCAACACAAATTTTCATTCGGTTTTTGACTCATCTATGGCTGGCTTTAATGGTTCAACTCTGTTCCTCATCATCCAAAAGGAAGACCAAAGGTCATCCACAGTTTGTGAAATAATTTCTGTACTACTTGTAGACATGACCTTAAAGTGATACTAAAGTGGTTCTAAAGGCTCAAGTTTTTTTACCTTCATGCATTTAATGCATGAAGGTGAAAAACCTTCTCTGTGCAGCATCCCCCCAGCCCCCCTAATACTCACCTATGCCCCCTCAATCAGCGATGTGCGCTTGAATCTCGGCTATCCTGTGACTCCCTCTTCTCATTGGCTGAGACAGAAGCCAGAGCCATTGGCTCCCGCTGCTGTCAATCACAGCCAGTGAACCAATGAGAAGAGAGGGTGCGTAACTGAGCCCCGGCTCCGTGTGTGAATGGAAACACAGTAGCGGGTGCCCCCATAGCAAGCTGCTTGCTGTGGAGGGACCCGACAGAAGAGGCCTGTGGGGGCATGAGAAAAGGAGGATCCGGGCTGCTCTGTACAAAAACACTGCACACAGCAGGTAAGTATATACATGTTTGTTATTTTTTCTTAAAAAAAATAAGCCTTTAAACTCACATAAAGCTAAAAACACCTTTTACCTTAATGTATTCCTTGCATTACTGTAAAAAATGGTTATATATTTTTTTGTCTTCCCCCTTCCCTGTGTGAAGGGGAAGAGAGGGGAGAATACAGTATATCCAGTGCTGTGCACAGCTGCATCTATTCTCCCCTCTCTTCCTCTTTACACAGTACTCGAAGCAGCAGCAGGAACCATTGGCTCCTGTGGCTGTCAACCAAATGCAGTGAAGAGGAAGTTAGAGGAGGGACTAAGTCCCGCTGTGTAAGTCTAAGGAGTGCGGCTCCAGACACTGTGTGCCTCCATAGCAAATGGCTTGCTATGGTGACACACGAAGATGAAGAGGAGGCGAGATCACCACCGAGGGACCTGAGAAGAGGAGGATCAGGGCCGCTCTGTTATTACAATTAAAAATCGTGTTTTGAGTTTAGTAACACTTTGAAGCCCAACTCCAGTTAAAACATTTTAACTTTTTGAATAAAGCAGGAATATGATAATGTCTCTGTAAGGTTTTTTCATTGCCATCTGTTCCTTATTGGGAAGGAAATTATGTTCTCAAAACAGGAACATGGTAAAAGACAAAAACACATTTTGAATACAGTTATGATGGATTATTACTTTGATATTATTTTTATAGATGTCCATGTCTTCCTGTCCAAGTGAGTAATGCCTGTACAAACCATATCTCATAAGAGTGTCACAAGGACAGGTAGTTATGAAAAATCTAATGAAGGCTCAAAAAGAAATACCTTGTGTCACGATCACGGCGTCAGACCCTAGACCTTCTCACCAAACTTGTGACCGAAGGACTAGCCAATCTAAAACCGCGATGTGACGTGCGTAACAATACCACGCCCAGCTGCACCTTGCACAATGATTTTCCAGCTAATGGACAACAATCTATGTACCTGCAACCTGACCGATTGTTACTGGGTCGGGTTAATTACGCAACTAACCCTCCACACTGCCACCACCTCCTTTTTGTACAGAGAAAGAGGAAACTCGCTATCAGTTATAACACTATAATGATTGAAATAGTCGTCTGTATAAAATGGTCCGCAGGCCAGTTATACAGAGGGTTAAACAAACAGAAGCGTCTCTTCAAAGGCATGGATTCGTAAATTGCAATTAAGAACTATAGAAACAGTTCAACACTTTCAGAAAAAGAGATTTATTACTAAAAGGGTCAAACAGGTGCAATAAAATATTTACAGAGAAGATGTAACTAAGATATATATATATATAAATATACAGAGAACCATAGCACAGTAAAGAGATATCAGAGAGAGGTGAAAGGGTTAAAGTACTTGCCAAAGTCCTGGGTTTAGCAGATCCAAGTCAGAGCAGGAGGGTGCTTTGATCTCTCTATGTTACGATGGAAAAATGGAAGGATTCTTCAACTCAACCCCCTTAGGCTTGACAGCCTGCTTTAAAGTTTTCCAGCAGGGGGTGGTTCTGAAGTAAAAAGACCAATTCTCTGTTGAGGGAGGGATCGTCAGGCGGAACCCTAAACTGGAGCCAACATCTTTCCTAATTCATATTCTGGTCCATAACTTTCCAGCTGCACAAGTGACATTCTACCCGTGGGTATATTATTATGCAGACAAGTCTGAGGATTATCTAGATATGAATTATGAAATTATATGTTGTACAGTTCACGAGTTCTATGTTTCGGCTCCCCTGATGGTCCGTGATAATTCAAATGCCCCATCAAACTGTTTGCCTGATCCTAGCCAATCTGACGGGATGTCTAGTTTTTATGTAAGTCTCTCATATTCCAAGATATTAAACATAGGGGAAAAATTGATCTTTTAAAAATGCTATCTGGTGTGGGCTTCTTGGGAATGCCTTGAACTCCGGGGAAGGCTCAGTTATCTTTTTTACGAGGCGTGAAATTATACAGGCTCTCAGGACAGTGGGACTCCAGCTCTCCTGAGGGGGGCTTTGTAGCTCTGGGCTCCCTGCTGCTCTAGCCTGCCAGTGACCCGCAAGCAGGTGCCAAGGTGGCTGAACAGAGAGGAAGGGGGAGGATGAAGGAAAAAGATATTTCAGGACAGTTAATCTCTTCACCAAGATGGAGGTTTAAGCCAAAATGGTTGAACCGCATCCATCTCTGATGCGCGCGTTTGCGACACCTTGCACAAATTGTAACTCTTCGCCACTCTATTGAAAACTTTAAAAATGGGCTTTAAGGTATTTCAAGTTACGACTAGAAAAGCTACAATTTCTGGAGAAATTGTGTGAAGTGTTCTTGCCTCCACCAGTTGTCTACAACTGGAGTGGGTGGAGTAACTGGTTGAGTAGCTTGTCACTCTACTGCCTGCTCACACACCTGGGTTCCTATGGCAACTCACTCTACAGCAAGGGCAGAGAAGAGCGGTTAAAAACAAACTGCTCCAACGTGCTCACTTCACTGGCGGTTGCCATATTCAAACGGTTGTAGTTTAAAAATTATAAATCCTACTCCAAAGAGCTTTATATTGTGAGAATCACAAGACCCAGACCTACATTTTGATGCATAGTATGTCTCTGAAATATTAAAAATGAAGGCACAGTCACAGTTTAGAAATTGCCCTTCAAATTTGAGGTGGCTAGAGTGGATTTCAATGAATGTCAATGGGCCGCGTGAGTTGCAAAAAATGGTCATATTGTGAAAACTATCAGGACTATGTCTTAGCCGTGGACATTTTTAGTGGCAGCAGGGATAGTTTTGATATATGATTTGTGTAGGTGGGCTTGAAAATGAGGGAGTGATGGCCGTTTAGAAATCATGTCCTGATTTTTCAGCTCACACTCTAGCTTTTGTCAGCTCCCACTCTAGTTTTGAACATTCATTCCTATAGGACCAATTTCACCACAAAACGCCGATATTTCGTGAACCATTCGGCGAAATGTTCCACAAAGTAATAGCACACCAATCGGAAACAATCCGCACGTTTCGGTATATTACTGTCTATGTAGTGTAAAAACTGTGGGAGGAGTTAGGGTGGTAAATTTGGCTATAATAATAAGAATATATATGTGAGATAACAGTAAGTGGTCTTGCCATGCAAGAACACTTAATTACAATTTTAGCATGAATACAAATTTGAAATATTGAAGGTAGTTTCCAAAATGTAAACATCAATCGCAATAAAAATTCTTAGTAACTTGATATAATATCAGCATACTTGTACGTGTGAAGTATATGGTATTGATAAAGCAATACCTGCAAAATGACTGTTGCAAGTCATTTAACAGTAGTTGACAGCAACTTCCAGTTATCAAAGAAAAAGAATAAAAGTGTTTACTCAGTGCTGGATAAAAATGCATTTTGACTAATGTCGACTAAGCTGTCAGAAGCAGGACTTTATTTGAGACAGAGTTCATTCAGCTCTACAGGCTAAAATCTTAATAGGACATTATTTTTTCCATCCAAACAATGAATCCAGCAAGAAAAAGTAGACACAGATAAATAACCAATTGCTTTAAATATTTATTATGGAATTTTAGTTTTGCCTGAGGTTATCTTTTAATAGACTATTTATATTGCTACTCTCATTTTTATAGAGTGATACAAAGCTACCTCTATTGCTTTACACTTGTCTGTTAGTCTGCATTCTAGGAAATTACAATGCTGATTATAAGGTTAATACTCTAAATGGAAAAAGCAGGAATTATCATGGGAAAAATGAGAGCTAATGAAGTCCCAGACTTGGGTAGTAGATTTCAACAGTATCTTATTATCTGTAGGTTCACAGTTCTGTTTGAGTCTCAAGCATTTTTGGACATCTACACAAAGAGACAAAACTGTTTTGGAAATTGAAATAATAAGTAACATGATGCCTGTACATCGGGATCTCTTAAAGAGATGTCTGTAATTCAAAAAGTTAAAGTATGAAAATACAATCAATTACTATATTTTGTGACTGGAAACCATTATGTACTATGAATTTACTTTTTTTTGTAGCTCTTACCCCCTCAGGGGCCTCTGGATTTTCTTTCCTATTCAGTGCAGAAGCAGCTAGGTGCATAGCAGCAGTCACTCATTTCGACTCAAAGGACAGTCTAGGGGTTCGTCTTTTTGTGTTTATTGCTGAAGACTGTTAACTGGATTGGAGAGTGGTATACTCCAAGCCCTTGAGCATAAATGTAGGCTGAGGACAGTTCTTACTTGAGCAGCAATACTGTAAATTCTCTTACTGGCAAAGTCTATGAGCAAAAAGGGGGTTTGAGCTCAGTTTAAAGTAGAACAGAACAATTTAAAACACTGGCAGTTGAAAACCATAGATAATCTTGAGCATATTCAGGACTAACTAGAACATTAACTATCCACATCTAGAGACCATGGAGACTGTAGGTCAGCAAAGAAGCTCTATCCAAAGACCCAAAGAAGAGTTCCAGAGGTTGAGGTTCCTGTCCATAGCCCTGAGTAGTCCAGCAGCCAGTCCTGGATGGCTCCAGGGGCAAGCAGCCTCCCCAAAGCATCAGAAGTCCATTCTCGGGGAGACCAGGCACACACTAATTCTCTGCCCAGGCTTTAGCCTATTTACCCGCTTCCCTGACCACCTACTGAGCACACTTCATCAGGGATTGGTCAGAGGGCAGTAAATATTCAAGCTGAGGATTTAAGTCTCCCTGCCTCAGACTCTGGAGGTTTCTCAACAGAGCCAGGGGGAAGCAATCAATCCCGCAGCATGTGATGTCACGACAGACAAAAGCAGACAATCTCACTCATCTGTGAAGCAGAGTGAGTCATAAAACTAATTTTCAGAGAGCCTAATGTGGAGGGTGCTACCTATCCAATGAAGATTTCTATACAGACTAAATTTTAAATAATATATGGTTAAAATGTGTAAGAAGAATTTTTAAATATAACTTGATATAGTTTGGACATTCTTAGTCATTCAGTGAAGCAAAAAAGAAAATTTATAAATTGCAATGAATCTAAATTAATTTCTCTCTGATTGTCTTCACCTATAACCAAGCTCCAGGAAAATAAAAAAAAAATCCACCCTTGCAGTGGGGCCCCACACACTGCAAGCATTCCTCTCTTCAGCAGTCTCGCACCAGCCCTGTGACTCTTCCCTGCAACTGTTCTGTAAGTTACAACCGCAATTCAGCCTCCTCAATGTACCATACAGGGTTAATGTCCCTATACAGTATTGTACATTGCACTTGTTTGTGCTGAGGCTTCACCCACAAAGCAGAGCGCCAGGCAGAGGACAACATTGCAATAGGAGAGAGTGAGGAATCCGGTCAGTGAAAGAGACTGTTCTACAATCTGCTAGACAAAATGAGCATAAAACCCTTGCAGGGGGAGGCATGGTGGATATTTTTATTTTCCTAGGATTGGGTTGTACAGTACATTTAGAAACATTGTAAAGTGGTTATTAGACTAAAATGCAGAGTTTGCCTGCACATACCTTTCAACTTTTTTGTAAAGAATTCTGGGAGCCAAGAATCACTATGGGAACCTAATATGGGACTACCAGTACTTTCTCAGAGTGTTGATTGCTGGCCTGCTCCTCCTGACCCCTGCATTTTTCTATGTGCTTACAATGGACAGTGTGCCGGCCAACAGGAAGATGTCATAAATGTAAAGGGTGGACCATCCACCAACAGTACCTGGAATGTATTTGTATATTAGGATACCCAAAATTCATAACTCCCTTGAACACCTGGGATAAAGTTCAAAGGTATTTGTAGACACCACAGTATAGTGTAGTCCTACAGCCTGTTCACAATATGTCTGTCCCGAAAGGAGTATTTTTAATTAAATCTGTGTGGTTGCTGTAGGTTACTGCAATTGCATACCAAGGTTACTCTTTGAACCTTGTTAATAAAGAAGCCCTATACTGTCACAAATTATGGAAATGCCCCTAATCTAAAAACTGCCTTTAGTATTCTAGATTATAGACCCCATGCTTGTACTGTAATTGAAAACTTTATGATCACAAGAATGTAAAATGCTGACAAAGCACCTCACGCATCTGGGTCACAAACATGTTTTTTTCTGATAGATAAGGCCTTTAAATCCTTGAATGATCCATCGTTCTTGCGTTACAAATGATGATGATGACTGTTTTCAAGTATTGTTCTCTCTCTTCTAGATGGTTTCAATGACTTCTCACCTAGAGACCTTTTATATGAAGTATGGAAATTCCTCTTCATTTGTTTTGCAGAGCACAAAATGATTAAATCTGCACTCCCCCACAGCACCTTCTATAGCAATTGATTTAAAAGCCCACTTCTATTAGTTCAGTTTTACTTACTAGTTCTGGGTAGGAAGATGTGAGCTAAAGCTATTCTGGTCAGAGACTTAATCATTTTTCAGTCATTAAAATAGGGAGTACATTTTATGGTAATTTTAGAATATATGCAAAACAAGCTATAACATTTTTTTCTGAACAATGTACATATCCTGAAAAGTTGAGAATTTTTTCTAGGATATAATTATAAATGGGAACTGTCGCTGCCAATTAAATTCATCAGCATGCAGGTTTGCAAATGCAGAAAGACCTGAAATCTGAGTGCATAGAAAACAAGGTACACATAATCCTGGTCTTTTTGGCACATACATATTTTCTTTATTTTAAATACTGGTTTTCAGCATATATTTGCATAAACATAGAAAACAAACCAGGATGATCAGTCATTGTATAGATTGCCAGTTTTCAAAAAACACAGAGCATGACTAGGGTAACCCATATGTCTCCAAGTTCTTCTACATCTCACCATAGCTACCCATCCCAACTTATACTAATTAAGGAATGATCAAAGACCTGATTTGCAGAAAATTGGCCAACTTGGCAGTTTATTAACACATAAACCAAAATAACATTCCTTGAAAAAAGAAAACATATACATGAACCAATTTCCATAACATACAGGTTGCAGGTCTTGGGAGGCACTTGAGAACCAACATCAGGTTTTGTATCTGCGTTACTACTTCACGTTCCCCAGCCGCAAAACACTGGCTCGGGGTCAAACCCACTTTTCTGCAGATACCAACTTGTTACCACTTCCCAGATAATACCCCATTAACTGGGATCCAACAAAGGATGCCATACCTTAGATGGATCACTGCTATGAACTGCTCTGAAAATGTTAAAGCCTCCAAAGACCCCCAACTGCCAAAAGACCCAGGGTCTGAACAACAAACAACAACAACAACAGGGTAGGAGGGCGGGAAGATCCCTACTCGTCCACTGCTTCCAAGGATTTGCCGCAATTGAGTCTCCTCCTCGAATCCCCCCCCCCCAGCAGCTCCACCTACTCTCTGCAACTCCCAATCCGGTAAGTGACTGCCTATTCTGACCAACTATATCTTTAACCCTGTCCTGCCTTGTATCCCCTGTCCCCTTTGTCATGTAGCCCTTCGCCTATTTTTTTTTTTTTGCTTCGGGCTTATCTTTCCAGGGACAAATCATTAGAATTTAGGACTGTCCCTGGAAATTAGAGCTGTGTAGAAATACAACTGTAATCACAATATCATAAAAATATATCCTACCAGGTCTGTGTATCCTTCAAAAAATTCACATAAATAGTAGAGGGATCCTGCCACAAAAGCATAACATTTTTAATAAAATTCTAAACTCTAGTTTTGCTATTTCCAAAATCAATTTTTATTTGTTTAGAATAGGAATACAACTGTATAGCTACTCTACTGTATAGCTGATAAGATTGTATTATAATATCGCATAAGAAAAATATTAAGATCTCTTAAGTGGACAACTTCATAGCATTTTATACCTCTGCTCATACAGACAGCAGTGAAGGAAGCACAAAATAGTGGTGTTCAGTCTGTATTTATCATTAAATGGTGCCACTTGTTTCAGGATCCATCTGTCAGGTACCCCCTGATAATACACTGACCTCAAACTAACTTGGGTCTGTTCCCCAATAATCTTAAAGTGAACCTGTTATAATAGAAATGTGGGTACTGCCATTGGTAACATCTTTGAACAATTGCCTTAGGTGCTATGTAGCCAGCGAACTTCCAAGATACATATGTCCCATGCAGTGACTTTCTGATTGGTGAAGCCAAAGGATTGGTATGGCAACCAGGGAAACAGACATTTTTAAAAGCCAAATAATTGTAATGAAAGATTCATTTTAGGGGAAGGTACATTTTATTGTATTGCCTGCGAAGAAATTGTAGTGTATATCCAGGGTTTTCAGTTTATATTGCCCTGACATCCCTTCATACAAACATGTCTGTTTAGGAATCCAAGAAGACAACACACTCGGAGGAAGTATCTGTGTGCCTTAATGTCATCATTTGGAAATTAAGTTAGCTTGTTCAATCTACTCCTGTGCTATAAATGCCTCTGTTCTCCATGCCCTGAAGAATTTGTTACTGTCAAATTTTGCTGATGATTCAGTACCCTGGATCTCTCTGGTGCATACTGTATTACAGCTCTATTAAATAATATGCAGTTACACCTGCAACTGCCATATAGGATATTAGGGCATCTTGTACTGAGGATTTCACACCTGGAGGTTAACATACATAAATCATAACTTTTTGCTGAATTACATTTTTTAAGAACACAGATACTACTAGCACAAGTATAATTGTCATTTTAAAAAGTGTTAAAAGGCCAAGTCTAGCATTGGCTGGAATAGAAAATAGCCGGGAAGGAGGACCAGTGACCCAAAGACTTGACCTCTTGGGAGCACCCAGTTGAAGCAGTAGATTATCACTAGTTAGCAACCTAGAGTAGTCTGTGCTAAAAAAAAAAAAAAACAGCCACAAACAATCCCAAAATATAAGCCAGAACCCACAATTGCAGACATTTGAAACCATCTGGATGCCATATTGGAGAGTCTTCACCCTTGCTGGGCACAGACTAGGAGCCAAGGGCTGGGTAGGTGGTGTCACTATTATGTTGGGGACAGTTGCATCTCTACCCTGTTATTTTCTTGGCTTTTTTTTCTACCATGGAGACAATTCAGGAGGGTAGTGGCAGAAAAAGAAGTCGGGGTCTGGGTGGTAACTACTGATGTAAGGCCCATTTGTGATGATGAAGTTTTGAACTGGTCAGAAGATCAGTTTTGTGGTCTTTGGTACATTTTTGTCTAACCTTTTTGGATTTTGAGGTAGCAGTTGTATCTTCAAGGCAGGGGGGAGCAGTCACAGTCTGGGATGTTAACTACTTTGATCTCTATGTAGTTTATTTAGCTTGCGGCTGTGATCCAATAACATATTCATTCAGTTGCCTCAGCAGTAGGGTGAGGCTTGAGGAGCACCAAAAGTAGCAATACCTGAACTGTTTATGAAGTTAAATGGTTTGATAAAGTTTGTTTTGACACCACTGCATTGCATTGCATTGTTTATTTTAATTGCACATGGTTAACATTATTATTGCTCATCTTCAATTAACTAAATAAGCTGCAGTGAGTTTAATGGTTTGATATTGCAATAAATGAAATCATGCGCTTGATTCTCCCCTAGCCATGCACAATTAATTGAGTTTCCATGTGAAGGAGCCACGTTAGATCATATAAATTGTGCCAATGGCATCCAACAGTCATGTTTACAATGCAGAGGAAATTAACGAATTCAGCAATTTGCATATATTCTTAATAAGGAAAGGTGTCCTCACATGCCATTTGCTGCTGAAGGGTTTGCTTAAAACAAAAGGGCGCATTAGATTGGCTGTTTCCAGGGCATTACAATGAACAGACCCTAATCCCTTGACTATGTGGGAGCTTCCAATCCCAATCCCAAAAAATAACTGTTATATCATATACTGAATATTCCTAGGTAGCATTACAAACATTTCTCTAAGGTGCAGTGTTTTTAACATTTGAACAGCAGCTAAGTATTTTTTTAATATTTACCTTATGCTTATGATCGTATCCGTCAGGAATATGGACTACACCAAATAGGTTCTAATCCGTTAGGTTTTGACACTATTGTTGAGCATACAAATGACCTCAATGCCAATTTGCCATATATTAAGCTCTGTTGTCTCTATAGTGTGTATAACCCTAAGTGACTTACAATAGGTGACACAAGCCGCATCTTAGAAATCCTTCGCATCACAACACTGCTGTACATGTTAGAGAATTGCTTCTAACTCCTGACAGTGAGATTGGATCATAAAACATAATCATCTTTGGAGGGTATCTCTCCCTTACCATATGCTGTCATTTTATACATTTTATTTAACCCCATGTTTGCAAGTATTACATGTAAAAAAATCTAACAAATAAGAAAAAGCATTGTATACATTTTTCATACTTAACTGCATTTCTATCTAAAGATGAATAATAATAATAATAATAATAATAATAATGTCACTGTTAATGTTACTATATGTGAAATTTAATTTCCTTAATACTATCTTTGTCAAAAAAAAAATCTTTGTCAAAATCAGCACATTATGTTTTTAAATATTTAATCAAAATATTGCACAGCATAATTCTAAGATATGTAACTTAACTTTAATAGTTTTTTTTTACTGTATGTAAAATATTAGCAACTTATTTAATAAGGTGAAGAGCAGTGAGCACCCTAAGTGACCTACAGAAATCAAGGTGAATTCATCTTTTACTGATCTAACTAGAGTACTACTGTGGCTTAATGCACATCATTATTGCTGTCTATCTATCTATCTATCTATCTATCTATCTATCTATCTATCTATCTATCTATCTATCTATCTATCTATTCTATCTATCTATTCTATCCTTGGTAAAGACATGCTATTCTATTTGTTAACAAAAGATTCTCCTCTTTTCATGTACTGTATATACAATTGCCTATTCAATCAAATTTTAAATCTAGTTCGTTATGAGCATTGTAACTACTACAACCCCAAGAGTGCATGGGTAGTGATTAATGAAGATGGTCCTCTGTGCATTTACCTTTTACGATAGCATCCTGTGTCTTGAAGAAGCTGGATTACATGACTGCAGGATCCCAGCTGGCCAGTAATTATGTCCAATGTCATGACTGTCTCGAACTTTTCTGCTTTTATGTGTGCACAATGCTGTGTTTATATGGTAAGATGATAAGAAGGTTCTTTTGTCATCCCTTTGATAAGTCAGCTCCCAATACTGCCTGGTCCCCTCCTTGTTCCCAGATTGCCTGTAGTTTTCCAGATGTGCTGGAGGAGAGCAGTGAAGCCCCAGACTCCTGTCTTCAGCACTGATCACTGAAGTGGGGAGTGCTTTGAATAAGTTCACTTGTTCTGTGCTCATAGCTATGAAATCTGCCAGCTCAGGCTCCACCTCGTCAGGAGAAAGGGATGCTGAGAGTATTGAGAGAACACTGAAAAGGAGGAGGAGGCAATGGGGGAGGAGGAGGATAAAAATGATCTTGCATAGAACAGACACAGATAGTTAGATCTTCTTCCATCAAATGTCTCTGTTATGTATCTTTTGTTCTGTTTGAGCAATACTCTTAAAGTAGATGCAAGCTCAATTAATAACATATTTTTTAATCTCTAATATGTTAATGCAATTTCAATAGTTGTTTTCAATCCTTTTAAATATGCAGCTTTCATAAAATAGACTCTGGCCACATAAAATAGATCCTGCCATGAAGATCCTTGTTTAGACAGTTCCTGTATTGGGTGACAACTGTCCCCCAGTTGTGTTCCTGCGATCTCACCCTGTTACATACAACCCCAATGGAAACATTGACATGATCCACCGTTATCAGTATCAGGAAGCTGGTCCGGATCAATGATGTGATGGAGCAAGTGCATGTAGACAGGAAAGGGCTGAAAGAGGCTGGAGGAGATCAGCAGCAGTGAGATACACAATGGGATGGAAAAAGAATCTTCTATTTTATATTTTTGCTTTGACAAGCTAAATGCCATCTGGATAGGGCTCAGGTCTACTTTAACCACTTCTGAGGATTTACCCCCCTTCCTGACCAGGTCATTTTTTGCATTACTTTAACTGACAATTGCGCAGTCATGCAACGCTGCACCCAAATGAAATTTACGTCATTTATTTCCCACAAATTGAGATTTTTTTTGGTGGTATTTGATTGCCTGTGCGTTTTTTATTTTTTGCACTATAAAAAAAAGGCCGACAATTTTGAGAAAAAAAACAATATTTTTTACTTTTTGCTATTAACCTCCCTGGCGGTATTCCCGAGTGTAGCTCGGGGTAACATTTCAGTACCAAAAGCGGTAACCCCGAGCAACACTCGGGTTTACCATGCGGCACTGCTCCGGCATGTGTTCTTCACTTACCTTACCCTGCGCTCCCACAATGTGTCCCCTGCAGCGTCCCCGGCCATCTCCTCCGGCGGATGCCGGCATCCGGCTTCTGTGTCCTGTCCCTGTGACGTCGGGACGTACGGGCGCCGCCGCCGCCGGCGGCGGGAAATTTAAAAATTTTAAAAAATGTCTTTTTTTTTTTTTTACATAGTAAAACATTGCTGTCTCAACCAATTTCACATACATATTGTCCCTAGTGCTTTGTCCTGCGCCCTGCCTGCATTTTGTCTGTTCTTTCTGCCTGGAAACTGAGAAATGTCCATGGCGTCCAAAAAGTGTCCCTTTAGGTCAAAAGCGGTTTAGATCAGCTAGAGAACAGCGATAGTAAATCAGAACCACTTACAGAATTGAGTGATAATGATTCGTGGGGGAAATTCGTCATCAGACACTGAAAACGATTTTGCGACTGAGCTCAGCAATGTGCGAACTTGGCGCTATATTTCACATTTCAGTGTTTTTGGTTTGATTATATTATTGAATTAAATTTTTTATTATTTTTATATTATTTTTATGATTATTTATTAAATTATAATTTATGATTTTGTGTTTCAAATTTTATCATACCCGGGATGTTTACTAGACTCTTGTTCGGACAGATTTCAGTGAGTTTTTCCTAAAAATTACAGCCTACAATAAAAAAAATACATATTTCCATGCAAAAAAATGGTACCGCTTTCAGCACCAAAAATCTGAAATAATCATACCGCCAGGGAGGTTAAACATGTTCAGTAAAAAAATTAAAAAAATCTAATTTCATAATAAATTTAGGCCAAAACATATTCTGCTCCATGTTTTTGCTTGAAAAAAAACCCAGTTGGTTTACGTGAAAGGTATAGCGTTTACAAATGACGGTATATGTACTGGGATTTTTTCAAAACGTTTTACTGGTAATGGCGGCAATCAGCGACTTATAGCGAGCGTTCTGACACTGGGGGGAACTGACTTGGTGTCACTGACATCCCCAGTGACACCCATACAGTGATTAGTGCTAATAAAAAGCACTGACACTCTACTAATGGCACTGGGCAGGAAGGGGTTAACATGTGGGCGATCAAAGGGTTAACTGTGTGCTGTGTGTTGTTTTACCAGAGGCTGTGTGTTAGTGCTTCACTGTAAGCACACTGCTTTGTATGGCTCTGCTATGAACAGCCATACAAAGCAGTGTGCATGAGCTGATGGGGAGGAAAACTGTTTTGTTTACTAACAGTCCCCCCCTTCCCTGTCGGAGATGCTCAGCAATCACCGGGCGCTGGCGAGTAATTACCAGCCAGGACCCAGTGATTGACAGCCGCTGCAGCAAATGGCTGCACGGGTATATGTACATGATTTTGCACACCCCTGCCGTCCTGTAGCAGTATATCTGCTATAGGGCAGACAAGAAATGGTTAAACAGAAAACTCATCCTCAAAATCAGGGGCAGACCCAGGAGTTATTCTATATTATTGGTTGCTATAATTCTCTTTGAGTTGATATCTAAAGTGTATCTATGGTCAAAATGTAAAATAATGTATTTATTTTCACATTGTTTTTGAATTATTTCTAGGCTACTCCTATTAATCTGAATGATCTTAAAGTATACGTGGACCCATACCTTGTAAAACAACCCATTTCAATAGAAATGTAAGGCAAAACATAAAATGTGTATACGTGTGGATTCACACATGTGCGGTGCGAATTGAAGCTCTGTTTTCACAGCTAACTGACAAAGAAGGGGTTCAGGACAGGTTTAGATCAGGATCAGGTCAGGATTTTATCCTGGTCACAACTGATGACATGTGCGACTCAGAAGTGTTCGCATAGAAGTCAATGAGCCTAAATTCGCACCTAGGCTGAACCGCACTGCTCAGAAAACTAACAGGACTCTTTTTCAACTGATTTCAACTCACTTTGGTTGCAATGCATATTTGTGAACAAGCACAACTATTTTATTTACCTGATCCTCCACTCCCACAGCAGATTGCATTCCCCCATTCTCTGGGTAAACTGTCCATTGCCTTTAACACATCCAGTGCAGGGCAATGGACCCTGTTGTGGTTTTGATGATGTCAAGATCCTAGACCATTGAAGCGTGGGGAAGAAGACATTTTGGGAACAGGTCTAGCAACAGGGAGGAGTTGAGGATCCGGTATGTAAATCTTCTACTATTGTTCCCTGGACCTAAACAAGCAATTGACCCTTTCAGTGCAGGCACAAGGGATAATCTTTTACTTGCCTGGAGTTTGGATTTAAAGCATTTATACATGAACACAAATGATACATACTGTCTAACTCCATGGCTTCTGACAACTGTGTATGTTGTGTATAAAGAGCATAGTAATAAATGCACAGTCCATCAAGTTAAACTTTTGTTTCCTAATCAAAATAGGACATTGTTCTCTGTTTTATTTAGTGGTTCATGTAAAGGATAAGTTCACCTTTACAAAAAATATATAAAGCAACATTTTGTACAAGTAATCCTTTTTACATAGTAATCTTCATCTCTTTACCACTCTGTTGAAAACAAAAGCCTGTTGATTACAGAGATCACTAGCTCAAGAAGAAATATACACACAGATCTGAATTAATGACATATCAGACCAGCCTACTCGAAGGTGAATGGTCTTTTTAGCTAACTTTTAGTTATTAGGGTGTTAGGGATATAGAAAGATATAGAACACCACTTTAAAAATGTATACTGTTAACTTATTACAGAAGTACATTTTTCACTGAACCTGAAAACCTAGGATCTTATACTATATATAAAGTCACTCAACATTTTTTGTTATTGATCTGCTGCATTTACAAAACATTTTGAAGTGTGGATGTTTTGTTTGACTGAGTCATATTTCTGATATTTAACCAACATTTTGATTTCCAGTTTTTATATATGTGTATATTACCTTTATTGGCCCCCAAATGCTGTAACATGTTTGCTTGTTTCAGATAAATAGATATTGATACAATCAATGATTTACTCCTCTCTCCTAATGAGACCTGCTGTGTTTGATTCTGTTCCATCTTCTAAGCCCACAATTGATGTATCGTGGGTGTGGATTTAAGTCTAAAATTCTCATTTGCATGTGGATACATGTGCATTCAACCCATGCTCATAACAGTCACCAAAAGCAGGAGCAGAAGCCAGTGAATGAGAGCACATCTAGGCACACATTTTAGGACCATGTCCCTAGTAATTGTTGTAACATTTTCAACAATTAAAGCTTCATCTACACTTGACTGCATGACCAAAAAAAAAAAATCACAAATGGCAAAAAAAAAACACCTGTAAGTCCACTGTCACTTCTGGATGCAGAAGAGCATCCAATGCAGTGTGCTGTATGGGTTTTGCGCTATGCATTATGGACTAGACGTCACGCCAGTATAAACTATAGAAAGTACAAGGTAACTGCAGCTTGAACTCTCCATGTAACATGTGGGTTGGTATGATACAGCACTCTGTCCAACAGCTGTGAGTGCTTGTCAAGAACCAATAAGTAACCTATGATAAATGCTTAAGGGTCCCCGCTCAGGCTGTCAAGGTCTAGTGAGTTGGATGCTGCTGACCAGTGAGGGTGTAGGCTGAGGAAAGGTCTGTCCAGACCCAAAGCATACTGCAAAAATAGAGGTAGCCCATCAGCCGCACACCTCACCTGGCCCGAGTGGTAAGCAGGTAAAAGCAGTCCAACTCGATTCATCCAGACCATGTCTCCAACATGTTTTGCCCCATCATCTGAGAACCAATAAACTACACTATGAGGGAGATTTACTAAAACTAGTGCACACAGAATCTGGTGGAGCTGCAACCAATCTGCTTCCAGGTTTTATTGTCAAAGCTTAATTGAACAAGATGATTGGATACTATGCACAATTGCACCAGATTCTGTGTGCTCCAGTTTTAGTAAATCTTCCCCAGTGTGAATAAACCTCATCTCTCTTAGAAATCCTGATTTCTATTATTTTCATAAATATTCCAAATAGAGAGAAAGCACGACAAATTCTGAAATTGCAGAGGCATGATTATGGAAGTCAGGCGAATCCAGGCACATTCTCCAGGCCTAGATTCCTCCAGTGTATGTGTAGTAAGCTTACTGGGAAATGTAAATGCTGCTGAATGTAAATGTAGCAATCCAACAAATCTTTGGTGAATGTGTGTTACATGTATGGCAAATACAGACTTGAACTGGTCTAGTTCAGTGGTCTCCAAACTGCAGCCCGGGGGGCAGGATGTTGCCCTTTGCTTCAGTTTATCTGGCCCTTGGGGCACTATTCCACCAACTTTCACCAATGATGGAGCACCATTCCCCCTAATGACACCATCAATGGGGCATTATACGTCTCACTGATATCAACAATGGAGCACTTTTCTTCTCACTGACATCAACAATGGGGCACTATTCCTCCCTTTAAAATCAATGGTGGGGCATCGATGCCAGGGAATTTTCTACTCCCACTGGCTACAGTCCAGCTCTCCTAAGGTCTGAGGGACAGTAAACTGGCCCTTTGCGTAGAACGTTCAAAGACCCCTGGTCTAGCTGAAAATAGAGAATCTTAGAATATCAGTCTTGTAATAATTATTCAAGCTTAAAAATGTAACCTATACATTAGGTTATTAAGGGTCAGTTAATGCATGGTGAATCTTGGGTGAATCTATGGTTCAACTCTCTAGAAATATGTATTTTAGGCATATTGACAGAAGCTCATACCCTATATAGTTAGAGCGGTATTAAACTCAAACCCAAAAATGTAATCTGTTGCAGCGTATTAATTAATATATATGTTGCCTGCATTCATTTTCTTTTTTCACTCCTATTTCACCAGGTAAACTGGCCAGTAACACACCTCCTGTATTAGAGTGTCCCTTCTCTAAATGAAAGAGCACAGGGGCACCTTTGGACTGCAGCATTGTAATCTGTGGGGAGGGGAGTGTTACATGTACTAGCAGATTTAGATACACTAACAACTTGAAGCCAAACACCTGGTAACACTTTTCAAGCAGTTACAGCAAACATTTTTTTCCCTTTCGAATAAAGGTTTTACATGAATAATAAAAAGGCTGAATATTATAATTACCCCTGTCAGTGTTGAATGCTTTGTCTCAACACTCTAGCCGCTACATCTGCAGGACAGCTTGTTCTGTTGAAAAACAACAGACCTACTGGCCAAATCATCAGGTAAAAAATAAAGCAGCCACCACATGTAAGAATTGGTAAGCTTCAGTATAATAAATGTTTGCTTTTGGGTTTACTACCCCTTTAACAGTCCTATATATCTGATAAAAGAGAAAATAATTTGTTGCCTTGAAAGACCTACAGCTTGTAGAATTCTTATTATTTAAGTAAAATGTGTTGATATTTGCAGGAACAGCCATGAAAAAAAATAAGCGATCCCAACAATAAACTGCAGTTCTCTATCAAAGCAGTAGCTTGGTGGCAGTCAAACAATAGCCCTCCCTCCTATGGTGTGTCTGGATGTCTGCAAGCCTTTCTCAGGCATTGTGTCTCTTCTCTTCTATGGCTTGTAGCAGGTGCAGTTTAAGTGGATCAATCACATCTGCAGCAGCAACAATACAGATGAGAAATCTGGGCTTTCTAAATGCCATCCCAGGCCAGCGATAATATACTGTGAGTCGTCCCTCGACTACCTGTTTATCTCTCCGTCTCAGATCTTTTGCATTCCACCTGCAATCCCTCAGCCCATAGAAATGACTCCCTGCAGCTAGTGGTGCATGTATGAATACACATAATTGGGTAATTCAGTCTTGGTTTTTATGCTGTCTGTTGACGTTGGCAACTTTTTTATCATTTCTCAGCCATCTGTTTCCAAATAGTTTGTTGTGACTTTAACTATTTCAGTGATAAAACTGACATACTGCTGCACAATGCCATGCAATTTCCACTTCATCCAACCTATAATGCAAGAGATATTACCTTTGTACAGTGCTGCAGGTGTTTGGCTGCCAGTCGCTGACAATCTTACTTGTGATTATTCCTCCTGAATATTTAATGGAACATCACAGCATTCCAGGGAAAATGAAACAGGTTACCTGCAACCTCAAAATTAAAAAAAAAGCGCTGTGACAACATATGATGAACACAATGCTTCAGTCATTTCTGTGTATTTTACTGTTCATTTGTGTTTTCATAGAGATGAGTGAACTGATCCACCAGCTTTGAGGTCCAATTTTGTTTAGGATCATTTGCATTTGGAGCTTATTCGATATTATCAACTGATCTTTTTGAGCCACCATTTTTTTTAAGTTTTTCCTTTTTAAAAACAAACAAACAAAAAAACAAACAAACATAAAAGTAATGATCAGACATAGCACACAAGGTAGATGGGCTAATATCCCCATATACAAAGTATGCTGATTCTCTATTATGTTAATAGAAACATCCCTCAGTATCAAATGATTGTATTTACTGGGGGCACAAAAATAACACAGGCCAACACACATTTGGGTAAACCAGTTCCTGGGTATATTTGACAAACTCATTCCAAAAATCAGCTCTATCAGCTCTAGTTTTTGAGATACAGCATAAATGCCATATATCACTCTTCACTCTGGTCATCTATCAAAAATCAGGATATTTTAATGTAGTGTTTTATTTATCCTTGTACTTTTTATGTGTTTATTTTAATACCTGTAGCATGAAAGAAACACATAAAAAGTAGCCGTGACCTTTACTGTGCTCGATCTGCAAAAATGAAACAATATGAGTGGTGACATTCACACACCTCCTATATGATCATAACTCTAATACAGTTAATAACGTACACTTTAGAATCCATGTTTCCAATGTAAAATTAAAGTTGGAAATACATAAACAATTTCACTATATCTGCTAAATTGCAAGCAAAAACACAAGCTAAATATCAGAGGAAATAGTTGATCAGCAAGATCTTTTAAAAAAACTAGCTATAAAATGATATACATTCGATCATTTCTAAGAAGCTAGAGCGGATAGTCTCGCCAATACAATTTCCTGAATCAGTGCCCCAAATAACCCCAAGAACAGGTCTAAAAAGC
This sequence comes from Staurois parvus, assembly GCF_062004578.1. Lineage (NCBI taxonomy): Eukaryota > Metazoa > Chordata > Amphibia > Anura > Ranidae > Staurois > Staurois parvus. Next base: position 444,145 of record NW_028317998.1, read on the forward strand.
AAGTCACCAAGAAAAAAGATGTTTTTGTTGGGCTGTGTAATGCTTCCCTCTCAAAACATTAGTTTGATGCTGATGGCTCCATGATCTTTTGCTTTTTTCACACTAACTGTACCCCAAAACAGTGGTACAGGGATCAGGGCCCTTAATTTGTAACTCATAATTTGCTAAACGATGCCATTGAGCAGGTAGAGGGTTCCTTTGGATTCCTTAACCCTTAAAGTGGACACAAATTAAATCAAATAAAATGATACTTCCTGACATCTCCATGGCAGCATAGCTGTCAGCACAGCTGGGTTAGCCCCCCCCCCCCCCAGGCTTCCAGGACCTAACTCATAAATTTGAGCCCGCCTCAGCGTTTCTCTTTTTTCCTTCCTTGTGCAGGACCTAGGTGTGCTCCTCTACGTGGATGGTCTAAAGGGCTGGCTGTCTGACCATGCATGTGGGTTTCACCTGGATGCAGTCCCTAGTGTATCGGCTAAATGACCCATAATCCAGGAAGCCCTGCTGCTGGTCCTTGGGGTGGCTTTTATCATGGCTAACAGCCTTGTCTTGGGTCCGCTGAGTCCATGTGAAGTGGGCAGCGGTGTCAGCAGTCTCCCCTGGGCACGCACACCCACGCATTGCCAGTGTTTACAGTTGGATGACAGAGGTTGGGTGAGCTAACTTTAAAAATGCCTTGAATCCAAATTGATGCTACATTGCTAGGTATTGTTGTGCCTTGCTCCCTGCAGCTGCTGTGCATACCCTGAGCTCCTCCAGATGTAGTACTCTGCATAACAGGTGCACAAAGTAATACCTTGTCTGTTCACACATGGCATTAACCTGTTGGTGGCTTTTCATGTTTGCTTTACTGTTGTGCCATTATGCCAACTCCCTCAAAAGACCAGCATTTCCTGAGAAGGTAGAGGAGCTGCCTGTGGATGACTACTGTAGCCAGCATTGCCTGCTGGAATATAGGACATCCTTTTATATTTTGTTTGTGCTCTCCAGTCTCTCAAAAAAGAGGTCTTTATGATGTCAACAATTGCCTTGGATGGTTTGTGAACACTGCAGAATATTATTGTAATCTGCTGCATATTCCTACCTTTTTGTTGCTCTTAACAAAACATTTTCATTATCTCCTGCTCTCTGGTAAAGCAAATCTTGGTTCGTTAACCACCTGGTCAAATTTGGCTGTGATTGGAAGCTGCGGTATCAAGTGAAATCTTGCAGTTGTTAACCCTTCAGGGTTTGTTACTAAGCAAGCTATTTTTTACTGCATTACATTTTTGTTAGCTGCTTTAAGTGGCAGGCAAAACCCTATGAAAGAATTATCTAGTCTGACAATGAGTAGTCTCAGAGCTTTCCCAAGCTAGGCAACCCTTTTCAGACTTTTCAAAAAAGAAGATGCAGATGAACATGACTGTGTGATGAACATATGAACATGAATGTAGGTGTTTTACTCACCCTGTAAAGGGGTTATATGTTCTAGCAATGAGCACTCTAATAGCCTTCCCAGGCAAAACAGCCTCTGCAGACTCTCCAGAGGGGAAGAGACAGGTGAACATGACTGCATGAATACTGCTTTGTTCAAGTAACCAAGGACAAAGATGATGACACCTAATAGGTTGGCATTTGATGCTAATACACTCTAAAGGAATGTTTCCACTCACACTTTGAAAGGGTTATCTGTTCTATCAATGAGCAGTCTCCTAGCCTTCCAGGCAAACAATCCTCCTCAGACTCTTCCAAAAGAAGATTCAGGAGAGCATGACTGTATGAGCCCTGCTGGTTCAAGCAACCAGGGATAAAGAAGTTGACACCTAACAATTTATTACATTCATTGACCATGTGGTCAATACATTCTAAAGAAGTTGCTCCACTCACCTTGTGAAGGGGTCATCTATACTGCCAATGAGCAGTCTCAGAACCTTCTCAGTAAAATCAACCTTGCCAGATTCATCCAAAGAACATGTGGCTTAGGAAGTATTTCAAGTACCTCCAGAGGATGGCTTTACAATTCCCTTATGGTGACTGAATCAAGTCCTCGTTCTACAAGATTGGAGCATGTTGTTGCAGCAGGATGCCAAGGGTATTGAATCACCCCTTTGGTCGGTGTGTCCCTTATGGGATTGGCCAGATACATGACTTTACCATTAGAAGATGCTGTGGCCTTCAAGGACGTACTCAGTAACTGCATTGTTCTTGATCTTGGAAGGTGAAGTCTGAATTAATAGTGGTCAATTTGGCTTCCTATGTCTAGATGAACATCTGTTGAGTTAAAGGAGACTGAAGTACAAGAGTCCGTTTCCATGCTCACTCAAGAGAGGGTAGCTTCTATATTTCTGGCTGGAAGTCAAAGAAAAAGCTAGCACATAATTCCAAGAAGTCAGCGAAGAGCTTCATGTCAAGATGCTTTATGGTATTTTGGGAATTGTGCCATCCATACATGTCTTATGGGCACTTGGTGGTTCCTCTTTGGACATAGGTACAGCTGTGGTGATGGACACATGGTCACTCAAGGTAAGCATTTCAGGACATATTTGGGAGATTTTTCATCCTTCATGTCTCAGATCCAGCAGGTCAGGTAGGCTCAGTTGAACTCTCAAATGCAAATTCAAGAGGCAATCCATCCAGTTCCTTGGGCTTGTGATCACTTCTGAGGGCATCTCTATGGACCCCCAAAAGGTGTCCGCCGCCTTAGTATGGCCCATTCCAGGAGACAGGAAATCAGTGCAGCGCTTTATAGGGTTCGCAAATTTTTATAGGAAATTTTATCAAGGACTTCTCTGGAATCATCGCACCAGTGACACAGCTCACCAGGGAGCATATTCCCTTCAAGTGGACTCCTGAGGCCCAAACAGCCTTTGAGCAATTAAAAACCATGTTCACGTCTGCACCCATCCTGAAGCATCCAGACCCTGCTCTAGCCTTTGTCCTTGAAGTGGACGCTTCGGAAAACGCGGTAGGAGCCATATTGTCACAAAGACAGGGACTCAAGTCCCTTCTGCACCCTGTCGCTTTCTTCTCCCGGAAATTAAGTGTTTCGGAAAGGAATTATGATGTGGGAGACAGAGAGTTACTTGCCATCAAGGCAGCATTGGAAGAATGGCACTACTTACTGGAGGGAGCATCCCATCCTATTCTCATCTTCACAGATCATAAAAACCTAGAGTACCTAAAAATGGCAAAACGCCTCAAACCACGACAAGCAAGATGGGCACTATTTTTCTCTCGCTTCGTCTTCCATCTGACGTACCGTCCTGGATCAAAAAATGGTAAACCTGACGCACTCTCCCATATGTTTCCCGACCCAATTGTGCAGTCTGAACCCGACACGATTTTGCCTGCCAAGGAATTCTTACTTCTCCAGACAGACCTTGTAATGCAAATAAAAGAAGCCGTGGATAATCATCCACCTCCCATAAATATGCACCTGCAATTAAAGGACGGTCTGTACTTCCACAAGCAACAAATCTTTGTGCCCGAAGAACTTCGGACTCTTATTCTCCAGAGATGTCACGACCATCCCTTAGCAGGTCACTTTGGGATTCACAAGACTTCAGATTTGGTCTCTCGCTCTTTCTGGTGGCCAAATGCAGTAAAGGAATGCCAGGACTATGTGAGATCTTGCAGAGTCTGCCTGAGGAACAAGTCTGATAAAGCCAAGTCTTGCGGCCTGTTGGAATCCTTGCCCGAACCGGAAAAACTTTAGAGTATGATCTCCATGGACTTTATTGTTGAACTGCCACCATCTGAGGGATTCACCACTATTTTTGTAGTAATTGATTGCCTGTCCAAGATGGCCCACTTCATTCCTTTGAAAGGGACTCCTTCTGCCACGGACACTGCCTCTGCTTTCATCAAGGAGATCGTAAGACTACATGACGTTCCCCTGAATATTGTGTCTGATCGAGGAGTGCAGTTCACATCCAAATTTTGGAAAGCTCTGTGTGAGGCATTAGAGATCGAGTTACGCTTTTCCTCTGTTTATCACCCACAAACAAATGGACAAACAGAAAGGACAAACCAAACTCTGGAGCAATATCTCCGATGCTTCTCCTCCTATTCACAGGATGACTGGGCATCACTCCTTCCATTAGCGGAATTTGCGTACAATAATTCCATCCATTTCGCAACCAAGCAATCTCCCTTTTACTCTAACTACAGATACCATCCCTCCTTTCTTCCGGAAATACCAGTGGAGGCGGCTGTTCCGGCAATACAAGAGAGGATGGAGTTCCTCAGGAGGAATGGCAAAGTATTACAGAAGACGATTTCTGAAGCTCAGGTGAGCAACAAGACATTTTTTGACAGTTAGAAAAGGGGCAACTTGAAACTGAAACAAGGGGATAAAGTCTGGCTATCCACGGCTAATCTGAAATTAAGTTGTCCGTCAAGGAAGCTTGGTCCAAGATACCTGGGACCATTTACCATCAAGAGAAAGGTGAACCCTGTGGCTTTTGAATTGGAATTACCTGCTAACATGAAGATTCACCCGGTATTCCACTGCTCCTTGTTAAAACCACATATCCCAAGTGGGTTTCCCAACTGGAATTTGGAGGCGCCTGCTCCACTGCTGGTTGAGGGAAATGAAGAATACGAGGTTGAGGCTATCTTGAATTGTAAGAAGAGGGGCGGACAGACCTAGTTCCTCATCAAATGGAAAGGTTATGGACCAGAGGATGACTCCTGGGAACCATGGTGGCTGGTGGTGCAGTAAGACACCAGCAAAGTAGGAGTTAAGAACTGAATTTCAGACTCCCCTAGCCTTCAGTGACCTCATACAGGGTGGACCTGTGCTGGTGTTAGACAGCACAATGACTGTGGCCTACATCCAGAAACAAGGGGGCACTTAGTGTCTCCTTCCTGAAGGAGGTTTCTCTGATTCTAGAGTTGGCCCAAGTCAATATCCTGCAGCTATCTGCTGCCTATGTGCCCATTTGGAAGAATCTTCAGGCAAACAATTTGTTCTGGACAATCCTGGACAACAATGAATGGCGCAGACTGCTACAAGTCTTTTTCAAGAACTAACTGGCTTGGTAATCTCTTCCAGAGGTAGACCTGTTCACATCTGCAGTCAACACCAAGTTGCTTTCTATTCCAGGGTCCAGCATCCACAAGCAATCAGGGTGGAGGTGCTGATCGCAGAGTGGATCTCCAGGATAGCTTATGCCTTTCTGTCTCTCCCTGTGATTCGCAGCTTCCTGCTGAGATTGTGTCAGGGGAAAGTGATAGTTCTAGTGATGATCCCAGATTGGTTAAAGGGGCCTTGGTACCATCTACCCCTCCTAATGAGTGCCAAGGATCCACTCACTCTGCCAGTAAGATTGGATTCTCCAATGTCCCATTAGTCCAAACACCTGACAGGCTCAAGCTCATGACTTGGGTCTTGAGAGGCAGAGGCTAATAGATCTCAGGGGCTCTCTAAAGGTTGTTAATACTCTTATGAAAGCAAAACAGAACAGCACTAACAGTGCCTATAGTAGAATATGACATAAATTCACAGGATTGCTGCTGATCAAGGTTTTACACTGGTCTCTTCACAAGTCTATCACATCCTGAAGCTTATGTAGGTGGGGATTGATTTAGGTTTAAGCATAAGTATGCTATGGGACCACATTTCAGCTATCTCTGCTTTCACTGGCATACAGTGGGCATCCAACACTCAGTTATACTGTCCTTCAAGCTGCAACTTGGTTGAAACCTACGTAAGGGATTGTTTGTGAAGTGGGATCTCCCATTGGTGTTGGACTTGTTTGCATCAGATGCTTTCAATTAAAGTGGCCCCTTGTGATACTTCTCGCTGAAAACTTCTTTCCTGGTGGCAATTACATCAACCAGAAGAGTGTCCGTATTAGTGGCCCTGGGGTTTAAAGAACCCTTTCTTACTTTCATCCCAGATAGGGAGGTTCTCATACTGATGTTCAAGATTGTGCCTAAGTGGCCTTCATATCACATGAAAAGTTGTCCTTCCTATGCCCCTTTTGGGGAGTACCCAAGAAGTTAGCCCATTAGTTGTGGGTCAAGCTTTAAAATTTAATATTAAGGCAACATCTGGCATCAGAATGTCGAAGCACTTTTTTCTCATTCCTGGTGGAGCGCAGAATAATTTCAAGGCTTCCAACAAGATCATTGCCTCCTGATTGGTGAAGCTCTTCTCCTTGGCCTACACGTTGAAAGGGTTGGCTGTGCCAGGGGGATCACTTCACTCTTCACCTGAAGGGTCTTGACCTTGTGAGTGGCAGCAGGCTAAGTGTTCCCAGACATTATCTGCAAAGCAGCTATCTGGGGGTCAATATATACGTTCATTACTGTATAGAAGCAGTCTTAATGACAGTGAGTTTGGCAGAGGCATTCTGGCTTTTAGCTGGAATTGAGGAGTGTGTAGCATTATCCTTCCCCTTTTTTTGGCTAGTTAGTTCCCAGCTGTAATGACATGGAGCTGTCAAGAAAACAGAAAATCAAATGACAAATACTTACCGTAATGTACCTTTCCTGACAGGTTCCATGTAAGCACAATATCTACCCAGCTTGGTAGGACTAGTTACAGAACACTGAGGCTGCAGGTGGGCTCAGATTTATGAGTTAGGTCCTGGAAGCATGGGGGGCGGGGCCCTTACCCAGCTGGGATGACATGGAGCTTGACAGGAAAGGAAAATTACGGTAAATATCTGTCATTCAATTTTCTGTTTTATAACATTATCTTAAATTTAAATACAGACAGCTCCCCTTGTTTACCAGTATATTAAAAAGTTTAAACTGATCCCAAAGTTACCCAGTCTTTTTTGCCATCATTGCAGAACTGACAAATCCTATATAAGATCAAATCTGGGATAACTTCTACAGAATTAACAAAACATAAGAAGATTTATTATAGCAGCTAGAGTGTTTAATTTTGGGGAACACCCAAACACCCTGCTCATAATTTCAGTCATTTACTAGGAAGCATTACATACTGTACTCTGAAGGGCATGCAGACATTATTACCACAGCAAGAATCCTGCATGCTTGCACTCCTCTTTATTTTGGCATACCAGTATGTACCTCTGAAGTGTGGAATTTTAGTCCATTAGTATAAAGGTACATGTTTTAAAATTATTTTTATAATCCTTAAATGTAAACTTCACATTTCTCAAGATCCCTATGTGATACAGTCATTCTGGGTCTATAATAATCACCAAAAGTTTTCAGGAAGCAAAACGTTTGAAATATTGTCTCACATTTATTGCCAGAGACAATACTCAACAGCAGACAGAAGCAAACAATAACACTGAGTTTAGGAATATCCTTAGGAAAGCAGAACTATCAATCCATGCTCAGGCTGACTACAGCCTGTCAGCACTAAATTTAGACTAGAACTGCACTGCTTAGGGCAGAATTGCTACACATGATTAGGAATGAGCTTCATGACAAACTATGCATGTTTGAGATTTGTGGAACAGGCAACCTAACTTGCCAGATTTTGTCTTTTTGCCTGCACAAACCTCTGGCTGATAGTGTAGCAGGAAGTCATTGATTTAATAATGGTATTACTACTGCCACTAAATGACTACTTCCCACTGTGCTGCCTATGTCCTAGCACCAAAGGCTACTAGAAAAGCTGGCTGTCTGGGTCCCAGCAATAAATGTCATCAGCATGCACACAGTCATTGGTTGTTATGTGCATAATAACAAAAGAAAAAAAAAACTAGATGGATTTCTCCCTGAAAATGCATACCAGACCCTTATATTTGATGAAGGTCTGTTACGGATTTTAAATAGGTGTACCACACAAAAATGTTTTTGAAAAAATCAATACCAGACCATTATCTAAGCATGCAGCCTGGCTAGCCAGAAAAGAGGAGATAGCAAGCATGCGTCTCTCCATGAACCGTACCAGGTCACATGTCCTGAGTATGGGGTGGGTACCTTGCCCCCATGGTGATGAGGACAACAGTATCTTTTCCACATTCCTGCCCAATGGGTGTTCAAATCAGGAGGAGGAATACAAGGATCTGGAAGCCCCTTTTAAAACAAAGTAGCTTTCAGGTATCTGCCCCTCTCCATGGGAATGAGGTACATGGAACCTGTAATGATCCACCTGGCGGTACCTCTGGCAACCCACCGGACAGGATTTCCCAGAGCACGGAGTCTAAGTCCCGGTCTGCTTGTTCACCAGGGCCCCTGATGGTGGGGATGGACTTGGAGCAGACCAGGACCAGGTCGCGGCCTTTGAGTACACCCACCCGTGGTAGAGGGATCCGCTGCAGATATCTACAAGATGAGAGCCTGATGTGAAGAGGCGGAAGGGCCCGAGCAGGATGGATGGATGGATTCATGGTCTGACAGGCCGGGTCGGTTACCGTGGGAGCAGCGCGGTACAAGGCGGCAGGCCGAGGATAGTCGGGTCACACGCAGGGTCAGTACAAAAAGTTCAGATCCAATAGAGGGCATCCAAGAGAGAGGTCAGGCAAGCCAGGGGTCAGAGCAGGAGAATACAGCATAGTCAGGGGCAATCCGGGTCAGCAACGATCCAATATCAACAAATACAGAAGCAGGGAAACACAGGATAGACCAAACAGCAACCAGTGTCAGCGCAGGGCGGTTTTAAATACAGCGCCCCGCGCAGTCATTGGTGCTAGGCGCGCACCAGCGGCCCCCAGTGCGCATGCGTGAGTTAGTCTCTGCCGCAGTCGGCCAGGACCTAGCACCCGCAGCCCAGCGCGAGCCGGCAAACTGCACATGCGCTGGACCGAACGCCGCAGCGGTCCCTGACAGAACCCCTGTTTACTCATTCACAAAAAAAGACGATGAAATAAACAGCAATTGTTTGACAATAGCCTTTTAATGAAAAATAGCATTGTTCTGTTTTTAAACAAATCAGCCAGAGATTCTCTTCATTTACAACACATGTCAAACACAAAGCCCATCGGCCATTTGCAGCCCACCAGGCCATTTCATATGGCCCTCGCACCAAGGGCTCTTTTTCAGCTGCAGTGTGGAGGAACTCTGTTCCACCACCTCTGGCTCTCACCGATTGCTACCTGCCCTGCACTCTATTGAGGAGGGGTGTAAGTGAGATGTGGACAGCCTGTGAAAGAGGCCTGAACCCTGCATACTGTGCATAGTACACCCCTAAACCTGCACTCCGTATGTAATGCTCTCCTCAACCCTGCACTCTGTACACAGCACACTCCTAAACCCTGCCTTCTGTACATGGTGCATTTCTTTTGAGATCCTCCCATGCGGGGGGGTCTCGTGGTTGAGTTCCTGCACTTATCCTCTGAGTAAAAGCCCAGGATACACACAAACACATATATATATATATATATATATATATATATATATATATATATATATATATATATATATATATAGTCTTGCAGATACACACAGCCCTTTTAGGGCAACCATAATGCTGATACGGCCCCTGATGAAATTGAGTTTGACACCCCGATCATATTCTAGTAGGGGTCTAGTGTGGATTTTAAGAGGAACTCCATGCAAAAAAAACCAAATAAACAAAAAAAAATGGTGTGGGGTCCCCACATAATTGTTTTGTTATTGGTCCCCTTTAAAATCTATCCCAGACCCTCATCAAGGATAAGGTCACATTCACGCTCGCCAATGGGCCAGGCACCAGTCGCATGTGAGGACCATAGCGGGGTTCCTGGTGATTAGCTGCAGGAAGAAGCTCCATTAGTAATGGTAGGCTGCTGGCTCCTGCAGCTATTCACGGCCGCATTCATGTAATCGCTCATTCAGCAATCACCTGCAAGGGATTTCTGCCTCCAGGGCTGATTAGCTGCCTCCTTCATCTAATCCCAGGGAACACCCACTGGGATTCTTGCATGTAATTGGTGTCAGGCCTATTCGCAAGTGTAAAGGGTCGGTCTGGTAGAGATGAAGAGAATCTCTGCTTTGTTTAAAACAGAGTGAAGCAGCAAGGAAATTGTAATGTCACTTTTGCATACAGGTGTAGCACTTCATAGGCAAGTTTAAGGCATCCCTAAGCATGTTATCTAAATTAATTGTTGCTGACCACCCTACAGCAGCTTTACCTGCTACAGGGCTGCTGCTCTGTGCAGAATCATGTATATAGACGTGATTCTGCACTTCTGGGTAGGGGGTGCTTGCGCCCACAGTGCACCGCTTCTGTGTGGGTGCCTGCCAATGGGTGAGCAGCGAGGAGACACACTGGACAGAGCTCTGCATATGTAAATAATGCAGAACTCTGTCCTGTCAGTGGCGATGTGCTGGATTTTGTTTCCCTGCAAAAGCAGGGAATAAAATCCAGCACATTCCTTAGTAAAAGCACCTGAAAGTAAACACCAAAACACTGGTTACCCCTTCCCAGCCAGTGCCATTAGTACAGTGACAGTGCATATTTTTAGCATTGATCACTGTATTAGTGTCACTGGTTCCCACAAGGTGTCAGTTAGTGTCAGATTGTCTGACGCAATATCGCAGTCCTGCTATAAGTCGCTGTTCACCGCTATTACTAGTATAAAAATAAACAAATAAAAATTCCAGTATATACAGTATACCATAATTTGTGGACAATATAACTGTGCAAACCAGTCAATATTCACTTATTGGGATAGTTTTACCAAAAATGTGTAGCAAAATATATAGTGGCTTAAAATTATGAAGAAATTTGAGTTTTTTAAATTTTTTTATTAGATGTGTTTTAAGGCAGAATGTAAAAAAATTATGTTTTTTTTCAAAATTGTCAGTCTTTTATAGTTTATAGCGCAAAAAATTAAAAACCCAGAGGTGATCAAATACCACCAAAAGAAAGCTTTATTTGCGGAGAAAAATGACAATTTAATTTATGTACAGCATTGCATGACAGTGCAATTGTCTGTTAAAGTAACACAGTGCCGCACAGCAAAAAATGGCCTGGTCATGAAGGGGAGTAAATCTTCTGGAGGTCAAGTGGATAGTATGCAAGTTATATCATGTGAAAATATACTTCACAATGGTCCAATATTGCTGGATGCAGTTACTGTGAGGTCAATATCAGCAGATAGTTTTTATATCATGAAGACACCTTTTGCCAACCATGATGCAGTTGTGCCTAACAAAAAAACCCAAACCATCAGACAAGTTATTTGTAGTGATGAACTATGAACACGTATATTTTTGGTAGCTTTTGATGTCACACAATATGCTCTTTTTTCCTCCTGCTCTAACAGAAGATCTAACATCAGCAGAATAGAAAACAATGTCATCCCTAATAGGAAGTCATCTGAGAGAAGGTCTTCACCTCTTCACTGTAGGCACAGCCCTGATATTGAAGAATGTAAGTGATATTTAGAAAACAGATGTCCTTTATTTGTCAGCAGATGTAACATATCCACAGCCAGCTTTTAGCAATATCTGTGACACATAGAAGTCTATTTATAAAAAAAAATTTGCATACCTATTTGTTCAGCACAACTATACTGGGAATTAGAAAGATTAAATTAGATGTTAGTAGTAATGTTTATTTGCTAATTCCTCCTACTGGTTGATTCTTTGAGCTGTTCACACATAGTAACACAGTTCACATGGTGAAAGACTTAAAGCATAAATAAAGTCAAACATATTTTAAACAAAAATTACACATATGCTTCGTTTCAATTCTTTCATTCTGTTTCTTTGAATTTTTGTCCCCGTAAATACTCTAGAATTGTTCCAGAGATTCCAGTCTGCATCCATTTTCTATATGCCTGTGTCTACAATTCATTCCGCTCTCTCAGTATCTCCCATTGTAGTCACACATTCAAATGCACTAGGAGCAGAGAGTGTAAGTGATGACGAGTGATGAACCTGAGTAAAAGAGCACATCCCTGACATCCCTTTAGACAAGCATATTCCTCTATGCTGGTCACTGGATGGTGCCATCTTTAGCTGTGCTGTAAGAAAAAATATTTAAACAATAATAATATGTTGTTTTATGTCAATGATTAATTTTTTTATTAATTCCTAACAAAATAAACATGAATTTAGTTCTCCTTTAGTGCTTCTACATGTAATGCATTTCCAATACAGTACATGGATCCAAGTTCATTTTTGTAAGTAAAGCGTGTTAATCAGTGTTGCAGTGGAACTCCACGTAAACACAATGGTGTATTTAGGCTTTGTGCTGCCCTAGACAACACAAAAATTGTGTGCTCCCCCAATGAGAGAGTTCAATGAGTGTGTGTGTATACATAATTATCTCTCTCCTCTCTCTCTCACTCTTCTCTCTCACTCTTCTCTCTCTCTCTAGTCCCTCTCTCTCTCTTCCCTCTCCCCTCTCTTCCCTCTCCCCTCTCACTCGTCCCTCTCACTCGTCCCTCTCACTCGTCCCTCTCACTCGTCCCTCTCTTCTCTTCTATCTCACTCTTCCCTCTCTCTCACTCTTCCCTCTCTCTCACTCTTCCCTCTCTCTCACTCTTCCCTCTCTCTCACTCTTCCCTTTCTCTCTACTCTCTCTCTTCCCTCTATCTCTCCCCCTCTCTCTTCTCTCTCTCTTTCTATTCCCTCTCTCTCTCTCTTCCCTCTCACCTGTCACATACCTGGATAGTGGAGGAGAGTAGTCAGGTCACAGGCCAGGTCAGCAACGGAAGATCAATCAGACAGGGGCAGAGAATAATCCAAGGCAAGCCAGAGGTCAGGGCAGGCAGCAATCAAACGGACATCAATAAACAATCAGGGAACACGAGCAGGGAAAAGACCATATGGCAGTGGGACAACTACTGCAGCTAGTTTAAATAGCCCTTTTGGTGCCAGCATTAGTGACAGGCGCACGCCTGTATGCGTGAGTGTGCGCGTGCATGCCTTTGACCAAGTGCCTGCACATCTGTTTGGTTCGTAAGGACTCTGCTATTTGTGCGCCGTAAAACTTCACCTGCACTATGGGCAGGCCTTTCTTGACATCACCTCTCCCCTACTAGCACATATTCCCCCCCATTCTGCCTAGCAAATACTACCCACCCCTTCCCAAAATCCCCATTATACTTCCTAGAAAAAGTGGAGAGGAAAGAGCCAGGAGGAGGTGAGTTGTGTTCTCTGGGCTCTCCCTCTTGTTGTCCATCCACCACATGAGACAGGATCACTAATAGATCATATGGGACTGCACACACACGTATGCACAGTATGATTACCACCCCTACCTCCTCCAAGGGCTGCTCATCTCCAGGCAGCAGGAAATGTGGGCAGAAGGCGGTAATCATACTGTGTGTGCAGTCTGTCCCATACAATCTATCAGTGATCCTGTATTATATGCTGGATGGACGACAGGAGGGAGAGCCCAGAGAACACAACACAGCTCACCTGCTCCAGGCTGTTTCCTCTCCACCACTTCTCCTCTCCAGCAGAAAGCCGGCAGGAGGGAGAGGGGGAGAAACTGTCTTTCAGCCGCTGGAGGGAGAGATACACAGGGCATCATTCAGCAACTTCCCTACCACACCACACTGATCCTCCTGCTGTCTGCGCCCCCTACAGGAGAACCGGTGGTACCCCTCTGATGGTGGCCCTGCATGGCTCTGTCCGCCGGTGCTCACCCGGCCCCTTTTTCCGGGGGCGGTGCTGCCCGCTAAAAATTGCCGCCCTAGGCAAATGCCTTGTTTGCCTCGTGGTAGATACACAGCTGGGCAAACAGCTAAATATACTGTTATAATACATACTATATACAGTATATGTTTAGTGTTTTACCTGTAAAACATTTTAATTTTGACCAGCCTTTGTGTAATACACATTATTCTGCTTGTCAGTATGATCACTCTACTGCTTTAGGTCTCACTCACATGGTATCTAAAACATTGCATTTAGATGCATACATTGTATAGTTTTGTGCACGTCTAAACGCAACCTTTTAGGAATCAATTGGTCCATACACACAGCCCGTGCTGGATTTATAAGAGGGCAAAAGGGACAACCGCCTTGGGCCCCCCTGACTGAAGGGACCCCCTCTATGAAAACCTATATTAAAAAGTATATATAATCATAATAATAATAATAATAATAAAATGTACAATAAAAATGTGTTTATTAAATGTATCTTGGGAAGTAATATTTTGAGGGCATCATCTGTAAAAGTGTTTGCTCTGGACTAGTACATTGTATTGTGTTTGAAAATTAATTTTGGAGGCTCAAGCGAACCACGTTCTGTGTGTGTGTGCATGCATGACCTCAAAATGTCACTGTGCCATGCATTTTAAATACGTGTCAATGCCCTTGAGAATGTAAACCAACTCTCTGTATATGGGACCCCCCAAACCTGAAGTGCCTCGGGCCCCCCAAGTCCTAAATCTGGCCCTGCACCCAGTTGCATCTACAAACTAAAATGTGCACTGCATTTAGCAGCAAACAAAAAAGTAGGACACCTACAGTATGTGTCTGGGGTGTTTAAGTGTGTAACACAATGTAATACATGGTCTGCTAAGTATGTAATCAAATTCACTTTATTTACAGGTGTGCTTACGCGTTTAAGTGTGCTACAGAGTGCCTTTAATTAAAAAAACATGTCTGTAAATAACAAGTGCACATAAGAGCATGTAAATACACACTACCATTAATTTGTCCAAAGAACAAAAATCTGGTTTACTTATCTTTCTGCACATACTTGGATATTCAAAGTGCTCAGGAATTTATTTTCACATGATTGAATAATTGAGTGAACATTTTCAACTTGTTTAATAAATCAGCCTCAATGTCTTTGTTCCATGTGTTTCAATGTCACTACTGCACAAATAATCCCGTATACATTTCAGCAATATAATCATCATTATCCTTTCAAGTATGTTTTCTTATTAAATGAATACTTAATGGTGAGTAGCATATCAAGGTATTGTCTATTTTTTCATCAGAAATGCAGAAAACAGATTTCTATCGCATATGATACAGAGAACAAAGGCACTGTTAAGCTGCCACCATGTGCTCTTATCAAATGATTTTGAGTCTTGGGTTCTTCAGAGCAGATGATAATTGTATGAGTGTCTGCTAAGTACAGTATTTTATTATTATTTCAAGGAAAAGGAGATGTCAGTCAGAATAACCTCATTTGCATTTCCCTTTTACAGATACAAAAGTGGCATCTCAAAGGAGACTCACAAATATCAAATAAATGAAATTTTTCTGTGTGTACTTTAAAGAATACATTGTTGTTTTTTCTTTGCAGAATTTTGAATATAAAACAATTTAGTAGCCATTGATCCCTTTAGGGTAATGTCACCTTCTTGAAAAGGCATAGCAACAAGCTAAACAGGTATTTCTTAGAATATAGTGTTTTATAGTTCTAGAAGTGGACCATATATATAGGCAACAGGCATAGCACATAACAGTCAAGTTTTGTGGGACCTTAACCATTGCCTGGACCAAGAGCAATGATTAATGGAGATATTTGCCTCTCATTGATCAGGGTATGGGAAAGTCTGGATCCACAATCTTCTTTGCACACCAGAGACAGCAGTACATGTATGGATAGGGCCCTTTTTAATGCCTATGATGGATGATGTTTGGATGGATTTGAGAAGTCTCAATAATTCAAAATGAAGTGCAATTGCAAATTGCAAATAACTGTAAACTGTTGCCAAAGCAATGGTCTCATTTCAGTAAACTTTTGTTGGAATATATAGAGTACTGTAGGTCTATTTTGCTGTTATCGGTTAAATAAAATGAAAAAGGTGGTTTTCTTCTAAATTTTTTCAATGCCATGTAATGTGGTGACAGTGCTATACAGTTAAGTAATATGGAGAGCCCAAGATCACCAGCCAACCACTTGCAAAAGTAAATAGCTTTTCTTGTAAACAAAAAAAAATCTTTCAACAAAACAAACGAAAAAAAAACCAGTTCATATTTCTGGTATGATGAGAATAAACTCTCGCTCACCCCCAGTACTCCAATTCCACTCCAGGGTTTAGGTTCCTGTCTGTTGCAAAGGCCGCAGGAGTTTAGCGAACAGAATCTCAGTTAACAGACAGTTCACACTTGCTCATAGCTGTGAAGCATTTCCCTCCATCTCACAGACACCTGCATGCTGTTTCCTGCTCCTTTTCTAGACTCTACTGCAGACAGGTTAACCCTGTTGAGACCAAAGTCCCTGTATGTGAGTATAACCTGCGCAGAGGACTGATCAATTAAACTGGCTGCTGCTAGCAAAATCACACATGTGTACCGGTGAACAAATGTGAGTGCAAACATAAAAATTGCTGCGCTGCCTCTAGCAAAAAATACTTGAAATAAATAAATGAACTCCCTACTACATAAAGGATCCCTACAAATGTGCATATTCTACAACGCCCTGTGGGCTGACAATGATATTCCTCCTCCCCAGTGACTAAACCATAAATAAACCAATAGGTAAGTTCAACGTGCTTAAACGACAATAGTGCTGAAAATAGCACATATACAATGCCATCAAACTGTGTATACAATGAAATATACCCAATCATTGCGCAAACATATGAAATCCCAATAATTGTGCAAACATATGAAAGTTCCAAAAAATTAAAGTTCCAAAAAAATCCCAAAGAAACCCCCATCCGCATCCAATATGAATACACTAGTAAATCTTCAAATCCATTGCAATTCTCTTTGCGAAGTGCTCCAGTTAGTGCTCCCCCTCCAGAGCCCCACTCACCACAGATAATTGACTACCTGGAATGGTAGGTCCGCATACCGCATAAGATGTTGCAGCGCTCTCCTACAGGAAAGTTGGCCATCTGTATGGTCTTGATACCTCTATATGCTGATGCCAGACTTCATAGTGGAAATACCTCTAGACCAATCGTTTGCAACAAAACTCCTCCAGAACATCCACAATACTCCTCCACCACCGTAAAAACATCAAAGGGAAACTTCCATAGCGTAACACCATATTTATTAGGTAAAAAATGCTTAAAATTGCACTTACATAAAAAACGTGTATGCCACTTTAAATCCCAACACAGAGCAATTCCTTCTCAGAGGACAAGTGTAGCGCTAGCAAGCTCCTCCCTACGCGTTTTATCATATGACATCATCAGGGTAGGAGGCTTTTTACAATCCAAAGTCTCTTTGGGCCTCGCAGTCCCAAATGAGAGCTATCCAATCCAGAGAGTACAGTAAATCAGTCCAACCAGACTAACCTGGAAACCCTCACCTTGCTAGGATGAGAACTCCTGAAAAATGTCTCCTGAATGCTCCTGAATGCACCACAACCCAAATCATGGGGAAATATATTTCTTGTCCAGGACCCATCCCTGGCTTCCTGTACAGGCTCTACCAATAAGTTGTTGCCTTTGGTGTGCCTGTAAATGTGAAAAAAAGTATACTTCATATATTAAAAATTATATTATTACAGGTATTAACCTCATACAGTAACCAGCATACAATATTTTTCCTTAGAGTAGGTCCTTATTTAAAGGCTAAGTGCACCTTTTGTAAAAAAAAATACTAATAATAATAAAGGCACATATTTTTGCAGGTAAAAATGGGCATTCATTACTTTTTTTGCATTGCAACCTGTAAAGCATTGCACCCACGATCAGCAGATCGTGAGTGCAATGCCAGGATCCTTCAGACTCTCAGAAAGCTGTCCACCCATACCTCCCGTAAGGGCAGGCAGTTAGTGAATGGCAGGAAGAGTCAATTAACTACAAGAGCGCTCGACAGCACCTTTGTAGTTCATTGAAAACTACAATTCGTCAGCTGCCACGACAAATGTGAATAAATGATATGGCCATGTGGGCAGAGCTCTGCACAAATGTGAAGTTTTTGAATTGTGATAACGGGTGCAGGGAGAAAAACCTGTCACGGGGGAGGGGGGCTGATGACGGGAAGTAGGTGCATAGGAGCATGTTACATATTCCACCCTAAGTATGATATCAGGCCAGTAATGGCACTTCCTGCTTCACACTGACAACATTAAGTCAATGTCTCTCATTTAGCAGCAGTGTTGGCGTGTGCACGTCTCTACTTGGTGTATGGTCTACTTATCAGGTCTGTGCATTTCCCCTGCTGACCAGATAGGAAGTCCAAAATTCAACTGAAGCAGCATGTTAGGCAGACTGACAACTGGTAATTTAAAGGCAATACCTTAGGAAACTTTACAACAAATTCACAAAACAATTAAGAAAACCGTATACAGTGAGACACTGGGGATGATTTACTAAAACTGGAGAGTGCCAAATCTGGTGCAGCTGTGCATGATAGCCAATCAACTTCTAGCTTCAGCTTGTTCGATCAAGCTTTGAAAAAATCAGAAGAAAACAACAAAACTGGAGGCTGTTGGTTTCTATGCAGATCTGCACCAGATTCTTTGCTCTCCAGTTTTAGTAAATCAACCCCATTGTGTCAATTTAGCAGATTTTGGATGTAGTAATATGTACATTTTAAAGCCGAACTCCACCCCCAACTGCCACTCGATTCAAAACTTTGAAAACACATTTTGGAGTTTGTGACGAACTGTCCCTTTGTGATAACATTTTGCCCTTTCTGTTCCAGTTTTCTCCCCTTGGTAAAGCTGTATATTTCACAGACATTCTACACTGTTTGTTTAGGGAAATGTGACCTTGTAGTCTTTCACTTCTAATAGAGTTCATACTGTATTGTTGGTTTTAGGGTTTTGTTGTGGGTGGGGAAAACCCAGTGCCAGGCTGTCTTGTGGGTGTGAAGTTGTGTATATACTGCGCTGTGTTTAATAAATAGTCATTCATTTTCACCCTACACAAAGTTCCGACTTGTGGTTTTGGAGAGCAGGGAAGGGAGTGTTTTGAGCTCTAATACCTGCCTTGGCAGAGCACTGGAAGCCTTGCTGGAAAAGGGGACCATTGGCTGAGATGCACTGCCCCGCATGAGGAAGCCCAGGCGGATTGGTTCCGCCACAGAGTTTTTCCTGATAGGTTTCCTTTAAAATATATTTTGATAAATGTCAACATTTTAGGTTATCAAGAAAGACGAAATTTAAAATGGAGTTGTTAGAGTGGGATGTCATATTTACTGTCCAGTCCAGTCATTTTGCCACCTAATTTTTTCATAGAGCAATAAGCAATGTTTTGACAACTCACCCTATTTGTGACATTAGATGGTTGTTCACTGGCTGCTACATCCCCCTGGTGCACGTTCATCATATTATAAATAGGGCAAATGTTACAGTGACACACCAAGCAAATGATGTCAAATGTCACTAAAGTGAATAGCAGTAAATTATTCCTCTGATGAATTTTATTAGTGAGTCTTTTATAAATATACTCCTAAACTACCAGGCTTTGCCCTTCCTCATGAACTGTATAATAAAACACATGACAAACTAACAACATTATAGTGTATGTAAACCTTAAATGAGAAGTACAGTCAAAGCTCTTTTGGCTGTACTTCTCCTGTGGATCACAGGAGTGCACTTCGTTCTGCACTCCTGTGACCTGTTTTCAGCTGACGTCACTCAGTCCAGGCTAGGGTAAGATCCCGACTTGGGATCCACCCAAAGTCTGGAGCGGCACCTGGCTCAGCCTCTCAGCAATCCGCACAGGCCAGTGCTCCAGCGAGCACGGAGGGGGGGGCAGAGCAGACAGCACTCTACTCAGAGTGGCTGTGAGAACTCAGCAATCAGCAGTCATGAGATCGCTGATTTCTCACACTTAGAGCTAGTGGGGAACAGATGCTGCATCCACCATGGTAAGCATAGTTTTGAGGAAAAGATAAACCCCATACTTCTCTTTTAAATCTATTTTTCAGTATATATGGCACGATAAATCACTGTATACAGTTTCATTGGAAAATAATTTTTTGCCAATGTGTTGCAAAGTTTTTTCATGTAAAATCTAGCAGCGTTGTCATCCTACTGCGTTTCCTCAGTTAAAGTGGAGTTTCAGACATTTTTGTGTTTATTAAAAGTCAGCAGCTACAAAAACTGTAGCTGCTGACTTTTAATAAACACACACTTTCTTGTCCCGGGGTCCAGCAATGTACTCAACCACTCAGTCCCTTCTCTCCTTCTGTCCTCCATGGCGCCAGCATCTCTACTGTGGGCACCAGGCTGTGACAGCTTGCGGCTTCACAGCCTGATGGCCACTGCATATGTGAGAGTCACGCTGCACCTCCTGATTGGTCCAGCAGTCTCCTGCGACCTGTGAAAGTTCCCAGGAGATTGCAGGAGCAAGGAGGGGGCTGAACGTCTGGCTCACTTCGCCAAAGCTAACTGAGTAGGAAGTGGGAGCGGGTACCTGTCAAAAACAGGTACCCGCTCCCCCCAAAAAGGTGCCAAATATGGCAGTGGAGGGCAAATAAGTGGAGCTTCCACTTTTGAGTGGAACTTTGCTTTAACTATTGGGTTGTCTCTCTGATAGATCTGATAGACAGCCCAACAGCTGACTGAAGGAGCTTGCATGGCACGGTGACAACTCTGCTACAAATTACAAGGCAGTGGCTTAGCATTTTTGAGATTGCAGCAGGAAGTGCTGTTACTGTCAAGATCTCCAGGTAAGAAACTTTGCAACAGATTCCCCAAAAATCATTTGCTTAAAAAAAAAAATTGTATACAGTGAAACATGATGCCAGACATATTGGAAATGGATTTTGGATGTGCATGCACTGTGCTTTGTTCTCATATGATGTTGGTTATGTAGAGATGAGTTTCAGATTAGATACAAGCACAGGTTTGGGCATTTTAATTTTTTAAACAGTAAAACACAAACAGCCATATGTTATCTTTCCATGATTAGGTAAATCAAAATATCAAAGTAACAAACTAGGCCTCTGTATAATTTCAATTAACATACACGTGCTTACGAAAACAACAACAAAATAAAAACTCTCCCTCTTATCTTTTTGTACCTCAACATGATAGGCTATAAGACATTCATTGCAACTTAGTAATTCTTGCTACTACACTTCAACATAATTGATAGTGGTCAAGGAGACATTAACACCTCTTTATATTTTGCACCAGAACCAAGGTTCTAATAGCTTTAATTTAGAGCAGGGGTCTCCAAACTTTCTAAACATAGGGCCAGCTTACTGTCCATCAGGCTTTCAGGGGGCCGGACTGTGGCCATTCGGAGTAGAAATTGTCCTGGCATCAGTGGGAGTAAACAATGCATCTTTGTAATTATGGGGCAGAATAGTGCCCCTTCATTGGTGTAAGTGGGAGGAATAGTTATCGGTTGTTCGTGTCAGTGGGAGGAACAAAACCTCATCATTAGTGTCAGTTTGAGGAATGGTGTCCTATTGTGTCAGTGGGGAGGAAAAGTGCCCCATCAATGGTGTCAGTGGGAGGAATAGTGCCCCATCATTTGTATCAGTGGGAGGAATAGTGCCCCATCATTTGTATCAGTGGGAGGAATAGTGCCCCATAGTTGGTGTCAATTGGAGAAATAGTGCCTCATTGTTGATGCCAGTAGCAGTAATTATGCCCCATTGTTGGTGGGAGGAAAGGATTAGTGTCTTGTATCAGTGGGAGGAAAGTCCCCCGAGGGCCAGATAAAGGTAAGCAAAGGGCCACATCCGGCCCCCGGGCTACAGTTTGGAGACCACTGATTTAGAGTATCCCTATGTTGGTATCAAACACTCATTAAGAAGGGTCAGATTGACAGGGGCTCCAGTCCTCTAATATAGGTGGATATGGAAATGCCCACTTCAGTGCTATAATTTGTGAGCAAAAACCAAAGCCTGGATATTGGGACCCTTATCTCATAGGGATACAATTCTTCATTTACATTCCCTAGGATATACACACCAGGGGTCTAGAACAATTTGTATTTGATAAGCTCTGTTAATAGTATCTATAATAGACTGTCAACACATAAATAATTGTGGGCAATGCCAAACCATGTGTGTAATATCTGCCGGGTCCCCTTGACCGCTCATACAAACAGGGATTTCCCTTCAACCTCATTTAAATAATTTTAATGGAGTGTAATATGTTCTATAGATAATAAAAAGCTGGAATAGTCTTTGTGTAGGAGATAAAGATATAATTTAAACCTGTTCCAGGATATTCTGCCAAGACTCTTCAGTCAGCAGCCCAGATCCTCTTCCTATACCTTTCTGCTAGAGATGGTATCTAGATGACTTCCCAAAAGGGCTTGATGATTTTTGACAAAAGGCCCTTTTTATCGACTGTTGTTGCAAATATTTCTATGAGGGGAGTCTTATTCAGGGACACCAAACTAATTTTAGCTTAAAACGTAAGTGCACCATGGAGCTGAATATATTGAAAACATTTTTGCTTAGGTATAATATATTCCTCCTGTAAATCATGAAATGCCTTCAGAGTGTTTCCAATGTACAGTTGATGAACAATCCTAATCCCCATCTGGTGCCAGAAACTAAATTCTTTCAGTTTACCCAGTTTCACATAAAAAATATTCTCCTATAATGGGGTATAAATCGTATAGCCTTAATATTTAATAATTTTCTTCTTTTCCATCAATATCCTCTGTATAAGAATAATGGTCAGATATTGAGACAGCTCGATAAAATTACCTGCTTCCAACTGTGCTATCAAATGGTACCTGGAATGAAAAGATAAGAGAATGGCCTAAATAACATCCTCTTATTAATTGTACCTCATCCAGCAAAATGCTGTAGCTGGGCTGCTTTTAAATACATGAAAAAATAAATATGCAGCGCTTTTGAAATTAAATATGAACAAGCATAAAAAACAGAACATGAACAGCATAACTGCATGACAAATTCAGTCCATATTGCATGGTGCGATAAAGTGATAGGTGCAATTGTCCCAATAATTCATGTTCAGAGAAATTCGTGACTCTTGTGATCTCGTGATTTGTACAAATAATGCACTAACCAGATAGCGCAACCAATGCGCATGGAGCAATTAAGACCCGCTCCTGGTGCTCTGGACTTGTAGTATTAGGAGGATGTCATCTGCAGGTTTGGCCACCAGATGTCATCAATCCAGGTATATGGGTAAGTCATCCACCAGAGAGATCATCAGCGGGGGAGGGGGTGATCATGCATCATTCCCAAATGGACGTAACCTTCAAAAGCGGGCTCCCATAACATAGATGAGACCCAGAGAAGCCTCGGATAGTGTAGTATGTTTATTAAGTAAAAACTTACACCAGATACAATTGGAGGAAAAACTTACATCAAAGCAAGGTCAGGCCACCAGGGTGTCAATCAGGATGGCTTAGTGGTATGCATACACAGGTCAAGGGCACCTCCCTAACGCGTTTCGTGTGCAAAACACTTCCTCAGAGGGAAGTGTTTTTCCAAGGTTACCTTTTATGCTAGCTGCTTCACTTATGTACTCCCAGCGCTCTATTACCTACTTATACATTTGCTTTTAAATACAACTTGGCATGTGGCACCACCAGACCTCCTCTATCCAAATAGGGGAGTTTTGTAAAATATATAGTAATAATACAAATAAGTTAATAATTGATAAAATCTTAATAGTTGTTAAGGTCTTTAGCAATCAGCGATGTTACTGACCCCATTCATTTACTGGCCAGGAATGCTTGGCCATGTAAACAAAATAGCATGAGGTTCTTCAAACAATTCATACCGGGCCCTTCAGATCTAGTATACATTTTAAGAAAAACCCCAAGAAAAAAAAAGAAAAAATGTGTGGATCTCACACAAACATCAAGAAAAAAAATCCCTGCAAATTTATTGACCAAATGTGTAGGGAATGCTACATTGTGAAGAAATTTTAATTGTGGTGAAACTTTAAAAGTCTTTAATGTCCCAAATATCTGTCTCCTGTAACATGTCCTCAGTGGTGTAGTTAGGTTTTGTGCTTCCCTAGGCAACAGAAAATTCTTCTGCCTCCACAGACACCGACCAACACCCCCCTCCCCCTTCCTGCTCCCACGGAGAGAGCCGGACATTGGCCAACAAAACCCCTGCCCCCCCATATATAGATAGAAAGAAAGACACTCATCTGCACAGCTCCGGACATCCCTGAGAATGAGAGTCAGGCACTACTTACATCATCAAGCTGCCTCTCTCAGACCCCACCTGGTTCCCATCGCGCGTGTCCCTTCTTCCATCTCTTCTTCAGAGGGGAGGTGCTGCCCCCCTGAAAAATGCCGCCCTAGGCAAGTGCCTTGTTGGCCTTGTGGTAAATACACCCCTGCCTGTAACATGTTTGCAGGCTTTGGCCATCTCCCGTAGCATGCCCATGTTCTCTGATCATCTACTGCAGTATGTCTAATCTCTGACTGTTTCCTGTAGAATTCTATACACTGAACATTATATACATCCTTTTGCTGATGTCAAAGATAGCACATGATGACTCCTGTATCAAATAAATTGATCACCAATGATCTAGTGCCTTGATATTGTATTGTTTTAAAAAAACACTTTTTATTGTCAGTACATTCAGATTAAATATGTATCTCAGTGACTCTGTGTTATTTATGGCTTCAGCTGTTTAGCCATATTGGTGCAAAGTTTTTTTCAGTTCTTATTATTTTTTCTTTTTGGTTTAGAAGTGGCTATAGCAAAATCAGGATGCATCTGCAAACTGAATCCCTCAAGGCCATAAAGGTCAAAAAGAGAACTCAATCTGAGCTGGCTGCCGATAAATCCAGAGAAGCCCCAATGCCCCATGGAGTCTGACTGTAATAAATCCTGCATACTAAATTATCACAGACAGATGCCACTGATCGAAGTTTAACTCCTCTGGTGTAATGAGACCAGGCATAGTTCGATTGTGTCTGTAAAGTTTGGCCCCACAGTTCTAGATGCTGATACAGATATTATTTTCTAAATTTCAGTAATCTAAGCCAAGCTTGCAGGATCCAACCTTAATTAAATCCTTTTTTTTAATCTAAAGTCCATTTGAATTGACTGTGTCTGCAGTTACAGTATTCACTAAACTAGTATAGCAATACATACAGCATGTGAAAGGCATTATTTCTGTAACTAGCAGACTAAAAGTGAAGCAGATGACAATGGAGCACAATGACAGAAACATTTTTCTCTTGTTTGTTTAGTCTTACGGAAATTAAGTGCTTGTATTAAATGAATAAATGGTAAATGCCTTAAACATAGGTTTCACTCTGAGTATTTCTGTGACTTACTTAAAGATGATCTCTAGGCAGAAATAAAGGGCACAACTTAATGCAGCTCTCTATTCAATAAAACATCCCTAAATGTAATTTTGTGAAATGCAAGCAGTGTAAGTGCATGAATTTGACTTGGTATTTGCCTGAGATTAAGCTCTGCAGTCACTTTTGCAGCAGTTGTTTTCTTATTCCGGGTCACAATCCCGTGCAATGTCCTTTTGTCTCTTTCGGTCAATTGACCATGTTGACCACGCTTATGTTTATCAGGCGATGTTTCTCCAGAAACTGTATATGCCAATTTAACCTTTGATACTGTACCTCGCGACACGGCAAATAAATTGGCAACTTCAGTCGGAGGCACAAGCTAAGCGGGCACCAACAATTTGGCCTCTTTGAAGCTCAGTAAGCTCTGTATTACTAGCAGCGCATGTAGTGAATGACGAAAGTTAGGCTTCCCACCTAATAGCTAGCTGTCTCATCACAGAGCGCAAAAAAAAAATATTTTTCATCACTTCTGCTTTCAACGTGAAACATATCATCACTTTCACATCTGCACATCATGTAATGTTT
This sequence comes from Staurois parvus, assembly GCF_062004578.1. Taxonomy (NCBI): domain Eukaryota; kingdom Metazoa; phylum Chordata; class Amphibia; order Anura; family Ranidae; genus Staurois; species Staurois parvus. Next base: position 469,662 of record NW_028317998.1, read on the forward strand.
TCATTTTTTTTGTGTAACCCCTGTACATCTTTGTTACACAGATTAGTTAGCATAGGTGTTAGGAGGGAAATGGACAGTTTTAGGGAGACTCTTTGTTCCTCCCTAGACCTACTGCTCCCTATTTCCATTTTCACCTCCTTCCATGCTCGCTTGCAGGTCTTCTCCCAAGCTTCTCCCATCCTATGGAGTTCCCTACCCCAATCTGTTTGACTGTCTCCTACTCTGTCCACTTTTAGGCGATCCATGAAATCCTTTCTCTTCAGAGAAGCCTATCCTGCCTCCCCCTAACAACTGTACATGTATTTTCTCCATCAGTTCATCCCCCAGAGTTATTACCTTTTTTATCATTTTTACTGAAAAAAAAGCTTTTTTCAGCATCAAACAACAAAACAATTCATAACCTGCTGGTGAGAAAGTAAAGCTTATCCTTGTCCCACAATAGAGTTTAATGTTTCTGTCTGTCCGAGGGGTCCAGAAAAGGTCACATCAGCCCAGCAGTATCTCAGCAGACAGCCCACAGCCTTCTCCGTGTTCTGCGCCACACAACACTTCATCAACCTGCTGCTGTATTTCGCAAGTGAGTTAATCCTGAGTACTCAAAATTGCTTTACTTGTTATCCCCCTTGGGTTTCATGCACACTAGACTTTTCTGAATTCCTTTCTGCTGACAGGAGAAAATCAGAGTTAAAAACACACCTAAAGCTGCATTTTTCAAATACGTTTAGACAAATTCAGGCACATCAAGCATCTGAGCATTTATCCATTTCACTATCCAGAATATTAATTCAAGTAAGAATATCAAGTACTAAGTGTTTAGGTGCTTTGGTGCGTCTGGCACTTTGTCTGCCCAAACGCTCCTCTCCTGAACTCGATTTTGGTGCGGGCAGTTTTCTCCCTTAAATGCCCTTGCATCTAAATAACCGTAAATGCCAATATGTGCATTGACACATAGACTAACATAGAGGGGCACTTAGGGGAGAAAAAAAACCTCATCAAACGCCTGTTTAATGGGCATTTGACAGCTGCCCTAAAGGTACCACAACTTAAAAACAGTGACACATATCTACTCTCCTGGACCCATCCCTAGTGTCCTATACAATATATACATACAGTTTATATTGTATATAAACTAAAGGGTGTCTCGAGATTGAGCAGAATTTTAAAGGGTGCCTTGATGAAAAAAAAATGTTGAGAAACACTGCATTAATTGATAAATGACTCTATCAGGGATTCTCTTTATATTAATTTCAAATTATTTTCCTCACCCATCATTCAGACTATTGAAAAACCTAAGCTTTACAAGCAATCCTACCTGACTTTTGTCTGCACGTGTTCCCCTTTTCACTTGTTCTCTGTTACACCTCTATCACCTTCTCTTCTTTTTTCTCCCCCCTGCCTCAGTTGTTTGACAGTCTGGAGCTGTTGGGATCTCTACACTTTGTGACAGACTCAGGCTGCATTAATTTCTGTCCCTTCATGACAAGCACTTCTGTTATCTTTCCTCTGAACACTTCCCCCGCACAGGCAAAGAGGAGAAGTTCTGACACTCCACCAAATGCTGGAGTTCCAAGGTTGTTTTATATATTTTTATTTGATGTTATTATGCATCCCGAAAGGTGAGAATAGGATAGTTTACACATAGTTACATAGTTAGTCTGGCTGAAAAAAGACAAAAGTCCATCCAGTTCAACCATTAAAAAAAAAAAAAAAGTTATGATCCTATACCCACAGTTGTTCCAGAGGAAAGCAAAAAAAACCCAGCAAAGAATGATCCGATTTGCTACTGCAGGGAAAAAATTCCTTCCTGATCCCCCGGGAGGCAATAGAATATTCCCTGGATCAACTTTACCTATAAATAATAACCAGTTATATTCTGTGTATCTAAGAAAGAATCCAGGCCTTTTTTAAAGCAATCCACTGAGCTGGCCAGAACCAACTCTTGAGGGAGTTTATTCCACATTTTCACAGCTCTGACTGTGAAGAAACCTTTCCGTGTTTGGAGATTAAATCTCTTTTCCTCCAGATGTAAAGAGTGCCCCTTGTCCTCTGTGATGACCTCAGGGTGAATAGCTCTACACCAAGTTCACTATATGAACCACTGATGTATTTATACATGTTGATCATATCCTCCCTTAATCTCCTCTTCTCAAGAGAGAATACATTCAGTTCCTCTAATCTTTCCTCAGCTCCTCCATGCTTTCCTGAGCTCCTCCATGCCTCTTATCAGTTTGGTTGCCCTTCTCTGCACCAGTTCCCCAATGTTCTTTTTGTGAATTGTTGCCCAAAACTGAACTGCATATTCCAGATGAGGTCTTACTAATGATTTGTACAGGGCTAATATGATATCTCTGTCTCTGGAGCCCATACTTCTTTTAACACAAGAGAGGATTTTGCTCCTTGTATTACTCTTACTAAGATATCTTCTATTCTTGCCTAGGTTGTCATACATGGGACAATGATTTGGCAGTATGAGCACAATGTGATGACTTTAGACTGAAATACTGTGATGGTTAAATTAGAAAGATTGGTCCACATTTTTGTAATATGTTTGAAAACTTTCCCTGGCAATTATCATTTTTAAGAATTGTTTATCAAGTATTAATTTCCCAGCCAGAATGTTTACAACTTCTATAAATCTTCTTTTTTGGCAGCCTTAAAAGAGAATTATGTTTTTTTTTTAAATCATACTTACCTAGGTGGATGCAGTATCGATCTGATGCTTCATCTGTCCCCCACCAGCTCTACAGGTGAGAACTGCGCAATCAGACACCACTGATTGCTCAGTTTTCCCTGTCGCTTTGAGCAGAGAGCGGTGACTGTCAGTGACCGCTCTCTGCTCCCCCCACCCCCCAGAGTTCACTGGAGCACTAGGCTGTAGAGGGGGGGAGCAGCTGGCATAGGCTCTCAACAGATCGCTGAGAGACTGAGCCAGTTGCTAGGTCCCAACCATATGGTCACAATCTTTCCTCAACCTGGACTGGCTGAGTGATGTCAGCCGACAGCAGACTTTAGCCCGCTGAAAATGGGTCACAGAAGTGCAGAACGAACTGCACAACTGTGATCTACAGGAGAAGTACAGCCAAACAAGCTTTGGCTGTTCTTTGTGAATACATTATCATAAGTTTATTTTTTGAGGTACATGAAGAATTTGGAAACGTTATGTTGGATTAATAAAGAGTGACACCATTTGATTTGGAAGTGGAAAAGACACTGTACAATAGAGACAATTTTTGGACATTCATTGTTTGGGACATTTATGTTTTTTGGGACATTTATTATTTATTATTATATTTTATTTTTATTTATATATTTTTATTTTTTTTTATTCATCTAGTTTTTATTTAGCAATATATGTTCAGATTGGGATAGATACAGTATATTCACAAAGAAGAGTTTAGTTATTATTTACGTTGACTTTCAAGGGTGAAAGTTTTTTATTTTTCTTTCAGGGTGTAGGAGTATTGTTAGAGTTGGGAGTGTGCAGAGATATTGATTATTAAGCTTTGGCTGTACTTCTCCTTTAAGGTTCCATATACATCCGTGTGGATCTGCATTTTGAGTGTATTCAGCCCATTCATTGAAATGGGCTGTTCCACCCTCAGAAATGTGGGGATAGAAAAACTTTTTTCCCTGTATTTCTGCATGTAGGGAAGCCCATTGAAATGAATGGGCTACCTACATGCAGAACTCAGACCCCACTCTGGTGTGCCCCTGTCAGACAAATTACTGGAACCAAGTGCCACAACTTGTTTTGGCACTGAGCTCCAAGGCTTAGTCCAGATGCATGGAACATGGATCAATTTGTGTGTCCGACCCTGCTGCAACTGTGCTAGTGGGGGATATTTGGGGAGGGAAGATTTGTGTTGGAGGGGATTGGGGGGAAGGATTCCCTTTGGGAAGAGCCCCAGGATCAGAGGAAAGGGCCCCCAAGACCAAAGGAAAGGGCACGGCAGTCAGGAGAGCCCTTCGTGGTTTCTTGCACCGGGGCCCTGAAGGTTCTAGTTACGCCTCTGGTGTGTGTCATTATGACGCAGTATAGGGCTGGTCATACTGCTGGTACAAGCTACTGCACAGGAACTGTAAAGGAAAAAAGACAGTACAGTACTGGAAAACACATGTGTGCAGGTTTTCATTTAGCCAGGTCATGGCATGGCTAATAGTTCTTCACATTCAACTGAGATATTGCTGTAATGTTGAATACTTTGATGCTTATACAAGAAGCTTCAGTCAATGCCTTGACACATTCCTGATGATTGGATTAAGGTGACTAAGCTACCAGCAGAGTTTTAAATGTTGAGGTATGCTGTTAGCACTCGTTAGCATTGAAGAAATTTCTTGGATAAGCAGCAAAACATCATCAAAATCACAGAACAAGTCATGTTGAATGTGATTTACTATTACTAGCTCTTAAAAAGCTTAAAGTGTAACTTCGATTTTGTATAGAAAAATAAAATCCCCTCTAACGGAACTTTGGAAGCATTTTAATAAGTGTTTTTGATGATTCATACCTACAGTGTCGCATTTGTGAAAAAATACTGTTGTTTTATCACGTCCTTTCTTAGACTGACTTCCTAATGGGAGAGTCTGCCTTTATTATGACCAACAGAGCAAAGCCAATGCAATGTTGCATTGGGATAAACTGCAGTGTCTGCATCCCTCAACAGGTAAAAGGGCCTCCTTCTAACCTTCATGTCATACTGTATCTTGTAGTGGAGTTAAGCTGGAAAAACTAGTGAGAGCTGCAGAGGACCAGGGCAATCAACAATTACAGAAGTGAAGTGTTGGTATCCCAGCAGGGGCGGACTGACCATTTGGAAACTCGGGCACTGCCCGAGGGCCCGGGGTCAGTAGGGGGCCCCATGAGATGCCTCTGGTACCTTTTTCATAGGCTTTTTTGAGTTTGGGCAAGGAAACCGGGCCCCATGATCCCCTATTGCCCGGGGGCCCCATGAGTTGTCAGTCCGCCCCTGTATCCCAGTGAACTTCACAGGACGATGTCTGCTGAAAGGAGGGATATCCTGGCAGTGTGCATAGCATTAAATTGTCTCCGCTCTTATTTTGCCAGTGCACATGATTGAAAAGTTGTTTTTTCATTAAAGGTTTCCTATAATAATATTTCATAAATACTCAACTGCCTTATTTGGTGTTCTTTCATAGCTACCAAGAGTACAGCTTTAATAAAGCACAAAAAGCACTAAATCTATACACAACCTACACTTCACTCACAATAGACTAATGAAAGCACTGTGAGAGCAATACATTATTGTTTTGTTGGATATAATAAAAAATTTTCTCATGCTCACTACAGTGTGCTGGTATGTTTTATGTCTGTTGGTGTTCTGGACTTTACCTAACTACTCCTTAAAAACACTCCTTCCCCCCTGCTAAAGCCTATACTAACTAACCTGTAAAAGAAGGATGCATATCCTTCCCTTTTTTCAGTCCACTCTGTTTTGGCCACATGATCCAGCTTTCATGTGTCAGCCAGCGGCGGCTGCAGGGAACATGGACAATGCATGGGCATAGGATGCTCCCAGGCATAACCAATCATTGAAAAGCTCTCTCTACTCTCCCCTGCAGCTGCCGATGGCTTACACATGGGTGATAACATGACCAGACGAGCAGGCTGAAAATAGGTAAGCATTTACATCTTTTTTACACAGATTAGTCAGAATTGGTGTTAGGAAGGGGGAGGGGGTGTTTTAAGATTAGTTAGGTAAAGCCTTGAATTGAAGCTGCTTTTAATAAACAGCCACTCACCAAAAGTTGCTGACTTTTAATAAATACATTATTGAGGAGACTACAACTTGGATTGGGTAAGGGGGGTAAAGGATACCAAAGGGAACTGATAACTGAGGACAGTTCCTGAACTGAGGAGTTGTTCCTGGAACTATTCACAAGCTTCTTCTTCTGCAACACAGTCTCTTGTGGCGTGCGAGCCAGCATCTCCTGGTTGTACCACCCCAAACCGTAAATTAACTCCTCTTCACACAGCAACCAGGAGACTTTCTTCCTGAGCAGTGGTATTTTAAATGAGGTGAACAGTCACCAGTAGAGGCTAATCTTGTTTCCCACCAGAGTGCTCCTTCCCATTTCCTCACAGGGGGTGCAGGTGTACTCACTCAGATCCTCTCCTGTATCGCTTGCGGTTTGACTGCTGCTACCAATCCTATCAGCTGGGCTACTCCATACCTGCCATACAGGTGGCCCTGGCTCAGGGGCCAGTGAGCTCCAAGATTTCTGATTCTCCAGCTCCAGGCTCACAAGCAGGCCCTATCCCAGTAGGCCTCCTTCCTCTGCCTCACATCTTCCTACTCCTTCCAGCTGACTCTCCACACTCCTGCTACTGAGTCCCAGCCCCATGCCAAGCCTTCTGTTGGGGATTGGCTAAGGTCCCTCAAGAGTAAAGCAAGCCACTCCCCAGATCCACCCACTGCCTTCAAGGCCATCCTCCAAAAGCCTGACCACAATTTGACCCCTCTGGCTATCACACCTGAGCTGCTAACCAGCTCCTGTCTAACCATTGGGATCTAGCTCCCACTAGCTGAACTAGGAGGGTGCTACAGAACATCCACTATGCTATTTGTTGTGAAATGCCCTAGGATTTGAAACTTCTTGTGTGTACCCTGTTATTGCGCAGGATTTATGCAACATATGCTGGACTGTTGCCCTCATTAATTTTCTAAATGGATCATAGTTCACAGAGATGGGATGGATGTGCCCCTGACTGTGAGCTGCAGGCAAACATGGACCCTCCTGAGGCAAGATTGATTTATAGTATCAAGGTTCCTTTTTAATCAGGTATTGAAAAATCAGATTTTGGTGGAAGTTTGCTCAACTCATGCTTAGAATCCATCTTGCTGGTTTACTTGCCCAGTTATATCCATATTTTATTCAATTATAGAGGGTTGTTTTTATAACAAACGTTTTGTAGATGTTACAACTATATACCTGTTACTCTAAACTCCATAAAATTGAAAGGAAATACACTTTATGCTTTCCACATAGGGTATACATGTACAAAGCATAAAACAGTATAGTTGGAGTTATTTCCAACATTGATGTTAATTATAATAATAAATAATACTTTTTTCAGTGTTTGTACTATACATTGTACTGTACATGGAGAGTTCCATAGATGGTAAGGCTGAATAAAGACACCGGTCCATCCAGTTCAACCTGAGTGTTTGTGTATAACTGTGTGGCTACTGTTTTCCCTGCACATTGTGTTCGCTAAGAAACACATATTAAAATTTTGTTGAACTTATCTACACTCTCTGCTGACATCATTTTTGAAGGGAGTTCCACATCCTTACCAGTGCAACAGTTAAGAACCCCTTAAGCAGTTTAAGACTGAACCGCTTTTTGTCCAACTTCATTGTGTGGCCACATGTGTTTTTTTAAACACCTACGATTAAAGGTTTCCTCCCAGTGCTAGAATCACCATTCAAGGATTTGTATATTGCGATCATATCTTAGCATCTCTTCCCCAGGAAGAATTAAGTTTAATGTTTGTAGTCATTCCTCATAACTGAGGTCCACCAGCCCCTTATTAGCTTTGTTGCCCTTCTCTGGATTCTCTGCAGTTCAAGGACATCCTTCCTGAGGATTGGTGACCGAAACTAGGCCACATATTCAAAAGTGACTGAACCAGGGTTTTGTAAAGAGGTGTATATAGTTATATCTCTTGAGTAAATACCTTTTATAATACATGCTAATAGGCTGCTGGTCTTGATTACTGTTGCTTGGCATTGCATACTATTGCCAAGTTTGTCACCTACTAGGACCCTCAGATCCTTTTCCATCTTCAATTACCCTAGAGGTTGTCTCTCTCTAGCTTGTAACTTGAATGCATATTTTTAGCTCCCAAGCGCATTTTCTTGCATTTTCCTACATTGAACCTCATCTGCCATATAGCTGCCCACCCTTCTTTTTCAGCTAGTTCTTCTTGTACCATTGCTATATCTTGTTGTGAAGTTATTGCCCTGCTTAGTTTTGTATCATTAGCAAATGTTGAGATTAAACTATTTATTCCAACTTCTATATGAAAAAGTTAAATAGAATTGGTCCCAGGACAGAGCCCTGGGGTACCCTGCTCAAAACTCCAGACCATTCAGAAAATATGCTATCCATGTTTAACTTTTGTTCTTTTATATTTGTTGCACAGTGGAATGGTCTCACAAATGCCATTGTTTAGTATGTCTTTAAAGCACTCACACTTCTCTTCAGTGTTCTTTGTTGCAAGAATTTGAATTTTTAAATCCTATTTAGTGTTATGTAGTATTGAACACAGCTTATTACTTATTACTATCTTGTCCTACCTTCATGTGTCTTTTTCCCTATAGTTTATGGCAAACGTAATTACTCTGTGATTATTCTTACCAAACCAAAAATCTTCTGTGGATGTAGGCTGCCTCAGATCTTTCTGTATCTTTATGTAATCCCAGACAGACTCGACAATGTTGAGATCAGGGCTATGTGGGGGTCAAACCATTACTTCCAGATCTTCTTTTTCTTCATTACGCTGAATATAGTTTTGATTACATTGGTTGTATGTCTGGGGTCCTTGTCCTACTGCAGAATAAATTTGGGGCCATGGGTATGGCATGATGGATAAATAACTGTATAGCTATTGATGAAGGGAAAATGTGTGGCTGATAATTATAAAGAGAAAAGTACAGGCCTTGGCTGCAGAATCATTCACACTTTTTTTTAAATTGAACAACATGTTCACACCTACAAGTATTTGAGGCATATAATTTCACAGCATGTAACATCACAGTGCACCTCATTTGTCATACTGTCCAATATAAGAATCATGTGATATTATAATGTGGGTGTTTTTTTTTTTTTTTAATTTAAATATTTATAGAATTTTTCATGTTAATACAAGTACCAAAAAAGGGAAATAATTCTCATACAAAAAGACATTTATAACATTTCTGTCTTTCCCTTACTAAAAACTCTTTTCTTTCCCATCCCACTACCCCCCCTTCCCGCCCCTCATCCCCCCTCCTCCCCCTCTGCAGACTCTAGCCCATTCTAATCACTTGAGGCTTATTAATTTTTTACTAACATCCTAGTTCATATTTTCCTATATTTCTCTTTCAATCCCGCTCTTTCCCACTTTTCCCATCTCCTAAAATAAACTCTCATCCTATCTTCCTGCATATGGTATGATCTTTCCATTCTACCTATCTGGTTTACTCTATTAATCCAGTCTTCCTCCTTCGGTACCTCAGATCTCCGCCAAAACTTGGGTATCAACCCTTTCGCCGCATTCAAGAAGTACCATATACCTGAATCTTTATATTTATTTACTGATGTTTCCACATTGTGTAGGAGGCACGTCGTTGGGTCTAACCCTATGTCAATTTCAGTTATTTCTTCAATCAATTTGACTATTATCTTCCAAAAAGCCTGGATTTTCGGACATTCCCACCATATGTGAAACACCTATCTCTCCACATCCTCTCCAACACATATTTGAGTTTTCCCCATTCATCTTGTGCTCTACACTCGGTGTAATATGCCATCGTGTCACACACTTATAATTAACCTCAACCTCTCTCATACTAACATTATCGTGTATCAATCTAAACATCTTTCTCTGTCTATCTTCATCAAACCCAACTCCCATATCCCTTTCCCATTTTGTTATAAAAGTTAACTTTGTGTTTGTGTCTAATTCTGTGAGTATTCTATACACTTTTGAAATACCGTGCTTCCCATCCCTTCGTGTCTCTAACAACCTTTCAAACATATTCCACTCCTGTTTTAGTCTCAGGGGTTTCGGTAGATTTCCAATAAAACATTTCAATTGATGATATTTCCACTCATCTATTCTAATAAAAATATCTCCTTTCTTCTCTATTAAATCTTTAAGTGATCTCAATTCCCCATCCACCAAAACATCTCTCAGTTGGGTATCCTCCTTTCTAAACCATCTCCCTGATATCTTATTCTTTCCCGGGGGAAAGTACTCAGTATTTGTGAGAGGCATTAATATAGAATTAAATTCCCATTTCATGTTTTTGTGTAAATTGTCCCATACCCTAAAGACATTTAAAGTGTAGATACTTGTGCTTTCTTTACTTCCCCTGAACTGTGGTGGAACCCATATCATCTGACTCAATCTAATGCCACTAAGATCATTTTCAATTGTTACCCAACTTTTCCCCTTATGGTTAAATGTCCAGTCATATATTCTTGCTAAAACCACTGCTTTATAGTATCTCTTGACATCTGGTAGACCCAATCCCCCTTTCTCTTTAGTCCTACTCAATGTTTCATATGCTATTCTAGGTTTTTTATTCTTCCATATGTATCTTGTTAACATTTTTTTCATTATCTTAAAGAAGGCTTCTGGAATTTTAATTGGTACCATTTGAAATCTATACAGTATTTTAGGCATAATTACCATTTTGACTAGATTTATACGTCCTATCCAGGATGGATTTCCTCCTTCTAGTCTTTTTAAATCTTCCCTGATCTCATTTATCAAAGAGATATAGTTTAATCTATACAAATGCTTAGATGAGGCAGTGAGTTTTATTCCTAGATATTTTATCTCTTTTTCTCTCCATATAAAGGGGAATTCTTTTTGTAGTTTTTCTTTTTCATTCTTTGGTATATTAATATTCAAGATCTCTGTTTTCGTTGGATTAATTTTTAAATTTGATAGTTCACCGTACTCCTTCAGAATCTTCATTATATTTGGGAGAGTTATTCGGGGATTCCCCACATAGAACAATAAGTCGTCCGCAAAGGCCGCTACTCTATGTTCTATGGATTCTATCTGAATTCCCTTTATTGATCCACTATTTCTTATTATTGACAACAGAGGTTCAAGTGACAATACATATAGCAGAGGGGACAGTGGACAGCCCTGTCTTGTACCATTAGACATTCCAATGGGTTCTGATCTCTCCCCATTTACCGTGATGATTGCAGTAGGCTCCCTATATAATTTACTTATCCACTCTCGCATTCTATTGCCTATCCCCAGCACTTTTAAGTTGTCCATCATAAAGCCCCAGTTCACTCTATCAAATGCCTTCTCTGCATCAATTGACAAGAGCACCACCGGGGCTTTCCCTTTTCTACTTTTCTGAATAAGCATCAGGGTTCTCAAGCCGTTATCTCTACCTTCTCTCCCCGGTACAAAGCCCACCTGGTCTCCATTGATCCATTCAGGCATCAGATCCCTCAACCTGTTTGCTAACACCTTTGCATACAGTTTAGTATCTGTGTTCAATAATGAGATAGGTCTATAGCTGGAGCACTGAGATGGATCTTTTCCCTCTTTGTGAAAAAGTACTACATGGGCCTGTAGGGATTCTCTCCTCACTTCCATCCCACCTCCCAGAGCATTCATATATTTCTCCAGCTTGGGTAACAGTACTTCACTAAATTTCTTATAGTACTTAACTGTATAGCCATCCGGGCCTGGGCTTTCCCCCCCCCCCCCCCCCCCAGTGCTTCTTAATGCTATTTTAATTTCTTCCTGGGAAATTTCTGCGTCTAGGGAGTTCAACTGTGCTTCACTTAGTTTTGGTAATCCCGCATTTTTTAAGTATATCATCTTTTTTTCATTAATTCCCTCTTGAGCTTCTTTTAGCGGGCCTTGGGGACTAATATTATATAACTTTTTGTAATACTCCGTAAACACTTTAATAATCTCTTTATTTGAGTGGACCAACTCCCCCTTTGAACTTTTTATCTTTTCTATATAATTCCTATTTTTCTTTTTATTCAAAGCTCTCATTAGATATCTTCCTGGTCTGTCTCCCCATCTATATCTCTCCTTCAGAACCCTGTTGTATACTCTTCTCTTCTCCTCATCCATCAACCTCTCTAGCTCATCTTTTTTATCCAATAACTTCTGTCTCGTATCTTTTGTTATTTTCTTCTTATGGATCTGCTCCAAGTCCAATATTTCTTTTAAAAGCCCTCTGACCCTCTCTCTTCTTTCTTTTTTCTTCCTTGCTCCTGCCGCTATCAAGATTCCTCTTATGAATACCTTGTGGCTTTCCCAGACTGTAGCTATCGATACTTCCTCTGTTTCGTTCTCCTTAAAGTATACCTTAATCTCTTTCTCGATTTTCTGAACTAAATCCTCATCCAGAAGAAGAACCTCATTTAACCTTCACCCTAATCCTCCCGTCCACCTTCTTCCCCATCCCATTTTCATTACGACCGGAGCATGATCCGAGAACGTCCTTGCCTCTATGTCAATTTTAACCAGATGATCTATAAATTGATGGTCTATTAAGATGTAATCTAATCTCGAGGATATCTCATGTGCATTAGAGAAGAAGGTATAGTCTCTGTCTTTCATATGCATTATTCTCCAGGTGTCCACTAGTTGATATTCATGCATCACTTTTTTCAAAGTTCTCAGAGACCTACCCCCCTCTCTTTGCACGGAAGAGGTATTATCCTTTTGTGGATCCATACAGAAATTTAGGTCTCCAGCTACTATCAAGCGCCCTTTTTTAAATTCCATTAATTTTTTCAACAGACCCTTCATATACATCTCCGGGTTTTTATTAGGGCAGTATATATTGGCTAAAGTACACTCTATCCCCTGAAGTCTACCTTTTAAGAATAAAAACCTCCCCTCCGGGTCGGTTCTTCTATCCTCCAGCTCAAATCTCATATTCTTTGCCAAACCTATTGCAACCCCTTTTGCTCTTTTAATTGGAGAATCTGCATAGTACCATGTTGGGTAGTGTTTGGATTTCAATTTCACGTTTGCCTCTATCTCAAAGTGCGTCTCCTGTAAAAATACCACTGACGTAGCCCTATGATGTAACTCATTAAACAACCTAAATCTCTTCCCTGGACAACTCAGCCCCTTCACATTATAGGTTATAAACTGTATTTCTTCCATCATTCCCAATTAACTCCAACTCTCTTCCAGATTGCCTCTTCCTCTTTATCCCTTCTGTCATGCAGAGTATTGACCCAATACCTCCTCCCCTGCCTCCCTCCCACCCAACTCCCGTCCCCTCCACCCTCCCTCCCATTCTCCCTCTCTTCCCACCATCCCTCCCCTCTCCCTCCCCTCCATCCCCTCCCCCCCAACCTCACCACCATCCCCCCCCTCCCCCCCCTCCCCCCTCTTTTTAGGCCTTCACTTTGCCTATTCATCTTTTGTGGAACTAACATCCACCTTTGATTTGGTCCTTAGGGCTACACTCCTCCCATGGCTAGCCTCCCCTCCGTCCAGATCTCCCCATTGACCCCTTTCTACTTGTACTTCTTAACAAGAAGGGGGAGAGTTATAGCAAAGCTAGAGGAGTGAAGGAGAAAACAAGAGACAGATTAGGGACACGGAGGGGCAGAGAGAGGAAAAAAAAAAAAAAAAACCCTCTCTCCCCTCCACCCCCCCCCTCCGCCCTACCTCCCCCCCCCCACACCAGTCTCCACTCATCCCCTCTCCTTAGTCCAATTCCCCCATGTTCTTCTTTCCATTCATTAATTTCAATTCTCTGCATTTCCAGTCTATCACAAAAGTTTCTCAAGTCCTCTGGGAACCTCAAATGGGCTGTTGTTCCGTTTTTCCATCCTATTAAACATTCCGGTACCCCCCATCTATATTGCACCTTCTGTTTTCTCATCTGCTCCAGCAAAGGCCTCAGAGCTCTCCTCCTCCAGAGAGTCTCCGATGACAAGTCTGCATATATTTGAATGTCCATTTCTCTGTATTTTATTACTGGTTTTCCTTTAGTTTTCCTCCAAATTCTTTCCCTTTGCTGCAGATCCATAAATTTAACCAGTATGTCTCTCGGCCTATCCTTCTCATGGTTCCCCTGGATTTTCCCATTTCTGGAGATTCCTTCTATATTGATCCTTTCCATATCAGAGTTTCCCATTATATAGTTCAGTAATTTGCCAACCACCTCTTCCATTAGTTCTCCTTTTAGGCTTTCCGGTATCCCTCTTATCCTTATGTTTCTCCTTCTTTCTCTATTCTCTTGGATTTCCGCCTTATACCGCAATTTTTCCTGAACTTTTTCCATATTGATTATCTTGTTTTCTAGTTTGGATATGATCTGGGTCTGATTTTTAACATTCTGCTCCGTTTCCTCCACTCTTAACAACAGCTGGCCCAGATCACTCCGAATTTTTACCATTTCTTGCTTTATTGTTCTCTCCAATTCTTTAAACATTTCTGTCATCTCTTTTTTATTTGGGATTTGTAGGTCTTTTTCTGTCTCTGATATTTGTTGATTACTACTGTCCAAATCCATTACTTGTTTGGGGCTACTTTGAATACTTAATTCTAAATCTCCTTTGTCATTTCTGCTCTGGGGCCTTTCCGGGGTCCCGTTTCCCAGGGATGTGTACCTTTTAATTGTACCCGTTTGGGTCCCTTTAGGCCCAATTCCTTTTACACTTTTGTTCTTCATTGCTCCTGGACCTTTTATTATTTGCTCATGAATTCGTGTTTCACACAAAAAAAAAAAAAAAAAAAATCTATGTGATATAGAACTGGAAATCCCAGGCCTGTCTGTTAACTTTCTGTGTATTACTTTGCCAGCACCATATATTCTTCTCTTCTTTATATTCTCTGGGGGTCCCCTCTGTTCTCTCACTCTCTGCTTTCCTTCAGCTTAACACAATTCCTCCCATATCATCACAGTTTTTTATCATCACAGTTTTTTTTTATTTTGAGGACACAGCCGGAGTCACTCACCCTCCCTGCGCCTCTCATGGGATTTATCCAGCTCCTCCGATGAATTGGCTCTCTTGCTCACAGGGGGACCCTCCAGGAGTTTCCAGGGCTTTCCCCCCCTTCCTTGTTTGGAAGGGAGTCCTCCTCCGTTCACCCCCACAGGGCTCCAACCATGGCTTTCTGTCTCCAGCTTGTCGGCCGGCCGGCCGGCTTCCTCTCCTCCCAGGGATGCACTGCGGTCGGTCACATGTCCCGGCCGCACCTCCCTGTTTCCCGGCAACCACAGTCAGCTTCCACGCCGCTCTCTGCTGGTCTCCGTTACCCCGCTCTTCCTCCCGCGGGCCGCCACTCGGCCGAAGGAGCCCACCAGACCAAGGTAGATCTCTGGTTTCTAGGGCACCATACCTTCAGGGGGATTCATGAGTCAACAGGGGATCGGTCGGAGGGGATCCAGGTGGGAGCTCCTACCGCGAGCTCTCCACCGCCGCCATAGTTAGGCTCCGCCCTCTCACTCCGAACAACAAACTGTATAATGTGGGTGTTGAAGGATATAAAACTATGGTACATCCTAGAAGCCACAAAGACTGGAAAGATATGCATTCGAAGACAAATAATTATTTTCCCACAGAACAATTGTTTTTCATGATAACTTTCAGGCAGCAGAATAAATATATTTGATTGTCTCTGCACATACAGGCTGAATCAAATGTTTTTCCTTAATTTCCTCCTTCTGTACCTGCTTGCTCTCACTCTATGAAGAGAGCCTAGTACTGACCTGTCAATCGCCTTTCGGCTTGTGTGTATGGTTAATCAGCTTGAAAATCCCTATATTGATACTGACAAGCTGGCAGAATGTGAGTGAGGATGATAAATGACTAACATACCATTGACTGACAAGGGACTCTTCCTCTGCCTCCGTCTTGTATAGTGTTGTTATGCAGTGTCTTCTTGCAGCACATGTACTGCCCTGCATGACATTAATTTTGCTAAAGCACTGTGTATCAAAAACAATTGTAATTTTTTAATACCATACTTGTTTAAAAAAAAAGTCTTATTTTGTTGCATCACAATGCTACTGAGATTCTGCAACCTCTTTTCAGCCACTTGCTGTCTACATGCATGCACTTTAACGATTGTCTGCATAGCATTTCTCAGAGAAAGTTTCCTAATAGTGACAATAGTGAACCACATCTGTTTAATGTGTGTCTGTGTGGCCACTTGTAGTCTCCATCAAAAGCTAGGGAGACAACACAGGAGCACAAATGGTAGAAATGGGTAGAGGGTTGTCACCTCATAATGGAAAATGCCTGAAAAATTGCCTTCATGGTGGGATCACCAGGGATTATTTTAAATATTTAAAAATATTGAAAATAACTTTTGAAATCGTATGTACAGTATATGTTAAAAAATTATGAGATTTAGTTATTGGGTTTACATATACTGTACTTTAAGATAAAATAAGCAACACTGAGATTTTACTCCCTGGAATAAAGTCCCGATGTTAACTAATCTGTCTAATCTGTTAGTGTTATATACGGGGTGATGCCTAACCATATTATTGAAAGGGATTAGTTACAGTTAAGGAAGGGCAAGTACATGATAGTGCATAAAAAAAACCTGGAACAGCCCAGAAAACATCGGAGCCAATGGCTACAGGCAAAAATAATAGCCAAAAGTTTCCAAATTTCCTGCTATTGCAATGTAGTGCAACCAGGCAAAAACCAAGCAAAATATTAGCTCAGGTTATTCAATCTGAACATTTCAATTCAAACCTTTCTTGTTCTAGAAAACAAGCATTAGGAGAAACACTAAATACAGGTTTTCACTTCACACCTGCTGTTTCCCATTGTAGCAAGAAAATTCTTGCCATCTCTTTATTCCCCATAGGATTATATTTCCCTGTTGTGTGATAGCCTACTGAACACTTCATTTCTGTATCCAGGTTACCGGGTAACCATGTTTTCTAAACTAGGCCTTGGGAATCTCTTGTAATGAATATAGCAGAACAATATAAGGATATTACTAAGACACCTCTGTACAATGGGTACAAGAAATTACGGTACATATATATGGAAAAACATTGTGACATATATGACATTCATTGGTTCTGAAATATACTGAATATGTAGAGAATATTGTAAAGTTTCAGTAATAATAAAAGGTATACAGACCAAGACCCCAGTTACTACATGTAGTGTTACCACCACGGGAGCTGTTGGTAATATTGGGTACCCTGCTCTTTCTCTGACCTTACTCCTCACTTCTGCTGACACCACCAGAATACCCTGTCTTGGAACTCCAAGCAGTCACACAAGAATGGCACACACTGTCTGCTAGAAAATAAGCAGGTTGTATTGGCAGACAAAAGAGAAATGGTAACACAGTGAATCAGTAATTTAGTGTCAACACATGAAAAAACACAGTGCAATACAAATACAACTTAGTTAACATAGGTGCCTCTAAGAATAGATTCAGCGTGTACTGCAGTACCAAGAGCATAAATGATAGCTCTCTAACTTGGAGATTATGCCTCAAGTGACTGTGGAGGGCTAACTATAAGTACGGCAGGTTAGTTCACTTGAGGGCTCCCAGTCAAGAGGGACTAGGCTTAGGCCTGAGTGTTTTCGAAACTAACAGCAACCTAGTACTGCCCTCAGGTAGGCCACAAGACGTGAAACAGTTCCCTGGTATTAACTTCTGCCAGCTTTGTTGGGGCCCTTTAATGTTGGCACGCTAAAGCTGTGCTATGTTTCTGGGTTATAGAGCTCAGGAACAGTTATATGAAAGTTAGACTCAGTCAGTGGGTATGCCTCTTTGAAGCAGCTAGGCAAAAACAAACATGTTTGAAGAAAGAGGATTGTAATGTGGAGAGAGCATTGGAAGAAGTTAATGTTGGGATTTTCTGCAACAAATTGTGATACATATGAAGTAATCAAACTCAGCCGTCTGGAATACTGGTAGTTTTGGTAGTGGTCTTTGGCATTGATAGCTTCAGCTTTCAGAAATAAATAGCAGCAAATGTATTTGGCTTCTATTCGAGAACAGAGTCACCAGAAGGTAATGGCTCTGCTAAGCCTGTGGAGCAAACAAGAACTGCCGGTTGATTATATCAACTCTGTTGGTCATAGACCTTCTCACCCAAACCTTATGCAGCAGTTCTTAGTAGAGAATAAATTGTCTGTGTGGTGGGGGGCCCCCTTAAGTGGCAATGCAGCTGCAGCAATCTGGATGAATACAGCTCAGGCAGCCACTCTGGAAGATAGCAGGTTCCTCTCGGGTTATCTCTTGGCTCGGCACTCAGCACAGCAGCCTGCTCCATGGCTCTGATTTAGCCTTGTAGGATGCAGCCTGGCCTGACCTGGTCAGGCTACACAGCACGATCACACTCACGCCTTCCCTGTTGGAATGTTACTCTCCCCCTCCCTGGCTTCTTCCAGGGTTTTTTGTTTTATATCATTTCTCCCCTAGGCTGCTACTGTACGTGTGGGCTTTGTAGTTGTGTCCCCAGCTTCACTGTATGTAAGATCCTCCTTGCTGACTACATTTCCCACATTTCTCTGGGCACTTGCATTAGAGCTATGAGGAGGCAAAGTGGTGATCACTGCCATCATGTGGGCAGAGTTCTGTGTCTTCAGTAACAATGTCCATTTACATACACATAATTTGTGGCTACTACACATAGTGCGGCAATGATGGACTCTCAGATTCAGTCAGCACACAGCTCCCCTCTTCTCTCAGGCTAGATTTAACCTCACACAGGGTTGAAAAAAATTGGTTTCAACAAATCCACATTTCTGTGTCATTCAGAATTTTTTATTTCCAGTGAAATGTACACAATTAAAAGCATATACAGAGTTAAGTACATCACTTGTCATTTTATACTAACATCAAAACCCCTGTCTTAAAGTTTAAGTTCCCCTTTTCATAAAAAATAAAAAGGTGAACTAACACTATGCACCATCTCCGCCACCCAGTCCCTGGTGTACTTACCCCAGTGGTAGATGGGCTGACAGCTCACCACAAATGGAAGTAAGTGTAGCAAGTACCAGGGTGGTGTGGAGGGTGTATGGTGTTAGTTCATCTCTATTTTTTGGAAAAAGGTGAACTAACCCTTTAAATGTTTCATGTAATGTTGGGATAATCCCTTTGCATTCATTTGGAATGATCCTTCCTTATGCCAGTATTGTCTTGTTTTCCTTCATATAGCATCTTCAACACCCTTCAGTATCTGAGGTTGTTCAGATTCATAGATCATCGGATCATGGTGTCATCTAGGATATAGCACAGCAGTTTCTGACAAATTGACTACAATATAAGTGCGGTGTTCAATTTCAACCACAGGTACTAGGGAAGAAACATTGCGGGTCAGATTCTGACCACAGAAAAAATTGAGGCATCCTCCACTTTATGTGACTCATATTGATTCTGGCACTGCCCTGTTAGCTTGTCTCCTCAGACCAAGTGGAAAGTCTACTTCATAGAGGGATTTAATCATTAAACTAAGATCCTGTGACAATTCAGACTGTATCTAGGCGCAGGGCAGAGCAAGTTGAATTTCTTCCTGTTACTTTAGATGATCCAACTATTAAATCCTTAAAGTGGAACTAAAGGCAAAACTTTTTTGTTCTTTTGGATAGAGTAAGGAAGGGTTATAACCCTTTTTTTTCCATCTTTGTCCCGTTGGGGAAAATTACTTTCACTTTCTGTCTCAAAACAGGAAGTGAGGGGAAAAGTAAAAGGATTCCTTGAACACCCACCAGGTCACCAGAACTAGTGTCCCCATTGGAAAATGTATCCTCTTACTTTTCTGGGGACAACCCAAAATTTGGGATTTTGTTTTACTTTCACTTTCAATAATAGTAAACAAATAGAGGTGAATCTCCCTAACAGAGGCACAGACAGCAATAAAAACCTAGTATGTGTTCTAATCCCTCTTCACTCTATGTCTATTCACTCTAAAACAAAAAGAAAAAGTTTTGCCTTTTAGTTGAACTTTAAATTTCAGTTGCATTATTTCAAATAGTGAGGCAGTGGCATGAAATTAAACAAGTTATACGTTTTCTAAAACATGAATTATGTCTAACGATGGTTTAACTCTGTCCTTAACATTTACAATATTTTAATTGTTTTAATCCTTGCATGTAATGTTTAATTTTGTGCAGGAATAGTTAGGCTGTGTACAATATATCAACAAATGAATAGATGGTTCATGCCTCCCCGAATGAAGTAACTCTTTTAAGGCATCTACTGATATTTGAAGTATAACGTGTTAATCCAGTCAAAAAAAGTTTATCTGTCCTTGTCAAGCTTTGAATAAAATATGCATATTTATACTTTGATCCTTTTTTCTAGATTTTGATAATGTATACAAATTTAACGGATGATCATGATCATCTACACCAGGCATGTCCAAAGTCCATCCCGCGGGCCAATTGCGGCCCGTGTTCCGGTTTAATATGGCCCCACAGGTAATTTGGCAATATCTAAAAAGGAGAAAAGCGCCTCTAAATGCAATATGTGGTACATATATTGAGGAACATAATGAGAAACACATGATGAAAGAAAGGCTTAGGCATATATGGTGAAAGCAAAGGACATGGCGATGTCCTCAATGTATACGCTGTAGTAAGCGCTGGTGGAGACTCGGGATGTTCACAGGAAGCCGGCCAGTATGTGTGAGATCCAAAGATGGCGTCCGGAGTCCACCCAGGAGCGCAACATCGACATCAGCGTGATGACATAGGGATGTCCAGCATGCAATGTGACGCGTTTCAGAGCATGTCGATGAAAAGCAAATGTGCGCTCCCTTCTCAAGCATTGAAGGAATTCATTAAGAGTAATTTTGCTTTTTTTGGGGGAGAAACAAGTACAGATTTTAAAGATGTCATGACCAGTATCAGTCACTCCTTTATCCATTCATTTTTTTTTTTACGCAAAATGGACGGACCTCACGCATGTTCACTGCATCAAATCTGGCCCTCTTTGAAAAAAGTTTGGACACCCCTGATCTACACTGTACTTTACTGTTCTGTACTGACAATGCATTTAAAGCCACTCTTCCCCCCAGCATTGTTGGTACCCAGAAACAATATCTATACAAAAAAGGCCATTGGACCCTTCTTGCAGTGTACATGCGTTACGTACTAAACACAGGCACTGCTCAATCAAAAAGTCATTTGCAGCTCCACCCTATACCTGCCCTACACTCTGGTTTTCAGGAGAGGTGTGAAAGCTGTGAATAAAGAGTGTCAATGTATCCTCCTGTCCTGAGGTCAGTGCTCAGAGGATCCTGTTCAGCAAAGGGCACAGACTGAGGATTAGCGGTTATGTGGCTGCAAATAAAACAGACAACAAAAGGTAATTTTATGTCAATTTAAAGAAAACAGCTTCAAAGGGCAGTAAAGAAAACATATTTGCACTATTTGGTCAGTTGGTATTGTGCTGACTTTCCATCTACTTTAAGAAATTAGCAGCAAAAATGTAAACATTGCTTTGGGGCTTTTATCATAGAATTTTATTTTCTTGATTTTTTAAAAATGAACTCATCAGAGCAAAACATGAACATAGTGTTCTTTTTAAAAATGTCAGCACACAGCGGCAGTAAAGTAGAAGTTATAAAAAAAAACGCAGCTATGCAAGTTATGGCATACAATACAATTATTCTGGTCTACTTCACCCAAAATAAATAGATCTGAAGGACTTTTTAGAAGATTATATGAGAATAAAAGTGTTAAAAATAAATTCTCAACATATGCAATTAGATTCATTGATGCATTTCTATGACACAGCAGGCAGGAAAACAACTTGACTACAATCAGTTTAATTTGCAGGGCTACGCAATGCAGGGGAACATCTCCCATTATTCTAAACAACGTATTTATTTTTAGTGCTCTCTAAAGTACCATATAAGCATATTTTTAGCTCATTATAATATAAACCGAACAGAATAGAGCTTGTTAAGGAGAATTTCTTCATGTCTTGAAAGATTAAGACAATGGATGGGCTTGCCTAATACAGTAACAAACCATCTGGCCCTTTATATAATGTATTTATTTCCAAAAGTGAACATTTAACCACTTGCCCTCTAGAGGATTTACCCCCTTCCTGACCAGGCCATTTTTTTGCATTATGTCGCTGCTTTACTTTAACTGAGAATTGTGCAGTCATGCAACACTGCACTCAAATGAAATTTACATCCATTTTTTTCCCCATGAATAGAGTTTTCTTCTGGTGGTATTTGATCACCTGTGCATTTTTTATTTTTTGCGCTATAAAAAAAACCTACATTTTTGAGAAAACATTTTTTACTTTTTGCTAATAAACATGTTCAGTAAAAATTTTTTTAAAAATCTAATTTCGTCATAAATTTCGACTAAAATGTATTCTGCTACATGTCTTTGCTAAAAAAAATCCCAATACCTGTAAATTAATTGGTTTACATGACAGTTATAGCGTTTACAAATGGCGGTATATATACTGGAATTTTTTAATTTTTACTAGTAATGGCGGGGATCAACGACTTATAGTGGGACTGCGGCGGGCATTCTCACACTGACACCAATACAATGATCAGTGCTAATAAAAAGCACTGACACTGTACTAATAGAACTGGGCATGAAGGGGTTAACATGTGGGGCGATCAAAGGGTTAGCTGTGTGCTGTTTTACTAGGGGGCTGGGTGTTTGTGCTTCACTGTAAGCACACTGCTTTGCATGGTTGTGCTATGCACAGCCAAGCAAAGCAGTGTGCAGGAGCTGACATCGGAGATGCTCGGCAATCACCAGGCGCCAGCGAGTAATCACCAGCCAGGACCCGATGATTGATAGCCAAGGCAGCGAATGGCAGCGCGGGTAGGGGGCGCGCATGCGGCTCACACATGCCCCCTATGTTTAGTTTTTGTTCTATTTGAGGTTTATGAAGAATTTTTGGAATCCATTATTGGCCCCTCTGGAATCAAGATACATAGATCTGCTTTGAGCATTATTTTCACATGGTGCAGGACTATGTTTTTGTACTGAAAAGTTTTCACCAATACTTATTTATTTATGTTACTTATTGGTGGTTCTATATTCAAGTCTGCTGTATTATATAATAAAAGTTTACATGATTGTGCATTGTCAACAACATGATGGAGCAGCTGGTGGTGATCATATTGGTCACAGGGCTCAATATAAGGATCCTATGATGAGTCCACGGTTGCATTTTTCATGTCCCTACATTTTCAACTTTTGGTCCTGCCAATAGCGCTGAACTCAAAATGCCATGACTACAAGGAATGGCAATCACTTTTCCCTTTGCAAAATAAAATTGTAGGGACAGTAGAGATTTAGAAGAAAGGTTAGAACATCAATTGTTTTTAGTGCTGCCTGCTTTCTCCTTTGGGTAGGCTTAGCATAAGTCAAGGTGACCAAAATTCCACACGTAACTGGGACACAGACAGCACTAAAAATATTACTATAAAAATATGAGGTTCTAACACATTCCCACTCTGCTTTGCTTTTATTGCTGTCTGTATCCTCAGTATACAATAATACATCTTATAACACATTCCTCACAAGCCAAAAGTGAGTACATGGTAAACAGTGGTACCATTGTGAATAAAAGCACAGGAGAAGCCAGCATGGCATGGATCATAGACAAACTAATTTTTCAAAATTAAAATAATAAACATGTCATACTTGCCTGCTCTGTGCAATGGTTTTACACAGAGCAGCCCCAACCCTTGTCTTCTCGGTTCCCGATGCTCCTGGCTCCTCTCCCCATCCAGTGCGCCCATAAAAAGACGCTTTCAGTGGGAGCACCCATGTGGACTCATTACTGAGCCACCCATGCCTTTGTCTATTGACACAGACAGAGTGGCTTGGCTCCCCCATCACTGGATTTAATTGACAGGAGCGGGAGCCAATGGTTCGCTGCTATCAATTTGCCCTGTGAGGAGGGCCAGGGCCAAGAGGGCCACACTCTTGTGCACAGCGCTGGATCACGATGGAGCTCAGGTAAGTATATGGGGATGAGGAGGGAGTCTGTGACACAGAAGGTTTGTTTACCTTAATTAAGGTAAAAGAAACCTTGAGGCTTTAGAACCACTTTAAGCACTGTGCTCTTTTTTCTTTTTTAGCTGGCTGACAGCTGCTTGCCCATTGTCTAAAAATGTTGCATTCTGTGAAGTATCACTTACCGGTATAGTGATTATGTCATTGTCAAATGGTGTCATCATATTGACTTAGCTGCTTAGGAAAAAAACACGTGCACTGGCAAGTCTAGGGTCCTTGCACAAATTCTGCTTCCCTTTCTCAACTAGTGGCTCTGAATGTCCTTGAACATTAGCTGTGGCCCTATATCTGATTATTATACTGTATTAAGAAACTCATTTGTTTTACAGTGTGCCGGCTTCCTCTGTTCTCCCATTACAGACATTTCCCACTCACTACCTATGTAAAATAAAATCTAAGAGATGTTCTAAAACATTCTAAACGTTCTACCCAACATTATAAATATTCAACATCTAAATTCTAACCCAAAAAAATGGTTTGCTTGTGGTTCAAGTATAAAGCTGAGCTCTGGGCAAAACTACTTTCATTTAAGTACATTCTTCAATAGCCACAAAAGTTATAAATCCACATTGTGAGAACCAAATGCCTTTACAAGCCCAATTATTACATTGGACATAATCACAGTGCTACATATAGCCAGTGCAAAGCAGAGTTGTGGGGGATCAAGTACATCTTCCCACTACAGGTATGTACCAGTCACCTGGTCCAAGAATATAGAGCAGCTGTCACCACTCTTTTTTAGAGGAAGCTACTGCAAAGATGTAAAAGTTCATTCTGGAATAAATACACACAGTAAACCAAATTCAATTAACAATTCACATGCCTCTTGTATTTACACAATATTTGCTTATCCAAAAGTGTTACCAAACCCACAACAGCAAAATCTGTCTTGTATATGCAATAAAGCATGCTAGTCATACTCACTGTGGAACCTAAGGGGTCAATCCTCTGCATTGTGTAAAAATGCTGTTAGATCCTGACTCTCTGATCCTCCCCTTCTTCCAATGCCCCCCTCTTATCTCCTGATAAGACATATAATGTGGAGTCACTCTACACATGCTCAGTTTGGTGTGTATCACTAGAGAGGTTTATTTTTTCTTGGGAGACTGC
Source organism: Staurois parvus (assembly GCF_062004578.1). NCBI lineage: Eukaryota > Metazoa > Chordata > Amphibia > Anura > Ranidae > Staurois > Staurois parvus. Next base: position 494,508 of record NW_028317998.1, read on the forward strand.
ATGTGATCAGCACAGGGCCAATCAGCACTGATCAGACAGAGGTTAGGGGTTCTGCATCCTCCTAGAGCAAAATGAAAACTCCTACAAGATTTAACATGTGCTCTTCTGGACACAGATGGAAATCACAAGTCTGCTATAACTGCTGATGAGAAAAGGTATTTAGCAGTTTATATTTACTAACATAATTGCACTTCCATGTTCTGTGTACTGTGTTACACCCAATATAGTGAATGCAGGTCCTGGGTTTAGTAACACTTTAAGACTCAATCCAGTCTCCTAAAAAGCAGTCTAAAGACATTCCAGTTCCTGAGTTGACCTGAATGGTTAAGACAACTAAGTAACAGCAGTGAATTTCTAGCAGACAATTTCTAAAAAGATCTGCCATACATCAGCACTTTGTTTTGACTTGTGCACGTTTACAATTGATTCATGATTGTCATGTTATAGTACAGTATAGTACTCATATTTTGTTTTGCTCAAAAAGGAGAAAAGCGCTAAATTATTCTGCCATTTTAGGTAGCATTGAGGCATACAGACCATATTTGAAATGTTTATATTCAAACTACAATTCCAGTGTTTCCTTTTGCCATAGTAGATGAGAAATAAAACATACTGTAGATATTCTGAAAAGCCTGTACTGAGATGCTTTGAACATTCTTTGGAGAATGGTTCTCTCTTAGTCCCAATACAAGTCAACAAGAATTCAAAACTAACGTGAAGCGGGTTAATGCAGCTTATAAAGAGGTAGCTGCAGGTCAAATGCACCTGCAAATTAAAGCGAATCTAAAGGTTCATTTTTTTTTTGTAAAATAACAAACATGTCTATACTTACCTACTGTGTGCAGTGGTTTTGCACAGAGCAGCCTGGATCCTCCTCAGGTCCCCCGCAGTTTCTCCTTGCTCCTCCTTTCTGTCGGGAGCCCCCACAGCAAGCAGCTTCCTATGGGGGCACTTGCTGCTCCATGTGTCCATTCACACACGGAGCTGTGGCTTGGCCCTGCCCCCTCTCTCTCCTCATTGGCTGACTGGCTGTGATTGACAGCAGTGGGAGCCAATGGCTGTCACAGCCAATGAGGAGGCAGAGACCCAGGACAGAAAAGGCTATTATTCACATTGCTGGATTGTGATGAGGCTCAGATAAGCATTAAGGGGGCTGGGGGAGCTGCTGCACATAGAATGCATGAAGGTAAAATGACTTCTGCCTTTACAACCACTTTTACTAAGATTGATCCGAGAAGCATCTCAAATGCAACAGGAATGAACCTGAAAGAAGTTGCATTTTCCTTTGACACAAATTCCTTAATAAAAAAACGTTCCAAGTTGAAACTTGCCCAGAAACAGACCAACAACATACTGGCACTTCCATGTGAGCAACTGGCCAAGAAGAGCATTAGGACCATAACAAATGTAGACTGTGGTAAGGCAAACCAAAGTATTCCTTTCTTATCCCTCACTATAAGCAGTGTGTAACAGATGATGATATCGTCTGTGGCAAGATAGAACTATTTCAGGTGAATACGTTGTTTATCAATTTTAGGAATCCAAAAATAACCTGGAGATAGTAAAACAATCTTCAGTTTTTGAACAACTACAAAGAGACCTGAATTTATGCTGTATATTCAAGAAAAGTTTTTTAAAAGCCAAAGAAAGTAAATTTGACAGGGACAAGCAGGCCCTTACTCCTGGGATGGCATATAAGTGGGAAAAAGGACCCCCATACAGATTGGAAGAAAAAAGAAAACAATTTTGGAAACAATTCAGAGAACTGGTTGGCATTCCATACATGGCATAACATTAGATGTTCAAAAATAAAAGAAACATAAAAAGAAACAAAAATAAAAGAAGGTGTGGAGATCTGCTGCACTCTACCATCTGAAGTTGTAAATGCCTCTGCATATATTATGTATGCATTTCCTGCCCCTGGTTGTTGGCTTTAAAACCCCAGAAGGAGGAACTGGTTAGAGAGAGAGAAAGGCTCAGCCACATGTCCCATCCATACTACTAAATCCTGCATCAGAAGAGACTATTCTTCAAGCATTCCTATGATCTCATAGTTTACCTGCAGATGCTGAAAGTATACCTAAATCTTGTGACAGAGTATCTCTGTCCTTTCTATATTATTATTTCATATTCACAGTGCCAGATATCTAGGTCTGTGCTGTTGTATGTGAAATGGTCACCTTCCAGTATATTAGTAGGTGAACCTGTCAGGGCTCAATAACCAACATACAGTAGGCTAGAGCCATGTTAGGCTTTCAATGGCCACGTCAGGATCATAGGCTTAGAGGTTTGGTTGCCTGTCAGATTAGAGACTATTAGGGAGGGAGTAAAGCACAATGTAGATAGGCTGACTCTGAGTTCCTGTGCCACACCACAATTCCTGTCATAAGAAGCTCTGTTCCTTGTTCCAGATCATGTCTTCAGGTCTCCAACACAAAGACAGATGCAGCTTCATCCTCAGGGACTCCTGCAACTGGAATTTTCACCGACATTCATCTGGAGGTATCTCTATTAATAACTATATATACCCGAGTACATGTGCACAATTCCATAGGGCCCAGACTTCTGCGGCACCCAGCACAATCATTTCTTAAAAAAGTATACTCTTCCATCACATATTCTTTTCAGCCTACCCTAAAGTTAGATTCAGTTCTGGTTTTAATAAAATCAGTTTACGTAACTCAAAAATCTGTTGCTCTCAGCCTCCCCTATATCTCTAAATTCCTTCTTTTTTTTGCTGCTATGATCTGACTTCCTTATAGAGGGTGGCTACACTCATACTCCGTGGTTCCACTGTTTATGGAATGTAACCACTTTCTCTTGCTTGCACCTAGATAGACTAGGACCTGTTTACTATGGGAATTGTAGTGTGCATAAAGCAGTGCACATGACTGCAACTAACGTGCACTGTTCATTCCAAACAAATGGAAGGGAGGGGAATAGAAGAGGTTCCAGAACTGCCACAGTAAAAAATAGGCAGGGCCATAGATAGTTTTTTTTTTCTTGAGAGAGGTCAGCCTTAATGACCCAGAGAAAAGAATTTGAGTGGTGCTAATGGTAGGAGGAAATTACAAATTTTAGTGCATATGGCATAGAGTGCAGGAGTCAGAAGTGCTTAAAGTGGTTGTAAAGACTCAAGATTTTTTACCTTCATGCATTCTAGAGGTGATGCCATCAACCCTACTGCAGATGTGTGTTTACACGAAACACGTCTAGGAGGAGCCTCTGCATGCTTTGACGCTACGCCGCTGGATCAGGAGGTCCGGCGGCCCACATTAGATGTATACTGGTCAGTGCTTTTGGGTGCTTTTACTACTGCTCGCAGCAGTCTTTTACTATATACAGTCATTTATGTATGTATAATATTGCTCAGATTTTAAACGCAATAAATTTACAGTTTATAAATACTACACTATGAGCACCTTTATTCTCCATATCTGGCACTGAGCCTCCACACCTCAGCCCCAGTGTTTTAGGCATTGCTGCGGACCTGAAGAAGTAAGCACTTTGAGACCAGATCGGTATCCTTTTTTTACACCATTGAGGGACCACCAGAGGATTCCCTCTCCGGGCTGTCTTTATCCGAGATCCTAGGATGCATGTGATCCAGATATGCGTTTTTGTACTGGGTTTCTGGTGAGTAGGCAATCTATTCATATTACCACAACGGGAGACCGGATTGCATCTACAGCGTTAGAAATTTCACTGTGGACTGAGGAATCCGTATTTTGATATTACAGTGGACTTATTTTCATTTTCATTCTCAATTTTATTTTTCTGCAATTAAGGTTTAATTTCATATAGCGCTGCAGTTCTTGTTTTTGTGATTTTATTAGAAAGGTTTTTGTGGTTCCTTTTAGTGCATTGGTCGCTTTTTGGATTGCGCTCACTAACTTACATTTTCTGATCTTATGGAGAGCGATGTGTAGAGCAGGGAGGGTTCTGAGCGGCCGCCGGGAGAGCACCTTACAAGCTGTCACTTGTAAATACAGAAGTGAGCAGTGCAGGAGGTGGAGGAAGACTGAAAAAAAAAACCTCAGGCAGGCAGCGTGGGCTCAGGGGGCGGCTGCTTTGGGCCCCACAACAATGACTGGGCCCTGGGCAGCTGCCCCTTTTGCTCCATGTTAAAGACGGTCCTGCACAAAAGTTCAGGGAAAGGGAAATACCTCCCTGGTTGGGTCATGTAAATGGAGCTGAGAAGGAAGGGCCTCCATCACTCTGAACTGATAGGCTCTTGCTCTGGGTGCATGGAGTAGCTGTCAGCACTAGTTATCGTGTTGTGGACTCATCAAGAGGGGTTTGGACCCTGCTATGCCCCCTTATATATGCCCCTGAACAGAGGCTTCTTTCAATGCCAGCTGCAGGATTCGCACACTAGAACCAGTCTGCAAATCACACACCAGGCCATCCTGCAAATGGTGGTACCTAGTGCAGGCCACATCTACAACATGTGCAGTAAGTGCACAGTGGACCCCATCCCAATAGCAGAATTATACTCTTACACTCTACTATAAGCAATGAAGTTATATGTATACATACAGTACATGTAACAACATTTTATGGATAACTGTGCATACAGGGCAGTAGAGTTTTCACATAGCTCAAACCCTTCAGATGTTGGACACTGGAATCTCTCAGGTATTTATTCTGTTCAAGTGCAAGCATAGTTGTCACAACCTTTGGAGGAAGTCCATGATTTTAGAAATTCAATGTTCTAACCAGGGAACATGTTCCCCTATGCCAAGCATGTTTATTGGGAAACAACTTAATCATTGGGTGTGATGAAACCCATCAAGCATACCTTCAAACCTGAATGAATGTGGCTTTATTATTATGTGGATGTTTATGAACTGTTAACTGACTTCTAGTGGGATCTCAATAGGATTTTATGGGAGTTGTGCTGCAATGTACTCTGTAAGTATTTAGCAGAGTAGAACTTACTGCACCTCCATGGTGTTGAGCTGTCAGTCAGGCTGTGTACCAGTCCAAGGATTTGAAATCCTCGCTCTTCTCCCCCTTCTCTCTGCAGGTCTCCCTCATTATTTCCCGTTCTGATCAAACGATCTTAGTCTATAACTTTAGTTTTTTTCTCTGAGGATTAATAGCCTATATTGTAGGGCTTTTAATTTCTTAGGAACCTTTTAAGGTTAATTTTCTCAGCTGGCAATTGGCTGCTTAGTAAAAATGATCCAGGCAATGCTACAGCTGCAAAATTACTTTTATGTAGTGGGAATGGCCGCCTCTCCCCTTTGGTTTCCCATGGTGGTTCCCTGGCTCTCCTGTTCCTCTGGGAAGCCCTGGGCTATGGTAAACTGTCCAGAAAGTGGGAGAAGGAGACTGAGGAACATCAATACCCTGATCTCCTCTTTGACTAATGAAGCATCTTGTCAGTTCCAACGGGGGGGGGGGGGGGGGGCAGATAACCAAGCACCATCTGTGCTTTATTAGTTGCAGTGTAGGGCAAGAGAAACATTGGGGGTTTATTAGACACCTGATAAAATAATACACATTGATTCTGTGCATTCCTGAATAGGTATAAGATTCACTCAATGATTTGCCTCAGCCGTACATATAAAGAGAGAAACCACTTTTACTTTAATACAATTGATTCTTGAAAAACTTCCACATTTTTTTAGTTGCCAGGGTGCACCAGTCTTTTATCGTACATATATTGTATCCAACAGCAATACCAATCAGATGTTAACAGTGTTTTCACAGTGCATACTGTAGTTACCACTCCCCTTCACGTTACACCACAGGGTCACGTGGCTTCATCAAGGGGATTTCCCTAGGGAGAGGATAGACCTAATCTCTTCCTCAGAATCTTCCCGTTAATAAGGATGAGATTCTCTTCAGCAAATCTGTCTTTGTCTATGCAAAGATTTTGTCTAATGTTATATTTATTGCTGAAATTGGCCAGCTTCCTCCCTCAGAAATAGTTTATCCAAAAAGGCTTAAAAAGTGTACTTGAAATTACTTTCAGTACCTTTTACGGTTTTAAATATAAAATTATATATTGTATATAACTAGAGATGAGCGAATTATTCAAAAATTCGATTTGGCTGATTCGCCGAATTTGCGGAATAAATTCGATTCGATGCGAATTTATTCGCTGCGAATTTAACTTATAAAAAGGGTTTCTAGGCTTCAGAGAGCCTTTATATTAGTGCAGAACACTGTACCTTTAATTTAAATGCCCTTGGAGTCTGCTGGGGAAGAGAAATAATACTGTCAGTCAGTATGACATGCAGATGAGTGCCGTCGATCTTAGAATCACCGCACACTTCACTCATTTGGGCAGTCACGGGGCCAAAACCAGAGTGTGGAGCCACAGTGTGGCGGTGGAGGGAGCAGCAATGGGAGGCCATACAGCACCCTATGACAAAATGGAACCCACCAGCAGTGTGAGGAGACCTGAAAGTGGCACATAGCAGAGTGTGGCGATGGAGACAGCAGCAATGGGAGGCCGTACAGGGACCCATGACACACTCTGGACCTGGCAGCAGCATGAGGAGGCGGTACAGGGGCCCATGGCAAGAAGAAGAAGAAGAAGAGGATGAGGAAGAAGAAGAAGAAGAAGTAGGATGAGGATGAAGAAGAAGAAGAAGAAGAAGAAGAAGAAGTAGGATGAGGATGAAGAAGAAGAAGAAGAAGAAGTAGGATGAGGATGAAGAAGTAGGATGAGGATGAAGAAGAAGTAGGATGAGGATGATGAAGAAGAAGAAGAAGAAGAAGAAGAAGAAGTAGGATGAGGATGAAGAAGAAGAAGAAGAAGTAGGATGAGGATGAAGAAGAAGAAGAAGTAGGATGAGGATGAAGAAGAAGAAGAAGAAGAAGAAGAAGTAGGATGAGGATGAAGAAGAAGAAGAAGAAGTAGGATGAGGATGAAGAAGAAGAAGAAGAAGTAGGATGAGGATGAAGAAGAAGAAGTAGGATGAGGATGAAGAAGAAGAAGAAGAAGGATGAGGATGAAGAAGAAGAAGTAGGATGAGGATGAAGAAGAAGAAGAAGAAGTAGGATGAGGAAGAAGAAGTAGGATGAGGATGATGAAGAAGAAGAAGAAGAAGGATGAGGATGAAGAAGAAGAAGAAGTAGGATGAGGATGAAGAAGAAGAAGTAGGATGAGGATGAAGAAGAAGAAGAAGAAGTAGGATGAGGATGAAGAAGAAGAAGGATGAGGATGAAGAAGAAGAAGAAGTAGGATGAGGATGAAGAAGAAGAAGAAGAAGTAGGATGAGGATGAAGAAGAATTCCAGTGCAGCAAAAAGTGTATCTGCAAAGAGCTCCGCTATTTCTGACAGTTCTCTGACAGTTCCTTCACATTTACAGCGGTTGAAACATTGTATCTATTTGTTTCCGAATAAAAACATCTGTATCCTAAATGGAAACAAATAGATACAATGTTTCAACTGCTGTAAATGTGAAGGAACTGTCAGAGAACTGTCAGAAATAGCGGAGCTCTCTGCAGGGACACTTTTTGCCGGCTGTAGAAGGGATGAAAATCGGCCGATCGGGGAAAATTCGATTCGCTCATCTCTATATATAACAATTGTTTGATTTTCAGATGGAACCTGCCTGATCTCTACTTCAACATTATTGGCTGGTTTAAAAGGGTATAAAAGCTGGGCTGCAAATCTTTATATAGTTTTATTTCTGCTTGGGAAGATAGACTCCCCCTTTTTTTTGTGCAATCTTCTTGTTGTATGGCCAACGGATAGAAGCCTGTTGTCAGGACCTGAATCTCCTGCTGGTGGCACTGTGCCACCAGCAAGTGTCTCCCAGCAGCCAGATTTCAGTAATCAGTATCCACCTGATGCTGGCTGTTGGGAGGGTTTAAAGGTCCTCCTCTGCTATTACACTTTGTGTTAGTATTTTGCTTTCTTGATAGCCAATTATGCTTGCTGTCTAGGTCTTAATCTCCATGCACACAGGCATAAAAATCACTGCTTCTACAGGAGATTTGTGTTTTGCCTGTAGAAGCAGCTCAGTGTTTTCCTATGTGCCCATTCACATTAGGACGACTGGAGGCAGATTTTAATCTCAACTTTTAGAGGCAGGAAAAAAACCCTTGTGGTTTGTTTTTTTTATTGGCATTTTCTGGCAGAAAAAAATACTAAACTCTCTTAAATTCATTTAAACTGTGTACAAAAATGCTCTATATCAGTGTTTTGTTTTTTGCCAAGGGAACTGGCATTTTTTGTAAGCGCAGTGTGCATGAAGCCTTTATCTTGCTCCTGCCCTGCATTCTGTACTCTGCTACCTCTTATCTGTTTCTCTTGTTCCTGATTCCCACTCCTGGTTCCTCCTTCCCATCTGTTCCCTGCATCTCTAGTTTACCTTGTTTGTCCATGTTCCTCAAGTCATTATGTACATATTGTATATAGTTAGTTTTATTAGTTAGGCTTCCTGTTTATTAGGTTTATTAGTCAGGCATTCTGTTACTGGGGTACTTGTTCATATTATTTTTATGTTTGTTGGATTTTGGTTTACTCTAATAAATCTCACTTACCCTAGGTTCACACCTCAGCATTTTCCACAGTGTTTTGCAGAAACGCAGTATAGTCCATTTAACACGATTTCCTATGGGATATGTTCACATCTCTGCGTTTTCACCCGGTGCATTTTTTGGAAAGGGTCAGGGACTTTTTGAATGCAAAAAGTTGAGTTTTTGGTTCTTTAGACTTCAATGCTGCAGAAAAGCATGTAGTGCATTTTTGCTGTGTTCTTGCCATGTTTTGATGTGTTTTTGAGGCATTTTAAATCTGCCTATCAACAAGAAAAAAACCCATCAAAAATAAGGCATAAACGCGTCAAACATGCAGGTACAAAAACGCAATGGAAAACGCAATGCAGAAATGGCTCAAACACAACTTACAAAGGTGTGAACATAGTCTTAAAGCATACAGTGGGTATAGAACAGAATCACCCTCTTTAAAATAATCACATTTTGTTGCTTTGCAGCCTGCAATGAAGACACTGTTTTTTGTTTTATCCAGCTGTATTTACCCAGTGCAACTTATAACATCCAAGTGAAAGATACATGTCAGAAAAAAAAAATCAAAAACAGAACCACTGAGTTGGAAAAATGATCACCCCCTCTTAAAATGACTTGTAAGTTCAATCAGGTGTAGCTAATCACCTTCTCAATGGCAGACAAAGCCATTTGACTTTCAGCTGTGATCAGCTGTGGTCATTTTGATTAGCTCAGCATGCAAAGAGCAAAATCTGTGTCTGTCTTTATTTCAGGCTGCAAAGCAACAAAATGTGATTATTTAAAGGGGGGTGATTTTTTTTCTATACCCACTTGTATATAGTCTGGTGTCAGTTTCCAAGTGTAGCCACACAGATCTGGTCATCTCAGCTGTTGATTCCTGACATCTGTGGTGCCAATCTGTTAATATGTACCTCTTTGATTCATTCTTGAAAAAAAAAGAAAATAGTTATTTCTAGTTGCAATATACGTGCTCTCTCCCTCAGAAAAAGTAGCCTAACCCAAAAAAAATTACAAGTTTAACATCAAATCTGCTTATACTCTCAATTGAACAGCATGGCCTTTTTCAATGAAGGTTTGAAATGTGTGATGCATGTTCAATGTCTGTTTTTATTTGTACACAAATAACCTTTTTTCCAGATGCAATTTTTACACTCACTCACTCAGAAAATGCAGCCTGTCTATACAAGTTTGCTATTTTTTCATTTCAGATGCAGTATGCATGTTCAACCTATAAGAAATTCCTATCCAAGAAAGGCTTAGAACAGTGGTTCTCAACCTTTCTAATGCCGCGACCCCTTAATACAGTTCCTCATGTTGTGGTGACCCCCAACCATAAAATTATTTTCGTTGCTACTTCATAACTGTAATTTTGCAGTGGGAGGAGTAGTGCCACGTCACTGGTGTCAGTGGGAGGAATAGTGCCACGTCATTGGTGTCAGTGGGAGGAATAGTGCCACGTCATTGGTGTCAGTGGGAGGAATAGTGCCTCATCATTGGTGTCAGTGGGAGGAATAGTGCCCCATCACTGATGTCAATGGGAGGAATAGTGCCCCATCATTGGTGTCAGTGGTAGGAATAGTGCCCCATCATTGGTGTCAGTGGTAGGAATAGTGCCCCATCATTGGTGTCAGTGGTAGGAATAGTGCCCCATCATTGGTGTCAGTGGTAGGAATAGTGCCCCATCATAGGTGTCAGTGGGGGGAATAGTGCCCCATCATTGGTGTCAGTGGGAGGAATAGTGCCCCGTCATTGGTGTCAGTGGGAGGAATAGTGCCACGTCATTGGTGTCAGTGGGAGGAATAGTGTCCCGTCACTGATGTCAATGGGAGGAATAGTGCCCCATCATTGGTATCAGTGGTAGGAATAGTGCCCCCATCATTGGTGCCAGTGGTAGGAATAGTGCCCCATCATTGGTGCCAGTGGTAGGAATAGTGCCCCATCATTGGTGCCAGTGGTAAAAATAGTACCCCATCATTGGTGTCAGTGGGAGGAATAGTGCCCCATCATTGGTGTCAGTGGGGGGAGGAATAGTGCCCCATCATTGGTGTCAGTGGGGGGAGGAATAGTGCCCCATCATTGGTGTCAGTGGGGGGAGGAATAGTGCCCCATCATTGGTGTCAGTGGGGGGAGGAATAGTGCCCCATCGTTGGTGTCAGTGGGGGGAGGAATAGTGCCCCATCGTTGGTGTCAATGGGAGGAATAGTGCCCCATCATAGGTGTCAGTGGGGGGAATAGTGCCCCATCATTGGTGTCAGTGGGGGGAATAGTGCCCCATCATTGGTGTCAGTGGGGGGAATAGTGCCCCAACATTGGTGTCAGTGGGGGGAATAGTGCCCCAACATTGGTGTCAGTGGGGGGAATAGTGCCCCATCATTGGTGTCAGTGGGGGGAATAGTGCCCCATCATTGGTGTCAGTGGGGGGAATAGTGCCCCATCATTGGTGTCAGTGGGGGGAATAGTGCCCCATCATTGGTGTCAGTGGGGGGAATAGTGCCCCCATCATTGGTGCCAGTGGTGGGAATAGTGCCCCATCATTGGTGCCAGTGGTAGGAATAGTGCCCCATCATTGGTGTCAGTGGGAGGAATAGTGCCCCATCATTGGTGTCAGTGGGGGGAGGAATAGTGCCCCATCATTGGTGTCAGTGGGGGGAGGAATAGTGCCCCATCATTGGTGTCAGTGGGGGGAGGAATAGTGCCCCATCGTTGGTGTCAGTGGGGGGAGGAATAGTGCCCCATCATAGGTGTCAGTGGGGGGAATAGTGCCCCATCATTGGTGTCAGTGGGGGGAATAGTGCCCCATCATTGGTGTCAGTGGGGGGAATAGTGCCCCATCATTGGTGTCAGTGGGGGGAATAGTGCCCCATCATTGGTGTCAGTGGGGGGAATAGTGCCCCATCATTGGTGTCAGTGGGGGGAATAGTGCCCCATCATTGGTGTCAGTGGGAGGAATAGTGCCCCATCACTGGTGTCAGTGGGAGGAATAGTGTCCCATCACTGGTGTCAGTGGGAGGAAAAGTGCCCCATCATTGGTGTCAGTGGGAGGAATAGTGCCCCGTCACTGGTGTTAGTGGGAGGAATAGTGCCCCATCATTGGTGTCAGTGGGGGGAATACGGCCCCATTATTGGTGTCAGTGGGAGGAATAGTGCCCCATCATTGGTGTCAGTGGGAGGAATAGTGCCCCATCATTGGTATCAGTGGGAGGAATAGTGCCCCATCATTGGTATCAGTGGGAGGAATAGTGCCCCCATCATAGGTGTCAGTGGGAGGAATAGTGCCCCATCGTTGGCATCAGGGGGAGGAATAGTGCCCCAACATTGGTGTCAGTGGGAGGAATAGTGCCCCATCGTTGGTGTCAGTGGGAGGAATAGTGCCCCATCATTGGTGTCAGTGGGAGGAATAGTGCCCCATCGTTGGTGTCAGTGGGAGGAATAGTGCCCCATCGTTGGTGTCAGTGGGAGGAATAGTGCCCCATCGTTGGTGTCAGTGGGAGGAATAGTGCCCCATCGTTGGTGTCAGTGGGAGGAATAGTGCCCCATCATTGGTGTCAGTGGGGGGAGGAATAGTGCCCCATCATTGGTAATAGTGACACCAATGATTGGGAACTATTCCTCCCACTGACACCAATGATACTTACCTTGCTGACCCCTGCTCCAGCCTGGGCTCGCTCGCTCCCTCCCTCTCCCATGGTACAAACACTTACCGGTCAGATGGCTTCCTTCTCCGGCCGCTTTCCTCCTCTTCACTCGCTCGTGCTTCGCGGTGCCGCTCGGCTCCTCCTTTCCAAGCTCCACCTCCTCGCCGGTGATTGGCCGCCTGTGTGCCTCTCTTGAGCTACAGTTCCGGCGGCCAATCACCGACGAGGAAGGATTGATCCCGGGGGTGTGTCCAGATGACAGGAACGGCATGTCATCCCGCCCACACCTGCAGACGGATCAAGGAGCGGTGTCTCGGTTCCTAAGGCCATCGGAAATATGTGTTTTCCGATGGTCTTAGGCGACCCCTGGGAAAGTGTCGTTCGACCCCCAAAGGGGTCGCGACCCCCAGGTTGAGAACCGCTGGCTTAGAAGATGTGCTGCAAATATGTGCAATTTTTTTCTTTTAAGTTTGAAGCAATTCGACATTACTTTTTTTTCTTTCCAGATATAATATGCCTAATCCCTAAGAAATTGTGGCTTGTCCAAGAATGTCATAATAGCTGTAATGCTAAACTGTCATTTTATTCCTCTATAGTATTTGAATCAAGACACATTTTCTTAATTGTAATATACCCACTCAATGTCTCTGAAATTGAAACCTGTGCATACAGACTTAATATCAGTATAGCAAATCTGTAACATTTTTCCATCTCAAGTCTCCTAAAAAAAAGTTTAAAAAAATCAAAACATTGTTATTATTATATAGGATTTATACAGCACCAACCATGTGCAGAGTGCTTTACAACGTGAGGGCAAGCCGTACAATTTCAAAACAATTCAATACAGGAGGAATCAGAGGACCCTGCTCGTTAGAGCTTACAATATAAAAGATTATGGTCAAGTGATAAAAAAAGGTAATAACTGTGGGGGATGAGTTGATGGAGGAAAAAAGGTACAGTTGTTAGGTGGAGGCAGGATAGGCTTCTCTGAAGAGAAAAGATTTCAGGGATCGCCTAAAAGTCGACAGAGTATGAGAGAGGCTCAGAAGAAGTCCTGGAGGCGAGCATGGGAGGAAGTGACAAGGGAACTAGAGAGCAGGAGGTCTTGGGAGGAACGAAGAGAACGATTTGGTTGGTATTTTGAGACTAGGTTAGTGATGTTTCTGTGGGCCAAGTTGTGGATGGCTTTATAAGTTATTGTTAGTATTTTGAATGTAATGCATTGGATGAGTGGCAGCCAATGGAGGGATTGGCAGAGAGGGGTGTCAGACACTGAACGGTTGACAAGTTGGAAGAGTCTGGCAGCAGCATTCATGATGGACTGAAGGGGGTATAGCCTATGCAAAAGTAATCCGATGAGAAGGGAGTTGCAGTAGTTGAGGCAAGAGATGACTACGGAGTGGACTAGGAGCTTTTTGGTGTCCTTGGTTAGGAAGGGGCATATTTTAGATATTTCACTCAATGCCTCTTAAATTGAAACCTGCGCATATAGACTTAATAGCAGTCCTGCAAATCTAGAACAGTTTTTCATCTTCAGTCTCATAAAAAATACACTATATTTTTATTTCCAGTTGCAGTGTGCTTACTCTAACCCTAAGAATGGTGGGTTATCGAAGATATGTTTATGAGATGTGCTGCAAATCTGTACAATTTTTCATTCTTCAATCCAAGGAAGTAGACAATAATTTTTTTTTATTTTTTGGGTATGAAGCCTGCCTGTTCTTACGCTCCGAAATAGAATACTATCAAAAAGGCTTTTTAAATTCTGCTGCAAATATTTACAGTTCTTTGGTCTTCAGTCTAAATAAAAAATACACCTTTGAAACCTTTACTAGATAGGCCACCATTTCTGAGGCTGAAAGCAAGCACATTGCATGTAAAATTATTAAATAGTATCTTGTTTTTTAGACTAAATTTGCACCACAAATATTAAGCCTATATGGTCAGGCTGCAATTTCTGAGCAACTAAATTATTTATGTTGTTTGATTGATCAAGATAAGATCTGTGTGCTCTCTGTTCTTCTTGCTTGCAACTCTGGTACAATTCAAACTAATTTAGTTACATATAACACCTGTCAAGTCTGTTTTTCATTATGGCCTAGCAAATACACATGTTGTGCAGGGTGTCCGTGAAATATTTCTGGATCTTGATTTTGACATAATACATCCTTTTTTTTTTTAATAACTTATGCATTGTCTCTTACTCTAACATAGTGTCCAAGTACAAATACTTGCATAATGTGCAGCGAGTCTAAACAATATTTATTGCTGCTTCTGCTTTGCTGCCTGAAAATTTGACTTTTCTCTCTCTTACATTGGTGCCCTGGGTCCCAATCGAAATGCTTACATAGTCTCCAGCCACTGTGCCGTATATTTGGCTGTTGTCTCTGAAACTGTAAGTAAAGTTTTGTTGTTGTTCACCTTGACAACTGCTTCAGTGCAGGTTTGTGATTTTGACCCAGTTTGGTGCACTTTTGGTTCAAATGCGCATACAATAAAGTATGGTACTAAAAAGATGGTCACAAGCTATGCTATGTATGTTTGTATCTCTGGTGTGTGGATCTGTGATTTCAACCCAGTTTGGTGCACTTTTGGTTCACATGTGCAATAATATAAAGTATGGTACAAAAAAGTTGGTCACAAGCTATGCTATGTATGTTTGTATGATGTTGATATCATTAGCTGTATATTTTTTCAAAGTATATACTTTGCTATAAATTTTAGCTATATTGTCCCTGGTACTTCCAGAGATGTTATATCTCCTTCACTCTCCAATGGGTAACTTTGCTGATTATAAGAAAACCTCAATACATGTTGGAAAGAGGAGGCTGGCATATGCTCTTACTTATGTGCATGCTCATAATTCTGCGCAAAAGCTCAATACAAAACAGGCATTGTTACATCTGTGCAAATGTATTAGCATGTGCAGAAAACATATGTGCATGCGCACATCTATGAGCACTGGCACCAAACAACCGATTTAAGTTGCACTCTGACATGAATGGACTTGTCCTTGGATTTATGCCTGCCTACTGTGACCTTGGCTTGTATTCTGACTCTGCTCCTGTCTACTGATCCTGGGTCATATCCTGACTCCGTCTCTGCCTGATGTTACTGTACCTTGCTGCCCGGCTGTTGATGACCTTTTGGATTGTGTCCTGGCTACACTCCTGTCTGCCAAGCACATGTCACCATGTTCCAGTTTCTGGTTCCTGCCTGGTGATCTACAGTCATCTACTTCCTGTAAACCCCAGCTGGCGCTACCTGCTACACTGGCTCTCATGCCACTCTGTGTCCCCACATTCCCTGTCAGCACAACCAGGGGTGTTGGACAAGAGGTGCAACAGAAGCCCCCTCTTCAGCTTGATCTCCACTAGGTACATGACACTGACACTCGGGAAGGATGCAGGATGGGGCACACCACTTGAGCTGGGGATACTCCAAATTACCAATAGGTTTTGTAATGGCTCAGGCAAAACTCTGCCATGCTGTCTTGTAGCTGGTGTCCCTGGGGGAACAGGAGCCACACTGAGGAAGAGATTTTGTCAGTTCTGCAGGGGCAGGCCCAGAGGTGTCTAACTCTGTCTTGTGTCAGGAAAGGTCTTGTGTGACAACAGTACCAACCTGTTTTCCATCCTTTGGCTAGAATGCATCATATACTTGCCTTGTCGGCACACATCCTCTACCTGGTGGCCCAGTGGTTCTTGGCACACATGATCTTCTGAGTCAGGTAAGAGCAGTGTGTAGCCATTCAGTGTTTGACTAGCTGACATCCAGTGTTAACTTAGCCTGCCTGAAAACCACCTAATACACCCATGAGCTAGAACTCCACCATAGCTGCACTTGCATAAGCAGTATTCAGTGAGTACTTGTGTGAATATGGCACATGGGCAGGCTCAGGGGATCTGGGTTTCTAATTCAGGATGCATGTACTATATTGTCACAATTTGAAGAGACAGTCAGAATGGTGACCTGTGATGATGCAGTAGACTGGGCACTGGAAGCACAACAGCAGAAACAAGAGGAGGACTTTTGTTGTTTCAGGGCCTGCTTTATCCTGACTCTGTCCCTGTGAGGCCACACCAGGCACAGGAGGAGCATGAGGAGGAAGGTTGCAGTTCAGCCATCCCAAACCCTGGAAATTGTACTTGGGGTGGAGGGGGGGAGCTGAGAACAATGTTCTCCTTGGCAGCCCAAAGGACTTCTGTGTCTCTGCCTTGGACATTTGTGGCAGATAGGATCTTTCTCACTCCAGTGCCACAAAAGCACCCCAGAATTTGGGCCATCAGGCAAAAGTACAGTTACTGGTGGCCACCCTTTTGGACCCACCTTATAAGGGGAAAATGGCTGTGCGCATCTTGCCATAGCACCTGGAAGATATAATGTGGAGGAAATTCTTAATATCCTTTCATGAGCAACGTGGCTTGGATCCTCCTGTTGGTGAAAAAAGGAGCAGTTGTGGCACTGGCTGCCTAAGCAAGATTTTCAAGCCCTTATTTAGTACCCAATGCTTAGGGCTGTCTATTGACAGCAGTTATAGGCAGCAGCTAAACTATTGGGTGGCTAAGCATATTTGGCCATAGGCAGAATTTAAGAAACACAGAAGGCATAACCCCCTTGATTATGGAGTAATGAAGATGGACCACTGGTCAGAGCTTGCCTAGTATGCAATCAAGTTGCAGGGATGTCCTTTAGCCAGTGCTTTCAGAACATGCATTTAGCACATCAGGTAGGTTTGTGACAGAAAAAAATCCATCTGTCCTCAAACACAGTTGACTGGCTCATCTTTTTATAAATCAGTCCTGAATCAGTGATAAGTATCAAGCACATGCTGCTGATGTTATGATTACTTTTTTGTTTTATTCTGGCCCAAACAACCTTATTATACAGTATAGCCTAAGTGTCTCTTTCTACCTCTGCAGGCCTATAACAAATACCACCTACTGATACTATTATCATCCCCTATCACCATGACTACATCCTGCCACTATTAAATGCTACTTTTTCATTCCTGTTTCCTGATGCCATAACCATCTCCTACCACCACTGTAGGCCTGCCAGCAATATCATCTCATCCTGCCACTACAACTGTAGTATGGTGCTACAACACTTTCAAGACCACACTGTTTCTGCAACAGTTTTCCAGTTGTACAAATGTGTTTCATTTTTTCACGGCAATTCTGCATTCTACATCAATATTTGTTTTTACTTATGGTACTTCTGCACTAAAACTACCCAACACTACTCAGCTGTTTCTCAGTTGTAAAAGTAGTGTAGTACTACCCCCAGAGGAGTTACTGAATTGTTTTGTGATTTCTCTGCACACCTGAAGATGATGCACCTCACTCATCCAGCACTTACTGACACACCTTGAGGTACTTCAAAGAATTTATTAGGCCAAGAATTGTCTTAAAGAAGAGAGGACTAGCAAATGTACTTATACAATCAACAGGACAACAATGTTTATATGAGAGATTGAGTTAAACACCTGCGGTAGTCTGAATATCAATATATAAAGAACAGTCCTAATTTGCTAAAACAGTCCCTGTTTGGCCGGCAAAGTTGTGGCCCTTGACTGCTTGAATAGCAGTTCCAAACAGATAACAGATTAACTTGTGCAATGGTAATCTCTTGCCAGGCATGGGGCACCATTATCTGGGTATCTGGGCATGTGCTCTGATTCAGTTTAGGGATAGGAGTTGCTGTGATGGCTCTCTTTCAATCCTGCTGAGACAGTCCCTCTTTTCCTTCTTTACAAGCATCAGGAATGCTCTCTACTACAGTCTGATCTCACCAGGCATCCAAATCATACCTCACACTCACCCAGGGAGAAGGTTCCCAGTCACCGAGGCAAGGTCCTATACGATGAGCAGTCTCATTGCTTGCCTGACATCTCCCCCAATTTTAGGGTTCCATTCAGCCAGCAGCCCAGTATTTTTCTCACCACTTGCTAGCTTTAAGACTGCCCCCTCTTTTCCCCTGAGCAGCTTGCAGACACGCTTCTTATTTTGTTGCATCAGCCAATCACAGTCCTCCAGGATGGATTCAGACCCTGCCAAAATGGCTGCCTTCTGCTCCGGAGACATGTCATAGACAAGCATTGCAAAGTGGTCTTCTTGAAGGTGGCTTCTGCAATTCTGCATTAATGAATATTCAGTTAAACTATGTACACACTGCAGCATCAAATGAAGAAGTTCTGCAGTCGTTATCAGTCCAGGTTACAATAGTTTGAGTTTTTCAGCAGGGCCAATCTTTTCCAGCACCCTGAAAAGACTCTATTTCTACTGAATGTAATTTTTTTTACAATTTGTTTTGCTCTGATACATGTGCTCCCCAATGCTCTTTGTTTGACGATCTCTTTCCTATTAGCTTTAAAAATGGCCAGCATCAATTTTACGTTTGACTTTCATGGGGTTTGGATTAACTCTCAAACTCGATGCAGTTTGGCGAATGCCTTCTGAATTGAACACAAGTAAATTTGGCTCATCCTTAATCTGGAGGAATCAGAGTAGCCAGCAGCTTGCCATGTGCATAAGCCATAGAACATATTAGCTATATATATAAAAGGCTTAAGCAATGCCGGGACAAGGTCATCCAGCGCCTAGGACAAAGATGTCAAACTGCACCCCACCCATTCATGATGTGCAAGGTTAGGCGAACCCACACCCAGCAGTCACTCATTTGTCAAAATCACTGCTGCCATCACTACTCCTGTCAAGCTTGTAACAGAAGGAAGGCACCCCCATCCCTACAGTAAACCATTGCGCCCAGAGCAGTCGCCCCTCCCGCCCACCCCTTGTCCCATCCCTGGGTTTAAGTAACCTTCAGACATTGATAAAGCCTAAAATAGTGTAAATGGAATTTAAGCCTCTTATTGCCAAATGCATTTATCTCATATCGTATTGAGTGTGCCATCTCCACCTGCATAGACTTCAATAAAGTTACATGATGGTAGCACAGTACTGCTTGGGTCAGCTTGCACCCAAATTGGCCATAGTGTCTGTTTAATTTTAGCAAGGACTATACACAATAAGTTCCTTTAGGGAACAGAACTGATGTAGACAGTCCAATAACCTTTGTAAAGAACTACGGAATATGTTGGTGCTGTATGAGTGATAAAAATCAATATACTGATAACATGGAACAGTTTTACAGCTGTCATTTTTTGTGATGGATATGTGAAACAGAACCTATGTCTTATAAAATTAACAGAACTTTTTTCAGTTTTGCACATTTAATTTTAATTAGAAAGAAATTAATTTGTTTCTATATGCTGATGACAGGTTTTCTTAAACAAATACTCTTATAAAATAATTGCACTGTTTTCACCTCTATATTTTATTTTATTTTTATTTTTTTCTTGATTAAACCACACAATATTGACTTCTTTAGGCTTGGTACATGTCAGCCATGATGAACTTAAATTGTACATGTTTTGTTCCAGGCAAGCTATGCACAAGACATGTGGCTGGTTTATGTGTAGAGCTTTTATTCTGAGCAGACGTCAAGACAGCTCTCGCCCTCCTTGGAGTTCTTCCTTGTGAAAGAAGCCTTTGTGAATGGTGCTCTGACAAATAGAGTTTGTATGTTCTAGGGAAAAAAATAAAACATCAAATGATCCAATAGTCAGTACTGAGGTTCAGATAAGCAATGCACCATGTGGCGGAAATATCCTTGGGGAAGGAAAGAAAAGATTCCTCAATTGTTGTAGAAGGTGTATACACAAAATGCAGCTAATGATTTTCCCTATTAAAAGAAAACAAGTTTACTATCTTGTGCCAATGGGGTGTGCCCAGATTGTGATTCAAAGAATAGATTAACCAATCAAAAACATATTTTTCCATTTTAGTGCTCAAGGCCAACAATGAGGTTGTCTGTAAAAAAGACAATTCTCCAAGTGGTTTAATGGGTGGCAGAAATGAGTTAAAAATATATTAAATGTCAAATGTCACAAGGCATCCTCACTTCCAATGCAGGGCTATGTTCTAGCAGGGCTATCTGTCTTGATGATGTCAGAGACCCTTAGATCATTGGAGAAGAGGCTGCAGGGACTGGTCTAGAAACAAGGAAGACCCTAAGGGAGTGGAGGATCAGGCAATTAAAACTGCTCTACCCAGCCCCCCAGGTATAAGTGACCAGTTAATCCCCGCAGTGCAGGTGCCTCCCCACTTCAAGGAAGGAATTGTATGTCTCATGAGTTCAACTTTAGGCACTTTGCCACCAACAGTAACCATTATGACACCAAAAAAACCAAAGGCCAGTAAGTAAGTACTATATAGTAAGTAAGTAGCTCAGAGACAGGACTCAGGAGGGCAAGAAATTAGAATGGGCAATCATGCACACGAAATTGACTGACAGCAGTGTTCAGCAGCACAGATGATGATGACACCTCACCAACATGACACCATCCACTCCTGACTCACAGTAACAGCCTCTCTCCATGCCAGGTGGCCCCTTCAGTCCACTCCAATCCAAACATCACTGACAGTCCCGCTCCAGGCTTGCCTTGTTCCCATCCCACAGACCCACACACAAGGCTCCGGCTGCTCTGCTTGGCTCCCTTGCACCATGACATCACACAACATGCTCAGGCACCTCCTCCACCAGACCCTCCTCCCTCCTGAACACACTATAGCAGGCATTCAGGCATCACATACTGAGCATCACACACCCAGCATATTTTTAACTGGCAACCTTTTCCTGTCACTGGCATTTACTGGCAGGAGAAAAGTGGCCATTTTTTACTAGTTTCCAGTAAAAATATTGACGGTTGGCAACACCGAATAACTGTAACTAATAAAGATTGAGACATAGTGGTGTCCAAATTCTAATACTGAAACAGAAGTAATATGGGTAAATAAACTGCAATTTTGTATCTCAAAAGATGAAATTGTGACTGTCATCTCTTCCTCTTTGTGTAGATGTTCAGCACTGTTAAGAATGTTTGATTTGTTGTTCTTTTTTTTTTCTTTTTTTTTGTACTGTAATTGCTGTAATTATCTTACAGAGAAATGAGCACTGCATTGTTCACTTGCAGTCTAATTTGAAGATCTGGCTATGTCTTTGACCAGCTGAGTCAGCTACTTTTTTCTATGTTATTAGTTTCTTGCTACTGTATGATTAGATTTAGTTATTTCAGCAGGATTTTTTCACTATGATCTGTTTTCATTATGAACTTTGTTTATCCTTACAGCCTGAGTAATAATGTGATGCATTTCCAGTTTAGTGGATTGAAACTTACCAATTATTATTTAAACTTACCAATTATGTTAAATTACATTTCAAAGGCATAAGAAAAGGAGAAGTCACACCAAACTGTCCCCTATGCTTTACATGTATCTTTATAAAATAAATGTAAAGTGTACTTAAAAAACGTCTGCTACATCCTTTAGACTTAGCATACCTCCCAGCTTTGTAACCTAAAAAGGGAGACCCTGGAAAAGAGAAGATACCCATATGGAAGAAAAATATATTTGAAATATATTTTAAAAATATTCTTCCCTAATATATTGACATATATTTGAAATGCTACAATTTTGGCCATATTCAATATATATATATATATATATATATATATACTACATGTTGAAATGCGTTTTTATTACAAAATATATGATACATATTTTTAAAAATACATTTCAAATATACGGTATGTCTTTAAAAATACAAATCTACATTTTTTAAATGCATTTACAAATATATGTAAAAATATATGTTAAAAGTACTTTTTTTATGTTAAAACAAATCTGAAGAATATATTTTTAAAAAATATATTTTTTAAATATATTTTTCAGATTTTTTTAACATATGAAAAAGTAATTTTAACATATATTTTTATTTATATTGCATATATGCATTCCAATATGCATTTCAAAAATGTAGATTTGTATTTTTAAAGACATACAGTATATTTGATATGTATTTTTTTTAAATATTTTTGATACAGATACAATTACAGATACATACAGATACAATTAGAAGAACACTTATTTGCCAATAACAAAGGTTTGAGTTAAAGTGTGTAAAGTTGAGCTCCCTTCCCTTGTCATTTCCTGCTTTCTGTGCCTCCTCCTCCCCTGTTCTTCCCCTTCCACCAGCCTTGCAGAGGTTCCAAGTTTAAACAGCACTAGTCAACAGTTTAGTGAGTGTACTGTGTCATTGTAACTTGTACCCATTCAGAAATTTTGATATTGTAGCAAATCAGGAAAGAGTTGGTAATATCATATGACAGTATCAGAACCTTATGATTGATTGCACTCACTTACTAAAAGGCTGGCTGATGCTAATTACCTCATTTTTTATTTATTTATTCCAGGTACTTATATAGCGCCGTCAATTTACGCAGCGCTTTACATATATATTATACATTCCCATCAGTCCCTAACCCTGAAGGGGCGTACAATCTAAGGTCCCTAACTTACATTCATACATAAACAAACTAGGGCCAATTTAAACAGGATCTAATTCATCTACCAGCATGTCTTTGGAGTGTGGGAGGAAACCAGAGTACCCGGAGGAAACCAACGCAGGCACAGGGAGAACATGCAAACTCCAGGCAGGAGGTGCCTTGGCTGGGATTCGAACCAACGACCCTAGTTCTGCCAGGCGGAAGTGCTAACCATTTAGCCACTGTGCTGCCTACTCATTTTGGTTGTCATTTCTTGTGCCCTGCACTGCTGTGTAGAATAGTGATGCAGGTTAGGATAGTTGCATGACAATGCTTAAATATGCAGGATTGCCGGATTTGTACCAAAACCTGGGACAGTCCCACAGAATCCAGGACTGTTGGGAGGTACAGTATGGCCTAAGTATTTAAAGTGTGAAATATATATCCCCTTGATACAAGGGATGACAGTGCTTTCCAAAATAATAAACAGTGAACAGTAAAAAAATCCAGAAATCAAAGTTGATAATCCACACCTGTATGATCATAACAGTTCACTCCCCTTTCTATGCTAAAAAATGCTGACGGTGTGAAGAACTCCCAATCCAGATGGATCCAAGCAGAGGAAAACCACTAAAGACAGAGGTAACACACTGCACTCACCGGATCCTATTGACCCCTTGTTTTACCAAGCAAGTCAACAACAGCTCTTTATACATAAAATCCATCCGAATTGGGAGTAACACAGTGAGAAACTATTTCATGACAATTAGATTATAGGGTCATTAAATAGTGGATGTGTATGTATTATTTTTGGAGGATAAGGGTAGAGTTTAGTATCAACTTAAAGTAGATATAAACCCAATCACTACTATTTTATATAAGCTTTAGCAGACTCATGTTGTTTCAAAATGCATTTTTAATGTTTTTTTTTTAATTTGCAGCTTTCATTGCTATGCTTTGGATTACAAATACTTGCAGGATTACAATGAGGCTGCTTCAAACTGAAGACTCTGACAAATTGTAAAATACACAAAGTTCCTGTCCTTTGTTGAAGTGCTCTTCTTGCTGTTTATTTCCAATGGACCATTTGGGGTGGATTATATATATACCATTTACATAGATCTTTAGGGCTGTGTGCTATCGTGTGGCCTACTTCCTCTTTTCTTTTCCTGTCTTGCAAACGTTGATACCCACATGAATACATATGGATAATGATTATCATGGTTATTGGTCACTCACCATTAACTCATGAAGACGTTTGAAAGATTCAATGAAATGAGTTACGCCGGTTTCTCATGTTTCTCCAATAAGGTTACGTTTATAATTATATTATAACCATTGTAGTGGATTGTGATTGACAGTCCACGTTTTATTAGATGATCAGTAAAATGACAATTTTATAGTCTTGCTACATTCTGTTTCTTGCTCTTTAAATTCCTTACTCTCTTAAGTAAACAATCAGATATAGGTTGACAGAACAATGATGATAATTAAGATGGCGCCTTCATCCGGAGTCTCACCCTTGGTGACTCATTAGGAGAAAAGTATCTTTTACTGTAAACAACCCCCATAAAAGGGAATGAGTCTTTTTGGGGACAAAGATTGGAAGATATCAACACGGATGGAAGGACACGCAGAAACCCGGTGGACTTTTCACCCAATCAATGTATATGCTTTGCCTGCATCATATGCCCTATAAATGATACTGTTAGTTCCTCAATAAAACAGAATTTTAGGAAGTTGGCAAACTGCGAAGTGTCAGTGTCTTACTTCCACGTGCACGTATTCTCATATTAATTTGGCTCACTGGTAGATCACGGTAAATGGTCTGTAAGTGACCGAGTCCAAGACATTTGGCGCCCAACGTGGGGCCACCGGAAGCCATGTTGACTCTGGGCTTAGTACACCGATACACCATACACACCTCATACCAGCTACCACCTTGTGCCCAGTGCTTACTGTCTCTGGCTCCCAACCACCTTCGGCCCTCCACACACCCCTAATGCCTGTAGTACCACCACCACCAAAACAAACAGAGGCTTCAGCCCAAGTTGAACTGAAGACACCCACAGAATGGCAGGGCTGGAATTTTACAGATGTGGTAACCCCTACCTCTCTGCCAGACAGAAGGGGATGGGCTCAAGAAAAGACAGTGGCTGCGGCAGTCCGCCAGGGTACCCGAGAGGATGATGCTGTTTCCATTTGTTCCCAACAGAATGATCCGTTCTCAGAAGGCCATGGTCCAGAAAGCAAACCACTCATTCAACTTCCCCCAACCACACAACCCCATCGTCAAAAATTATCTATGTATGAGTCTGGAATGGGAGCAGACTCAGCACCTCATCCCTTTTCTTCCACTTACCACAATCCTGTCTATCGCCCCCAAGGATCTGAAGAAGACCATCCCCGCCCGGTGCCCAACCTACCTGATGCTCCTATCATGTATGTGGCCTTCACTCCATCCCAAGCCTCCGCACTAGTCACAACTCTCCCGGACCCGGAGAAACACCCGATGCCTTTTTACCGGCGCATAGCCCAGATCCACAAGACCTATTCCACAGCCTGGAGGGATTTGGTCAGTCTGTGTGAGATCAAGGCTGGGGATGCATATTGGCCTATAATGGAAAAGGATCTCACCAGAGTAAAGCCAAATGAGGACACCACTTATGCCTCTGGAATTTCTTTCTGTGACCAGTTGCAGCAGTGGGCCAGAGAGAGACTGGCAGACCAGGCAACCACATTCCAGGACATTACCCAAGACAAGACTGAGTCGGTGGAAAAGTTCCATACCAGACTAACACAGGTGTTTACAGACCTGGGATTCAGTGTACATAACAAGGTACATACTCAAATGCTGGCCTCTGCATTTGTATCAGGACTAAAGGAGTATGTTCGCAAGGGTTTGATCACTGCCCGTCCAGAGTACCGTACCCTCCACCTGGATATACTGCTATTGGTGGCAAAAGGTCTAGAGACCGCCCAGGTGGCCCGGAAGCCAACACCACTCATGTTGTCGGCTGGAGAGCAGGTCAAACCCACTTATTTGCTTCAACTGTGGAAAACCAGGACATTTCAGAAGGGAATGCAGAGCTCCCAGACGTTCACGACGACCCAATGACTACAACTTAGGGTGGGAAGAGTCTGCAATGCCACCACCTCCACCGCTTCCAGGACCCCCACGCACAGGTCCTACCCAAGAACATCTAAACCTTCTCCAATAGGACAGGGGCAAACCTGTGTCCACTCCCCTTATGACAGTTTCTTCTCATGGATATTGTGCTAGTGGGCCCCTAGCAAAGGTCACTGTCCCCATCGAGGGACATCCTACACAATTCTTAGTGGACACAGGTGCAGCCAGAAGCGTTTTGCGGAGAGAAGATTTACCCAATGAAACATACCTCTCAAACATTGATGTTTCCTGCGTTGGAGTAGACGGCTGCCCACAACGCAGTTGGCTTACAAAACCTCTACATATCGGCACCTTACCCAATCTTCTGTCTCGTTTTGTGGTGTCAAATACTTGCCTGTTGAATCTGCTGGGAGCTGATGTCTTGTCCAGGTTGCAAGCAACTATATCCTACCAACCAGATGGCACCATTCAGCTCTCCACCCCCTTGGGAGAGGAAGACACCTCGGCTCTATGTTCATTACCACTGATGATGTCTCTACAGGAAGTTTCAGGCCACCCCTTGCCAGACCATGTAGAACAGGCCTTACAGGAGCTGCCACTCACTCTTTGGTCCACCGGCCCTGAGGATATTGGCCATCTGAAAGTTGCTCCAGTGTTAGTCCAGCTTAAGCCTGGAGCACCATTGCCACGAAAGCCTCAATACCCTCTGAAGCAAGCCCAGATGGACGCCATCTCCAAACAAGTCAATATACTTCTGGAAAATGGGGCATTAATTCCCTGTGTGTCCCCATGCAATACACCCCTTTTCCCAGTGAAGAAAAGAACTCCAAAAGGTGAGCCCACCAAATATCGCATGGTTCAAGATCTGAGAGCAGTCAATGAGGCAACTATTTTGGAAACCCCCATTGTACCAAACCCCCACACCCTGCTTGCAGGGGTACCTCCCACAGCCCAAGTGTTCACAGTTATTGACTTGGCAAATGCCTTCTTCAGTGTTCCGCTGGACCCCTCTTGCATGTATCTCTTCGCCTTTACCCATGCTGGCCGACAGTATACCTGGAGAGTTATGCCCCAAGGGGCCCAAAATTCGCCAAGCCAATTTACAAAGGCCATGACAACTATCCTCAGCACCTGGCAACAGTCACACCCGGAAGTCATAGTGCTCCAATATGTGGATGACTTGCTCCTATGTGCCACCAACCATTCTGAAGGGAAAATCGCCTCTCTGAGCCTCCTCCACCACCTGGCTGAACAGGGCTGCAAGGTTTCTAAGGACAAGTTACAGTGGTGCCAAACTTCTGTCATTTTCTTGGGACATTGCATTTCCCAAGCCACTCGTCACCTCACACCGGATAGAGTACGGGCTATCCAGAATGTCCCAATACCTCAGGGACCAAAAACCCTGCATGCTTTTCTAGGGTTGGTTTCCTATTGTGGTTCCTGGATCCCAGAAGCTTCCATCTTGATGCAGTCCCTTTATGATGCCCTGAAATCTGAACCCTTTTCCCTGACAGAAGAAGCTGTACTTGATTTCCATCGCCTGAAAAAAGCCATCTCCACTGCACCTGCATTAGGTCTACCAGATTATGATGAGCCCTTCAAGCTTTTTGTGGCTGAGAGACAGGGTCATGCAACAGGAGTTCTGGCACAACGCCATGGGGGTCGCCTCCGGCCTCTGGGTTATTACTCCTGCAGGCTAGACCCGGTTGCACGAGGTGGTCCCTCCTGTCTGAGGGCTGTTTTTGCTGCTCATCTTCTTCTGGATAAAACGGCAGATTTGGTCTTAGGACATCCACTCACACTTCTGGCCCCCCATGACATTACCGCAATACTGAACCAAACCCAACCAAAACATCTATCTGCCGCCAGGCATCTGCGACTGCAAGGCTCCCTTCTTTTACCTGATCATGTCACCCTGGTCAGATGCACCCAGATAAACCCTGCAACTCTTCTCCCTCTTCCGGGGGGGGGGTAGACGAAGCAGAAGAAGACACCAAAGACATGGCACCAGAGGATGTGGTACATGACTGTTTGGAACTTATGCAGGCAGAAACTACACACCTACCAACAGTCCATGATACGCCCCTATCAAATCCTGACCTAATACTTTTTGTGGATGGATCCCGTTTTGCAGATAATGCTGGCACCTACCACACTGGATATGCTGTGACTACCAACACAATGGTACTGCAAGCTAGACCTCTTCCACCTTTCATGTCTGCGCAAGAGGCTGAACTAAGGGCCCTCACCAAAGCCTGTGAATTAACAAAAGGACAGACAGCTAACATTTACACGGACTCCAGATATGCACTGGGGGTTGCACTTGATTTTGGCCTAATCTGGAAAATGAGGGGCTTTCTCACGACAGCTGGGACTCCTGTAAAGCATGGAAAGGCGATCAACCACCTTATGGAAGCACTTTTACTACCAGCCCAAGTGGCCATACTGAAGGTGAAGGCCCACGGTAAATTGACCACTATGGAAGCAAAAGGAAATCATCTGGCAGACATGGCTGCTAAGCAAGCTGTGGTCAGGGAGCAGGAAGAGGGTGAAGAGATGTGCAGTGAGGTGATGTCTGTGTTAATTCATCAGCCCAAGGACAACCAACTCCAGGAAGCCCAGGATAATGCTTCAGAAGAAGAAAGGAAGGAATGGATACAGAAAGGAGCAGTTGAGGACAAAGGATTTTGGGTGGTGGGGAAGAAGGTTTTGCTCCCCCGATCCTTATATCCGGCAACAGTGCAGTGGGCACATGGAGAGTCACACCTGTGCAAGATGCTAATGAACTCTTTGATCAGTAAATACTATGTGGCACCTGGAATTACGGCTTACACAGACAGATTCTGTAAGTCTTGTGTTGTATGTTCCAAGTGCAATCCTGGAAGACCTGAGAAACCTCCAAGCAAGCATCTGGCTAGGGCACTATATGCATTTCAGAGGATCCAGATAGATCATATCCAGATGCCAAAAAGTGGACGATTTGAATATGCCCTAGTGGCGGTGGATATGTTCTCAGGATTGCCAGAGGCATTTGCAGTAACCAACCAGACGGCAAGAACCACTGCCAAGAAGCTTGTCACGGAGATAGTCTGCAGATATGGAGTGCCCGAGGTGGTTGAAAGCGATCAGGGACCGGCTTTTACTGCCAATGTCACAAAAGAGATCTGGGGGGCTCTGGGGGTCACACTTGCGTTTCACACACCCTATTATCCCCAGAGTAGTGGGAAGGTAGAGTGCCTAAATGGGGTCCTGAAGTCAAGAATGTTAAAAATGGCCCAAGAGGTAGGCATGGGATGGCCGGACAGCTTGCCTATTGCTCTTTTCAGTGTTAGATACACACCAAGGGAAAGTCATGGGTTGTCTCCCTATGAGATTTTGTTTGGGTCCGCCCCTAGACTGGGTACCTACTATCCTCAACAATTACAATTGCAGTCTGACTCATTGACAAAGTATGTGATATCTTTGACACGTGTGTTGACTAATATCCATGTGCAAGTATTCTCCTCCATTCCAGATCCTGAGGCGGACATAGGAACACACACTTTACAACCTGGAGACTGGGTCTTGGTCAAAAAGTTTCTGCGAAAACATACATTGGAACCCAGATATGACGGTCCTTTCCAGGTGCTCCTGGTGACTGCCACTTCAGTGAAGTTGGAGGGAAAGTCCACCTGGATACACGCCTCACATTGCAAGAAGGTTCCAGCTCCAGAGGACGAGGCCCTGTCCGTGTCACCCACACCACAATGATTGTGTTGCATATCCTTTTTTGGTGGAAATGGGAGGGGGCCAAAAGGTGGCCATCACTCACAAGGGTGACTCCACCCAGTTTTGGTAGAACTCATCCAACACACAAGTAGCAACATTTTTCTTCCATCATAGCCTGTGCAAGAACACACCTGTCCCCATTGCCTCCACAATATATGTATGTGTGACAGATGACTATTGGGGAGATGAGTGCGGATACTGGGGCTCAGTAGGATGGAATACGGGTCCTGACTGGGGGTATAAACCACTAAGTGCTTTAAACCGCAAAGATAAAAATGAGAAGAGCCTAATTGATAGATTGACTATATTTAAAACAGGCACATGTTCATATGAAAAACTAACAGGGAGAACTATGCCACTCACCCTCACCATAGAGAACCCCAGCCCAGGAGATGAGGGGCTTTACTGGTTGGGATACTGGGGACATGGGGGAGTGATGGGAAAATTCTGGATAAGGGATATGTATAGATCAAACCGATGGAAATCTTCCAGAAATACCGCTCCCACCTATAACTCACTTATGCCAAAGATCAAAACGTTGGCAGAGATGGTGGCCATAGCAAACCCTACATACGAAGATACTATAGCAGTAGAAACCGGCCTCTCAGACACTAATCTG
Source organism: Staurois parvus (assembly GCF_062004578.1). Taxonomy (NCBI): domain Eukaryota; kingdom Metazoa; phylum Chordata; class Amphibia; order Anura; family Ranidae; genus Staurois; species Staurois parvus. The sequence goes on from NW_028317998.1 coordinate 524,541, forward strand.
TGGTTAGAATGGATGAGATACAATGCAAACTCGCATAATAAGTCCAACTGCTATGTGTGTGGGCATGCCAGACCACATCTGGGGACGGTGCCACTAACCCTACCAGATTCCATAGAGGAGTGTGTCTTAAGCCTGTATACTAACATCTCTACGAACCAGTGTTTATGTGAGGACTGGAAGAAGCGTTACCCCCTAATCCAAGGAGACGAAAAGGCCCCAAATGGTTTAACTATATATCCCGGTAATTATACCTGCTATGCCAACTATGAGGGAGGAGGAAGGTTTCTGGGGAACTTCACAAAGGGATTCTGTGCTGCTTATAGTACAGCCCGGTCAGATCTCACCCAGAACCAGGTCATGTCATTGGGGGATATATTCTGGATCTGTGGTGATCAGAAGATTAGGACCCGACTGATAGGGAAATGGAGAGGGGAATGTACCCTTGCCAATGCCATAATGCCATCGCACATCCTCTCAGATCCATTACTTAAGGGGCCGCCCAACCCCCCCCATGCAACCAAGCACAAACGAAGTGCCCCACAAGGGAGTTTTGACCCCCATGTCTATATAGATGCGATAGGAGTCCTGAGGACTGATGAATTCAAGGCCAGAGACCAGGTGGCCGCAGGATTTGAATCCCTATTCCTCTTCATCACTGAGAACAAGAATGTAGATTGGATAAACTACATCTACTATAATCAACAACGGTTTGTAAACTACACACGAGATGCCTTAAAGGGGATAGCAGAGCAGTTGGAGGATACTTCTAACATGGTCTTTCAAAATCGTATGACACTCGATATGTTATTAGCTGAAAAAGGGGGGGCCTGTAAAATGATACCAAAGACCATGACCTGCTGTACGTATATCCCAGATAACACAGGCCAAAATGGGAAGGTGACACTGGCCATCAAGAGGTTGGAGGACCTGTCAAATGAACTTAAGGAAAACTCTGGTATTACACATCCCTGGGATCAGTGGTTTGGATGGCTGAGTGGCTGGCAGAAAGCCCTCGCCCAAGCAGGGGTGGTTATCCTGGGTATTATCATTCTAATTAAAGATGAGCGAATCGAACCAGGCGAAGTGGAATTCGTTTCGAATATCGGGAAAAATTTGATTCGCATCGAATCCGAATTTTAGCCAACTTCGGGTGCACGAATCGAATTTTTCCCGATCAGCCGGCAAAAGTGTCACTGCAGAGAGCTCCGCTATTTCTGACAGTTCTGACAGTTCATTTACAGCGGTTGAAACATTGTATCTATTTGTTTCCATTTAGGATACAAATGTTTTTATTCGGAAATAAATAGATACAATGTTTCAACCGCTGTAAATGTGAAGGAACTGTCAGAGAACTGTCAGAAATAGCGGAGCTCTCTGCAGATACACTTTTTGCTGTACTGGAATACTTCTTCTTTTCATTCTTCTTCTTCTTTTCATTCTTCTTCTTCTTCTTTTCATTCTTCTTCTTCTTCTTTTCATTCTTCTTCTTCTTTTCATTCTTCTTCTTTTCATTCTTCTTCTTTTCATTCTTCTTCTTCTTTTCATTCTTCTTCTTTTCATTCTTCTTCTTCTTTTCATTCTTCTTTTCATTCTTCTTCTTCTTCTTTTCATTCTTCTTCTTCTTCTTCTTTTCATTCTTCTTTTCATTCTTCTTCTTCTTTTCATTCTTCTTTTCATTCTTCTTCTTCTTTTCATTCTTCTTTTTCTTCTTTTCATTCTTCTTTTCATTCTTCTTCTTCTTTTCATTCTTCTTTTTCTTCTTTTCATTCTTCTTTTCATTCTTCTTCTTCTTCTTTTCATTCTTCTTCTTCTTCTTCTTTTCATTCTTCTTCTTCTTTTCATTCTTCTTCTTCTTCTTTTCATTCTTCTTTTCATTCTTCTTCTTTTCATTCTTCTTTTCATTCTTCTTCTTCTTCTTTTCATTCTTCTTTTCATTCTTCTTCTTCTTTTCATTCTTCTTTTCATTCTTCTTCTTCTTCTTTTCATTCTTCTTCTTCTTCTTTTCATTCTTCTTTTCATTCTTCTTCTTCTTTTCATTCTTCTTCTTCTTCTTTTCATTCTTCTTTTCATTCTTCTTCTTATTTTCATTCTTCTTTTCATTCTTCTTCTTCTTCTTTTCATTCTTCTTCTTTTCATTCTTCTTCTTCTTCTTTTCATTCTTCTTCTTCTTCTTTTCATTCTTCTTCTTTTCATTCTTCTTCTTCTTCTTTTCATTCTTCTTCTTCTTCTTTTCATTCTTCTTTTCATTCTTCTTCTTCTTTTCATTCTTCTTCTTCTTCTTTTCATTCTTCTTTTCATTCTTCTTCTTCTTCTTTTCATTCTTCTTCTTCTTTTCATTCTTCTTTTCATTCTTCTTCTTCTTTTTCATTCTTCTTCTTCTTCTTTTCATTCTTCTTTTCATTCTTCTTCTTCTTCTTTTCATTCTTCTTCTTCTTCTTCTTCTTCTTTTCATTCTTCTTCTTCTTTTCATTCTTCTTCTTTTCATTCTTCTTCTTCTTCTTTTCATTCTTCTTCTTTTCATTCTTCTTTTCATTCTTCTTCTTCTTCTTTTCATTCTTCTTCTTCTTTTCATTCTTCTTTTCATTCTTTGTCTTCTTCTTTTCATTCTTCTTTTCATTCTTCTTCTTCTTCTTTTCATTCTTCTTCTTTTCATTCTTCTTCTTCTTCTTTTCATTCTTCTTCTTTTCATTCTTCTTCTTCTTCTTTTCATTCTTCTTTTCATTCTTCTTCTTCTTCTTTTCATTCTTCTTCTTCTTTTCATTCTTCTTCTTCTTCTTTTCATTCTTCTTTTCATTCTTCTTCTTCTTCTTTTCATTCTTCTTTTCATTCTTCTTCTTCTTCTTTTCATTCTTCTTCTTTTCATTCTTCTTCTTCTTTTCATTCTTCTTTTCATTCTTCTTCTTCTTCTTTTCATTCTTCTTTTCATTCTTCTTCTTCTTCTTTTCATTCTTCTTCTTTTCATTCTTTTCATTCTTCTTCTTTTCATTCTTCTTCTTCTTCTTTTCATTCTTCTTCTTCTTCTTTTCATTCTTCTTTTCATTCTTCTTCTTCTTTTTATTCTTCTTCTTCTTTTCATTCTTCTTCTTCTTTTCATTCTTCTTCTTCTTCTTTTCATTCTTCTTTTCATTCTTCTTCTTCTTCTTCTTCTTCTTCTTCTTCTTCTGGCAACTCCACCACGCAGCTCATTTTTGTTCCAGTATTACTGTATTTTGCTCCTTCAAAATCCTGAAACTTTCTTTTGGCAGGTGTACAGACTCAGGTACTCAGTGCAGGAATGGTGGGAATCCCTCACAATGGACACAGCAGGTGTACATACAGACCCAGGAATTCAGCACAGGGATGGTGGGAACCCCTCATAATGGGCACAGCAGGTGTGCATACCCAGAACCTCAGCACAGGGATGGTGGGAACCCCTAGTAATGGGCGCAGCAGGTGTGCAGACCTGGGACCTCAGCACAGGGATGGTAGAAACCCCTCATAATGGGAACAGCAGGTGTACAGACCCAGGAATTTAGCACAGGGATGGTGGGAACTCCTCCTATTGGGCAGAGCAGGTGTACAGACCCAGGAACTCAGCACAGGGATGGTGGGAACTTCTCATAATGGGCGCAGCAGGTGTGCAGACCTGGAACCTCAGCACAGGGATGGTGGGAACCCCTCATAATGGGCACAGCAGGTGTGCATACCCAGAACCTCAGCACAGGGATGGTGGGAACCCCTCATAATGGGCACAGCAGGTGTTAGGGGGTTTAACTCTCCAGCATCCATTAGAGACTGATATAGTAATATAGTTCATTCTTCTTTTCATTCTTCTTTTCATTCTTCTTCTTCTTCTTTTCATTCTTCTTCTTCTTTTCATTCTTCTTTTCATTCTTCTTCTTCTTCTTTTCATTCCTCTTCTTTTCATTCTTCTTTTCATTCTTCTTCTTCTTTTCATTCTTCTTCTTCTCATTCTTCTTTTCATTCTTCTCATTCTTCTTCTCATTCTTCTCATTCTTCTTTTCATTCTTCTCATTCTTCTTTTCATTCTTCTCATTCTTCTTTTCATTCTTCTCATTCTTCTTCTCATTCTTCTTCTCATTCTTCTTTTCATTCTTCTTCTCATTCTTCTTCTCATTCTTCTTTTCATTCTTCTTCTTCTTTTCATTCTTCTTTTCATTCTTCTTTTCATTCTTCTCATTCTTCTTTTCATTCTTCTTTTCATTCTTCTTCTTCTTCTTTTCATTCTTCTTCTTCTTCTTTTCATTCTTCTTTTCATTCTTCTTCTTCTTTTCATTCTTCTTCTTCTTTTCATTCTTCTCATTCTTCTTTTCATTCTTCTCATTCTTCTTTTCATTCTTCTTCTTCTTCTTTTCATTCTTCTTCTTCTTCTTTTCATTCTTCTTCTTCTTTTCATTCTTCTTTTTATTCTTCTTCTTCTTCTTTTCATTCTTCTTCTTCTTCTTTTCATTCTTCTTTTCATTCTTCTTCTTCTTCTTTTCATTCTTCTTTTCATTCTTCTTCTTCTTCTTTTCATTCTTCTTCTTCTTCTCATTCTTCTTCTTCTTCTTTTCATTCTTCTTCCTCTTCTTCTTCTTCTTCGTCGTGCCCCGTGACTGCCCAAATGAGTGAAGTGTGCGGTGATTCTAAGATCGACGGCACTCATCTGCATGTCATACTGACTGACAGTATTATTTCTCTTCCCCAGCAGACTCCAAGGGCATTTAAATTAAAGGTACAGTGTTCTGCACTAATATAAAGGCTCTCTGAAGCCTAGAAACCCTTTAAATAAGTTAAATTCGCGGCGAATAAATTTGCATCGAATCGAATTTCTCCCGCAAATTCGGCGAATCAGCCGAATCGAATTTTTGAATAATTCGCTCATCTCTAATTCTAATGGCAGTAGTCGCCTGCTGTGTGATCCCTTGCATTAAGAGGCTAATAGGGAAAGCTGTGAACGAGATCTCCCCTACTTTCCTGAACTATAACAATGTTGAACTCCCCCGTGAAGAAAGGGAATCCTATACTCCCTTACAGACTATGGCCCCTGATCATCATATTTCAGACTTATAAAAAAAAAAAAAAAGGGAATGCTACAAATTTCCCCCCCCTAACAGACAACTATAAGCAGGGAAAGACAGTGCCTGACTGTGGCCTTCTCAGGACGTATCGAGACTCTAGGGATGGATTAGCCACTCAGGGGCTCTATATGCGTCTTAAAAGAGTTCCAGAGGGAGGGCCACCAGGCAGTTAGGACATCAGAAGATATAGGGACAGTCAGGAATAAAATAGCCATTTTAAGGGGGGATTGTAGTGGATTGTGATTGACAGTCCACGTTTTATTAGATGATCAGTAAAATGATAATTTTATAGTCTTGCTACATTCTGTTTTTGCTCTTTAAATTCCTTACTCTCTTAAGTAAACAATCAGATATAGGTTGACAGAACAATGATGATAATTAAGATGGCGCCTTCATCCGGAGACTCACCCTTGGTGACTCATTAGGAGAAAAGTATCTTTTAATGTAAACAACCCCCATAAAAGGGAATGAGTCTCTTTGGGGACAATGATTGGAAGATATCAACACGGATGGAAGGACACGCAGAAACCCGGTGGACTTTTCACCCAATCAATGTATATGCTTTGCCTGCATCATATGCCCTATAAATGATACTGTTAGTTCCTCAATAAAACAGAATTTTAGGAAGTTGGCAAACTGCGAAGTGTCAGTGTCTTACTTCCACGTGCACGTATTCTCATAATAATTTGGCTCACTGGTAGATCACGGTAAATGGTCTGTAAGTGACCGAGTCCAAGACACCATGTTGTAAAAGTGTAGATAATGTACTCACAGAAGATGATGTTTTGGTTCAATAGAATATAGACAGGCAACATGAGGAACATGGGGGAGCATGGGGAAGGTGTAATTTTTATTTTATGATATATTTTACATTGTGTGAGTCTTGTAACAGGTTCAACTTTGTATAATTTTTTGACTGTTAAAATAAAAATTATTTTTACTACACTGTATGGTCTTTATGGCTTTTCTGTTACCTTAAAAGTCCCTTGATCGTTCATTAATATGTTTGGTTTATACATGGGGTGTTGGTATTGGCTATTCTTAATTGTAACTTTTATTAATTAGTTTTGTTAAATTCTGCCTAGAAGATATTTTTCAGGTACTTCCTGGTATGGGATGACAACTCTTTCCCAAACATGGCAAATACACACACAAAAGCAATCAAGCATAGGTCTGCAAATTCCTCATGACATTTTTTTATATTTCTCCTCAAATAAACTTTATTGAACTGTATCAAATAATCACTGAGTAAAATGTAGCTAATAAGTACTTCACTATACAGAGAGCTCCAGGTTTTTCCCCCCAAAAAGCTTAATGCGTTCCCTGCATTAAGGTAAAAAAAAAGAGCTTCACCACGTATTTCCTTGCCCCCCCCCCCTTCCCTAAACACTTATCTGCCTCCTCTATCAATACAGAGCTGTGCCCAACTGTATCTCTTCTTCCTTCACTCCCTGCTCTCACAGGACACACTGCTTTCAGTCATTTCCTGTGAGGGCAGAGCAGGGGATGTGGCTGAGTCATGCTATGTGTGTCTATGGACAGCCCAGCTTGGGAACATGCACGTATGAGTGCCCCCTCAACACACAGTTTGCTGAGGGGGCACTCAGAGAAGAGGAGGAACAGACAGCACCAGTAGGGGGCTCCAGAAGAGAAGGTAAGAGACCTCTCTGTGGAAGACCATTGCATGGAGCAGGCAATTATATCATCTTTTTTATTTTAAGAAGAAAACATTTTCTTCACAATCACTTTAACAACTCTATATTTATGAAAAAAATTATTCAGTTGACCTTCCCCTGAAGAATTTTTAGAAAAGAAATAAATTTGCATTCAATCCAACAGACAATGGTGACAATGGAATGACAGCACATTAATTGCAGATATAATATCACTTCATTTAAGTTTACATTAATACAAATCAAGTACAGTTAATCCTTTTATAATATAGACTAATAGAATACATTGTTACTCAAAAGGATCAAAAGAACCAAGAAAGTGCAAGGCACCCATTTAGACTTGAAGATCACATATAGCAGGGTCACTCAAAATGAGAGAGGTGAGGGGGACTTATTTGGAAACAGGTACATAGATGACATCCTTTTTTTCTGGAGTGACCCAGTGGATATGCTAAAAGAATTGGGAGACATTTTGAACTCGATTAAGGAGAATTTTAATTTATAAATTATAGAATGTTAATCTTTTTGGATGTAATTCTGGTGAAGGAATTGGATAGATCCATCTCATTCTCTTTATACCAGAAACCCATGACAGGTAGTGTACTACTACACGCTAAGAGTTTTCATCCACCAAATATGATTAAGGTGTGCCTATTGGTCAGTTCCTGCATTACGCAAGAAACTGGTCAAAGAACAGCACCTTTGAGGAGGAGGAGGCCAAAAAGTTATGCCTATGATTTGGAGCTAGAACATTTAAGGATAAGGTTGTGAGGAAAGCTTATCACATGGACATTAGACATTAGACATGGACATAGCATATATGAGAACAGCAATAGACAGGAGGAGACATTCAGCTGCATGTGAAGTGAAAAGGATTTAAGGCAACATTGGCATTAGTTGCAGGAGGACCCAATTATTTCAGAGATTTTTTACATCAACACCATCCATTACATACAGTATATATGTCCAAAATATATAGGAGATCAATTGATATACAGCCATTTCTTAAAAATCATGGGCAATGCTGATGCAACAAAATATGTAAATATGTGCACAATAATAAATTATTTGAATTGTCAAATGGTAAATCCTGCTAATTGCAAAACAGAAGGGGTCAGTTGTATCTTTCTTTGTAGGAAGGCACAAAATCCAATAAAACATGTACGGGGCAAAATTATTTCTCTCTCTATACCTCTTTTAACCACTTGAGCTCCAGAGGATTTACCCCCCCTTAATGACCAGGCCTCTTTTTGCTACTCGGCGCTGCACTAATTCAACTGATAATTGCGCGGTCATGCAATGCTGCACCCAAACAAAATTTACGTCCTTTTTTTCACACAAATAGAGCTTTCTTTTGGTGGTATCTGTGTGCTTTTTATTTTTCACGCTATAAACAAAAAAAGGCCAAATATTTTGAAGAAAAACAATATTTTTTACTTTCAGCTATAAAAAATATATAGTAAACTCAAAGTTGGTTATAAATTTAGGCCAAAATGTATTCTGCTACATGTTTTTGGTAAAAAAAATCCCAATGAGTGTATATTGATTGCTTTGTGTGGAAGTTATACCGTCTACAAACTATGGTATAAATACTGCAATTTACGCCATTTTTCTGCTATACAGCGCTGCGCTAGTTTAATGGACAATTGCGTGGTCATGCAATACGGTACATAAATGAAATTTACATCCTTTTTTTCCCCACAAATTGAGCTTTCTTTTGGTGGTATTTGATCGCCTGTGTGGTTTTTATTTTTTGCGCTATAAAAAAAAAAGTCTGACAATTTTGAGGAAAAAAAAACAATATTTTGGACTTTTTGCTATAAAACATGTCCAGTAAAAAAAAATGTAAAAATCAAATTTAGTCATACATTTCTGCCAAAATGCATTCTGCGACATGTCTTTGGTAAAAAAAAAAACAATACGTGTAAATTAATTGGTTTACGTGAAAGTTATAGCGTTTACAAATGGCGGGAAAGATACTGGGATTTTTAGGGGTTTTTTTTATACTAATAATGGCGGCAATCAGCGAATTATGGCGGCAATCAGGGACCTATGGCAGCGACCAGCGACTTATGGCGGGACTGCGGCGGACATTCTGACATTGGGGGGGTACTGACTTGGGGTCACTGACATCCCCAAAAACACTAATACAGTGATCAGTGCAAAAAGAAAAACACTGACACTGTACTAATGGCACTGGGGGAGGAAGGGGTTAACTTTATTTTGCAGGGAAGGGTTATCTGAGTGAGGGGGAGTGTTTTACTAGGGGGTGGGGGTGTGTGCTGCACAGGACACCACTGATCGAGAGAGAGAAACTCTTCTGTCTCAATCAGCTCGTCCTCAAGCTGACAAGGAAGTGACAGACAGCACAGCTACTGCAGCTGTGCTCTCTGTCACTGTTTACCGCCGATCGCCGGGACATAGCCGCTAAGGACCGGCTGTGACCCGGCGGCTGACATCCGCGGCGGTGATCGGCCGGACAGATAGGGCGGCGGCGCACCTCGCGCGCGTCCCCTATTTGTTTACAAAACACACGTTTTAAAACGTGGTTTTGCCTGCCAGTGCCGCCCTGCCGCCGTATATCTACAGTGGCTGGGCGGCAAGTGGTTAATTCAAGATTGTAATTTACTAGCTTTAGAAACTACAGCTTGGCATTTCAGATCCCTCCAGATCCCTCTCCATTCCAGATCCCTCTCCACTTCCTCCATTAGTTCCCCTAACTGTCCTCCTCCTAGAAAATATGATGCATATGTATCTCTAGCTCCCAAGTGCATAACTTTACATTTATCAACAAAAAATTGGTTGTAAAGCTTCAAAGATTTTTTTTACCTTTATGCATTCTATGCATGAAGGTAAAAAAACCTTTGTGCAGCAGCCCCCCAATATTCACCTGAGCCCCCTCTGGATCCAAAGATGTGCATGGGAGCAGCAGCTCTCCTGGGACTCTCACTCCTCATTGGCTGAGACAGTAGCGGGAGCCATTGGATCCCACTACTGTCAATCACAGCCAGTGAGCTAATGAGAAGAGAGCAGGGGCAGGGCCAAGCCTCACTTTGTGTGTGAAAGGACATGCAGAGCAGTGGCTCGGAAGTGAGACTTCTTGGGTGCCCCCATAGCAAGCTGCTTACTGTGGAGGCACTGAGCAGGAGGGAGGGGCCAGGAGCACCAGCATGAGACACAAGAAGAGGAGAATCAGGGCTGCTCTTTGTAAAATCACTGCACAGAGCAGGTAAGTATGACATGTTTGCTATTAAAAAGTTCCTTTAATATCACTTTAAACCTCATTTGCTACATAGTTGCCCAAGTAAATAGTGCATTGAGATCGACTTGTAAATTGGTGATATCCTGTAAGAATGTTATTCTACTGCATAGCTTAATGTCATCTACAAAAACTGAACATTATTTTTACCATTCCAAACTCTATACCATTTATAAACAAGTTAAGAAGAAAGGGTCCCATCACTGAAACTTGGGGTAAACCACTAATAACCTTAGACCATTCAAAGTATGCATCATTAATCACTACTCTCTGAATACGGTCTTTTGGCCAGTTTTCTATCCATTTTCAAACTGACTTTTCTAAGCCTGCAGGCTTTATCTTACACATTATCTGTGTGTGGGCAACTGTGTCAAACGCTTTTGCGAAATCCAAGTGTACCATATCGACAGCCATTCTTTTGTCTCAGTTTTTGCTTACTTCCTCATAAAAATAATTCAGATTTGTTTAACAACTTTGGTCTTTCATTAATCCTTGCTGACTATTGCTTAAAGAAGAACTGTGGGATAAGCAAAAAATCACCCATTAACACCCCCCCCCCCCCTACGCAAAACACGAAACAGTTAATCAAATTCTGAAAATCCTTACCATTTAGGAGAAAGGTCTAATTGAATTTTCATTACCTCATCTCTGCAATTCAAAAGATAACAGCATCTGCTCTACCGATGAGGAGGTGTAACAGCAGGGATTATAACTCTATAACTACGATATCAAACAAGATTGTATATTACAACTACACCCTCTAACATACAAGATCTAACTTTCACCCTTGAAAGTGCAAAATACAATATAACGCCAATATGTTAAATAAATCCCTAAAATTGTGAGACAAATTTTCATATAATGAAAACCAAAAATTAAAATACATATATTAAATGAATGTGATAAAAAGATTTTAGTGAGTGCTACCAAAAAACGAAAAGAAAGCATATATATATATATATATATATATATATATATACACATACATACATGTATATAAACACAATGGATTATGTAAATAAGCAGCTGATACGCCAAAAGGCAACCAAGAAAAACCTCCAATAGTACATATATATTCAAGTAAGTTGGTGCAGCGCTAAATGGTAATACATTTTAATATACACAATGCCATGCCATTTCAAACATATGTGGATAAGTGGTATCACCTTAATGTGATTAATCGTGATATAATTAGTTCAATATAATTGTGTGGATCATGCAAAGATCACAATTCCAAGTGTGTGGACGTCCTGATCCGGGAGTGACAACAGGTGCAAGCCAAACGAATGGATAAAAAACGCACTCACCAGATGTGCGTTTAAAATGCACAATAATTAATCCTGCGTCATCAGGCTATAGATAGGTCATCAGGTCTCGGGTCAGGCTACCATACGAATCCCCATCCCAGCTCCACAGAAAAGGTCACCAGAAACTGCTACCAGGTATCACCATCAGGGTCATCTTTCCTCTAAATGGGCACTGTGAATGATGACACTCACACAGAGTGCCCAATAAGAGACCACATAGTGTGATATTGCTTAACCTCCTTGGCGGTATGATTCTTTACGATTTTTGGTGCTGAAAGCGGTACCATTTTTTTGCATGGAAATATGTAGTTTTTTTTATTGTAGGCCTGTAATTTTTAGGAATAACTCACTGAAATCTGTCCGAACAAGAGTCTAGTAAACATCCCGGGTAGGATAAAATTTGAAACACATAATCATAAATTATAATTTAATAAATAATCATAAAAAATAATAATATAATAATAATACATTTAATTCAATAATATAATCAAACCAAAAACACTGAAATGTGAAATATAGCGCCAAGTTAGCACATTGCTGAGCAAAGTCGCAAAATCATTTTCAGTGTCTGATGATGAATTTCCCCACAAATCATTATCACTCAATTCTGCAAGTGGTTCTGATTTACTATCGCTGTTCTCCTAGCTGATCTAAACCGCTTTTGACCTAAAGGGACACTTTTTGGACGCCATGGACATTTCTCAGTTTCCAGGCAGAAAGAACAGGCAAAATGCAGGCAGGGCGCAGGACAAAGCATTAGGGACAAGATGTATGTGAAATTGGTTGAGACAGCAATGTTTTACTATGTAAAATGTAAAAAAAAAAAAAGACATTTTTTTAAATTTTTAAATTTCCCGCCGCCAGCGGCGCCCGTACGTCCCGACGTCACAGGGACAGGACACAGAAGCCGGATGCCGGCATCGGCCGGAGGAGATGGCCGGGGACGCTGCAGGGGACACATCGTGGGAGCGCAGGGTAAGGTCAGTGAAGAACAAATGCCAGAGCAGTGCCGCATGGTATTCCCGAGTGTAGCTCGGGGTTACCGTTTGTGGTACTGAAATGTTACCCCGAGCTACGCTCGGGAATACCGCCAAGGAGGTTAAGGTACCTTTTATTTAAGGATAATGAGTGTAATGGTAAATATCAAATTCTCAAAAAGTTCCAAAAATTACTGACCATGTATTCAGGGTATGCTGTGGTTAGATGTCCAGTTGCTGCAGCCCCCCTGATGCGTTTCGTGCAATGCACATAGTCATAGGGATAAGGGCTTACCTATCTATAGCCTGATGACGCAGGATTAATTATTGTGCATTTTAAACGCACATCTGGTGAGTGCGTTTTTTATCCATTCGTTTGGCTTGCACCTGTTGTCACTCCCGGATCAGGACGTCCACACACTTGGAATTGTGATCATTGCATGATCCACACAATTATATTGAACTAATTATTTCACAATTAATCACCTTAAGGTGATACCACTTATCCACATATGTTTGAAATGGCATGGCATTGTGTATATTAAAATGTATTACCATTTAGCGCTGCACCAACTTACTTGAATATATATATATATATTAAATGAACCCAAAAAAAATTATATATCCAAAAATTAAAAAAACAACAAAAATTACTTATGACTAAGTCCCGGATGTGACGAAACGCATCAAGGAAAGTGACATCGGACGCACAGGAGAGAAATCGGAAGTAACGTATCGGCCATTTTGGATATTGGAATTCACATGTCAAACAATTTTGGAGGCTGCTCGGCGACCCTAGAGGTTTGAGGGCATGGGAATAAGCGTTTAATGTTTTAACTAATGTAAGCAGCGAATAAAGTATATGTTTATTAATCCCATAACGGAATTACACTATATCCTGTTTATATATCACTCGCATGGAGCATGGGTACTATAAGCACTATGTAGTACTTCCTTAAAAGCCATGATGACATCTAGGAGAAGGTGGTTGATGACATCGTAAGGAGTATTATTCAGGATTGGAAGAAATTCATGGAAGCGTGATACTTATCTCCGCAGCATTGTTAAGGCGTTTTTTTTTTTTTTGGTAAGGGTATTTATGCTTTACGCTATAGAAGTGTACACTGAATAGTCACTTGGATTTTTTTACTCATAGAGTGATGCACTATCAAGGTTATTACACTGTGTTCACTTTCTCACTTTAAATATCACGTTTTTTTGAAGTTGCACAGTGCATATGGTATATGGGTATGATATTGATTTTTTATAAAGTTAATGCACTATATGAGTTTTCTTTTTTTTTTAGGTACATATTTTCCTTTGGGAGCCAATAGGAGGGTTCGATATCAAAGGATCTGAAAATTTGCATTTTAATTATTTTTTTATTTGTGTTGTTTTTTTAATTTTTGGATATATCATTTTTTTGGGTTCATTTAATATATGTATTTTAATTTTTGGTTTTCATTAAATGAAAATTTGTCTCACAATTTTAGGGATTCATTTAACATATTGGAGTTATATTGTAACAGCAGGGATTGCATCATACCCTCTCCTCTCTGCAGTAAAAGGAAACTACAGTTCCCATCAGCAACAGGGAATTGTATTGAATGTGGGCGGGTACACTAGGCCTGTACATGTTGATTGTGTCTGAGAGCCCACCACTGCAAATGGGGCTGAATTATATCAATGCTTCCTGGAGAAAGAACTACATAAGGGATTTGCCAGAACAGTGCCTGGGGGAATAGGAGACATAGAAGCCACTGTTCTTACATACAGGAAACCAAAGAAAATAAATGATTTGCAAATTAATAGGCTATTTCAGAGCAACTACTGAGTGAACCAGAAGATGGATGACATATTCAGTGAAGATAGGAAATCAGCAACAAGGACATATGAAGATGTTTTTATCTGGACTTCTGCTAAAATATTGTTTTCTAGCAAAATCTATTCAATGTGGTCTTTTATTAAACGCTCAAATATCTTCCTGACTAGATTTTAAACAAACTGGTCTGTAGTTACTGGGTAAAAATTTTGATCCCTTTTTAAATATAGACACCACATTGGCCTTAAGCCAGTTCAGTGGTACTATGCTAATCATTAAAGATTTTTTAAAAATTAGAAAAAATGTCTTTGAAATAACAGCTCAATTCTTTGAGAACACATGGTGTAAGTCATCTGGTCCAAGTGCTTTATTCACTTTTATTTTGTCTAAAGTCAGCCATTGATGGAGCCATTGTCTTTTCTGCAACCACGGGACATTGTGTTGTCCCAGCGGGGGGGGGGAGCCATTCCCACTGGGAGCACACAGTGGTTGCTGCTAGTACCTATAAAAGCCACTAGCAATAATCACATGTAAAATCCAACAGACTAGTTGTACCCAAGTTGATCAATCAATCAATCAACCTGGGTACATTTAGCCTTCCCCCTGCTGAACCAGCTGAGCATTGAACCGTCTGTGTCCGTTTTAATTTTTCTGGACCATATCAGTTTTGAGCCATTGTGTACCATTTAAGGCTATGCCAGTGCTAACTCCATTATGGACTTGAGCTCCATTTAATAAATGTGCCTTCTCTTTGTCCCCAGTCACCAACTCAAAATTAACTTGTACAAGGGCCTACATGCTCAGGTTTGACCTTTTTGCTATTAATATATTTGAAGACTTTTTTGGGTTCCTCCTACTCTCTTTTGCAATCTGTCATTTGTTTTGAATTTTTGTAGCCTTGATTTCCTTTTTACATATTCTGTTATATTCATTGCAACTTTTAAAATACAGATAATGTTCTGACATTTTTATATTTTGAAATATTCTTTTCTTATTATGTATAGCTTTTTTAACTTTGGACGCAAGCAACATAGGTTTCATTTTTAGCCTTCTGAACATATTGCCCATGGGAATGTATTTTTCTTGTCATAATTCAATTAAATTAATACTTTGAATGGTTTAATATTAATTTACAGTTCATAAAGAGTAGTATGTATCAATTCAGAGCTCCGTTGACTTTCTCCTAGATGACTCTGGGTGTTTTTATTGGGCTTTTGCCCACTATGTTATATGTATCATGTATATGTTTACATTTTGTTGTCACGTTTGTTGTGACATCGTGTATCTCACATGCAGCATCACGTAATTTAAAAAGGAAAAAGACAAATACATAAAATGCATGTATTGTGCAATATATGATGCATCTGCTTAAAACCTGCATTTTTTTTGTAAACATCACAACACAAAAACTGAAGGATGTAAACTGTACCACTAACAATAGAGGCAGACATCTATTCTTCCGAATGAGCTCTCAGTTATATGTTTTGTTTTATTTCGTTTTATTTAGCAGAATAGGGAACTAACACTTCATTAAGACAGATAGCTACATACCACAGTCTGCCAGTGCCAAGCAAATTGAACGAAAACACCTACAATTTTTTAGGGTACCATTGTATCTGTGGGGGAGCACTTTTAAAGCACTTTCTGATTCTGAAGATCATACAGGCAGGTATTGACATCAGAGGATTCCCCCTTCCACCTCCAACCCAAATCTTTTGATTTTTACTTATCTCTCAAAAGTGATTTTTTTTTTCTCACAATAATAGTAAGGTGAAAATGTTAGAAAATTATAAAATATAACTTTTTTGCTATTTCCCGTGTGTTATTGAAATAAATAGGTTAACGCAAAGGCATTAGGCAAAGTGTTTTCTAATTGTGCCTCACAGTATGCAGAATCACTGTTATAAACCGCTTCTAAAGGTTGTTTAATTATCCTCAAACTTACTTTAATGAATAAAGTGCTATCTTGATTGGAAGCTGCTTGGTGAAAGCATGAACAGAGCGCTCTTGGTTGAAGAAACATGACGTTGATAAGGTTTAGGCACATTAGTCATATGATCGTACCTATGCCTGCAGTTTTTAATGCAGAAAATAACCATTTAAAGAACTTGGGTTTTTTTCAACTGAAATGTAAATATAATGCATATAGGCCCAGATTTAAAGGGAGATCACATACAGTACATAATGGCCCAGGGTGATAAAGTTTTAGGCTGCTCCTTGTATGAACATTTTTTATGCCAGTTTAACGTGCATGAATGATGCATGTTTTTGCATCCAGTTAATACTATTATTTTTCAATATTTATTATGAATAGAATGTTAAAGCATAAGAAGAACAAAATGCTCTCTTATAGAGAATATCTATTAAGGTTAATTGTGGCAAAGTAGTACCTTGAAAAAACAAACGTGAGCTTTAAATAACTCAATTTCAGCTCACATCCTGACATGTTACAATGTCTAGGCATTCCTATGCCTATTGTGTGAGATCATCTAAGGCAGAAGTTCGTGGCCTGTTAGGAACCAGGAGGAGGAACAGCAGGAGGTGAGCAGTGGGCCAGTGAGCGAAGCTTCATCTGTTTTTATAGCCACACCCCATTGCTTGCATTACTGCTGAGCTCCGCTCTTACCTTTTATAACTACTATTCTCATGGGATTTGTTGGTTTGTTTGTTTTTTTTGAGTTGATGTGACAGATGGTGTTAATGTTGTTCTGAAGACTTGTGGAAAAGAAGCTATGGACCTGAAATGCAAGGAATGCTCTGCTCTGTCTTCATTTATTCTGCAGATCTTTCATTACTTCATCTCTCTTGCTGCTTCTTGATCATTTCCCCCACCATTTATCAGCCAGATCACCTGTCATCAGGAAGGGTAAGGAGTTCCAACGTAAAGAAGCAATGCCCTGAAACTCTTCTAATATGGCCACCATCACATGAAGATAGAGCATAAAATGAGTCATGGTAAGGTGGCCCTAAGTTAAACATCAAATGAAAAAAGAGGGGGGGGAAGTGCCATCTAAGTGTAATATTAAAATGATCAGTTTATTCACAATCGGTTAAAAACACTCATAGAAGGATTATGTATGGGCTCATCATACAGTTGCAAGAAAAAGTATGTGAACCCCTTGGGATTACGTGGAGTTTTGCATGAATTGTGCATAAAATGTGCTCTGAACGTCATCTAAGTCACAACAATAGAAGAACACAGTCTGCTGAACATAATACTACACAAACATTAGATGTTGCCATGGTTTAATTGCACATAACATGTAAACATTCACAGTGCAGGGAGGAAAAAGTATGTGAGGCCCTAAGCTTAATGACTTCTCCCAGAGCTAATTGGAGCCAGGAGTGAGCCAACCTTGACTCCAATCAGTGTGATGATATTGGATGTGTTGCTGACAGCTGTCCTGCCCTTAAAAAACACACATCTGTTTTGGGTTTACTGGTTTCAAGAAGCACTGTCTGATGTGAACCATGCCTCGCAGAAAAGAGCTCTCAAAAGACCTACGATCAAGAATTGTTGACTTGCATGAAGCTGGAAAGGGTTACAAAAGTATCTCCAAAAGCCTTGATG
This sequence comes from Staurois parvus, assembly GCF_062004578.1. Taxonomy (NCBI): domain Eukaryota; kingdom Metazoa; phylum Chordata; class Amphibia; order Anura; family Ranidae; genus Staurois; species Staurois parvus. Next base: position 542,210 of record NW_028317998.1, read on the forward strand.
TTCATGTGTCCACGGTAAGACAGACTGTCTACAAATGGAGAAAGTTTAGCACGGTTGCTTCTCTCCCTAGGCGTGGTCGTCCTGTAAATATGACGCAAGAGCACAGCGCAGAATGCTGCATGAGGTAAAGAAGAATCCCAGAGTGTCAGCTAAAGACCTACAGAAATCTCTGGCACATGCTAACATTTTTGTTGACACATCTACAATAAGGAAAACATTAAACAAGAATGGAGTACATGGGAGGACACCACGGAGGAAGCCATTGCTGTCCAAAAAGAATATTGCAGCACGTTTGAAGTTTGCAAAAGAGCACCTGGATGTTCCACAGCACTACTGGCAAAATATACTGTGGACAGATGAAACCAAGATTGAGTTGTTTGGGAAGAACACACAACACTGTGTGTGGAGAAAAAAAGGCACAGCACACCAACATCAAAACCTCATCCCCACTGTAAAACATGGCGGAGGAAGCATCATGGTTTGGGGCTGCTTTGCTGCCTCAGGCCCTGGACGGATTGTTGTCATTGATGGGAAAATGAACTCCAGAGTTTATCAAGACATTTTGCAGGAAAACGTACGACCATCTGTCCGCCAACTGAAGCTCCGCAGAGGATGGGTGATGCAACAGGACAATGACCCAAAGCATACAAGTAATTCAACAAAACAATGGCTGCAACAGCACAGAATACGCCTTCTGGAGTGGCCCAGTCAGAGTCCTGACCTCAACCCCATTGAAATGCTGTGGCATGACCTTAAGAGAGCGATTCACACCAGACATCCCAAGAATATTGCTACACTGAAACAGTTTTGTGAAGAGGAGTGGTCCAAAATGACTCCAGATCGTTGTGCAGGTCTGATCTGCAACTACAGGAAATGTTTGGTTGAGGTTATTGCTGCTAAAGGAGGGTCAACCAGATATTAAGTCCAAAGGTTCACATACTTTTTCCTCCCTGCACTGTGAATGTTTACATGTTATGTGCAATTAAACCATGGCAACATTTAATGTTTGTGTAGTATTATGTTCAGCAGACTGTGTTCTTCTATTGTTGTGACTTAGATGACGTTCAGTGCACATTTTATGCCCAATTCATGCAAAACTCCACGTAATCCCAAGGGGTTCACATACTTTTTCTTGCAACTGTATATGCATAGTCCACCGCTCCTCTCCATCCTGCAGGTACCATCAAGCAAATTCCAGCAGCTGTAGATAGTGAAGAGATAGCAGGAACCAGGAAGTCCAACTGGCTAGTTGTGTAACACAAGGCAGATGTGACGTCACTGAAAGTGGAGGAGGGTCAGAAGAAGCAACAACAGGCTACACACTCGGAGCTTCCAGTTCCTTCTACAGGCCTTGAGGAGGGTTGGAAGAAGCAACAACAGGCTACGCACTTGGAGCATCTAACTCCTTCTACTGGCCTCTGAAGATCAACTGCAGGGAGTCTACAGGTAACACTGCAGATCAGTTATTTACCCCTCTCTTTATATTTTTGGACACGTCTTCCACAATATACAGTGGGGCAAAAAAGTATTTAGTCAGCCACCAATTGTGCAAGTTCTCCCACTTAAAAAGATGCAAGAGGCCTGTAATTGGCATCATAGGTAGACCTCAACTATGAGAGACAAAATGAGAAAAAAAATCCAGACAATCACATTGGCTGATTTGGAAAGAATTTATTTGCAAATTATGGTGGAAAATAAGTATTTGGTCACCTACAAACAAGCAAAATTTATGGCTCTCACAGACCTGTACCTTCTTCTTTAAGAGGCTCCTCTGTCCTGCACTCATTACCTGTATCAATGGCACCTGTTTGAACTTGTTATCAGTATAAAAGACACCTGTCCACAACCTCAAACAGTCACACTCCAAACTCCACTATGGTGAAGACCAAAGAGCTGTCAAAGGACACCAGAAACAAAATTGTAGACCTGCACCAGGCTGGGAAGACTGAATCTGCAATAGGCAAGCGGCTTGGTGTGAACAAATCAACTGTGGGAGCAATAATTAGAAAATGGAAGACATACAAGACCACTGATAATCTCCCTCGATCTGGGGCTCCACGCAAGATCTCACCCCGTGGGGTAAAATGATCACAAGAACGGTGAGCAAAAATCCCAGGACCACACAGGGTGACCTAGTGAATGACCTGCAGTGAGCTGGGACCAACGTAACAAAGGCTACCATCAGTAACACACTACGCTGCCAGGGACTCAGATCCTGCAGTGCCAGACGTGTCCCCCTGCTTAAGCCAGTACATGTCTGGGCCCGTCTGAAGTTTGCTAGACAGCATTTGGATGATCCAGAAGAGGATTGGGAGAATGTCATATGGTCAGATGAAACCAAAATAGAACTGTTTGGTATAAACACAACTCGTCATGTTTGGAGGAGAGAGAATGCTGAGTTGCATCCAAAGAACACCATGCCTACTGTGAAGCATGGGGGTGGCAACATCATGCTTTGGGGCTGTTTCTCCGCAAAGGGACCAGGACGACTGATCCATGTACAGGACAGGATGAATGGGGCCATGTATCGTGAGATTTTGAGTGCAAACCTCCTTCCATCAGCAAGGGCATTTAAGATGAAATGTGGCTGGGTCTTCCAACATGACAATGATCCCAAACATACCACCCGGGTGACGAAGGAGTGGCTTCGTAAGAAGCATTTCAAGGTCCTGGAGTGGCCTAGCCAGTCTCCAGATCTCAACCCCATAGAAAACCTTTGGAGGGAGTTGAAAGTCCGTGTTACCCAGCGACAGCCCCAAAACATCACTGCTCTAGAGGAGATCTGCATGGAGGAATGGGTCAACATACCAGCAACAGTGTGTGCCAACCTTGTGAAGACTTACAGGAAACATTTGACCTCTGTCATTGCCAACAAAGGATATATAACAAAGTATTGAGATGAACTTTTGATATTGACCAAATAGTTATTTTCCACCATAATTTGCAAATAAATTCTTTCCAAATCAGCCAATGTGATTGTCTGGATTTTTTTTCTCATTTTGTCTCTCATAGTTGAGGTCTACCTATGATGCCAATTACAGGCCTCTCTCATCTTTTTAAGTGGGAGAACTTGCACAATTGGTGGCTGACTAAATACTTTTTTGCCCCACTGTAGGTCTGCTTTAAGAACTGCGTCCACTGAAAATTTATAGTCTTAAAGAGAACCAATCAGGATTGATAATTGTAATAAAGAGCCATTGTAATTAACCCTACAAAATTGTAATAATTTAAACCTGAATTTTCAGATTATTGAATAAGCCTATGCTTAACTAGTTTAGCTTCTAAAGTTGAATTTTGGCTTATATTATGTTTTGAAGCAAACCAATGGTTTGTATAAAATGACATAATGATCAGTGTGGTCTTTTAACTTCTTAGAGGTGGTCCAACAACACAGAAAGGTGCAGGTTGCTTAGTCTGGCCTTCGACCAACATGAAGTAAAATCATTATCACTGGAAGTGAGGCTTAAAGTGATTCTAAAGCCTAAACAAGTTTTACCTTCATGCATTCTATGCATGAAGGTAAAAAACCTTCAGTGTACAGCTCTCCCATCAGTCCCACTAATACTTACCTGAGCCCCATCTTGATCGAGCGATGGGTACAAGAGCGGCAGCGATGTGTACAAGAGCAGGGTCTCTCCCTCTTTATTGGCTGAGACACAGCAGAGGAAACCATTGGCTCTTGCTGCTGTCAGTCACAGCCAGTGAGGATGGAGCAGGGCAAGGCCAAGCCACACTCTGTGTTTCTTATGGACACACAGAGGCTGGTCTGAAGTGAGCATGAACAAGCAGCTTGCTCTAGGGACACTCAGCAGAGGTGGAGAGGCAGGAGCGCAGGCAGGGGACCCGAGAAGAGGAGGATCAGGACTGCTCTGTGCAAAACTATTGCATAGAGTGGGTAAGTGTTAGTTAAGTTGCTATATTTTAATTTTTTCATAAATCTTAACCTTTATAATTACTTTAAGTACAGTTAAAATGTAAAAGGCAAGTCATGCAGCAAAACGTTTTTTTAGATTTTGTTTATGTGGTGTTTAAAGAAAAGATTCAATAAATGTTCAGGTAAAATAGAAATACCAAACACAAAAGCACAGAGCCTGGAAAGGATATTACAGATATTGGACTCACTTCTGTGTCCATTAAGGCAATAATCTTGGGTGCCCACAGATGTATAACAAAGGCAAGAGCTAACAAAAGAAAACTTTGCCAATTTTCTAGGAAAAACAAAATTTACTGCACACAGCATGGCTGTGCTGCCTTTGGGGGTTTTAACAGAGCAAGGAATAGTGGAGTTGGAGAGTTTACGTTTGGGAGGCACTGAATTGATGATGATTGAAGCTCTGTAGGAATAAATATTTTTTTACATAATTGCCAGTATTTCCTTTTTTCATCTGCTGCCTTTGTGTTCATAGTTTTCATGTAGAAATCCTCATTTAACCATTGTAGGTAAGATTTAGAAGTAATAGGGATATAGAGAGATCAGTGAGTGTTTATTTTTATTTTGTTGTTTCCATAATATTTTGTATCCTATAACCTACTAAGCCTCACTGGTTTTTAAGGAGAGAACGATTCCACCCAATCATAAGTGTAGCACCCTCCTAGATAGGTGCTAGGTTTAGATAGATAGGATTTAGTATGTGTTTTGATGTGTAAATTTAGTAGTAAGTGTGGTTGTGATTGTTGATAGGTAAGAGCATAGCCTGCACACTGTAATCAGTGTTGCTGTGTTCTGCTAGTTAAATCTGCTCAGTATGTTAAGCTGCTGCCAGCCTGATAGCTTCTGCTTCATCCAGAAAGCTTGAGAAGCTTCTGGATAATAGGTGTGGAGCTATGCAGATGGCAATATGAATATTGATACAGCCCTGGCCTATCCAGTTCTGGGTATTTTCCTGTATAGGATTGGTCAAGGCTGGAGTAGGCATGCTGCCTTCCCAGGCAATGCTGCTGGATCTACTGCTGTAGACCTCAGGTGGGTGACCTGAGGGCCTGACTGCTGACACCGGAGTTTGGCTAAAGCTGACTGAGGGGCCGTCTACTGAAGATCTGGTCTGGTATCATGGAGGAAGGCAACCAGTTGTTCTTGGGCTTTATGAGTAAAGACACCTCTAAAGACCTTGGAGACTTTGTGCTGCTAAAACCCCCAAGGTGCCAAAGAGCTTTGTCCACTTAATCTATTTGAAGGGACTCTGCTTTAGCTTGCTACTACTACTAATGCTGTCTTACAGCTGAAGTCTACTGTTGGTTTCAAGCACGGACTTTGCCATAGCTTATCCAAAAGAATACCTAAGTCCTCAACTGTGCATAGTTCTTGTTTTTGGATTATCCCACCAAATTCCCTCATCCCTATCCAAATTCTCCAAAAATAAAAACAACAAAAACAAAACCCCCTAGACTGGTCATTAAAGAAACATGTCAATGAGCCTATATGCCTGGCTGCAGGGCCAAACTTTTGGGGAAGACCTGGACAGTATTACTACTCCTAAGGGAGTAGAGGTACATAAGGATTGCAAGAAGAGTTGGGAAATACAAAGGACTGCCATGTAGCCATACCTCCCAACAGTACCGCATTCTGCAGGACAGCCCCGGATTTTGACATATGTCCCACAGTCCTGCTCAGCTGAGCATTTTCCTACATCCCCTCCACTGCCTCACTTACTCTTCTCCAGCACAGCAGATACAAGGTAAGAGAAATAACAGCCATTTTTGCCCCAATTCATGTGTTTTAAAAATTTCCACTTTTTGCCTCCAGTTCTCAATCCCTACAGCCGATCTCATACACATCAGATCACTCTGATCGACCATACAATATAACCCCACCTCCACATTTGTCTGTCTTAAACCCACTGTCATTTCCAATTCTGCACGCCAACATTCACTGCCTGACATGCCGGTCCTCGACAGCTGATGATGATCTCTCTTGCTGCAACTACACACTTCCTCCTCCCCAGTTCAGCTCAGCTATTTCCTTTGGTCTATTCTTTATCTCCTCCCTGCCATCCCGGTTCAGCCACACCTGTTCCCTGCTTTCCTCCTCTCCTTCCACACCACTGACAGTTCCAGCTCTGCCACTACTGCTCTGCTCTGTTTTCCAGCTCCCCTCCCTGATACTGATACGCATCTCTCCTTCCCAGTCATCAATCACTCCTGTCCTGGCACACCAGACCCCTGTTTTCTCTCCAGATGCCCACTTCCTTTCCCCACCAAGAGGCACTCTGGTTTAGTCACTTGCATTCCCCATTTCCCAGCCAGTTGTTCCTGCTAGATTCCTCCATTCCCCAGATACTTCCCCCAGTCCACAGCCCAACTCCCTCCACTTACCACAGCCTGCAGTATCTCCTCTTTAGCTGTGTGCATCCTAAGCTTAGGACCCCTGTCCCAGTCCATATCTATTTCATTCCTATCCTTGGAACTTCCCTTCCAACACTCCTCCCTCTTCATTCCCCCCAGTGCCTGATGTAAAGAGGGATTCTAATGTGAAAAGAAAACTCCTATTGCCAAGCAGGGAGCTCCTGAAGTGTAGGGGTACTATTTATGTTAAAGGGGGACTCTTATCGGAAAGGGGGACTTCTGATGCTAAGTAGGGAGGTCCTCATGTAAGGGGGACTTTACCGTGAATATATAAGTATAAGCAGTTACAGCTAACAGATTTTTTCTTTTAGGATAAATGTCTTACATAAATAAATAAAAGCTGATCATTATATGCACACCTGTCAGTGGTAAATGGTTGGTCTCAACACTCTAATTGCTACATCTTCAGGACAGAATCACCAGGTGGAAGCCTAAAAAATAAAGAACAAGAAAACTAATGCAGCCATCACATCTAAGAGTTGCTAAGCTGAAATATAATAACTGTTTGCTTTTGGGTTTAATACTGCTTCAGACTCTATTTAGCCATGCTCCTTTAGGCCACCTCAATATTCAGCGCATTTTAGCCACACCTATTTTTGACGTGGTGTGCTTGCACTCCACATGTCTTTTCCATTCCTAGTTGTCCCTCATTCTCAAGATCCAATGTTGGGAGGTATGTGTAGTCTTTGCCTGAACATAGATGGTTGACTTGGGGGGAAAACAAAATAGATTTCATGGTGTTCCCTTGTGTGTTATAAAATGAAGCTGGTCATGGTCATAGAAAGGTAGAATAAAAAAAGCCAACAATTTAAATGCAACCAATCATCCTACCTTGTTCTGCTGGCTCGTCAGTATCTCTGCCATTTATCTGCCAATACTGAAAAACATTAAATAGAATTCAGACTACCACAAGCAACTCCAAAAGCTGTTACTTTACCTCTTCACAAACAAGTCACTTAGCACACCTGAGACCACAGTACATTAGAGACCTATTGTAATATATATATATATATATATATATATATATATATATATATATACACACACACACACACAAAACAGCTGCCATTTGAAGCATGTTTTACTGTTGATAGGTTTGTGCCACATAGATCTGTTTGGGTTTCTGAATGTAGAGCTTTTCATAACCTGATGTCTGGGGATCTGCTGTTCTAGTCCAGTCATGTGCTCTGCCCAGGGAAACTCAGAACATGTGCTTGTTAGGTCTGAATTATACTCAATGAATCCTCATAAAAGGGCTATTTTCAAACTAAAGCCAGCTTTTTTTCCTTTTATACACAAAGGAAAAATATATGTTCTTGTCTGCTTAGCTACATGTGATTAACAAGCAGTCTGTAGCCGAGTGGATGGAATTTGAGAAGAAGGTTTCATGGTGTGGCTACACACAAAAGTCCATATTTAATGCTTGCTGTAATTAATACTTAATTGAATTATAATCAATACACAGCATGTCCCTTTCTCACTACTTTTTTTTACCCTTGTTCCATTTCTATATGCAATTTAGACAAATATCATTATAAGAACAATACAAAATAATTTAGGTACAAATGTGTTTAGAAAACTCTGATTTGTAGCAGCAACAAACCGCAGCATTTATGTACTGCTGAGGTAGTAATGTTTCTCATAAAAATGTTCTCCATTGAGTCCCTGGACCTTTTTTTCCCTTTAACACCCTTAAATCCCAGAGTGTTTGGGTTTTGTATCTTTTAGGCTTTGTAGTCTATCTAACATCTAATACATTGTACATATATTTTAACTTCTAGGTTGTAATTAAGAATACATAGTAATTTTGATTAAAAAAAAATATTTTCCTGTAATTCTTCCCATTGCAACGCCACAAATGTGCCTCAAAATATAATCAACAAAGTCTGCAGATTAAAAGTGTATCACCTAAGTGTGATTTTTTTAAATTGTAGCATAACAAAATTGCGCTCCCCATACGCTACACTGCATAATTTCTCCAATCATTTTAGATTAGCTCACCATAAGGATTACAGTCATTTACAGTTTTGGGGAGTAGAAATATATAAAAAGCATTGGAAAGGGGACCATAAGATAAGGGAAATTAGAATGGTGGAATGAATTAGGTTCTCTAATCCCTAATGGTTTGAATGTTGAATTTGACCTTGCTTGTTTTCTTAGTAATTTCTAAGTGAGTTATAGAGATAATTGTATATTAGACAACAAAAGAGAAAAATTCCTGGCTCAACTTGCCAACCAGCCTGCAAACAAACCGAATTAACCTGCCTAACAGTATGCGTTAAAAACAGGGGTTTAGTTAGCACACATTTGCAAATATATGCGTAAGCTACAGAGCCTCGTCATGGCACTCTGATATTCTGTAGTTCCCAACTCTACAAATTTTGAGAGCTCCCATAGTAGAGGCACATGTATTTAATGGATAGACCAAGGTCAGATAGAACTGAGGGAGCCCACCCCTCCTAAAGGTACAGGAGCACACCCAGAATATAGCACAATGGCAGCTAAGATGTCCAGTGCATCCCCTCACCTACAATTCAACAGTACAAAAAATGGCCACTGCCCCAGTCTATAACTGGACTTCACAGCAAGGAGCACATGAAAGGACGACTCATGTGAAACAACAAAAGAAAAAAATTCCTGGCTCAACTTGCCAACCAGCCTGCAAACAAACCGAATTGTATATTAGCATGGATTAGTGGTCAGGTGAGGTTATTCAAATTCAATAGGGGTATCTGTGCTTATAATTAGAGATGAGCGAATTATTCAAAAATTCGATTCGGCTGATTCGGCAAATTTGCGGAATAAATTCGATTCGAGTCGAATATATTCGCTGCGAATTTAACATATAAAAGGGTGTTTCTAGGCTTCAGAGAGCCTTTGTATTAGTGCAGAACACTGTACCTTTAATTTAAATGCCCTTGGAGTCTGCTGGGGAAGAGAAATAATACTGTCAGTCAGTATGACATGCAGATGAGTGCCGTCGATCTTAGAATCACCGCACACTTCATTCATTTGGGCAGTCACGGGGCCAAAACCAGAGTGTGGAGCCACAGTGTGGCGGTGGAGGCAGCAGCAATGGGAGGCCATACAGCACCCTATGAAAAAATGGAACCCACCAGCAGTGTGAGGAGACCTGAAAGTGGCACATGGCAGAGTGTGGCGATGGAGACAGCAGCAATGGGAGGCCGTACAGGGACCCATGACACACTCTGGACCTGGCAGCAGCATGAGGAGGCGGTACAGGGGCCCATGACAGATTACGGGCCTGGCAGCAGCATGAGGAGTCGGTACGGGGGCCCATGGCAGATTACGGGCCTGGCAGCAGCAATGGGAGGCCATACAGCACCCTATGACAAAATAGAACCCACCAGCAGTGTGAGGAGACCTGAAAGTGGCACATGGCAGAGTGTGGCGATGGAGACAGCAGCAATGGGAGGCCGTACAGGGACCTATGACACACTCTGGACCTGGCAGCAGCATGAGGAGGCGGTACAGGGGCCCATGACAGATTACGGGCCTGGCAGCAGCATGAGGAGTCGGTACGGGGACCCATGGCAGATTACGGGCCTGGCAGCAGCAATGGGAGGCCCGTAATCTGCCAGCACCCTATGACAAAATTGAACCCACCAGCAGTGTGAGGAGACCTAAAAGTGGCACATGGCAGAGTGTGGCGATGGAGACAGCAGCAATGGGAGGCCGTACAGGGACCCATGACACACTCTGGACCTGGCAGCAGCATGAGGAGTCGGTACGGGGGCCCATGGCAGATTACGGGCCTGGCAGCAGCAATGGGAGGCCCGTAATCTGCCAGCACCCTATGACAAAATGGAACCCACCAGCAGTGTGAGGAGACCTGAAAGTGGCACATGGCAGAGTGTGGCGATGGAGACAGCAGCAATGGGAGGCCGTACAGGGACCCATGACACACTCTGGACCTGGCAGCAGCATGAGGAGGCGGTACAGGGGCCCATGACAGATTACGGGCCTGGCAGCAGCATGAGGAGTCGGTACGGGGGCCCATGGCAGATTACGGGCCTGGCAGCAGCAATGGGAGGCCCGTAATCTGCCAGCACCCTATGACAAAATGGAACCCACCAGCAGTGTGAGGAGACCTGAAAGTGGCACGAGGCAGAGTGTGGCGATGGAGACAGCAGCAATGGGAGGCCGTACAGGGACCCATGACACACTCTGGACCTGGCAGCAGCAAGAGGAGGCGGTACAGGGGCCCATGACAGATTACGGGCCTGGCAGCAGCATGAGGAGTCGGTTTGGGGGCCCATGGCAGATTACGGGCCTGGCAGCAGCAATGGGAGGCCCGTAATCTGCCAGCACCCTATGACAAAATGGAACCCACCAGCAGTGTGAGGAGACCTGAAAGTGGCACATGGCAGAGTGTGGCGATGGAGACAGCAGCAATGGGAGGCCGTACAGGGACCCATGACACACTCTGGACCTGGCAGCAGCATGAGGAGTCGGTACGGGGGCCCATGGCAGATTACGGGCCTGGCAGCAGCAATGGGAGGCCCGTAATCTGCCAGCACCCTATGACAAAATGGAACCCACCAGCAGTGTGAGGAGACCTGAAAGTGGCACATGGCAGAGTGTGGCGATGGAGACAGCAGCAATGGGAGGCCGTACAGGGACCCATGACACACTCTGGACCTGGCAGCAGCATGAGGAGTCGGTACGGGGGCCCATGGCAGATTACGGGCCTGGCAGATGACGATGAGGCTGCCAAGTGCGATCAGCCTCATCATCATCAATTAGGGTCTCCGCCTCACTACTAGCCCCCTCGGCTGCGTGTGGGTCAGGAGACAGACCTGTCTCTAGACCGGCTACTGAGCCACTCTCCTCGCCACTACTTCTTCGCCTGGCTGCTGAAGAGGCGGATGTCTCCCCCCGTTCCTGACCGCCCTCTGTTTGCTCTTCCTCACTGTACAGTGGGGCTGAGCCCACAGCATGCAATACTTCACTTGGTGAGGGAACACCAAAGGACAGGGGCAGGTAGAGGACACGTGATTTCAGTGGGCTTGCTCCCGGGCCATGCCAACTAACGGTTGTGTCTGACGTACCCACCGACCGTTGGCTGTAGGTGTCAGAGGTGACCTGGGAAGAGGAAGACGACCGAGCCAACCAATCGATGACGGCAGGGTTGTCGGTGGAGACACGACCGCTGGATGACACCGGGAGCACTGGCCTCTGGCTGCGACTAGTGCTGCCTCAACCCCTTCCTCTGCTGCCACGTCTGCTCGCTCCTGAAACATTGCCTCCTCTGCCACTCCTCTGCGTGTTGTCTGACATACTCTTTAATTCAACGATTCTGTGTCCCTGAGTAACGATTCTGTGTCCCTGAGTAACAATTCTGTGTCCCTGAGTAACAATTCTGTGTCCCTGAGTAACAATTCTGTGTCCCTGAGTAACAATTCTGTGTCTCTGAGTAACGATTCTGTGTCCCTCAGTAACAATTCTGTGTCCCTGAGTAACAATTCTGTGTCCCTGAGTAACGATTCTGTGTCCCTGAGTAACGATTCTGTGTCCCTGAGTAACGATTCTGTGTCCCTGAGTAACGATTCTGTGTCCCTGACTAACAATTCTGTGTCCCTGAGTAACAATTCTGTGTCCCCGAGTAACGATTCTGTGTCCCTGAGTAACTATTCTGTGTCCCTCAGTAACAATTCTGTGTCCCTCAGTAACAATTCTGTGTCCCTGAGTAACGATTCTGTGTCCCCGAGTAACAATTCTGTGTCCCTGAGTAACGATTCTGTGTCCCCGAGTAACAATTCTGTGTCTGTCCCTGAGTAACAATTCTGTGTCCCTGAGTAACAATTCTGTGTCCCTGAGTAACAATTCTGTGTCCCTGAGTAACGATTCTGTGTCCCTGAGTAACGATTCTGTGTCCCTCAGTAACGATTCTGTGTCCCTCAGTAACGATTTTGTGTCCCTCAGTAACGATTCTGTGTCCCTGAGTAACAATTCTGTGTCCCTGAGTAACGATTCTGTGTCCCTGAGTAACGATTCTGTGTCCCTCAGTAACAATTCTGTGTCCCTGAGTAACAATTCTGTGTCCCTGAGTAACAATTCTGTGTCTGTCCCTGAATAACAATTCTGTGTCCCTGAGTAACAATTCTGTGTCCCTCAGTAACAATTCTGTGTCCCTCAGTAACAATTCTGTGTCCCTGAGTAACAATTCTGTGTCCCTGAGTAACAATTCTGTGTCTGTCCCTGAGTAACAATTCTGTGTCCCTGAGTAACAATTCTGTGTCCCTGAGTAACAATTCTGTGTCCCTGAGTAACGATTCTGTGTCCCTCAGTAACGATTCTGTGTCCCTCAGTAACGATTCTGTGTCCCTCAGTAACAATTCTGTGTCCCTGAGTAAAAATTCTGTGTCCCTGAGTAACAATTCTGTGTCTGTCCCTGAGTAACAATTCTGTGTCTGTCCCTGAGTAACAATTCTGTGTCCCTGAGTAACGATTCTGTGTCCCTGAGTAACGATTCTGTGTCCCTAAGTAACGATTCTGTGTCCCTAAGTAACGATTCTGTGGCCCTAAAGTCTCTCTGGCCCTAACTCTGTCCCTAATACAGACAGGTCTGTCTCTCTTGAATGACCGGAGGCTAATGGAGAATTGTAAGATGGCCGCAATTTATAGCTCCACCATTACACAGTGCTGGCTGGCTGGCTGCTGATTGGCTAATGCGATCACATGTCATGAATGAATGCATTATGGGTCAGCGCGCCTTGTCTGCGCGCCTTCCCAGAGATCCCCGCTCCGTCGCCACACATGTCGCCGCCATTTTTGGAAAAATTCGATTCGTGCATCCGAAGTTTGCTAATTTTCGGATTCGGCGCGAATCGAATTTTTCCTAATCTTCGAAATGAATTCCACTTCGCCATGTTCGATTCGCTCATCTCTACTTATAATATAAAAGGGTATACGAGCGCTAGGTAGTCCAGGGAAAAAGCAGCTGACATAAAGGCAAAACCTCTTAACCTTGATAAAATCTAATAAATATATGCAGTGCTGAAAACAAAAAAACACATTGAATATAAGCAGATATTTTATGTGCTGTAAGGCGCTAAAGCCATATTAAAGTGCGATGAACGTCTGCAGACGTTTCCTGTGCAGGTAGTGATTTTAACCAGTTGAGCTCCAGAGGATTTACCCCCCTTAATGACCAGGCCTCTTTTTGCTACTCGGCGCTGCACTAATTCAACTGATAATTGTGCGGTCATGCAATGCTGCACCCAAACGAAATTTACGGCCTTTTTTCACACAAATAGAGCTTTTTTTGGTGGTATTTGATCATCTGTGCGCTTTTTATTTTTCACGCTATAAACAAAAAAAGGCCAAAAATTTTGAAGAAAAACAATATTTTTTACTTTCAGCTACAAAAAATATATAGTAAACTCAAAGTTGGTTATAAATTTAGGCCAAAATGTATTCTGCTACATGTTTTGGTTTAAAAAATCCTAATGAGTGTATATTGATTGCTTTGTGTGACAGTTATAGCGTCTACAAACTATGATATAAATACTGCAATTTACGCCATTTTTCTGCTATACAGCGCTGCGCTAGTTTAACGGACAATTGCGCGGTCATGCAATACGGTACATAAATTAAATTTACATCCTTTTTTTCCCCACAAATTGAGCTTTCTTTTGGTGGTATTTGACTGCCTGTGCAGTTTTTATTTTTTGCGCTATAAAAAAAAAGGCTGACAATTTTGAGGAAAAAAAACAATATTTTGGACTTTTTGCTATAAAACATGTCCAGTAAAAAAAATGAAAAAATCAAATGTAGTCATAAATTTTTGCCAAAATGCATTCTGCGACATGTCTTTGCTAAAAAAAAAACCAATACGTGTAAATTAATTGGTTAGCGTGAAAGTTATAGCGTTTACAAATGGCGGGAAAGATACTGGGATTTTTAGTTTTTTTTTATACTAATAATGGCGGCGATCAGCGAATTATGGCAGCGATCAGTGACATATGGCACCGACCAACGACTTATGGCGGGACTGCAGGACTGCGGTGGCCATGCTGACATTAGGGGGTACTGACTTGGGGTCTCTGACATCCCCAAAAACACTAATACAGTGATCAGTGCAAAAAAAAAAAAAAACTTTATTTTGCAGGGAAGGGTTATCTGAGTGAGGGTGTTTTACTAGGGGGCGGGGGTGTGTGCTGCACGGGACACCGCTGATCGAGAGAGAGAAACTCTTCTTTCTCGATCAGCTCGTCCTCGAGCTGTCAGGGAAGTGACAGACAGCACAGCTACTGCAGCTGTGCTGTCTGTCACTGTTTGCCGCAGATCGCCAGGAAACAGCCGGTAAGGACCGGCTGTGACCCGGCGACTGACATCCGCGGCGGTGATCAGCGGGACAGATAGGGCGGCGGTGCGCCTCGCGAGCGCCCCCTATCTGTTTACAAAACACACGTTTTAAAACGTGGTTTTGCCTGCCCGTGCCGCCCTGCGTATTTCTACAGTGGCTGGGCGGCAAGTGGTTAATATTAACAACAAGCACATAAGTCCCAAACTTTATATTGAGGTGCCTCCAGTTATGTAACAATGAGTGTACATTGCACTAACCAGATAGCGCAATGTATTGCGCTTTTGAGTAATTAAAACACTCTTGGTCCTCTGGATATGGAAAGATGAAAATCCAAGGATCATCTGGCCAACCAACCAAAAGACAGGTAATCAAATGGTCATCATTCTCCAGGAATCAGAAACACTCATCCATCCAGCAGGGGGATCACTCTCCAGGTAACAGGTACCGTGTTCAACCACCAGGGGGGTCACTCTCAATATCAGATGCAGAACATGACAAGAATCCACCTTAAGGGGGGGGGGACTCGCAATCAAACGAGCCCAAACAAAAAGTGCTGATAGTGTAGTATGTTTATTAATATCCAAGTAAAAGTATATCCACAATAGAAAATCACTCACAATATGGTGTGACAGAAGTAAAGATGGCCGGCCACCTGACACGTGGCCTGTGCGGCGTGACGTCACCACCCTGGATCCTCCCTGAGAGGAGCCAGGATGGTGATGTCACGCCCAGGGTCGGGCTGACAACTCATAGGACCCCCGAGCAATAGGGGATCCTGGGGCCCCTGTGTCCTTGCCCAAACTCAAAAAAGCCTATGAAAAAGGTACCAGGGGCATCTCATGGGGCCCCCTACTGATCCCGTGCCCTCAGGCAGTGCCCAAGTTTCCAAATGGTCAGTCCGCCCTTGGTTCATAGATGGTTTTACACTATGCAAGCCCCTTTTTCTTCCTCCTTCATGTGATGTGATGAAAAAATGTGGAACAATAGTTTAAAGAGATCCATGCCAGTTATAGATTGGGGCAGTTGCCATTTGTACTGCTGGTATATTGGTGAGGGGGCTCACTGGACACCTTATTATTATTATACAGTATTTATAAAGCGCCAATAGTTCGCTCAGCGCTGTACATTACAAAGGGGGACAGAACATGTGACAGAACAATACCAATACAATGCAAAACATGAGGGGATCGAGGGCCCTGCTCTTTCAAGCTTACAATCTAGGAGGGAGGAGATGGTGGTACAGGAGGAGATAGCTGTGGGGGATGGAGTGGTAGGAAGAGTGGAGGAGGTCGGCAAGTTAGCAGGGGGTGGGGTAGACTTCCCTGAAGAGATGGGTTTTCAGGGTGTGCCTAAAGGAGAGGAGAGTAGGTGATAATCTGATGGGTTGGGGCAGGGAGTTCCAGAGGATGGGTGACACCCTAGAGAAGTCCTGGAGGCAGGCATGGGAGGAGGAGACCAGGGAACTAGAGAGAAAGAGGTCTTGTGAGGAGCAGAGTGTGCGTGCTGGGCGGTACTTGGATATTAGGTCAGTGATGTAGTATGGGGCAGTATGGTGGACAGCTTTGTACGTCAGTGTTAGGATTTTGAATTTGATCCGTTGCGCAATCGAAAGCCAGTGGAGGGATTGGCGGGGGGGGGGTGGAAACGGAGTGGTTGGAAAGGTGAATGAGTCTGGCAGCCGTATTCAGGATTGACTGAAGCGGGGATAGCCAGCGGCGAGGCAGGCCAGTGAGGAGGGAGTTGCAGTAGTCGAGTTGTGATATGATGAGGGAATGGATGAGCTGTTTAGTGGTTTCTGGGGTTAGGAACGCACGTATTTTGGCGATGTTGCGGAGGTGGAGTCTGCACGAGTTTGTTAAAGATTGGACTTGGGGCTGGAAGGATAGGTTGGAGTCCAGAATAACACCCAGTAATCTGGAGTCTTAGCTGCCATTGTGCTATATGCTGGGTGTCCCATGCACCCCTGTGCCTTTAAGGAGGGGTGGGCTCCCCTAGGCTTACTTGCTCTCAGTCTATCCATTATTATGTATGGAGGCTCTACTATGTAGGATCCAAAAATTTATAGAATTAGGACAGCAGATACTACTGGGGTGCCGTGAAGAGGCTCTGCAGCTTACGCATGTATTTGCAAATGTGTGCAAACTAAACCCCTGTTTTTAATGTGAACTGTTAGACAGGACAATTCAGTTGGTTGCAGACTGGTTGGTAAGTTGAGCTGGGAAGTTTTCTTTGTTGTAGTTTAAAGAGACCCCTGAAAGGAAATTGCTGAAGCGGGATGAGCTGCACATTCTGACTCCCAGAGCCACATGCATTATTAGCAGGTTTATAGCATTACCAGCACCTTCTATGTATCTACCTGTATGGGACTTTTTGTTATTAGTTTTTTTACACTGAGTTTTCACTGCACATTTTTTGGGAGATTTATTATACGGGACAATTTATATTGAATCATATTAATATTTATTGTAATCTTAAGATTTTTATGATTTATATGAATTTAATTTCTCATATATTGCACATTGCACTTTAAGATATTGTTTACATGACAGATTACAGTTGGAGGTAGTAGCCTTTATTTTTCACTCATGGGTTTTGCAGTGAAAGCAATGGTGTTTATAGACATCAAATGCAGTGAATGTAGCTGTAGTAAGTCAGACAGAGCCTGCTGGCTTTCCTGGCTGGAGGATGTCTACCTTTGTCTAGCTCAGGGTTTCTCAACCATAGTTGCTCCAGATTGCTAGGGGTTCCTTGAACAATAAGGGATTTTTTCCTCTCAGTTGAGTACCCATTGACACCAATGATTTTCTTAGCTATCTGGTAGGGGAGGGGGATTATTTCCAATGACCAAAAATGCAAAGAGCATTCTTCTCACTGACCAACACACTAATGTACTGTAGGCTGTAAATATTATTATTATTAGCAGGGGTTCCCTGGAGCAAAAAAGTTCCATCATGTTAAAATGGTTGAGAAAGGCTGGTCTATCCCTTTCTTCCTCAGTCTTGCTGCTCCTGGCCCGGCTTGCCACTTTCATTCATTACATTCTAGTTCTTTCAAGCATGAAGGCTCAGCATCACTTACGGGCATTGCCTAGGGCACTCTTCATATAAATGTAGCCTAGCTGGGAATGCTCATTCCTCCAGACTGACATCTATCCATCACTGCATTTTGATATTTGCATAACTCCCCCCAATAACCAGCCCATTTCTTGCATCAAGGCTGAAGGCTCTATGTGAGTACTGAGACAGAATGCTGCAATGTTTTTAGGAGTCTAGGTGTAGCATTCACCCCATTCCACCAGCCATGATCTGCCTGTATTGCATAGAGAAGCACATAAACTGAGTGATAATATCACTGGGTCTAAATCAGGTATATATAACAAAAATGTATTTAAATTAAGGTGTATTTAAAAGCATATAATGAAAAACAGCACTAATCAATAAAGTGATAAAAATAAACAAATAATGTGAAAAAACACTCTCAATAATAACAGAAAATACCAATATAAACATGCAAAATCACAAAAAAAAGTGTCCATATATGAAATATCCAGGGAAAACAAAAATTGACAGTGTCCTTAAAGCTCCTCCTTCCAGAATCAATCCATTAGGTGTGAATGAAAGAGTGAAAGATTACCTTCTATCACTTGGTGCAATGTAATGTGTCAATAATAAAGAAAGATCCACCACCTTTTGTCAGGATAAAAATGGACACTGAACAGATCAAATGGACCATCAGATCATAAATGGTCAGGATACGCTCAGCACAACATTATCAGAATTGGCACCACTGCAGCAGACCAGTATACTCAGTAGCCGATTTCAACAGTGGGTAAAAAATAATAAACATTCCTACATGATGAAGTACATTTAAAAATCTCTCTTTTTATTAAAAAACTATTTACGTTCATGTAGAAGCAAAAGTGGAGTAATGGTAAAGAAAAATTGTTACATAGAAAGCAGTATGGCCTCCTGATCGCTGCCGAGCATATAGAACGCCAAGTCAGGCTGGCAACAGCACAGACCGACGTCGCTACTTCATCACGTCACACACAAGCCATGCCCAACATATTTTGTCAGACTGATGTCTTCAGGGAATTAGGCTGTATGACACACATCACATATTCTCTAGTTAAATACCCTTTGCCTGCCATCAGTTAAAGTGTTACTAAACCCAGGACCCTGCATTCACTATATCTGGTCTCCCACAGTACACAGAACATGGAAATGCAATTATTTTAGTAAATATAAACTGCTAAATGCCCTTTCTCATCAGAAGTTAGAGCAGTCATGTGACTTCTACCAGTGTTCAGCCAAGCACTAGCTAATGCTTGTAGGAGGAGTTTTATTTCTGCTCTAGGAGGATGGAAATCCCCTAACATCTGTCTGGACAGTGCTGAATGGCTCTGTGCTAATCACATGCACTCTCCCAAGAAAAAGAAAAACCTCTCTAGCAATACACACGAAATTGAGCATGTGCATGCCTACGGTTCAGTCTGGAGATAAGAGGTGGTGGCTTGAAAAAGAAGAGGAACAGAAAAGAAAGGATCAAACAGGCTTTTTACACAATGCAGAGGATTAACCATTTATGTTCCACAGTGAGTATAACAAGCATGCTTTACTGCATATACAGACTGATTTTACTGTTGTGGGTTTAGTAACACTTTAAATTAGAATAGTTCTGTCCACCAGAGATAGCTCCATCTTGTGATAAAAATACATAATGCCTCCAAGGGCAGCTTAAAAACTCACAAATGAAATCATGAATATATTAAGCAATCAGCCTGCCAATTACAAATTCAAAATTAAGTTTGGTCATTATCTAACATAGTTAGACCATATATTAGCAAATTACAACAGTCTCAACAAAATCACTATTTTTAAAAATGTCATTAGCATGTTGATGAATTGAATGATTTGGGCTCATGGAAAGGATTTGAGTTTTTTAACAGAAGTGTTTTATTTTAATGTTTTTATGGATTCAAATGCCAGATCAAACCTTATGTATATTAGTCAAAAGGAAGAAAGGGGCTTTTTAAAAATCATTCATAATGATCTTCTATCACATTTGTTTTATTAAAGGACAAGTTCACCTTTGGGAACATGTTACATGTTCAAGTGTTCATGTGTTATATTCATCAATACTTTTAAAGTGGCAGCATTTTGTTTATATATTTATGTGTTTATACACATTTATGTATTATTTGTTTACTAGTGGTATTCATCACTTTTCATGCATTTAGCGCAGTTGTTTACACTATGCATCAATGTTACATGTTCCACCCAGTTTTAGGGTGGAACATGCAACATGTATCCAATGCTGCAGCTGCTGCCCACTTCACCACTCCACCACCAACCCCTCCCCCCAGGACAGAAGTACAGGCAGAAGTTCCCTGTACTAGTTGTTACTTTTTAAAAACAGCATGGCCGTGCGGGGCTCCGCCCACAAGCCTTCGCCATCCATTCACAGTGTTCTGTGAATGAATGAACTACAAGTCCCAACAGCCTCAGCAGTTGGCGGCTTGTAGTTCTCAATGGACTATCACAGCGCTGTGGAGCACCGTGGTAGTTCATTGAATCGTCCTGTCTGTATATCTGCTTGCCCGTACATCCCGTATGGGCAGGTAGATATAATGACAGGTCTGCAGGAGACCTGCTGATCAATGGTGCAATGCTTTACAAGTTTCTGCAACCAAAAATAATAAATGTACTTTTTTTTACCTATAAAAAAACATGAATTTATTATTTTTGGTCAAAAGGTGACCTTATCCTTTAATGTCCTCCAATGAAATCAGTGCCAAAGCAAAGATAAAGAAGCACAATGGGAAGCCATAGGCTATAAACACAAGATTGTTTTGTAGGAGTAACGGCTGAATTGGTCAGAGCTGCTCTGAGGAATTTATACATAAGTAACACACACATTCACATTTTTAGCTATTTTTCTGTGACAACAAAATTCCCCTGGCAAATTACAGATGGATGTGTGTAGCAGAACAACTGTTAATGTTGCATCTGTCCAATACAAATCTCTGGCATAAGCTCCCTCTTGCATTGATCTGTGCTCTCTAGCATCTGTGCTTTGTCTCTTCAGATTATAGGAAATGTATGGTCTCCCTTCTTTCCTCCCTCTATCCTTCCTTCCTCCCTCCCTTCTTCCTCCCTTCCCTATTTTATATTATATTAGTGGGCAGTTAGTGAAACACTAGAGTTCTTTTCACATTTGCCATTCTAACCTTAATGCCAAACTCAGAATCAGTAACCTCAGTAATCCTTTCTCCCTGTTGCATGGGCTTCATGTGAACCAACTTCTATAGAATAAATGTTATTTGGTGCACTTGCATACTTGAGCTCCTGGCTGTCCAAAATTGTTTCCATGAATTCAGCACTCCAGGGCTACCCAAAATCATTTCCCTGAATTGAGGACTTTTCACTAGCTTTTGATCCCTTGGGGGAGCGCAAACCCCAGGACTGCACAGCAACCTCCAGACCCTTCTAGCTGGAGCCTTCTTCATCCCAAACCAGGAACAGAATATTTTGAGTACTTAATGTTGTTACAGTGGTCGTTAACATAGTGTCACACATCCTTGCCCTCAGGGCTGCTGTTAGAGACCATGGGGACCCATACAGCCAACCTGGCAGGGCCCCGTCCTCCAAAAAAAAACACAATTTATTATTCTTCAGTTATGAATGAACACAGTGAGTGATCGGTACTGATTACTCATTATGTTTATTCAGTAAAAGAAGAGGCTGGTAAATGTGACATATTTAAAGGACCCTTTCCCCACTCTCCATCCTGAAGGATCCTATTGTGTGCTTACAGCTGCTGATGGGAAGGAGAGGAGGGAAGCCGGCAGCACTGTGGTGGTGGTGGGGGGCGCACAGGGGGGCATGGGCAGTAGAGGGAAACGTATGGTGCACAGGGAAAGTGATGGGCATGGCGGGGGGGGGGGGGACAATTACTGGACCAGATCCCCTGTATGGCTCTCTCTGTAGTAGCTGAAAGCCAGTGGGAGGGAGGGGAGAGACCAGCTTTCAGCTGCTGCAGAGAGAGCCATACAGGAGATCTGTTCTAGGAATTTCCCCCCGCCTTCCCCGCAAGGCCAATAACCCTCTGTGCCCACATCCAATTCACTCTCTGGCCCCCATTGCTGGCCTGGACCCTGTGCATGAAGACTAGTGGTACCCCCTTATCTACAGCCCTGCTTCCCCTACAGAGACATTAGGAGCTTCAGTCAGACAAATCTCCTGCTCCTCTACATGCAGGATCTTTCAGGAAAAGTCCCATTCCCAATAATGAATGTCTAAATTGGAATGTAACTGCATAAATAACAAATCTTTACTGATGTATAAACCTCTTTCCCCTGCTTCCATTCCACCTGTTTTGTGTACACAGACCCTGGAGATATACAGCCCTCCAGAGCTAAACCCATTAGAAACACCATTTTCAACAGTTAGTCTCTGGGGGGACCTTTCAAATCCCACTGTCTTGCAGCATTCTTATTCTTAGAGTGATATCCAATCCAAAAACAAGGATTTCTTATATTGCAATGTATCAATTCTTAGATGTGAGGACTGCATCAGTTTTCTTTTTTAGGCTTTCATTCTTTTTCTTTTTCACCTGGTAATCCAGCCAGAATATGTGTAGTTTTTCAACAGAACAAGCTCTCCTGCCAATGTGGAAATTAGAGGGTTGAGACAAACCATTTAACAGGAGTGCTTACAATGATCAGATTTTATTTATGTAAAACCTTTATCCCAAAAGGAAAAAAGCTGTTGCTGTAACTGCTTAAACAGTGTTAGCTGTGTTGGTTATGTGTTATAGAAGACACTGGTAGTGATAGCAGAATTCAGGCTTTACTTGTGTGGCTTAAGTTACAAACATAGAGAGCACATTTCAGAAGACTGTATAACAGCAGACTTATTACAGACTCATTACTTCCTGAAGAGATGATAGAGAAGAAGAAAGAAGTTTTCACATATAAACAACTAGTAACCTTTAGTGTACAGTGCCATCTACTGGTCAAGTGATATTAACACAGAATACTATATATAGTACATTATAGTACATGCTGTTGCATTCCCAACAAGCTGGAGTGTGAATTCAATTTGTTTAGTCATCTATATGTCCTAGTCCATCAATCACTATCTATCCCTACCACCTAAGACTGACAATGCTGCTGTCCAAAAGGTGTCCAAATGCATCTCTGAGATCTTTCATCTGGAATGATACAGAAGGTGTGTTACTGTCCAGATCAGTATGTGAATACAAAGGGAAAAAAGCCTAAAAAGAAAACCAAAGCAGCAGCCGCATCTAATGATTGTAAGCTACAATATATAAACGTTTTTTTTTGTTTTGTGTTTAATATCACTTTAAAGCACATGCATAGTCCCTGTGACTTCAATCCATGTAACCTCTTTAAATGACCTCCATGCCATGCCTGCCTACTGCACTGCCAAAATGTAGAAGGGATGACAAAACCCAATACATGTAAAACTTAGTGACCCTTGTTTCTAATTATTGCCATCATATTTATTTTATGTTGACCAGTAATCAATATGTCTTGACATGCTATCAGTAATGGTACACCCCTAAGGGCCAAATCCAAAATGAGTATAACCTCTTATCATTGTGACATATACACTTGTTTGATATAAAGACATATGTGTATATGTCAACTAAGATAAAAAAAAACATTGCTGAGATCATTAGCCCCTCATCTCTGTCCTATGTGCATGAATCTTTTCCAGGCAATCAGCCAACCAAATTTTCCTTTCTTAAGCAGTAAACAGAACTCCAATTTCATTCAATTACATCCACTCAATGATTAAACTATAAAAATCTGTGCACATGATTACTGTTATACTGACCATTTCTAAGCTAATCATGCTACATGGGATGGCATCCTGTGTAATGTAGCCAAATACCCATGATGGGTGGAATGTGTGTTCAAACCATGCTGTTAT
Source organism: Staurois parvus (assembly GCF_062004578.1). Classification (NCBI taxonomy): domain Eukaryota; kingdom Metazoa; phylum Chordata; class Amphibia; order Anura; family Ranidae; genus Staurois; species Staurois parvus. The sequence goes on from NW_028317998.1 coordinate 565,844, forward strand.
GCTGTTACTGTGAAATATTTTAAGAATGTGATGATGGGTTTATGTTATCACAACATTCGTTTTTTAAAGCAGAATTGAGCTCCTATTTGAAAAACTGATGAGTTCTAAGACGGGCTGTGGAAATATAATATCTAAGATTTATAAGAACCTGGTTGAATTGGGGGGAGCTGAATCCCCGTAGTTTTTGGAGGGTTGGGAAAGATAGCTGGGAATAAAAAGTAATGATCACCAGAAGAGGAAAATGTTTAAGTTAATGCACAGGTGATGAGCACGAATACAGTTGAGATGAACTATAAATATCTATCTAGATGGTATTGTACACCGAGTGTGGCACATAAACAGCGAGAAGAAGTATCACCCTTATGTTGGAGAGGATGTGGGGCAATAGGGAGAATGGCTCATATTTGGTGGGAATGCTCAAAAATTCAGTTATTTTGGTAGGAGATAATTTATCATATACAGGAGATTTGGGGGACATCTATCCAGAAGGATCCATGGGTGTGTCTTTTCTATAAAACAGAGATGCCAGTAAAACAATATAAAAACAGTTTATTATACCATCTGATTAGTGCAGCTAAGGGTTTAATCCCTAAGTTTTGGAAAGCCCAGGATCCCCCAACAATGAGGGATTGGATAGACAGAATAGAATATGTTAACAGGATGGAGGAACTTTGTTACATGAAAGATGAAACGGAAAAATTCTGAAAGATTTGGGGTAGATGGTATGAGTTTAAAACATCAGAAAAATATTTAAAAATGAAAGGTCCCCCCGTAGTAGAATCAGAGAATTTAACCACAAGCCTACAGGGCACTAATACCCCCTTCCTGCCCAGGCCAATTTCCAGCTTTCAGCGCTGTTGCACTTTGAATGACAATTGCGCGGTCATGCAACACTGTACCCATATGAAATTTTTATAATTTTTTTGTGACAGATAGAGCTTTATTTTGGTGGTAATTAATAAACTCTGGGTTTTTATTTTTTCTTAAACAAACCAAAAACCACTGAAAATTTTGAAAAAAAAATGTTTTTTCTTAGTTTTTGTTATAACATTTTGTAAATAAGTGATTTTTCTCCTTCACTGATGTGCGCTAATGAGGCTGCAGTGATGGGCACTGATAGGTGGCACTGATGAGGAGGCACTGGTAGATGGCACTGATGGGCATTGACAGGCATCACTGATGGGCACTGAAAGGCACCACTGATAGGCGGCACTGATAGGCGGCACTGACTGGCATTGATAGGCGGCACTGACTGGCACTGTTAGGTGGCACTGATAGGTGGCACTGACGGGCACTGGTAGGTGGCACTGATAGGCGGCACTGACTGGCACTGATAGGTGGCACTGATTGGCAGCACTGATAGGTGGCACTGATTGGCATTGATAGGTAGCATTGACTGGCACTGATGGGTGACACTGAAAGGCAGCTCAGATGGGCACTGATATGTGGCATTGATGTGCACTGGTAGGCACTGATATGTGGCATTGATGGGCACTGGCACGAGGCAATGATGAGCACTGACAACTGGCACTGATGGACACTGATGGGTGGCACTGCTTGGGCTACACTGATCATCAGGGCACACACGTCCCCTCCGCGGAATGCCGATTACCGGCTCTCCTCTCCTCTGTCAGCGTGACAGCTCAAGAGGAGAGAAATGCCAATAACCGGCATTTCCCTGTTTACATGTGATCAGCTGTGATTGGACATGACCGAGCCGACATCTTCGGATCTTTCCGTGGATCGGTGATCCGCTGTGTCCGAGGGACACAGCGCACTGCCGACCGCCGCGCTGCGCGCTCCGGGAGCCATGCATGCGCGGTTAGAATGGGAGGAAGTCATATGACGTCCTCCCAGAACGAGACAACTACCTTGCGTCTGTCATATTACTATATAGCGGGCGGGAGTTGGTTAAAGGGTTAAAAAAATCTATATACATGACTAGATCGATAGGAAGGGAAAGAGAGGATAAGACAAAATTGGACAGGGTGCTTTTTTTTTTTTTTTTATCGGGAGGGGGGGTGGGGATAAAGTGTATGTGTATTATGTAATAAGAATGTATGGCGGTTTTGTAATGTATTTTTAAAAGAAAATGTAATAAAAGAAAAAAAAATTAAAGCAGAATTGAATAGAGAAATGGCTTCCTCTCTCATGCACAGCATTCACTATATGATGAGTATCCTACGTATGCTGCATTGCTGTGTACTGATTCTTCATATCTTGTCTGAGTGGCAGCTCTCTCCCTAATCTGATTGATTGCTTGTATGATTGCTCTGAAGGAAAGTGAAGACTAGGAAGACCTGTATATCTCTGCTTGGAAGTATTAAGCCCCACATACAGAGAATTGCAGGCGGGACTAATCTGGTCTCAACGCAGGGCTCAGAAAATGAAGGTTATTCCAAGGCCAAATTAATAGTGTATTCTATTTAACCTTTGTCACTGCAATGGTACTAGGATATTTCCATGATTTTAAAGGTACCCTCCTCTTTCAATTTGTTTTTTATATTTAATATAATATGCAGTCCCTCTTTAGTGCCTGACAGACAGTAACACAGAGCAGTTTATGTTCTACACACAACAACAAGGCATTTTCATGCTTTTCTTTAGTTTCAGTAGACTAGGTCTATTCTTATGTAAGGAATAAGTTAAAGTTGAACTCTATGCAGATATAAAAGACATTAATTAACACAGCTCTGACTTCTTTAACACTTTATTAAATGTACATTTTTAATAAAAGCAGTGTAAGTGCCTGAATTTAGCTTGGTATCAGCCTCTTGATTCCCCTACAGCAGAGCTCAGACTGTGGCAGCAGCACAAGAAAGTCAGATGTGTTGCAGTGTTTGGCCACCTTCACATGGCTGATTAGCTGCCTACACTGAATTCCAGGAGCAAGAATTAGCAGATTCTTGTAGTTGGAATGATAGGCGTACATGAATAGTGGCATCCTCTTGGCCTGTGCAAAGCAGGGGCGGACTGATCATTTGGAAACTCAGGCACTGCCCGAGGGCCCGGGGTCAGTAAGGGGCCCCATGAGATGCCCCTGGTACCTTTTTCATAGGCTTTTTTGAGTTTGGGCAAAGACACAAGGGCCCCATGATCCCCTCTTGCCCGGAACAGGATGACAGTAGGTATGGAAATACCTTACAGTGCTTCTCCAAGCTGGAAGAAGAAAGAGAATCGCCCCACAAGTGGATGAAAAAGCAGGGTGTGATTTTAATAAAAATTAAAAAAAAAAAGTTTTGCCTTCAGTTTAAAATGTATGTTAACTTGTCTGCTGGGGGCACTGGACCAAGAACTGCTCCAACCAGGACTGTATATTATGATATCTAGACCTTTATATCTGGCTAGGAAGTTGATAGCAAGGTATTGGTTATCGTCGGCTCCGCCGACTAGTAAGCAATGGATAGATTATGCTAATTCTTTATTCCAGCAGGAAAAACTCACATACCAACATCGCAATGCTTATTGTAAATTCCAGCAGGTATGGCAGGGTTGGCTGGATACACCTTCGCCCCTCCTGAATTGATAGTGGACAGACTTTTGCAGGTGTGACATTTTATATCAAGTGTGTGGCCCCACTCCTCCCCTGGGGGAGATCATGTGCATCTCCCATTTTTACTGATGAGACGTCTCGGGTGAACCAGAGGTTGTTGTTGATGGTTTTTTTTTTTTTATTGTTTGAAGGCATGTTTTGGTCTCTGTTCCTTTGCCCCATTTCTGTTTACATCTAGATGGGAAGGAATAAAAAGGAAAAAGCAAGATATTGTCAAGAAAGTTTTGAATCCTTGTGGTCTCTGTTTTGTTTATTATTTCTGTTATTCTGTCCATTGCGGAATCTGCGTATCCACGTTGTTCTATTTATGTGTAATCCTGCTGATGAAGTAATGTCATTGTGGATTCTGTAAATACTGTGCCATTTTCTCTATTATCTTGACAATAAAAGTTGTTTGAATTTAAAAATATATCTAAACTTAAAACCAAACATTATATTTAAGGCAGGTTACCAGTTCTTAGATGTGATAGCTGTATTTGTTTTCTTATTTTTACCCCTTTCTTTTTGACTAGAGGATTCAGTCAGTAATATACTGTTCTATTGCAAAGTGCTGAGCAAACTGTTGGCGCTATATAAATCCTGTATAATAATAGGGGGAAACGTGTGAAGAGGGCAGTGCTGGATGGACTAATAAATCCTTACTCCAGGTAACACTTTTTTTAAACAGTGACAAAAATAGTTTCATGGTAAAAATTTTACATAGGTAAATAAAAAAGTTGATCATTGTGCCTTTTACTCATCACCCTGTAATTGCCACTTTTGTTAAACAGTTTGATCTGTAAAGGAGATTTAAAAATAAAAGACTTACTGGCAGGATCAATGGGTGCAAAAGAAAAAAAAAGCCAAAAAAAAAGAAAACAAATGCAGTCTTCACATCCAAGAATTCGTAAGCAGCAATATAATACATTCTTGTTTTTGGATTTAAATACTACACTTTAAGCTTAGTTTTACTAGGCACAGTGACAATTGGGAAGAAATCCCTTGAATACCTACAATACTATTACAATAGTGACATCTGCTGGTATGCTATGCTCAGCAATAAAAAGATAAAGGAGTGAAAGGCTGACATAAACCTTTGCAATATTTATACTTTTTAAAAGCAGCTCAGTGAGTACTATGTGTTTTATACTTCAATCTGAAAAGATCTTTTGTCTTCTGCTGTTTATAATGTTTTGTTTATAAATCCCTGCTAATGCAGTGCATAGAATTAAAGCATTAGCAATAAAGATAGTACATGTTTTTTCTATTTCTCTCCTGAGGGTTATTTTTGAACTGACAAATATACCTTTATCCAGGCAAAGCATTTCATCTGGTCTATTGATCTCATAAGAGTCAGTGACAATAGCTATCCACATGGTGAAATTAATCATAGAGACCTTTGCTGTTCATATTACTTACGCAGAGCATTTGGATGACTGTAAATCATTATGTGTTCAAATTACTAAGATAGATGAGTTATGGTAAATATATTTATAATTTTACCTCACAATTATTTTCTCAAAAAAGGGTTCAATTCACAAACATAATCATAGCCTAGGTGCATAATCTGTATTTATTCGAATCAAATGGATTTGAAGCTCTTTTCGCCACTGCATCCTGTCTCTTTAAGTGCCCAATCATACCGGTGCGACCTGTGATGTAATTTGATAGTTTCAAATCGCAGCCTATTGTTCACAATTGAAGCTGTCATATCAGTGAGATACTGACTTCATCGGAGTCGCACCAATTTTGAAAGTACTACGACTTTCAAGACATCGGTGTCCTGCAAGTCGCAGATGTCTTGTAAGTCGCACCTGAAGTCGGACTGACATCCAACTTTGACATCATCATCACTGTAAGTCGCACGATTTCAAACTCGGATTGGTGTGATGGAAAACTAAGAAGATCTAAATGCTAGGAGACGGAGGCAGGCATTCTGATCATGTGACTGCTATGATTGGATGTCACATTGGTCACATGATTGAAAGCTCCCAATTACAAGTATGCCTTGGGAGCTTTCTGTGACACTTTGACTATTGTGCTGGAAGCATGCAGTGAGCGCGCTGTCAGCACAGTAAACAGTTTAGCTATAGATGCATTGGGATGTTACAGCCCATCTGCCGAGAAGCCGCATGTATTTGGCCAGCCAGCAAGAAATGGTTAAGTATGAAAAGTCTATTTGTAATGTATTGGTATTCCTTCTTAAGATTTGGTATTTTATCCCTGCATCACATGGTTCTGTTTTCTGCTGTCCTTAACAGACACAGCTCAAAATTACTGCCAGATAGAACCTAGTGATCATTTTAGGAGTGATAACATGTGTAATCAACATTTTAAATTACAAATTTGATGTTCAGTTATGGGATTTATTGCACCAGAATATACTATAGATATGTTTTTATTTACATAGTCAGATTTGCAGATAGACAAAACATAAATCGACAAATGATTAAACATTTTATTTTGAGCTTTACATTGTAAGTGTTTCATGACACATGGGAGCCAGAGCTGCTGATCCATGTGACCAGAATGAACTGAAAAAAGGTAAGTATTCAGATCTTTTTTAAACAGGGTAGGAAGGATAAGTAGGAGGAGAGGAGAGGGAACACTTTTTTTTTTTAGAATAGTTAGTATTAGGCTGTAATTCCACTTTAGCAATTTGAAAAGACACAAGTTTAATATATGGTAGCTTTTGGTAAAGGCTTCTTTAATTTTCGATTGGAGCATTTAGAGAATCAGCTTAATGATTTTGAAAACTCTGTTTGAAATAGACATATGAATTAGTAAAATAAATGGGATAAAAAGTGAAAAATACTTAGTCCAATGTGCTGCAGAGTGTCCAAGCTGATGTAATAAAGTGATACTAAACCCCGGACCCTGCATTCACTATATCTGCTCTCACACAGAACACACAATATGGAATTGCAATTATTTTAGTAAATATAAACTGCTAAATACCTTTTCTCATCAGCAGTTAGAGCAGTCTTGTGACTTCAGCAGAGCACTGGTTAAAGTTTGTAGGAGGAGTTTTCTTTCTGTTCTAGGAGGGTGTGAAACCTCTGACCCTCTGTCTGGACAGTGCTGAGTGGCCCTGTGCTGATCACATGCACTCTTCTAAGGAAGAAACAAACTCTAGCAATACACAAAACTGAGCATGTGACCAGGGGTCCAGTCTGAATCAGGTGGTCATTTCAACAAGAGGAGGGGCAGAGAAGAAAGGATCAAACAGCCTTTTTACACAATGCAGATGATTAACCCCTTAGGCTCCACTCTGAGTATAACAAGCATGCTTTACTGCATATAGAGACTGATTTTACTGTTGTGGGTTTAGTAACCCTTTAACCCTTTAAGGTCATTGGGTCTCATGAATGACCCTTCTCAATCCTTCATAAATTTGGTGGAAAACAAAGGCTACAACTGACAATTGCAGCGGCTCTTTGTTAATCCTGCAGAGGTTTTTTACTGAATAACAGAAACAATAATTATTTTCCTATACATATGGGTGGATACTTGTCATGAATGGAATTTTATCATATCAGGACATTTTATGACAGCTATCAACAGGTTCTGGCTTAATGGAAGTCTATGTGGCGCTACCACTGTAGGAGCTGCTGTTAAGATAAGTCCTCTGTTCTTGGACTTGACTTCCATTAAAACTTCAGCTCCTCTGACACACTAGGTTGGGTATACAAAGCATGCAATGTAATACCAGGCAACCAGTAATAATACCATGTTCAAGAAAACATGCACTGAACCAGTTAGTAAAGGCAAACTTAATATTTAAAAAAAAAAAAACAGAAATCAAACCAATTAGCTCAGCACCTTGGAAATATATAAAACGAAAAGTAATAAAATCACCATGTGAACTGTGACTGCTGCATCTGCCAATATGTGCTGGCTAATGCACAAATAGCAGAAAAGAGATTCTAAATTCAGAACGTGCATGTCACTCCTGAAAAAACTATGACCACATTACATTATAATGCATTCATTAAATATTATAACCCAAATCTAAATTAAAATCAACATCCAACCCAATAAACAGTCCAAATGTGATCATAGTGCTTGTGCTACTATGAACCTGAGACAGTGCTTCACTCCTAAGTGCCTTTGGCTGGCCATACATTATACAATTTTCCTACAATTTTCTGTCCAATTTCTGCCCAATTTCCTTTAGTTTTACCTTCAACTTCATAGTGGAAGAGCCTGCCTAATTGGATACAATTGAAAGTGTTGTTTAGGTTTGACCTCATATTATAGGGTTTTTGGTAAATCTAAAGCAAAATTCTCAAGAAAATTGTATAATGTAGCCAGTGTGGTTCTTCGGACCTCAATATTGTCACTTGATGGGCTGCAGTTCTCTTACAACTTTCAACTGTTTGTCATTTGGAGAGACTGTTTCTCTTTTGGAACCAAATTCCTTTTTACACTTTTCCTCAGTTGTTCCACATTTTGCCTTATATATAGGCCTTATAGAAAATGTGCTATTCAGCAAAAAATGTTAGTGCAGCAAACCTTTCATTTTTTTGTCTAAATTCTTGCATTTCTTTTTTTTTAAATCTAGTAAAAGGGAAAAGTAGTGGAGAAAGAAAGACTTACGAATATGACCAATCATTTGTTCATATTAGAAAAAGGAAAGGGAGCAGCTGCACTCCCATAAACCTCTAACATTAAAGCGGTAGTAAAGCCTGAATGTAAACCTACTGTGTGCTGTCCCCCCCACAGCCACTCCCTTATACTCACCTGAGCCTCGGCTGTCCTGAGTCTCTCTCTCCTCATTGGATGAGACACAGTAGTGGGAACCATTGGCCCCCCACTCTCTCCTCATTGGCTATGATTGACAACAGTGGGAGCCAATGGCTCCTGCTACTGTGTCTAATCCAATGAGGAGAGAGAGACCCGGGACAGCTGAGGCTCGGGTGAATAGGGAGAGGCTGTGGGGGGAACAGCACACATAATGTTTAATACCTTCATGCATAGAATGCATTGAATGCAGGGCCGAGCCACGGCTCTTTGTGCCTTATGGACTCACAGAGGTGGCTTGGGAGTGAGCGCACACCAGTGCCCCATAGAAAACAGCTAGCTATTGGGGGGCCCTGGTCAAGCGTGAGGGACCAGGACCACCAGCAGAGGATCAGGGCCTCTCTGTGCAAAACCACTGCACAGAGCAGGTAAGTATAACATATTTGTTATTTAAAAGACAAAAAAAAAAATCAAACCTTTTCTAAGTCTACTTGAAGACTCTCTGTTCAAGTTGTCTATATTAATACATTTACCAACTTTTCATTCTTTTTTCCATTGCAGCCAGTCTTTTTTCAGAGGACAAGGGGGCACTCTTTCCGTCTGGAGGAAAAGAAATGTAATCTCCAAACACGGAAAGGTTTCTTCACAGTGAGAGCTGTGAAAATGTGGAATAGACTCCCTCAAGAGCTGATTCTGGCCAACTCAGTGGATTGCAGTGGTAAAGTTGATCCAGGGAATTTTCGATTGCCTCTGTGGGGATCAGGAAGGATTTTTGTTCCCAGCAGGAGCAAATTGGATCATGCTTTGCTGGGGTTTTTTGCCTTCCTCTGGATCAACTGTGGGTATAGGATTATAACATTTTTGTATGTTCTATGGTTGAACTGGATGGACTTTCGTCTTTTTTCAGCCAGACTAACTATGCAACTATAAGCTGGCATTTAGCACACACATTTTCAAATGAGAGACCCAAATCAAGGCTTGGGAGCACATTACCCTAAACGTGTGCCATTATTTGCTGAGACAGGGGACGTGCCAGGATGTGTCCTTTGTCTATGTAATTTTTCTTATGATGTTCCCCTTTTTCCTATCTTGGGAACTTTGGAGGTAGTATATTAACCTGAAATCACCTCTTCCTTTCCAGCCTACAATTGCCCAATTCCTTTCATTTTCCTTACCTACCTTATACATCTTTCTAGATGTGTTGTTGTGACATGCAGTAAACTACATATTTACTGTAAATTACTGCAACACACATTGACACATGATTCAGTGTTCCTTGCATTCTAATGCACTTGTACACTAGCTGTTAACACACCTGCAATGCACAAGTACTTTGTGGTGCGCTGCACTTTGAAAATTCTGCTGGTGCATTGCTTTCATGCACTGCCTGTCCATTCGAAATAAATGAGCTGCCTTAATGCGATCCTCTTTAATGAAAAAAAGAGAAGTTGTGGTAATGCATCAAATATCAGCTCTCTCAAACAGCATTAAAGTGATACTAAAGTCTTGTGTGTTTTTGTTTTTTTTTAAATAACAAACATGTCATACTTATCTGTTCTATGTAGTGGTTTTGTACAGAGCAGCCCTGATTCTCATCTTTTCAGGTCCCCCGCTGGTGCTCCTGGCCCCTCCATCCTGTTGGGTGCCCCCACAGCAAGCAGCTTGCTATGGGGGCACCCTTGCAGGCATGATCCCGAGCTGCGGCTCTGCGTGTCTATGCACAAGTGTTAGGGGGAGGCTGAGGAGCTACTACACACAGAAGATTTTTTTACCTTCATGCATAGAATGTATTAAAGTAAAAAACCTTGAGCCTTTAAAACCACTTAAACTATTTGTAGTCATTTTGCTGCTAGCCTTAATGTATAGATAGGAAGTTATATTATCTTTACTTGTTTTAATTTTTTTTTACATTTCTTCAGTTGCACTCTGGTTCCTGGCCTAGGCCAAAATGATGTCACACATCCCAGGAGTCTTCATGGGCATTGTATTCTTTTATCTGTGGGAGGGAAGGAGGGGTTTTCTCAGCTACGCACACCCTCCTGCCTGCATGCCTGAGATAAAGGCAGATGAATTCCAGGAAGTAAATGCTACATAAATAATGTACCCTTAGTCAAGGAAGCCACGGTTAGAAGTGCCAGGGGGTTGTTTTTCAAAGTGATTTTTACAAAATAAAAATGAGACATGGATAGATGGGTGAGTTTGCTCTGAATATTAAAAATGAATGACATAGTGTTTTTGGTTAAAGTCCCACTTTAGCCTCCCTGGCGGTATTCCCGAGTGTAGCTTGGGGTAAAGTTTCAGTACCACAAGCGGTAACCACGAGCTACACTCGGGCTTACCATGCCGCGCTGCTCCGGGATCTGTTCTTCTCTTACCTTGTCCTGCGCTCCTGTGATGTCCCTCCTGCAGTGTCCCGTTATGTCATCTGGCGGATGCCGGCATCTGTCTTCTGGGTTCCGTCCCCTGCGACGTCAGGACATACGGGGACGGAACGGTGGGAAATTTGAAAATTACAAGAGTGACATTCACTCAATACACTAAAATCACATAGTAAAACATTACTGTATCAATCCATTTCACATACATTTTGTCCCTAGTGCTTTGTCCTGTGCTCTGCCTGCATTTTTACTGTTCTTTCTGCCTGGAAACTGAGAAACGTCCATGGCGTCTAAAAAGCATCCCTTTAGGTCCAAATCAGTTTTAGACCAGCTAAAGAACAGCGATAGTAAATCAGAACTACTTGCAGAATTGAGTGATAATGATTCGTGGGGAAATTCGTCATCAGACACTGAAAACGATTTTGCGACTTTGCTCAGTGATGTGCGAACTTGGAGCTATATTTCAAATTTCAGTGTTTTTGGTTTGATTATATTATTGAATAAAATTTTTTATTATTATTTTTTATGATTATTTATTAATTATAATTTAGGATTTCGTGTTTCAAGTTTTATCCTACCTGGGATGTTTACTAGACTCTTGTTCGGACAGATTTCAGTGAGTTATTCCTAAAAATTACAGGCCTACAATAAAAAAAATACATATTTCCATGCAAAAAAATGTACCACTTTGAGCACAGAAATATGGACATAATCAGACTGCTAGGGAGGTTAAGTAAACCCTTTTTTAGACAAAAACAAGTGCTGTTATTGCTCACCCTTTTCTGAAAATACTAGCTGCCTGGCTGTTAAGATGGCCCTTTGGTTTCATTACTATTTGAGTCACTGACTCAGAACTACTATAGTATGTACAGTGTATCAGGATAATCAGTGTAGAGTCAAGCACCACACTGTTTAACGTGACAATGCATGGTACAATGCACAATAAATTCCATACCATAGGAAACCACGGAGATGGGCTTTAAGCACAACAATGTGGTCAGAGACCCACCTGAACCTGTGACTGGACTGTGATTGAAGAAATTGAACCTCATTGATTGGTTGATCTGTAAAATGACTATGTCTATGAGCACCTCCTGACCATTGTAAACATTTATTGAATGAGAGACCTAGGGGAAAAGATTGATCAGTTGAGATGGATTTTCCTGACTTTCACTACACTTTTGTAAAATAAGAGTGCCACCAGGAGTATCTGGGGATCTGGTGAAGCTGCACATGTTCACTAATGACCATCAACTGGAATGATATGTACCTTATCTTCAAGCTGTTTGGTGCAAGCTGACCCAACTCTTCACCATCACACCCCCTCTTTACTTATTGATTCCCTCTGTTCAATTCCCTGCATTCTCTCTCCCTAAGCATCCTATATATGCATCTCAAGCAACCCATTCCTAACTCTGTTTCCCCCCTCCTGCACCCCACTGTAACTCTCTCTTCCTCCATATCAACTTTGGGGTTCCTTTTCCCTTCCTACACAAAGCTCCCCTCCTGTCTCTTGATGAGGGCCATTTATAAAGTACCCCACTGCAAACACATGATGTAATAAAGCAGGCATTGTGGCTATTGTTCCTTGAAAGATGGCATTCAGATTTCTTTCTGTGCATATACAGTAACCCCTACCTTTGATTCAGGCGCTTCTAATTGGTTGGCTGTGCCAAGACCTTTACACTTGCATTTGCTAAAGAGAAGGTGCTACAGATACTGGCCATTTCATATGTGTGAATGTTTAATCAGCAGGCCATGGGTGGATGGAGTGACTGGTGAGAATGATCCTCTTGAAGTCTTGGGTCTTAGGCAACAACTTAACTCATTGTGAATTCATAATGATAATCTACCACTGCATTGTGCAGAATGCATAACTGGATTAAATTGTGCATTTTTTTGCGATTTGCAGCTTTAAAAGGACAATTTGTATTTTTGGATTTTGGATCATTGAAAGGACAAAACCTATGTTTAAAGCAAGCAACAGACAAAGTGCTAATATATTTGTAATTATGTGCATATTTGCTTTGTCTTTGAAAGATATGGAAATAAGACCCATTTTTACCTTTTGCAGTCAATTGCATGGGCTTACACATACAGAAACCCTCTTTCCTAGCTCTGCTACATAATAGTCACATAGCAAAGGTTCTCTGATAGTTGTGAGCCAATGAAGGGGCATGCTGTAATGCACCACAAGATGGCAGCATCACCCTCTTTATGTGTAGGGACCAGTTAGAAGTCTACTTAAAGGATAAGTTCACCTTTTGACAAAAAATGAGTGAATATTTTTTGTAGGTAAAAAAAATGTGCATTTATTAATTTTTGTTGCAGGAGCCTGTAAAGCATGACACCAGCGATAAGCAGATCGCTGGTGCCATGCAGGTCTCCAGTAGACCTGTCAATATATCTGCTTGCCCTTACATCCTCCACAGCACCGTGGTAGTTCATTGAGAACTACAAGTCAACATCTGCAAAGGTGGTTGGTACTTGTAGTTCATTCATTCACAGCATTAGGCTGCAGCATTGGAAGCATGTTACATATCTCACCCTTTAACATTTAACATATTTCCAAAAGGTGAATTTATCTTTTAAATAAAACCTGTATTTAATATTAGTCTTTCCTTTTTCTTTTCCCATTATGACAACCTTGGTGCCCCAGCAGAAGAGAGCCTTGATAGCCAGATGCATGGTAAGCTGAAAGGGGCATTCATTAACTATTCATATCAGCTATAACTAATTATAGCATGACTGAGACTGAAGCTGTAGGGGAAGTGGGCCTGTGAACCTGTTTAAGACCACTTCCCATCCGGTCCATGTATTGCAGGAGTGGGTAGCCGTTTATAAACGTCCTCCCCGCTTCCCTGCATGTGCGCGCTCCCTGGGAGCGAGCAGCACCGCGAACCGGTGCCCCCTGTGTCCAAACATCGTTCGCTGTATGGGACCTCTGTGTGAGGTTGCGATCATGTGATCACTGATTGGCCAATCAGTGATCGCATGAAGAGTAGTAAGCAAGATGTCACTTCCTGACATCATTGCTTACTACGTGTGAAATCTGTGAATGATCACAGAGGTCACATGGTACAAGGCTATTCACAACAGCCTTGTACCATGTGACAAGCTGTGACCTTTCACAGCTCACACAGTATTTCTCAATGGCTGCAAGAATGCAGCCAGAGAGAAGGAGAAATGATTGCTTTTACAGCCTTTTTGGGTGTAAAAGCAATTGGTGTACAAAAAAAAAAAAAATCTTCATCACCCCCCACAAGTAATACAGTGTCACTATGGTGACACTGTACTGCTAGGGTGACAGTGTGTTAATTAAAAACCCATAAATAATAATAATATAAAAAAATTAAATAAAAATGTCCAAAATATGTTTGAAAAATTATAATTTTTGGTTATAAACTAATTTGGGTCATTTTTTTTTTTTACTAAAAAGATAGTTGAATACATTTTGGCCAAGGTTTATGAAGAAAGATTATTCATTTGCAAAATTTTATAAGAAAAACACTTTTTTTTTCAAAATATTTGGAGCTTTTCATTTATATAGCAAACAATTTAAATCCCAGTGATTAATAAATACAACCAAAAAAAAGTTTTATGTCTCAAAAAATGCTAAAAAAATGCACTGAAAGCTGAAAATTGGCCTGGACAGGAAGGGGGTGAAAGTGTCTGGACTTGAAGTGGTTAAATAGGTGCTGGAGTGCATGCACTCACCCAAAGACTTGCAGACAACAGACTAGTTTCCTGCCCTCCCTTCCTACAGAGTTTATTACAGCTTAACCTCTTGCCGTCCGCCTGCTGTTTATAAACGGCAGGGCGGTGGCAGTCCAGGGGCGGGTTGCCGTTCCTAAACTGTTCCTCCGGACACAGTGAAACACCGATCGTCGGACGGGACCTCTGTACGAGGTCCCGATCATGTGATCACTGATTGGCGAATCAGTGATCACATGCAAAGTAGTAAGCAAGATGTCACTTGTGACATCATTGCTTACTACGTGTGAAATCTGTGAATGATCACAGAGGTCACATGGTACAAGGCTATTCACAACAGCCTTGTACCATGTGACAAGCTGTGACCAATCACAGCTCACTCAGTATTTCTCAATGACTGCAAGAATGCAGACAGAGAGAAAGAGAAATGATTGCTTTTACACCCTATATGGGTGTAAAAGCAATCAGTGTAAAAAAAAAAAAATCTTCATTACCCCCCACATGTAGTACAGTGTCACCATGGTGACACTGTACTGCTAAGGTGACAGTATGTAAAAAAAAATAAAAATAAAAAATAATAATATAAAAATAATAAAATAAAAATGTAAAAAAAATGTTTAAAAATTATAATTTTTGGTTATAAACTAATTTGGATTTTTTTTTTACTAAAAAAATAACAGAATAAATTTTGGCCAAGATTTATGATGAAATATTATTTATTTGCAAAATTTTGTTTAAAAAAACACTTTTTTTCAAAATTTTTGGACTTTTTCATTTACATAGTAAAAAAAATTAAAATCCCAGCGGTGAATAAATACCACCAAAATAAAGGTTTATCTGTCTCAAAAAAATGGTAAAAAATTCATATGGGTACAGTGTTGCATGACCGCGCAATTGTCATTCAAAATGTGATAGCGCTGAAAGCTGAAAATTGCTCTGGACAGGAAGGGGGTAAAAGTGTCCGGACAGGAAGTGGTTAAAGAGTAGGTTATCCCAGCATTTCATATTCCTGATATGTGCCTGTATTGCTTCCTTTCGTGAATTACCTGGTGATCCTGCCAATTCCCTTGCTTTTGTACTTCAAACTGACCACACTAGGCAGGAGAGCACATTCATTCCAATATGGTCTGTTTTCTGGCTGTATTGGGAGCACAGCCTGTATGTCCTCCAGTGGCCAAGACTTTTGTTGACACGCCCCTGCACAGCTCTCATTGGGAGGAGCAGTATCCTGCTATCTCCTTGCCTCCTGTTGACACGCCCCATAGCCACAGTCTCCACCCCCACCTCTCTAAGCCTCTTATGCAGCAAAGAACAAAGGTCATGTGATCACATAGAAAAAAAAGGTATTTATATTTTTTTTTTCTAAATATACACAAATGTTTTGCCTTTCATTTCTATTTTAAACTGAATTGTTTGTTTTACAAGATAACTAGACATGCTTGAAATTCAAGCAAAATTTTAATTATTCAGAAAGTCAGATGTATTCGAATCTCCGAATCACAACAGTACCAAATTTTAACAAATCTAAAATAAATTGTAATGAAAAGAACAAATACATTTGTATTCGTTTGTTTGATTTTTTTGCGACTTCTGAGGGTTTTGTAAGTCCAATAATATGTGTCACATGTGTATTGTGAGCTCTCATGCACAATGGATGTTTTGATAACACTGGTAACGTTAGCTGTGTAAAGTCACATTAAAAATGTGAGTTTTTCATATTTTTGTAGCGTTTTTTCATTAGCATTTAGCAGCGTTTTGCAGTGATTAGCGACATTTTTCTGCATTTGGGTTTTTTTTTAGCAAAAAAAACTATTTTTTTGGTCAAGAAAAGTCCAGAAATGCCAGTTTGCAGAGGTTTACCACGTTTTACCATGTTTTTCAGCGTTAGAGCATTTTTACAGCTAAAAACTCCTCAAGAAACCCACTAGTTCTGGGGGGGTTTTCCAGCAAAAAAACGTCCCAGCCAAAAAACATTGATTACAGTTTATGTGTGCATGGACACATAGGATAAAATGCTGAGGTGGTTTACTAGCTGTAGAAAAAAACGGCAAAAAGAGCAGCTGTAAAAATGTCAAGTGTGATGAGGACTTGATTGGAGTCATCATACATAAAATCAAAGTCGAATGAAAGTAGCATTGAGGCTGCAAGCAAAGTTGCACTGGAAGTCGCATGACTATGTAAACTGAGCCTTAATGTCTGAAGCATCCGAAATAATAAAGGATAATGAATGAATTTAAATATTCTAAAATAACTTCTGAGAATACGAATCAATTCGGAGCAAAAAATATAAGAAATTAATCTGAATATATGACATTGTCTCTACAATCTTGAATTGAACGCAACAGAGTTCCCTACATTTTTTAAAACCATCTCCACCCAGGTTTTCCTTTAGAGTTATTTCCCTCCTGGTATAGCCCCACTAACAATTAGGGGTATGATTTGGATTTAAGTTAGGTCAAAGAAAGAGCTGGTTCTTAGTAATATTTTTGGCTTTTTAAAAACCCCTTTAAGTGTCGTTAAGCCCATCGTCACCACTTGACATGTGTGATAACCTAATTTAGGAGTTTAATCTATTGTATGTAGAACAGAGCAATAAACTATTTCCAAATACCTTATTTCTTTGTAAATTCTGAAAATGTGACGCTTATTCCTTTGTTGTACACTGCACTGTTCAATTGATAAGTGGAGCCAGCAGGAAACCTCGGTCTCATCTTGCAGACATCACTGTGGGAAGTTTTATTGTTTTCCACCCATATGGAAGAAAAATATATTTGAAATATATTTTAAAAATATTCCTCCCAGATATATTGCCATATATTTCAAATGCTACAATTTTGGGCTATATTTCATAATATATTTCAATAAATTATATATATACATATACTTTATGTTGAAATGCGTTTTTATTACAAAATATATGAAAAATATTTTTAAAAATACATTTCAAATATACTGTATGTCTTTAAAAATACAAATCTACATTTTTGGAATGCATTTACAAATATATGTAAAAATATATGTTAATAAGACTTTTTATATGTTAAAAAATCTGAAGAATATATATAAAAATATATTTTTTAAAAAATTCTTCAGATTATTTTTAACATATAAAAAAGTAATTTTAACATATGTTTTTACATATATTTGTAAATACATTCCAAAAATGTAGATTTGTATTTTCAAAATATATTTCAAAATATATTTCAATATATATATATATATATTTATTTATTGAAATATATTTTGAAATATAGTGAATATGGCTAAAATTGTAGCATTTCAAATATATGGCAATATATTTGGGAAGAATATTTTTAAAATATATTTCAAATATATTTTTCTTCCATATGGACATGGCTGCCCAGGGCGGGTTGGTGCTGTTTTGGTCACATGGTTTATTTGAAAAATAAAAGTGTTTTAATTGATAATGATAAATTAAATTAAAATGCAAAGAATCACATGTATTAAAAAATCCCAGTGCAGCACCTGGCTGACTGCTTTTGTCTGATGATAAAATGACAGCCCCTTCTAGGACCTGCTGACACTCAAAATCTAGGAGTCCACGCACAAGCCTCTGTATTGTTTGTGTCATGGTAGGGGAGGCTAGCACAAGAGCGAAAGCCTGTAATCATGATAGGGGCGGATTGCAGAGGCTAGAAAAGGAAGACTAAGGACATGAAATGCTGATGGCGGAGCATTAGGGGGGTATATTGAAATGGCAGGATCAACTTTGCATCTACAAAAATTTAAAGATGCACCATGGAAAGGCTCAGCACAAAGAGAGAGTATATAATTGTACGTAAAAAAGCACACAGAAAAGTTTTAGGTTTAATGACACGTTAAAAGGTCCTGCTTGCATCCATCAGCCAATGTGTTCGTGGCTGGTATGAAAGTGAAATTCAAAGAAGCTGTATTTGCTTTTCTTACAAATAAAACATTTAGTCCTGGTGCATGAGATGTGCAATCAGAAAGCACAGGCACACTGTCCAGCCCCAGGCATTAAACACTATGAGAAGCTGAAAGCTGCTGTGACTGGACAGTACATCAAGAAATACTAACATTTAAGGACAGTATGCTTCCAGAGATAGGGTTGCCACCTCATCCCTTTATAACCAAACACATATTAATTACACAGGTTCAAGGATAAGTTAATGCAGATGAGGCACTAAGTGGGTTTAATTACCGCCTTAATCAGCCATAGAACCTGGTAATTAATATGTGTGAGGTTTTAAAGGAATGAGGTGGCAACCCTACCTAGGGATGTATAATCAGAATGTAGAGTGCTTGCATTCCAGGCATTCATTCCTGGGTGCAGGATTCAACAGGGTGGCCCAGAGCTGCAGGAGTGCAATTACTGAATCTAATCCCCCTATAGTCCTCCATGCATTTACAACGCTTCCGAATGGAGCATGGAGCCTCTGTATAGAGAGCTTCCTGTTCATTCACTCTGCAGCTCCTCAATCTTTCTCAAAAGTGAGAGGTTGGGTGTCTGTTTTGACTCCTGATATCTCACCAACCCCCATATGGCTGTTCAAAAGATGTAATAAATAAAACAACTAAGTTATAAAAAATATTTTTAAAAACATAATAAAGAGCTCAATCTTACTATACCTGTCAGCTAGGCTCTACGGGGCCCTGTGATTTCCAACAGCGGCCCTGCCTGGGTGCATACCACCCTAAACATTATTACCACTTGATACACCTCCCTGCTCCATCCAGCCACATAGAATTTAACAGGCTGCAGGCAGTGGGACTAGACTGTGCGCCTGTGTCTTCCAACTGCACCGAAACACAGGGCGTCCCTAGGGTTGGTGTCACCCGAGGCCGGAACACTTGGTGACACCCCCTCTCTCTCTCTCTGCCCTCTTTCTCTGTACTCATTCTCCCCCTCTCTGCCCTCTTTCTCTCCCCCCCTTTCTCTGCCTTCTTTCTCCCTCTTTCTCTCTTTCTGCCATCTTTCTCTCCCCCTCTCTCTCTGCCCTCTTTCTCTCCCCCCCTTTCTCTGCCCTCTTTCTCCCTATCTCTCTCTCTCTGCCCTGTTTCTCCCCCTCCCCCCTCTCTGCCCTCCCCCCTTCTCTCTCTCTCTGCCCTTTTTCTCTCCCCCCCTCTTTCTCTGCCCTCTTTCTCCCTCTCTCTCTGCCCTCTTTCTCTCCACCCTCTCTCTCTGCCCTCTTTCTCCCTCTCTCTCTCTGCCCTCTTTCTCTCCACCCTCTTTCTCTGCCCTCTCTCTCTGCCCCCTCTCTCTCTATCTGCCCTCTTTCTCCCCCCCTCTCTATCTGCCCTCTTTCTCTCCCCCCTCTCTCTGCCGTCTTTCTCTGCCCCCTCTCTCTCTGCCCCCTCTCTCTCTGCCCCCTCTCTCTCTGCCCTCTTTCTCTCCCCCTCTCTCTCTCTGCCCCCCTCTCTCTCTCTCTGCCCTCTTTCTCTCCCCCCTCTCTGCCCTCTTTCTCTGCCCTCTCTCTCTGCCCTCTCCTCCTTCTCTCTCTCTCTGCCCTCTTTCTCTCCCCCTCTCTCTCTGCCCTCTTTCTCTGCCCCCCTTCTCTCTGCCCCCCCTCTCTCTCTCTATGCCCTCTTTCTCCCCCCTCTCTCTCTGACCTCTTTCTCTGCCCTCTCTCTCTGCTCCCCCCCCCCCTCTCTCTGCCCTCTTTCTCTCCCCCCTCTTTCTCTGTCCTCTCTCTCTCTCTCTCTCTCTCTCTCTCTCTCTCTCTCTCTCTCTCTCTCTTTCTCTGCCCTCTTTCTCTTCCCCCTCACTCTCTGCCCTCTTTCTCTCCCCCTCTCTCTCTCTGCCCCCCTCTCTCTCTGCCCTCTTTCTCTCCCCCCTCTCTCTCTGCCCTCTTTCTCTGCCCTCTCTCTCTGCCCTCTCCTCCTTCTCTCTCTCTCTGCCCTCTTTCTCTCCCCCTCTCTCTCTGCCCTCTTTCTCTGCCCCCCTTCTCTCTGCCCCCCCTCTCTCTCTCTATGCCCTCTTTCTCCCCCCTCTCTCTCTGACCTCTTTCTCTGCCCTCTCTCTCTGCTCTCCCCCCCCTCTCTCTGCCCTCTTTCTCTCCCCCCTCTTTCTCTGTCCTCTCTCTCTCTCTCTCTCTCTCTCTCTGCCCTCTTTCTCTTCCCCCTCACTCTCTGCCCTCTTTCTCCCCTCCCCTCTCTCTCTCTCCCCTACCTACTACATGAAGCTGCAGTGCTGTTACCAGGGTTGGGGATTACACACTGACCTGCTGCATACTCTGCCCACCCCTCCAGCTCTCCGACTTCAGCACCCATGGCAGGGATGTGGACCGGCCCTCTGCTGAAACTCTGAAGAGGAGAGGTGTCCGAAGTACCTCCCTCACTGTCTATCCCCTCAATGCTTGCTTAATTCAGAAGCGGGACAGACTGAGCCTCTCATGGGGCCCTCTAGTGACCCTGGGCCTCAGTTAGTCTGTCCCTGGTGGAGCGGGTCCAGAGTCACCCCATGCAAAAGGTGTCACCCGGTGCGGCGTGCACCCCCCGGACCTGCCTAGGGATGCCCCTGTCTAAACACTATGATTTTGTGAACTGGAGTTAAACATCCAGTGTGCATTAGGACTTTAGCAGGCTATAAGTGTTATCACAGATTATTAACCAGGCCCTCTTAATTACCAGAGAGGGTTTGTGTGATTGAATACAATAAATACTTGGCAGTCTCTAATGAAACAGCCACTGTAGGATCTTTATTTCTATTATTTGTGCCCAGGGCCACTATTAGACAACACTTCACCCCGACAACACCAGGCCTACCTGACAGGGCGCTCCTCCCCCAAATATATCAAAACAATATTTTTGCTAATAATATACTAAAATAAAGATTAGCAAACACAAACACAACATACCATAATTTACATAATTCCTGCTAAATCTAAAAAATAAAACTGTATTGAGTTAATAAATAAAGCTCTGTGTGTAAATGCGGTCTTGGAGCTCATTCACATGGGTGCTGTGGCCTGTACAATGTGAATCATATATATTTTTTTATGTGGCTAATTCTGTGTGCAGGCAGCCTATGTTATACTATGGGGATGCAGCAGCTGTACAAACATGTCCTAAATTCACAGGTGTATGGCTGTAGGTGTATGGCCCCCAAACAGTGAGTGTACATTTGGGGCCACTTACCTACATCTGCACACCTATTAAATTAGGAGCTGTGTTCCTGCAGCCTCTGCAACCTCAGAGCAACAGGCGGCTGCATCTGCACAAACAAATCACTAATTCACACTCCATGGACCAGAGAACCCTTGTCCGAGCCCTTAATTGTTCAATTATTTTTAAAATTTAAAAAATAAATTTTTACAATTTTTTGAAAATAATGTTTTACAATATTTTGAAAATAATTTTTTGCAATTTGTTGTTATTTTTGTTACATTTTTAAAATTATTTTTCCATTTTTAAAATTATATTTTTACATCTTTTTAAATGGTGTTGGAGTGGCTTGGGTGAAATATCATGGATCTAAACAGAGCCCTGACATTTCACCTTTAAGACAGAGAAAGGAATTAAGGACACAGATTCTTCAACTCCTTTCTCTGCAGTCTCAGGTGCACTGCAGATGAATGAACAGGAGACAGAGGCTCTTGTTCACTGATAAACTGAAGCATAGTAATCACAGTTTACTATGCTTCAGTTAGGAATGAACACAGTGAGACCTCACTGACTGTGTTTATTTGCTAAAGTAAGAGGCCAGTAAATTACATTTATGAGCCCATTCCCCTGTTCTCCATCCTGAAATATCCTCCTGTGTACTCATATAAGGTGGTGGTAGAGTAAAGCTTGAAGAGTAAAGCCTGCAGTTCTGTGGGGGGAGGGCACACAGGGGGCACAAAGCAGGGGGAATCAGATTCGGGCAGGACAGGGAAGGGTATCAGGACAGCGGGGGGGGGGGCAATTACAGGAACATTCCTCTGTGTGTCTCTCCTTGCAGCAGCTGAAACATTGGGGGAGAAAGAAGGGAAGAAACAGGCTTTCAGCTGTTGCAGAGAGACGCATAGAGCATTGTTCATGTAATTTCCCCCCACCAATCCCCCTCCCTGTCCTGCCTGCATCTGAGTCCCCCTGCAGTCTGGGCCCCCTTATGTGCCCTGACCCCATACAGGAGGACTGGTGGTACCCCCTTATCAGCGGCCCTGCTTGTGCCTGTAAGAATTTAATCTTTACTTCTCAGTTTATCTCCCCTCTGTTAGAATTACCAATTTTATATAAAATTTTTTTACTAATACTACTTTGGTTTAAAGTGTTGTGATTATGTGTTTATAAACTTATTATTGAAGACTGTAAAACTTTTTTTTTGTGTCCCTGTTAGGGAGATTAACCCTCTTTATATATCCTGTTAACCATTATAATTGAAAATGAAAGTAGAAGAAAATCCCAAATTTTGGTTTGTCCCCGGAAAAGTAATAAAGGGGAAATCTTCATATGGGGACACTTGTTCTGGTGATCTGGGGGCCCCCAAGGAATTTCCTTAATTTGCAGGGACTTCCTCTCACTTCCTTTTTGGCTATGGGGCACAGATGACAGGGGTTATAACCCTCCCTTGTTCTATCCAAAATAAAAAAAAGGTTTGCCTATAGTTACACTTTAATATTAAATCTACTTTTTCAAATGATAAGCAAGGGTTCATCCAGCATTTTGTCAATCCAGAGTTTCAGAGGATCCTCAGTAGATAGTATGCTCTAGTACAGGGGTCTTCAAACTTTGTAAACAAAGGGCCGGTTTACTATCCTTTAGACTTTAGGAGGGCAGGAGTGTCCAGTGGGAGTAGTAAATCTCCCAGCGTCAATAGAATTAAAAAACAAAATGACATAGTACTTGTAGTCAGTGGAAGGTGGGGAATAGGAGGAATAGTGTCCAGTCATTGGTATTAGTTGGAGGAGCAGTACCCCATCATTGGTATTAGTGGGAGGAATAGTGCCCCATCATTGGTGCCACTGGGACGAAAAGTGCCACATCATTGTTGACAGTGGGAGGAATGGTGCCCCATCATTGGTGTCAGGGGGAGGAATAGTGTCCCATCATTGGTGTTAGTGGGAAGAATAGTGCCCCATAATTGGTGTCAGAGGGAGGAATCGTGCCCCATCATTGGTGTCAGTGAGATGAATAATTCCCCATCATTGGTATCAGAGGAAGGAATAGTGCCCCATCCTTGGTATTAGTTGGAGAAATAGTGCCCTATCATTGGTGCAAGTGGGATGAATAATGCCCCATCATTTGTGTCAGCGGGATGAATAGTACCCCATCATTGGTATCAGAGGAAGGAATAGTGTCCCATCCTTGGTATTAATTGGAGTAATAGTGCCCCACCCTTGGTATTAGTTGGAGGAATAGTACCTAAGTGTTTATATTAGTGGGAGGTATTGTGCCCCAACATTGGTGTCACTGGAAGTAAAAAAGCCCCATAGTTGGTGCCAGTGGAAGATATGGTACCTCCTTGTTGGGGTCAGTGGGAGGAATAGTACCCCGAGGGCTGGATAGAGGCAGGCAAAGGGCCGTATTTAGCCCACAGTTTGAGACCACTGCTCTAGAATAAAATGGAGACTTGTCACACAGTGCTGTAATTTTTGTGGCAGTATTATTTGGCGCTATTGCTAGTTGTGTTTATTACTCACTTATTTGCCAGACATGGGACAAGAATCAACTGCCTCTGACCTGCACTTAAAACCTAGACTGAGTTTAAAAACAAATCAGACTCATTTTGGCATGATGGTCTCTATGAATACTTTGGTGCGGGTTATTTTTGTCCTGGGTTTAAAGATTAGTCACATTAAGGGTGACCACAATCCCCACTTAACGAAATGCTCCCAGACTGAGGTCACCTGGCAGCTGCTATCAGAGCTATAAAATGATATGTGGAAAGCTTATAACAGGCTTTCTCGTAAAGCTCTAATCAACTCAACAATGAGGAAGGATTGTAAATGCAATGAAAAGGGAAGTGGTGCTGATATCATTTGTTATGAAGCTGTCTGTTCAGACAAGACAAGAACATTTGTCTGAGCCATTCTTTTTGTCCTTTACAGGAATTATTTTTCATCACACTGTACTGTTTAAATAGGCTGGACACAGGGAGTATTCAGGCTGGACAGCATTGTGGTCGTCATTCAGACACATATCTGCGTGGACTTTGTGTGTTTGTGTTTTCCTGTACCTCCTCAAGGTGCTTCCATTTCATTCTATCCCCCAAAAAATCTGGTAAGTTAAAGTGTATGTAACCCCCAACAATTGACTACCCTTTTTTGCTACCTTTTGCTCTGGTAAATATGCCATTGAAAGTATTTTGTTATAACTGTTCAATAACAATAAGTGCAAAAAGATACAGATACATCTTGTAAAAAATTCAGAACAGCCCTGTGTCATAGTTACATAGTTAGTCTGGCTGAAAAAAGACAAAAGTCCATCCAGTTCAACCATAAAAAAAAAAAAGTTATAATCCTTTACCCACAGTTGATCCAGAGGAAGGCAAAAAGACACAGCAAAGCATGATCCAATTTGCTCCTGCGGGGAAAAAAAATTCCTTCCTGATCCCCCGAGAGGCAATAGGATATTCCCTGGATCAACTTTACCTATAAATGTTAGTATCCAATTATATTCTATGTATCTAAGAAAGGATCCAGGCCTTTTTTGAAGAAATCCACAGAGCTGGCCAGAACCAACTCTTGAGGGAGTCTATTCTACATTTTCACAGCTGTCACTGTGAAGAGACCTTTCCTTGTTTGGAGATTAAATTTCTTTTCCTCCAGACATAAAGAGTGCCCCCTTGTCCTCTGTGATGACCTCAGGGTGAATTGCTCTACACCGAGTTCACTATATGGACCACCTATGTATTTATACATGTTGATCATATCCCCCCTTAATCTCCTCTTCTCAAGAGAGAATACATTCAGTTCCTCTAATCTTTCCTCATAGCTGAGCTCCTCCATGCCTCTTATCAGTTTAGTTGCCCTTCTCTGTACTTTCTCCAGTTCCCCAATGTTCTTTTTGTGAATTTGTGCCCAAAACTGAACTGCATATTCCAGATGAGGTGTTACTAATGATTTGTACAGGGGTAATGATATCTCTCGCTCTCTCTGGAGTCTATACCTCTTTTAATAAAAGAGAGGATTTTGCTCACTTTAGAAACCACAGCTTGGCATTGCATGCCATTATTAATCTTGTGTTCTACCAGAACTCCCAGATCCTCCACCATTGATTCCTCCGGTTGTACACCCCCTAGTATGTATGATGCATGCATATTCTTAGCCCCCAAGTGCATAACCTTACATTTATCAACATTAAACCTCATTTGCCATATAGTTGCCCAATTAAACAGTGCATTGAGGTCAGCTTGTAAGTTGAAGACATCCTGTAAGGATGTTATTCCACTGCACAGCTTGGTGTCCTGTGCTCACTTCCTGTGTAATCTAATGGAGTCCAATCAGCCCTCCCAGTTCTTATATTGGGACTACAGTATGATTATCCACTATGTGTTAGAAGATAGAATGGGTGAAGGTTTGGGTAGTTTGCCAAAAGGCAACTGAGAGGGCTCACACCACTTGGTAAAATTGCTGTGTGAGCCTGCAAGAATTATGGGCTTGGTGTATTTGTGGCCCATCAACATGTATTTTTCTGGGATATAACATGGGGAAATGTGCTCCTATTGCAGAGATGTCCTGCATATGTTCTCTTTTAGTATATTGCACTGACATACACTTTGTATTTCAATGATGTTTATTAACTTTTTTAAACAATTTAGCAAAGAAAAACCAGAGCAAAAGACATGCCCACGCAGGGGTTATCAATGAAATATAAAAAATAAAGAGAACAGTGCTGTAATATCAACAATGTAAAAGGCACGACCACATAGTGGCCATTAAAGGCACATAGGATACAAAAACAGTGATATGACACCAACAATATACCAACCAAAGCCAAGAATCTACCACCTCATAGATTCAAACAATGAATAAAGAGTAAAAAAGAGTAAAGAAGGAAAACAAGACCAGAAGCGGGAATCCGGGAACGCCAATACCATACAGCATCATGAACCCAGACTAGCTGGGAGGAGTGTGGGTAAAGAATATGTCAACCATGGCTCCCATATTTTCAAGAATTTCCGTTGGGAGTCATTACAGATGCTTGACATCTGTTCATTGAGCATCAGAGTGGTCATACGGTCCCGCACCCCCTGAAGGACAGATGGGCTTTTCCAGACCTGAGCAATTGTTCTAGTGGCCGATAAAAACAAATAGGAAGCCAACTTCTGCTGATGGGCCAGCAGGCCTTGTATGGGACAATGAAGCAAAGCATACCGAGCCTCCCGGCGTATGGAGAGATGGAACAATGTGTAAAGAAGGCTAAATACACGAGACCAAAAACCAATTACTCCCGGGCATGACCACCATATATGCAAAACATCTCCACAATGGCCACAACCCCGAAAGCAGTGATCAATACAAGCAGGGTTCACCTGGGCTATTTGAGCCGGGACCCAATACCAACGAAACAGTACTTTATATGCCGCCTCCAGTGTTGCTGTATTAAACGAACATTTAGCTATAAACGGCCAGGCCCTGTTCCAGTCCTCCAGAGCCATGACCACCCCCAAGTCTCACTCCTACTGGGCAACATATGATAGAGAGGTACGCTTTGAGCACCTATTCAAGGATGCATAAAGTAGGGAAACAAGGCCAGAGTTCCCAGACGCTGTTGGCAAAGCTGTTCAAAGGCAGATTTCTGATACGGGAAAGCAGAATTGCCCACCAATGAGGTCAGCAGTCTGACAGTGTTCATAAATGACATTTGCTCAGACACTACAGAAATATACAATGTAACATTCTGTTACTTTTGTATCATTCTGTTCATTCATCTGCAGATCAAAGGGATAAACATCATTCTGCAAATTATGTCAGTTAAAGCAACCTGACAAATTAAAAAAAAAAACACTTTCATTCATTTGTAAATAACTTTGTAATGCATTGTATCAGAATCATAATTTTATTGTAATTTTAAACATGACAAATTACAGAATAAAATTTATCTTCAGTAACACTATTTAGTTTTTAACTAACACTGGTAAAAAAAAGTGTGCTTTGTTTAGTTTTGTTTAATTGTCTAAGAATTAAGAAAAAAAATGTGTTGCAAGACAATATTCACAATAGTTGTCCTTAAAAAGACAATATACTGTATGTATTACTTTGTATCAAAAGTAAGGTCAAAGTTATTGCTGAAAAAACAGGTCCATAGCAGAAATGTAAAAATTGCTCTGGTCCATAGGGGGTGAACAGGTGGAGGAGGCAAATGTGGTTAAGGATTGTTTAATAGAAAAAATCACAAAATGGAAGCTTTGTTTGTCCTTAAAGCAATAAATATGTATTACTTTGTTATCTTAAGTAATGTCAAAGTTCTTGCCCAATAAACATATCCTTAGCATACATGTAGCATTTGCTCTGGTACATAGGTGGTGTACAGGTGTGAGAGTGTGAGAGGTGAAGTGGTTAAACAAGCCCTTAAAGCGGAGTTCCACCCAAAAGGGGAAGTTCTGCTTTAATGCTTTGTCCCCCGCTTCCCATTAAGGTTTGGCACCTTTGGGGAGCGGTTACCTGAATTTAACAGGTACCTGCTCCCACTTCCGCTTTGATCGCCTAGGTGATCGGAAGCGGAAGTTGTCCTCCCCTCCTCCCTCCCCGTAGTCTTCTGGGACACGTGACAGGTCCCAGAAGACTACGGGGCCATTCACAAAGCAAAGCGCTACTTGCACAGTGGGCACCAGGCTATGAAGCCGCAAGCTGTCACAGCCGGGTGCCGACACTGAAGATGCCGGCCCCAGGGAGAGAAGACGGCTGGGGAAACCAGCCGTGGTGAGGACACCGCTGGACTGAGGGACAGGTAAGTGGCTGTATTTTAAAAGTCAGCAGCTACAGTTTTATTTTTTTTCAGCTGGAACTCCGCTTTAGCCGCTTCCCTGCCTCCCCATAACAGATGTGCTCCTACAGGGCAGCTTCACTGGACAAAATCACGGAAATATACATGATTTTGCATTTCCTGGTAGGGGATGCGTGCCGCCCTACCTGCGCTGCTATTGGCTCCTGAGGATGTCAATCACCGAGTCCGGTGATTTTCGGCTGGGACTTGGTGTTCGTCGGTGAAGCTGAGAGGGGAGAGATCTGTGTGTAAACAACACAGATCTCTCACCTGTCAGCATGGACGTGCTGCTTTCTATCGCTAAGCACAGCAGAAAGACAGAAAGCAGCAGGTCTGCTTAGTAAAACAGCACATGGTGCACAATAAAAACACTCCCTGACACACAGTTAACCCTTTCATTGCCCCAGATTTGATTGACACTTCTTGCCCAGTGTCATTAGTACAGTGTCAGTGCTTTTTATTAGCACTGACCACTGTATTAGTGTTACTGGAGATGTAAGTGGCAGTTAGTCAGTTCCCACCCAGTGTCAGAATGCCCGCCGTAGTCCCGCATGTAGCAATCATGCACACAGATGGACGCGGTCATCCATTTTGCTCCAAACCCCTCCATTTTGTATCTCTCTCTCCCAAATCAGATTCCTCTGATATCCCCCCTCCCTCTCTGTTGAGTGACATGTGGTCTGTTTGATGACAGAGATCACAGGCAGAAAACTCATTGGGAGGGTGCCATGGCTATAAACACCCACTATCTGGTGCCCCTATGTCTGCAAGCCTAGAGCTCCACTTGCTGTTTCATACTTACATGCAATATTTTATGTTTCAGAAAACACAAAATGGTGTGCTCTCTCTTTAATTCCACAAAGTGCTACACATACTAAAATTCTCAATGAATCTACTCAAAACTGTGGAAAAAAGCAAAGTGCTAATGTGCCAATAATTTATAATTCAAAAAAGCGTATAAAAATTAACGTTTGCGGTATGTTCATTATTACATTTATACACTCACTGGCCACTTTATTAGGTACACCTGTTCAATTGCTTGGTAACACAAATTGCTAATTGGCCAATCACATGGCAGCAACTCAATGCATTTAGGCATCTAGACGTGGTGAAAACAACTTCCTAAAGTTCAAACGGAACATAAGAATGGGGAAGAAAGGAGACTTAAGTGACTTTGAACATGGCATGGTTGTTGGTGCTAGACGAGCTAGCCTGAGGATTTGAAAAATTGCTAATCTACTAAGACTTTAACGCACAAACACCACTAGGGTTTACAGAGAATGGTCCGAAAAAGAGAAAATATTCAGTGAGCGGCAGTTATGTGGACAAAAATGCCTTGCTGATGTCAGAGGTCAGAGGAGAATTGGCAGACTGGTTCGAGATGTTAGAAAGGCAACAGTAACTCAAATAACCACTCGTTACAATTAAGGTATGCAGAATACCATCTCTGAATGCATAACACATTGAAACTTGAAGCAGATGGTCTACAGCAGCAGAAGACCATACTGAGTGCCACTCCTGTCACCTAAAAACAGGAAAGAGAGGCTACAATTTGCACAGGCCCACGCATTTAGATGGTAGGGTCAGAATTTGGTGTAAACAACATGAAAGCATGGATCCATCCTGTCTTGTATCAATGGTTCATGTGCAGCCAGCAAATCTGCAGCAACTGCATGTTGCTATCATGTCAATATGGACCAAAATCTCTGAGGAATGTTTTCAACACCTTGTTCAATCTATGCCATGAAGAATGAAGGCAGGTCTGTAGGCAAAAGGGGGTCCAGCCCAGTACTGGCAAGATGCACCTAATAAAATGGCCAGTGAGTGTATGTATATATATATACATATATATATATATATATATATATATATATATATATATATACACACACACATATATATATATATATATATATATATATATATATATAAACATTTCATGAATCACCTAAAGTGCAGTAGTTTATAAGTGCAATAATTCCACAACTAATTTTCAAAAATAGTGCAAATGTCCACAGACAATAAAAGTTTACAGTTTAGCCATAAATATCCCACCAGTGCCATGAGTCCAAGATCACACCTGTGTGAAAAACCACCACCAAAACCACCAAAATGTTAAACTCCACATTGTAATAGGAGTTTACAAATGTATGTTCCTCCACTCTCCAAGACACAGTGGGTTTGCTTCAGATGGAATTCAAATGGATGGCACCAAAATTCTCCCCTGCTCTCCAGTCTCAACTCCAGGAAAAGCTCCAGTGTCACTCAAAAACAATAAGACCAGAGACCATGGCCCAATATCTTCCACAAAATGTACTTATTGTACTATTGGGTACTCGCAAGCAGAAGATTACAGGCATGTACTGTAAAATGGCAACAGCCAACTGGTGGCAGCATGTTACAAAATAGACTCCAACCAGCATCAAAGTGCATGCCCCCATCAGGCTGCTGTTGCAATTTATATGTAATGGTGAACAGAGCACTAAAACTAATCTTTATAAGATGTTATGATTTTTTTTTAACTTACAAATTTTTGGGCACACATTTTTGAGTAGGTTCATTGAGAACTTTAGTATGTGTAGCACTTTAAAGAGATAAAAGTGCACCATTTTGTTTTATCTGTCTTGTATTCAAATGTAGTGGGAGCTGCCATCTTATTTCCTGTTAGGTATAATTACCTTTCTAAAAAAAAAATTTTAAAACTGTATTTTTTGTCTTATTTTTTGTCTTATTTTTTGTCTTATTAGGCCACACATGCTGGCGTGCCAAGCTGGGAGCTGCGTGTCCATAGACAGCTTAGCCACGCCCCCTCTCCCACCCCTCATTCCCTCCTTCATCTGACGAATAGCATCAGGGGCCTAAGCTGTCTGTGACTCCTGTTAGGTCAGGAAGTGAAGGTGGGTGGGGGGGAGGGGCATAGGGGAAAAAGTAAGTGGAGAGTTCTTTACCATAATGCAGGGAATGCAACAAAAAGGTAAAAAAAACTGTTAGACTTTAGAACCACTTTAAAGTGAGATAACTTATGTTTTAATATTTGTGAAGTGACTTTACAAAGTAATGTTAAAATACTAAGGAAAGTTTTATAATATCACTAGCAGTAGTTAAATTAGAACCCTGACAATTCTTTTTTATTGGCACCCCTCCCCCTCCCATCCTGTACAAAAAAATGATGCCAATCTCTACTTCCTCTCTTCGCACCCCAGCAATGTCCCCAAATTCCTCCTTAGTTTCACACAGGATAAATTTCTTTGAACCCAACCTGTTATTTAAATGCCTACAAGAGGGCATATCATCACACAGACTTGATTTCAGCACTTCAGGACTGAGTGGCACTTACACATCATTATGCAAGCACTGCTTAGTCCTGGAAGAATGCCAGCCACTGCCTGAGGTAGAAGAGAAAAATCTGTGACATCACTAGACCACCTGGAAGACAGCAAGAAAAATTATGTATATGTTTATTTTTTTAAAATAACAAATACCAAGGTGGGGATGTTTCAAACCCAGGGGCTGACTGACAACTCATGGGGCCCCTGTGTCCTTGCCCAAACTCAAAAAAGCCTATGAAAAAGGTACCAGGGGCATCTCATGGGGCCCCCTACTGACCCCGGGCCTTCGGGCAGTGCCCAAGTTTCCAAATGGTCAGTCCGCCCCTGTTCAAACCTTGAAAAAGATTTGTAGAGTTCCACTTTAAACACAACTACTTACAGTGATAGCTAGGTAACACGTTATATACCTTTGAATTAAGCTCTTGGAGATCTGAACTATGTAAGGTGTTATATCACCAGGACATCGGCTGAACAAGCGAAGAACAGTGTTGTGAATAGTTCATCCATGTTGTGTTTCATGTGAGCTGAGATAGTAAATAGTTGTAGCAGTACCATCAAAAGAGCTGCTTGGCAGATTGGGTTCTCTGTTCTGCTTCAACTTGGTGAACAACCTCAGCCCCTATGACACACCAGGTTAAGCAAAGAACATATTGCACTACTATTACTTGCACAAGTATAAATACCTTGCACACACTACAGTTCAGTATCAGGAAGCAAACACCAGACTGGTTGGGAATAAAGACATGCGTTATATTGTAACCAATGAAAGTAGGTGGCAATATGTATATATAGGAACAGGTAGAATGTAAGTCGAACACAATTTTCTAGACAAAAGAGTTACTACATTGTACTAGTTTAGAATGAGGATCTATATGGATAGATTATTCTATCTGATAGACTGCAAATCAGCATCAGGCAATGGCATAGATAACATTAACGACAATGGTAAATGGTACTAGAATAATTTCCTGCAAGTAATGCCATATGCTGCTAGAGTGCACTCCAGCTGATGCATGTACCATGAACCAAGGTCTCCTGAAATGGTGTCCATTATTTTAGTCAGATAGTGAAGTCCTTGCAGTACAGCTTGTCTAAACAGGCAATCCTTTGCCCTAATTCTTCAACCATATAACACTGGGGCCCAGCCTTTATGGTGGTGCACATAAGCACAGTGTCAGTAAAGTCTGCATGCAATGCTAAGGGCGGCTAGCCAAATTACTATTTTCTAAGTGCTCAGTCTCTACTAGCAATGACAAGTCAATGGTAGTACTGCCCTCTCACTAATTCAGATGTTCTCTGGATCTGCCTGCAATGGCTCTGGTCCTCAGCTCACATGTATACAGTGCTCCAGTCTCTCTGCAGCAAAGGTCTGTGTACCACCAATAGCTGAGTTCCCAGGCTCTGTGCTCTACTATCTACTGATCCTCAGCACACAGGACCTCAATATCTTGCTCAGGTCACAGGCTTGTGTCAGGTGGGCGCACACCCAGAAAAGTAGGTGTGCTCACTTTGGTCTCTGTGTGGCAAAAAAGGACGTTTTTTGGTCTGCAGCATGGAAAATACAGCATTTTCTTTGCCCTCATACTGTTCTCTTGTGGGTACTGCAGTTCAGTGGTCCTTAGGGTTCCACAGGACCTGGCTACATAATTCTTATGAAAGTTATTTTTAAGCAAATGTAATTTTAGTATTTAATATGAATTCCTGTTTTATTATTATTTATTTCAGTTACTTATATAGCGCCATCAATTTACACAGCGCTTTACACATATATATTGTAATTCACATCAGTCCCTAACCCTCAAGGGGCGTACAATCTAAGGTCCCTAACTCACATCCATACATACACATACTAGGGCCATTTAAGACAGGATTCAATTAACCTACCAGCATGTCTTTGGAGAGTGGGAGGAAACCGGAGTACCTGGAGGAAACCCATGCAGGCACAAGGAGAACATGCAAACTCCAGGCAGGTGGTGCCGTGGCTGGAATACAAACCAACAACCCTAGTACTGCCAGGCAGAAGTGCTAACCATTTAGCCACTGTGCATATCTTATATGCCTTTATTTATATGTTTTTCAATATTTGTATGCAATCCAATCTCTCCAAACAAATTAGGGTGGCAGGGTTTGAGACAAACCAGATTACTGACAGGGGTGCTTTAATTTTACAAGTGGATACTCAATTATCATTATCAAATGGCACAGACTGAGGTTTCAGTTAGACAAAGCAGGTTGTTACTGATGTGCTGTCTTCTTAGCTAAGTCATTGTGCTCTGGGAATTAGTTGTCATGTAAAGAAAAAAAAACTAATATAAAGCTGACCACTCCTAAAACAGAAAACATTTATATAGTTTCCATCACAAATCTAAAAAACAAGGAGTTTATTTCTCAAATAAAGTGCACATACAGCCATTTTTGATGTGTGTGTGTGTGTGGGGGGGGGGGGGGGGGGGGTTTTACAGTAAATAAAAAACATAATTTTAATGGTGAAAATTCTTTTGACAGACAAGACATGAGGGAAATATGCAACATGGACACTCTATTTAAACAGTGTTCTTATTTCTGACTGAATAAGAACTGACCCAAACCCATTATGTTTTTTTAAAGCAACCAAAAAGCCCTCCAAAAATCTACTGCAAAGCACAGCAGGCAATTCTTTAAACAGAAAACATTTATATAGTTTCCATCACAACTAAAAAAAAAGGAGTTTATTTTTAATTTAAATCTCTTTTCTATCTGTGTTGGTCATAGAGATCTACCTTCACTACCTGTATTTCGAAATGGTTGTCACTAGAACAAAAAGCGAGGTGAAATCATTCTAATTAATCCCTAAATAGAAAGAAAAACCTGAGAATGATTATAGCTCTCTTTACATCAAAAATGAAAAAACGCTGTGGCTGGAAATACACTTTAAGGGCTCATTTACACTTGCTTCGACTTCAACACACAATAAAGTGCCTATAACTTCAACATGCATTTAATGTGTTTTTGATGCTTCAGTGATGCTTTGGTGATGCTTTTTTGAAGTTTTAATGAAGCTTGCCAGATGCCCTGTATATGTGTTGATTTTCCATTTGTTTTAAAGGGGTCCAGTAGAACCCCGACTCAGTAGTACCCCCAGCTCCTTAGTACCTCTATTGAGCATTGGTACCCTAGTGCAGCAGATCCCCAGCTTATTAGTACCCTCGCCCAGCAGATCACATGCTCAGTAGTACCCCCAGCTCTGTTGATGTCCCACTCAGCAGTACCCCCAGCTCTGCTGATCCCCTACTCAGTAGTGACCAGCAACTTTGCAGATCCTCCTCTCTCTCCATTCCCCACTCACCTCCTGCTATGTTGCTCCCCATGTAACATTGCTAGTTTCTCTTGCTCTGGTCTGCCAGCTCTGCTGATTCTCTGCTGCTCAGTCCTCTCTCTCCTTTCCAAAATCATCTTCCACTATTCTACTACAGAGTTCCCATGTTGTACACCACGTGTGCCATCTGCTAGTTGCTTTAGTCCAGACTGTGTTAACCTTCCTGCTGCTCCATGCTGCACATCAAATGTGACCTCTGCTGAAGACACTTCCGGAATGTATACACCTGAATCAGAAGTGACTGCTGATGATGTTTCTCTTGCTCACTTGTTGGGTTCCCAGTGCATCCTGAAATATTCCATAACTACAATACCTCATAAAACAAAGTCAAGGTAAAGCTCAATAAAAGCCTCTCAAAGCTGCAGGTTATCAAATGTTATGCAAATGTTATCATGAACTTCTATGGAAGCTTTGAAGCACCGTGAAAGTGACATGGGGTATAATTTTTGAAGCAAAGCAAACACAATGTATAAACAGGACTGTAAGCTAACCAATTTATTTAGTAACAGGGACTTTGATTGGCATTTAGAGTGCTTTGAGAAAGCAAATGCCACATTTTGAAGCAAGTGTAAACAAGCCCTAAAGATTGGTGGAAGATGCAAATTACAAATGAGTGTAAAGCCTAGTACACACTATGAGAAAATCAGATGACCGATCGAAGTGCACATAATTGTCAAGGTCCTACCTTTCTTCAGAGCTTGTGCATCTCCATGAGCTGGCATCCATCTTGGTTTTCTGCAAAGCATGGTGGGAACCTTTATGCCTTCAGGCTTCTGTGGCTCCTCCTCAGAACGGTGTGGTTAAGCACATTTAAACCTGCTGTCTGCAAGTGTGCTCTGCACTTGTGTCCTGTATGTTGCCCTGTTGCAAGCTCTTGTGTTGTTCCCATTGCTCTCCTGGTAACCGACTCGGCTTGGACAAGACTACTCTCTGCGTTAACCCTTTACCTGACCTTCCGTTGCTGAACCCGGCCCGTGACCTGAGTATTCTTTGCCTACCGTCTAGTACCGTCTGCTCCGTTGTTATTGACCCGGCTTGTCTGATTACTCTACTCGTGTCCCCATCTAGCTCCCACCAGCTGTACGCCATTGGCGGCAGTCGTTATCGCAGCTGGGGTCACTCGGGGGCCGCGACCTGGTCTCAGGCTGCGTCAAGTCCATCCCCACCATCAGGAGCCCTGGTGAAGGGTAGCCTGGGGCTTAGACTCCGCGCCCTGAGGGACTCTGGTCTGTGGGTAGTGGCTGTCGTCAGTCGCAGCGTGACCGTACCATAGGCCTGCCTGCCCATTCCAGCGTTCCTGTCCTGACAATAATGATGTAGTTGGAATGGTATTGACTTGTAAGAAAATTCTTGTCCGACAAAGGCAAACATAGACAAATGTATGTACGTACAAACGTAGTAGAAGAGGAAGTGTAGGGTCATTTTGTGCTTCTGGTTATGCCCATTTTTTTCTTTTCAACTATTTATGTACAATAATTGTGCACATTAAACAAAAAACAGGCGTTGTGTTCACGTACAATAAAGATTTTCTAGCTTGTACCCTCAGTTCTTGTCTTCCGAAAAGTTGGAACTGGCTATCAAAAGCACTATAGTAACGATCAGATAATCAGCTGATCATTACTCATACGGAATTTTTTGTACAATTTTCTTATCGTATGTATGGTCCAGGGGCAGTCTGACCATTTGGAAACTCGGGCACTGCCCAAGGGCCCCAGATCAGTAGGGGGCCCCATGAGATACCCCTAGTACCTTTTTCATAGGCTTTTTTGAGTTTGGGCAAGGCCACAGGGGCCCCATGATCCCCTATTGCCCAGGGGCCCCATGAGTTGTCAGTCCGCCCCTGGTATGGTCCATTTTAGTGGAGGGGAAAATAGGGTTGAAAATTCTGGGAAGGGCTTTTAATAAACATTGTGCTCATATATATATATGAAAATATATATTTTTGAACTTTTATAAAATTATAGCTGACCAAAGGTCAACGGTTGAAATAAAAAGATATATTTTCATAACACTGATTTGCAAAATGACTTTGATATCACTTATAATACATTTTAGAAATTAAAGCCAAGTTTTCTTATTATTTCATTATTATTTCTCTCAAATTGTGCTAGGTAGTCTGAATCTGGTTATTCCTTCCTTTGACTCCAAAAATTCGGTCATGGAGCCAGAGAAATGCTGATGAGTAGGATCTAGTAGGATTTTTCTGCTTCTCAAGTCAATGGCTCTAAGAAGTCTGTAATTTTTTGGGTGAGTGCAGTTGTTATTACCATACCCATTATCACCCATTACAGGACTGTGATTGTGAACATTGTGTTACAGTTATTTTTTTAATCAATTTCTTATTACACAAGAATTGTTGTGACATTGTGAAAAATTCAAAGCAGTGTATTTAACAAAGGTACAACATTACACAACAGGTATATTATTCTGTCTATGAAAATGCAGTTACCAGTGCTCAGTATTGAAAATCTAGGTCTTATTAACAGAGTATAAACCTGGGATGTTGAACTGTTGAGGTCTGGACCCCCTGGCTATTAAGTGGCTTTACAATACAACAAAAAGAGGGTGCACAGGCCATTACCTTAATACACTCTTAATTAATAAAAACATTTTTATGTTCACAAACCCTGAAGAAGAGGGGCTGTCCCTCAAAATGCGTAAGCCTTACTGGACGCTCAATGAATCTTCCCATGTCATAGGTCAATCTTCATTAATCTTTTGATAGTTGCTTCTTGAATTATTGACATGCATGTAGACTCAATCTGTTTGCAGGTACATGATTTGTTTTTGTAGTGCTATACATCAAGGGACACCCACAGTCCTAGAAGGGTAGCAAGACTGTTAGCACCATCCCCATAAGCTGGATGAGTGGAAAGCTTATTAAGCTCTAAGCACCACAGTTGGGACCAGGAGGTTGTTTCTACAGTATTAATGACATTGACAACCCATCCCGCGGCTTTGTAATGTTGCTGAATGTGGTTAGTGGTCAACTTCAGACTGAATTATGTCATTAGTCACTCCCCTTAGTGCGCTGATATTGGCCTGCTGGAAAATCTTCACTAGATATACTACAAACTGTTTTGTTTGCAAATCCTGCTTATTAGTTGTTTCTTAGTTTTTAGCTCTACCAGGATATTGTTGGAGATGCTCAGACAGTTTGCGTTTCTATTTTGTACATCGAGGACCAGAATAATTCACTGCAAAAACTTCAGGATAACTAGTTACCATTTATGGAAAAGTATCACTCTATTATATTTAGAGTTATAAATGTGTGGAAAATAATGTTTCTGAAACAAAAGCAGAACCAAAGGATTCCAACAATGGAATCTGCTATTTGACACTGCGCCTTCATTAGCTTACTCATGCATTTTACAGGGAAGACGTGTGGTAGACATGGAAAAGCCTTTTAAACATAGTTGGTGTCTCAGCTGTCAAAGCCAGTAACAGGAAGTCAGTCCGACTGAATTACAATTATTTCTACTATGTGGCTGAGCGACCAGTGCCCCCCTAGAGAACAGCTGAGCCGTGTGGCCCACAGAGAATGCTACACATGAACACTCATCTGCTGGCGCAGCCTGAGAGAATTTCTCATATCTTACTTTACATACATACTGGAGATTTTACTCTTGCTAGGTCTCTGAATGTAGCTATAACTGTGCATAGTATTTGAAAATGATATGAACATATATAATTTAACAAAGTTTTGAGGCATTGACAAAGCCAAATTGAGAAATAACTTGCAGTGTGACTCAAACCCCTACTGAGCTATTGTTAGGCAGGGGGTTTGTGTCATTATATGATGTTTCTTGACTAGATAAGCTGGGAGAATGACCACCATCAATTTGTAGGCAACAGGGATGAGCAAATTTGACCAGGTTTGATTTGCAGAGGTTGGCCAAATCCAGCATGACGTCTTCAAAACCTAAATTGATATTTGAATTCCAATGAAATCTATGGTGGTAAATCCTTATGGTACATTTTGGCCATTTAAAAGGCTTGCAATGGGGTACATTTAACACCATTTACTGAGGAGATGGTCCTCTTTGTGATGCAACTTAGAGGGTGATCTGGGAAAAACACTAATCCTTTAAATTACATGATTGGAGAATGCCTTTAAGTTGTGTGTGTTGTTGCAAAACAGTATAATTTTCTCAAACAGCTTCAGCAACACTGCATTATGCCACCACATATTTTGGTTATGTAATTGATTTTTAACTTTTACATATAGCTTGACTTAAATAGAACAAAAGCAGCACCCCAATATGTTTCATTTTAACTTTCAAAAAATGCTTTTTAGATTTAGTTTAGGCTGCAACACCTGATTTTTTTTTATCTTGCAGTAGCAGGCTTGAATTGAACATTAGAAGAAACTGCCACAACAAATCTAAAAGCTATAGTAAATTTTAGTCTTAAAAAAAGAAGCTAAAGCCCTCATCTTTGTAGAAGTTGGCCAGTGGCACAACAGTTTAATAGCATAGATTGTGAACTTTTTTTTGTCTATTTCTACTTGTGTTATCATTCATTTATTTTACTTTTGTTTTCAAATTATGTTTTTTTTAATTTATTTTGTTCTATAATTTTTGGTGTTGATGCAGTTGATGGGCTGCATGTGGCAGAGGCCAGGCACACCTGCAATTTCTCTGCTTTGTCAGCATATTCTTTCTCCTCCCAGCCACTAGCAAGCATCAGTGGGTTTTTTTTTATTTATTTAATTTTACCCAGGGTACTGGAAGCATAGCTTCAGAGAAACCACATAGCTATAGGGTGCCCGCTATTCCACAAAACAGGGGGAAGGGCAGGCAGCAGTAAATGGATGGAGGAATTCTAGGGTCAGTTGAAAATGTAGACAGCAGCAAAAATAAAACATAGAGTTTTATGAGCACAGGGGACCCTGTCCTTCCCCAAATAAGGATTGTCCAAAAGAAACATTTCAGGCAAGCCTAAAAGGAGAGTTATAGGTGCAGCTACATTGAGGTAGTAGGCGGTGAGCCTTGCTAAAATAATCTTTCTCCTTCTCTCTCTGCTCCTCCTCCCTTGCTCCTTCACCTTTGCCTCCTCCTTCCATTTTCCACCTTCACCTCCATCTACTCCTCCTTCCCTTCCTCCTTCATTGTGATAAAAACAAGAAGAGAGGCTCTGGGGAGCTGTTTTTGTTAACCTTCAAGTGGTGAATCACACAGGAGGTGGTGAAGTAGCTGACAAAGCCTTTCTCTTCTTACTTGTTATAAGCAGACAACAGTCACATGCCTGCAAGTACTGCTAATGTGCCTTTTCTTCCTCCTCACAGACACAGAACAAATGCAAATGTTGCAAATATTTATAGTGTGCCCTTTTTCTTCTCCTCCCCAAGTGCACTGAGCAGTCACTTGCCTGCAAGTGCTGCTAATGTGCCCTTTGTTGCCTCCTTCTCTTAAAGGGCACAGAACAGCCACTGGCATGTAAGTACTGCTAATGGGCCCCATTTTCCTCCTCCTTTACTGATAATCTTGCCATAGTCCCACCAACTGGCAATGAGGAATTAGCAGAATTAGTTGTACACTGCTATCTAAAGGGCTGTGCAGTGTTTTTCTGGGACTTTTTAACATATGTACTGCTGGAGCAGAATAAAAGAGTCCCTCAATCTCTCCCATGCCCATTGTAATAATACCAGCTTTACAAAATACCCCTTTCCATTAGTTTATGGCCTGTTATACACCAGAGTGGAAAGTCTACCCTCCATTATTTTGTCTAGGACAGCACCCAGCTGTCATTATTTTGCACAGAAAGCTATCACTGCCCTCCACCAGCTCATGTAAAGTAATGAGGCAGTGGGAGTCAGAGGAGGAATACAAGAAGGAGAAGGGTTTGGATGCTGCACATGAGCACAAGGGTTGGGGTGCTGGCAATGAAGAGGAAGTGGCATAGGGTGCATGCTGGTGAGGAGGAGGTACTGGGGAAGACCTCAGTGGGGATACTTCACCCCATCCAAACTCCAAGAGTTGTTTGAGCACAATATGTGCAACTTTGAAAGGTTGGTGCGTAACAACCTCTTTGCCCTGTGACAAACGTGGGTGTCCGACCATCGCCCTCTTCACCAACTTGTGACAAAGACTGGCCTGCCTCCGCACGCTGTCACTTACGCAACAATGCCACTCCCAGCCCCACACTGCACAATGATTTTCCAGCTTGCAGGACCACAATCTAGGTACCAACAGAATGAGAGTGGTTGTTAATGGGTTTAGTTAACTACACAATTAACTCTTTAAACTGCCACCAGATAGGATCACCCATTCACAATACTAGCAAGAAAAATTATGCAAAATAAACCTCTATAAACACACTGTCACCACAGACAAGTATATTCAGAGATTTATCATATACATTAGCGCAATTCAAGAGACATGGATTCTTTTAGTTTTCATTAAAAGCCTTAGAGACAATTTCAACACTTTTCAAAATAGGGTTTAATAATAAAAAGGTCAAAATGGTGTAAATAAAATATTTACAGAAAAAGGGTGTTACAAGGAAACAAAGAGACAATAAAACAACAGAGAAATAAAAAGGAGTTGAAAATGAAGAATACTTGCAAATTCTGGTTTTAGCAGAGTCCCAAAAAAAAAAGCAAAAATGGTACAGTGGTTCTCATAAGTCTTGTTAGGTGTTCCTTGGTTTGATGTTATTAACAAGAGCTGTCAAAATATGGTGGCATTCCACTTTTCTTCACATCTGGGGGGTGTTGACAGAGACCATCTGACCAATCATCTGACTTAAGGGCAGGGATATCACAATGTTTATGACTAAGTCCCAAATACAGTTTTCTGTAAGTATTCATAACTCTGAATACCTACCTTTTACAGGGTGCTAATGTGCATATTATTGTTTAGTGTGAGATTTGCTTCGGAGTGAATATAGATATGACAAGTTTCAGATGTCTACTTTACCTAGGAGGCTAAGGGGTTCCATTGTTTCCCCATATTGTCTCATACAGGGATGTTTGGACTTGAAACATTACAAATTAACTGGGGAAAGTAAGTATATCCTCACTATGGCTGTGCTGTTATTCTTTCATGAGTTAGAAAATGTTTTAGAGTTTTGGCTGTTAACCAGTCTAATAGAAATGTGGATTGCTACGGTACTTACGATAGGGGGGAAGAGCTGCAAGTGTTAGGGTTTCAAGACCGGAATGTGGATTGCTTAATGGAAAGGGTCTATTTGTGTCTGATCAATTCAGCAGAGTAATAAGAAGGTCCTGGCATCAGTTTGTGTATTGTATAAACTGGAGGAAGGAGGGGGGAGTTCACTGTGACTATGCCTTCTTGTGACAAAATGGCATGGGAGACTTGTGACGTGAACAAAATGGCTGCTACACACAAACAGCTATTCAGGTGGCCGCTGCGCACAACCATTACATGCCCTTTTTTCTGATGGTGGCAGGATCTCCTCTGATGATCAATGTGCCTGAGATCCTCAGTTTCCTAAGAGGAGTTTTTTTTAAAAACCACAATGGTCATGCCTCCTGCAGGCAGCAATCACAGGCAGCTCCTCAACTAGGACTGTTGACTACATCAGAATATGAGAAAGAGGAGGGTTGGGGTGCCTATGGTGAAGAGAGGGAGGAAATGGGACAGGCTTCTTATTGTTTATTCCTTCCATGACATAGAGGAAAGGGGAGGTTGTAGAGGGAAATTCAAGGAGCAGAAGGAGGGACAGGCAGCAGGAAAACTATAGAATCCCATGGTCATGGACTGCCCTCCCTATCTCAAATTTTCATTCAGTGAGTAAACATGTGTGAGAGGCAGTCTGGATCATGACATCAACTGTGATTGACTGGAGGTTATGTTCTTTTTGTGGCAGGTATATACACTTTTTTACACATTTTATTATTTACTTATCATTTTTTATACTTTTTAGTTAAATATTTGTTTTCCTAGTAAGGTTGTCAGAGCCCTGGTCTTCCAAACACAAGCAGGAACAGCAATGCAAACTGGTATAATGGGTGAGGTGAGAGGGAAGTTATAGGCCTCCCCATCACCGTCACTATATACAAAACCAGAAAGAGTTCCTTGCAAGATAAGGCCCTCAGCTGAGACACTAGCTTAATAAAGGTGCTAACTGCAAGGAATATCAGTTGAAAGTAGAGGGGAAAAGCCTATTTCTCAACCAGTTAGTCCTTGATCAAGAAGTAAAAGGCCAATGGTTTCTGAAATATGATAGAAAGGTCAGAAACCAGATGGGCAACACAGTGGCTAAGTGGTTTGCACTTCTGCCTAACAGCACTAGGGTCATCGTTTTGAATCCCAACCACAGCACTACCTGCATGAAGTTTGCATGTTCTCCCTGTGCCTGCGGGGGTTTCCTCCAACACTCCAAAGACATGATGGTAGGTTAATTGGATCCTGTCTATATTGGCCTTAGTATGTATGAATGTGAGTTAGGGACCTTAGATTGTAAGCTCATTGAGGGCAGGGACTGATGTAAAATATATATGTAAAGGGCTATGTAAATTGATGGATCTATGTAAGTACCTATAATAATAATAAACCTGACTTTTGATAGCGCTGAGAGTCAAATGCTAGTTCAAACACAACCATTTTCCCACCCAGTGTCACTCCATCCAGGGGACCAAGTGCATTCTTGGGATTTACTAAGCAGTTTAAAAGTGGCCAGCAGCAGGATAGTTTTAGTTCAGTACCATGTGGTGCAAATCAGTGTGCTGTGGAAAAATGCAGACATGCTGCATTTTTTTCACACCACACATCTCCAACATTTTGGTATGAAGAGGGCACATAGAAAACAAATGTATCCAGTGTACAAAAATGCAGGTCACTGCACTGACGATAGTGTGAATGAGCCTTAAATCAGTGATTGAAATAACCAGTCTACGGTGAATGTAAATGGTCTCATGTGAAGTGGTTTAGGGGCAAACATAGTTTGTAATAAAAGATGTAAACTCCACTACAAAAATCTCATATAATATCCCTTGGAAAGCCTATTTTTAGTTTAGTGGCTATCTTTCATGAAAATAACAGTTGTTGATACTGAGATAAAGGTCCTTGTTTGGGCACTTTGTGTTACGCAGTGACAGCACTCTGCCCCCGTCTCTCACAATCCCCCACAACAGCCCATGAAAAAAAACAACTGCAGACAGAAACATTTAGGAAATATTCCTTGTGAAAAAAAACATGTAGCCAGTTATCACCGTACTGAATATAGACAGAGATAAATAAACAATTGCAGCCAGCACTAATTGGGAAATATGCCGTATAAAAAAGCACAGGCACTGCTGTGGACAGGGACAAGCTGTATAGAGGCTGCAGGACATCAGAAGCATTAAGAGCACCCCCAG
Organism: Staurois parvus; assembly: GCF_062004578.1. Taxonomy (NCBI): domain Eukaryota; kingdom Metazoa; phylum Chordata; class Amphibia; order Anura; family Ranidae; genus Staurois; species Staurois parvus. Next base: position 610,113 of record NW_028317998.1, read on the forward strand.
ATTTTCAGCTAAAGGACACTGTTAATATGGCTGCTGGGAACCCTTTTTTAGTGAGGGGGCTAGCTTATCCAAACCCCGCTTTTTGGTTATTCTACACCATCTGAAGTTCAAAGGCCAGAAAGAAATTTATACATAGTTGGCAAGTATGGCAAAGAAATTGCACATTAATTTGGCATTTCTGCAAACCGCCAACAGGCTAGCTTTGCCTGGAACCTATAATAGACCCAGACCCAAACCCAAACCTTATCCCTAGCAGGTATATTTCACAGAATATAGGGTCGAAAGTGTCACAATCCCAAGATCGCTGCCACCAATATGTCACGATTGCGGCGTCAGACCCCAGACTTTCTCACCAAACTCGTGACCAAAGGACTATAGCCAATCTAAAACCGCAATGTGACATGCGTAACAATGCCACACCCAGCTGCACCCTGCACAATGATTTTCCAGCTAACGGACCACAATCGATGTACCGGCAGCCTGGGCAATTGTTACTGGGTCAGGTTAATTACGCAATTAACCCTTCACACTGCCACCACCTCCTTCTTGTACCGAGAAAGAGGAAACTCGGCTATAACACTATAATGATTGAAATAAGCGACTGCATAACACGGTCATAACACAGGCCTGTTATACAGAGGGTTAAACAAACAGTAGCGTTCTCTTTAGAGGCAGGGATTCGTAAATTGCAATACAGAGCTATAGAAACAGTTCAACACTTTCAGAAAGAAAGATTTATTACTAAAAGGTCAAACGGGTGCAATAAAAATATATACAGAAACAAGATGTAACTAAGATATATATATATACATATACAGAGAATAACAGCACAGCAAAGAGATATCAGAGAGAGGTGAAAGGGTTAAGGTACTTGCCAAAGTCCTGGGTTAGCAGATCCAAGTTTCAGAGCAAGAGGGCACGTGTCTCCCCAGGTGGTATTGATGTTAAAAATGGGAAACGTCTTCAACTTCTTAATCTTAGACCTGACAGCCAGTTTTGTAGACCTCAGCAGGGGGTGGCTCTGCAGTCAAGGACCAATCTCTGCTTAGGGCGTGGAGAGATGGGTGGATGCCTCAGCTAGAGCAAAAGTCTCCCATAACTCATATTTGGCCTATAACGTTTCCTATGCACAAGTGACATCCCACCCGTGGGTAGATTATTATGCAGACAAGTCTGAGGATTGATTAGATATGAATTATGAGAGTGTATGCTAAACGGTTCGCAAGATCTATTTTTCTACTTTCCTGTGCATCCGAGACAAGGCGAGTGACCCATCAAACTGTTCGCCTGCTCATCGTCCATCTGATATGTTTGGATTTTTATGTAAGTCTCTCATATTCCAAGATATGAGACATAGGGGTAAAATGGTTTTAACTGAGGTTATCTGATTCTGTCACCTACGCTGAGTTAAGTTTTATGAGGTTGGAATCTCTCTCAACTCTGGAGAAAGCTTGCCTTATCTCTTCCGAGGTGTGAAATGTTACAGCTTTCCGAGACAGCTAGGCACCTAGCTCAGAGATGTCTTGGCCTGCCAGTGACCCACAACCAGCACACACACACACACGCTGGCCAAATGACTCCTCTCAGAGAGGGAGGGGGAGGGAGTGAGGGGAGAAAATGGATATTCTTAACAAAATGGAGTCTGCGTCCTTCACTGTGTGTTGTGCACGTTTGCGACAGGAAGAAAACAGCACTTAAAGGCATAATTAAAAGTGGTATCCAAATAGAAAATCCATGTGGAATGTACTATAGGAGAGTCACACTATCATGGACCCATAGGTTTCCATAGAGATTATTCCAATGCATTAAAACAATATTAAAATCAGAAATGTGCACTGTAAGCGGTATCAAATTACCAGACTCCATGGCTATGGTGGAACATATGCCAACCCTAAGTGGACCAATGGGCAAGGAGCCAGAAGTTAGCCACGAGATGCTCGGTTGGAACGCTAAAGATCAGGTTGCCGTGACAATGTGTTTTGCGCACATGCACTTTATCAAGTCATGGCGAACTAAGGCACCTGGCTTTGATATATACACCTGAGCTGATATCAAGGGCAGGTAAAGGGGACGGTCCTTGTAAAAACACTATGGGGTTTATTTACTAAAGCTGGAGAGTCCAAAATCAGACTCCCTTCTGCATAGAAACCAATCAGCTTCTAACCTCAGCTTGTTCAATGAAGCTTTGGCAATGAAACCTGGAAGCTGATTGGTTTCTATGCAGAAGGGAGTCTGATTTTGGACTCTCCAGCTTTAGTAAATAAACCCCTATGCGTCATGTTTCACCATTGCCATTACGAAGGGTCCTTTTGAAAATTACAAGTTAAAGTTACACGTTAAAATATATATAAAAAGCTAACAATGAGTTCCAAACAATTTCAGCACCTATATTCCAAATTCATAAAAAGGCACACAAATAATGTACTATATACGTTTCTATGTGTCTGTCTCTCTTAACCTTCCATTGACACATTATCAAAAATTGTGAAAAATCATAAAACATTACTCATATGTCATATGTCTGAAAATATTAAAATATGACAATAGGCTAGAACTAAAGTTATGATCAAAAAGATACACTTCATGATAATAATAATAATAATAATAATAATAATTGTAATAAAAAGCACACCCACCCATCAAGTTTACAAAAATGAAACTGAAACAAATGATAAATAATTAATTAATGTGGGATTAATATTAAATATATAATTATAACAATAGACATAATTTAAATAATATAATCATAAAGAATCATGACAAATAACCCTAATAATAATAATAATAATGTAAAAATATAATATAATAAACAAGAAGGCACAGGTTAGATGACATTATAGCTCTTCATTGACATTGACCCCAATTTATATACGTATCCTTTTACATAAAAGGGAGAACCTTTCATTGGTCATTAATGAACCTTCACAAATACTCTCAATGGCCATGAACTCGAGACATTCAATGTTTTTGCCATGCATCTGAAGAAAATGGTGTGGGGACACTGTTTATCACATCCATCTTTTTATAAACCTACGGTGTTCTTCAATGCACTTATGTCAGGGATGTATAAACGTAGATTACAAAATCTGTAGAACAAGTGATAAATTGCTTTATCTGAAAACAATTACCTTTGCTATCTGTCACCTCAGAACATCCATGCGTGATGAATTGACATGTCAAGCAACCCCTCTTTTTGCATTGAAATATCCCAGTCTTATGATCAAAATAGGATCGGATATCCATGCCCTTGTTCTTTTTTTGTCCCTGCAATTTGCTAGGCGCTAATATGTTTTTTAGCGTGTGTGCATGTCTAAAAGTAAAATGTAACTAAAAGTGGGGCTGTGGGCAAGATAGAGGATAATTTCTGATCTAATTCAAGGATATTCCAATGTTTATGGATAATTTTAGAAATCATTTGATGTTTATCTTTATATACTGTAATAAATCTCACCATATTGTGGTTCTGATTTTCCAATGCATAAGTTGTGCTTTTAACTTTATCTTGGGGATTTTGGTGTTTATCAAAAGCTTCCTGTATGAGGGATATAGGATAACCTTTTTCAATAAACGTAGATGATAACAACTCCCCCTGCTCATTGTAATCCTCAAGTTTGGAACAATTCCTTCTTAGTCTATTGAATTGTCCACTTGGGATGTTATTTCCCCAGGCCAGATGATGGCAGCTGGAGTAACAGAGGTAGGAGTTTCCCCCCGTTGGCTTAATGTGATTGCTGGTATGGATCTCAGAACCTTCATGAGACATCTTGAAGTCCAGAAAAACTATGCTGTCAGAATAAAAAACATAGGCCACAAATGAGCAAAATACCATCAATGTATCGTTCATAAAAAAAAATATATCTGGCAAAGGGGTTGTTGGCTCAGATGTGCTTCTCTTCCCAAAAACCCACTGCTAAATTGGTGTATCCTGAGGCAAAATTGGCATCCATTGCTGTTCCATTTATCTGCAAATAGAATTGATCTAGAAATGTGAAATAGTTATGTTTAAGGCAGAATTCTGTACCTTCAACCAGAAATTCGGCCTGTCTGGTAATCATACTGGTATTTTTAGACAAAAAATGTTGTGGACATGCTAGACCGACTTTATGGGAATAGAAGTGTATAATGACCAACGATGCCCAATGATATCCTTATTTCCAAGTATACTGTTTCAACACCTCAGCCACATGACCTGAGCCTGTAATGTAAGATGGTAGTTGCTAGACCATGGGTTGGAGAAAATAATCAATGTATATCGACAGACCACTAGTAAAACTGTTAGTACTGACCACTACAGGCCTACCAGGAGGATGTTCTAATGACCTGTAAACCTTTGGAAGGTGATAAAAGTACGGGGTGCTGCATTCCGGGGGAAGCAAATATTGCTTTTCCCGTTTATCCAGCATCCCGTCGTTCCATGCATCTTTAACTATTTCACAGAATGAAACTGACAAGGCCCATTTATAGTCAAATTGCTATCTTTTCTCCTGTATATCCTATGATTACTGCCAATAAGTGCTAGTTGGTTGGCTGAAGCTGAATTACTGGAAAACAGCAAAATACACAGATACCAGTTGAAATATCCCTTTGAGAACTATCTTATCTGCCAAAGAATTTCAACTTCTTTCCAGCCACTATTATGTTTATAGCCAAGACCTGATCAGTGTAACTAAAGATTGAGAGGAATTACCAGTGGTGGCTCTGTTCCTATCTTATTCCCACATTGTGGGTATTCTGAATGATGCAGAATCTTCTTTCTATAGAGAATTATTCTGAGTCAAGATGGCCACCCAAATATTATGGGATTTCCGTATTCAAGAGGATTCATGCCTTCCCCTAGATTGCTGTCTGGAGTCCATAGCAGGGGGCAATTGTTCCTCAATTGGCTCTTGCCAGCCTGAAGAAATGACACAGTGCAATCTTAAGTTTGGAGGATATACTGCACCCTATGCATTTCCCTTAGTCCCCTTTTAACGGATGCAGCCTTCTCCAAAACGAATAAGTAAAACACATTATGAAAAATAACCAAAAAGTAAACTAGACTAAACAACACAAAATGTTAATTAAATAGTCAGAATACTTGGTGGGATAAGTCCTCTGGTAACCTTTGCAGGGAGGCAGTCTTCACTGCCCACCTCACCATCTGAAGGAGAACCATGCTGGACAGGAATTTCCAGGGCTCTGGGAACAGGGGAAAGCTGCTCATCCTGATGATCATCACCCATGAAGAGGACATTTTCGACCTGAGGATCTGGGGTTCATAAAGTAAAGGAATAATTTTCATTCTGAGTTTCTGCACTGGGTGACTAACTCTCTGTTGGTGGCAAATATCATTCCAGTGGAGCTCCTAGGATTGGGGCAAGTCTTTTAATCCAGAATCACTGAGAGTTGTTGAGGGTAATGGAAGGATCTCTGCATCAAAGATACAAGGCTGCAGCAGATTCTGTTGCAAGCATTTCTAAAGCCCTTTCTGATCAACAAAAACAACATCATACACAGGATGATTTGCAAAGGGTTGGTTTTCAGTGCAATATGGAAGAAGTTCCCATCAAGGCTCCAATTTGCTGTCCCCCTCATAATTGTAATTTTGAACAAGCCCCTAGCTCTGGGTTGAAGGGGTAGTAAATCAACCGAAGGCTCATTTGCCAAGTTTTAATGGCACTCCAAGACCACCTGCTTAGTCTTCATTAGGCAATGCCAATGCTTCTGCATCCACTTATTAGGTGGTCGTGTACACACAGGTTCAGGTGCATCAAATAACAGATTCATAGGTAATTGACAACATTGTACAAATATTAGAAATGAGAGCATATACCCTGTGGTTTTGTGATCTGTTTGATTGTAGGCCCAAACCACATCCCCAACATACTGTTGTCATGATGCCACAGTTCTAGGGTACAAATCGTGCCTAGAAGAGTCCTATTAAAGCGTTTTTAAGCTCCATGAGACATGTGTGATTCATTTAGTTTTGATTTGTTTTTCAGACAAAATTTTCATTTTTGCAGATTCGGATGTAATTGAATCTCCGAATGGATACAGAGACAAGTGGCAAGGAATCAGAAAAAAGTTATAATGAAATTAAAGAATGGATGTGTTTCATTTGTTTGATCTGGATAATGTCACATGATGCCATAGTAATTCAAGGCCATTTTGAATTGGGATAACAAATTAATCCAAATTTCATTTCATTCTGTAATGAGGATGCATATGATGCCATTTGATATTATCCAATCAGCTTATGCGATTTCTCTTAGTGGGATGGACTAGTGTCCAAAAATATAAAATCCTTCCAAATCGAAATCTGTCCAATTCGATACAATATTTTAATATGTAGCAATCGTCCGGAAAAACTGGAGATACGAAACAAATTCTGAAAATAAATCAGTTCAACATAATGAATATGACTAAATGAAATTCTTCATTTACCAAATGCATCTAAAATGAAATTAAAATTGATGGCATGCAAATGTCTATAGTCCATTTCCCTGCTGATGGTATGTAGTGGTATGCACGGCACATTAATAATAACAACTTGTCATTTAAAGTTAGGACCTTGGTCAGATAGGATCCGTTTTGAGCAGCCATATGACTGTACTACATGTTTCCAAAGAGCTTGGTCATGGTGGCTGCTGTCTTACCTTACTAAGGCGTAATAATATCCAGAGGTTTCTCTGCCACAGTCAGGAAGTTCATCGTCAGAAGCTCAAATGATAAAGCTGTTGCAATCATGAGAAGAGTGGATTGTTCAATTTTTCCCTTATGAAGAACACAATTCCAGTATTCCTGAAAAGTTTGCCCCATCCAGGATGACAACCCAGGTCGGTAAAATTACCAACAGTTGTATGCCTTACTACGGTCAACACAAAACTGTCAGCTGGTGAAATATCTGACCGACTCCTAAAGCAATTAACTGTGGAATCACTGATTGATAAATCTCACTATTCAGTAGGAACACGGGCCTGTTGATATTACCAACCATTTTGTGTCTCTAGTTGGCCCCATTGTTGAAACAGATGTTGAATGGAGGCAGTAAGTTGGATCCGTTGATGATGTCCATTCTGAACAGCCAATATGTTCAGACTTTCCAGATTCCCGGTTTGAGATTGAAAAATCTCAGATTTTTATAGATGTTTTATCGTTCCAGGGGATTTCAGGATGAGGCATCAACATTACTATGTAAGCATCCTGGCTTGTAATGAATTGTGTAATTGAAGTAGGCCAAACAAACAACCCAATGTTATTCTAAGGCACCCAGTTTGGCAGTTGGGCAGAAGAGGCATATGTAGCTTCTTGGCTGTCAAGGAGGCACATGCAACTTCTACCCCCCCCGTCCAGACAAGATATAGCAATACACTTTTTGGGACTATATAAACATCAACAATATCCAGCTGATTGGGTACCTGTACAGGAGTAGTCCCCAGATTGATTATTTGAACAAGCACCTTACCAGGATGCACTACAAACAAAGTCCTGGCTACCAGACATTCTCCCCTAATTTCCAAATCACACCAGTGCTCAACAATGATGGTAGATCCCTTTACTTTTCTTCTAGCCCTCGCAGTTAGTGGGCATACTATCTCCTGTCACAGTAATATCTTTGGTCTATGGCAAGGTGGTAGCCATACCACCTCCACCTTCTCTGTCTGCTGGGTGTTTCGTATCTGTTGAGCCTGATAACCACTGACCAGACTTTGGAGCCAGGTTTTTTCCTTCCAATCCCTTGGGTGCACTGCTGGATGTACTGTGATGTCTCAAAGCAATCATGTTACATTCAACTCCTGCAAGACATTCATGCCAAGAACTGTCAGGATGTCTGCTGTGGCTGAGCCATGAGTCACTACCATCTTAACAAAAATTTGGATGGAACTCCAGGTTACCCCTTTTACAAGATTGGAAAGATTGTTGGCTGCCTTCAAGTTGAGTCAAGAGGTGTAGTGTTGAGGTATTACATTCCTGTTGCTGGTAGAAAGTATAGTCCATTGTGGCCAAGTTGGACCTGGTGTCAACTAAGCAATTTGCCTGGCAGCCATTCAAAACCATACACCACACTGGGCAATGAGTTATCTTCTTGAAGTTAAGCCTGGGACCAGATGAAATAGTTTTTGCAGGTTGCCTCCCTGTCTCATAAACTTCTAGTCTAATAGCATGCACAGGTTGGGCCTGTTCTCTCCTCATCTGCAATTCCTTGCAATATGTCCCCATTGTCCACACCACTAGCACCTTCAATCTGCATCTGGGTCCCTGCAGAAGTAATTACTGCCTTGGTATTCCTGGCAACAGCAGATACTTCTTGCCTGATTGAAGCGATGTACTCAGGCAAGTCACAGGCAGAAGCTTCCTCCCTCAGTAGTGACCCTCCATCTCCCTTAATGACTGCCATTTATGTCTCCTCCTGTTCTAGCTCTACTGCTTTTAGTAAAACAGCATAGAGCTTCACCTCTGAACTGGCCCTCATGCAGTCCTGCAGAACCCTTTTAAGGGGACCAGCTTGTATCCCCGAGATAAACTGATCCCACATCCCTTGATCTGGACTGCCTATAGTGACACAGCCTTGTGGGTCTTTTCTTCCAGCCATTTCCACAATACCTGAATCACCACCACAAATTGATTTGTGCCAGTATGGTCTGTTCTGCATTTGGCAAAATGGGTACAACTCCTAGCAGCCCCTTCCATGGAATTAATTGCCATGTCAGAGGAGATGCATTGTTGGCACCTGTAACAGATTAGCCACACTCTCCGATCCCTCTACTCAATCTGCCAAAGGGATGTTCACGCCATTATACTTTGGTATCAGTGCCAAAGCTGCTCTCAAGGGTACCATGGTAAGAAATCAAGTTGCTACCTGTGTGTACGGCAGATTTTCCATATCCTGCTTCATACTATGCCAAGTGTAGGCAGGGTCTAATCAGTATACCTGAAGAGTGAGAGGAATCACCACACTGAGTTAATTGAACACTGATGACACATTAATAGCATATTTACTACATATGTTCTAGACTATACAGATATTCAGACAGAGATAATAATGTTTATAAGTAAGAAGTTGTCCAGCACTGTTATGATACACACTTTCAGGTTGCTATGAATCCAGAGGAGCACTTCCCTTGGAGGGGTGATAGTATTATAGTCACACTCTAATCCCCAGACGTCTCTACAGATATTCTACTGCCAGTGGGAGACTATTCACATAGCTTCCAACAGTCCCTGATTTGGAGGAACTGTCCTTTTTTTGGAACAAAGTCCTTCTGTCCCTCATTCCTCTTCATATGTCCCTCATTTTGACCTGTTCTACACCTGTAAAAAAAAGAAACCACTATTTTTACATCAAGAAGTGTTTTACACTCTTACAAAAAAGACAGAATAAGGGAATAGTATTATTAAAAAAGCACTTTTGCATTTTTTTGTGTATTAAATCTTCATGTAACAGGGATGTGGAGGGGATGTGGAGGGGAATGTTTCCTTTGCCTATGTCCTTTAGGCTAACAGGTGTCCCTCTTTCCCATTTCAGAAAGTTGGGAGGGAGATATCTAGGAAGCTGGAAGAGGAGAAACCCTGTAAGGGGAAGCCTACTCTTTCCTTCCTCAACAAGTACCTCTCCCTAATGCTGATTTCATTGTCACCTTATTCAGCCAGGGCGCTGTCCCTGTCCTGCTCCTACACTGCAGGAGCACTGAATGGCACAGAAGCTCCTCTTTACTGTATATGGTATGTTCCTAAGTCAAGATGACCGTCCAAATCTCACAGGATTTTAGTATCCAATAGGACTTCTGTCCTCTCCAAGATGGCTGCCTTGAGCCTATAGCAGGGCACAATTATTCTTCAATGACCTTATGCCTGCCTAAAGAAATGGCACAGTGCCACATTCATGTTGGAGGAAACATAGCATGCTAGTCTTATATAAAAAATGAAAAGGTTACTTAAGTTAAGAAAATTCTTGTACAACAGAATACAACTTTGAAAATTACCGTATTTTGCGCTCCATAAGACGCACCTGACCATAAGACGCACCTAGGTTTTAGAGGCGGAAAACAAGAAAAAAAAATATTCTGAACCAATGGACCGCAGACATAGTACAGGAAATGACCAGAGACTGCGGACACAGTACAGGAGATGACCAGAGACTGCAAACACAGTACAGGAGATGTCCAAAGACTGCGGACATAGTACAGGAGATGACCAGAGACTGCGGATGTACTACAGGAGATGATCAGAGACTGCGGACACAGTACAGGAGATGACCAGAGACTGCGGACAGTATAGGGGATGACCAAGAGACTGTGGACAGTATAGGGAATGACCAAGAGACTGCAGACATAGTACAGGAGATGACCGGAGACAGTACAGGAGATGACCAGAGACTGCGGACAGTACAGGAGATGACCAAGAAACTGCGGACAGTGCAGGGGATGACCAGAGACTGCGGACAGTACAGGGGATGACCAAGAGACTGCGGACAGTGCAGGGGATGACCAGAGACTGCGGACACGGTGCAGGAGATGACCAGAGACTGCGGACAGTGCAGGGGATGACCAGAGACTGGCGGACAGTGCAGGGGATGACCAGAGACTGCAGACTGTACAGGGGATGACTAAGAGAATGCGGACCTTTGGGGAGGAAGGGGGAGCGGGTATTTGAATTTGACAGGTACCCGATCCCACTTCTGCTGAGTTGTTGTCCGCATGCGTGAGAAGTGCTGCGCATTGTGATTGGTCCAGCGTCTTCTGGGACCTGTCATGTGTCCCAGAAGACGCCGTACTATTCACAAAGCACAGCGCTTCTCGCGCATGCACAGTGGGCACCGGCTGTCACAGCCGAGAGCCCACACTAAAGATGCCGATGGTGGAAGCCTTCACAGCACTGGACCGAGGAACAGGTAAGGTCCTGCTCCAGAGAAGAGACGAGCGGCGGCCGATCCATATTCGCTCCATAAGACGCACTGACATTTTACCCCCTTTTTGGGGGGAAAAAGGTGCGTCTTATGGAGCGAAAAATACAGTATGTAATGCATTGTATGGTATTGTAATGTATTCTTTCGTTTCTGAGCATGCATAGTCTTGGTCTCTTGATCTTTTTCAAAAGAATACTGTACTGATTAAATGAAAATCGTTCACTCTGTTATCCTACAAGCAGGGGCGGACTGACCATTTGGAAACTTGGGCACTGCCCGAGGGCCCGGGGTCAGTAGGGGGCCCCATGAGATGCCCCTGGTACCTTTTTCATAAGCTTTTTTGAGTTTGGGCAAGGACACGGGACCCATGATCCCCTATTGCCCGGGGGCCCCATGAGTTGTCAGTCCGCCCCTGCCTACAAGAAAAAATGTTGTGCTTGTCCCTTTGGATATTGTCACATGAACTGTTGTGATTGGCTGTCGAAAGCTGTATACTAATGATCAAATTATTGTAGGATCCCTCCGAAAGTGATTTTTTTCATCCAATATTCTCATTGTGTGTACAGGGCATTACTCTTTTAAAGGTTAAGGAATACAACGGTGTACTCTCCCCACTTGTAGCCTGCTGATTGTACAATGGATGAGCAGTAACATATGACAACTTATTAAATCTCTTCACTTTGCTCTTTGCTCCTGTCAGCATGCTCATTGTCAGCACATGTACAGTACAGAGGAACCTGTTTAATACCTTGTGGTGCTCCTATTGCTCTATCTGAGTGCTGTTATGGATGGGATGAAAGGATGTAGATTTCAAGACTGGAGCCAAATTGGCCATTTTTTCATTTTCTGCAAATTCTCTCTAAATTGGGACAGTTTGTCGACAGCTTGCTGTACTATTATGCTTATTATGCATTAAAGTCAATGGAGGAGACAAACCTAAGATGGTCATATGTGGGTTTTAAGGGAGTAATGGGTTTTTAACTGGATGCTGAGGGTTATAAAAGGTCCAGCATCTACAAGGCAACAGTTTATAAATCAACACAGATTTTGGCCAAATCCATTGAATTATGTTTGAATATCTGTCTCCGTCATTTATCATACCTAACCTATAATTCATTACACTTTGAGCTAGCAATGACCTTACTTCTATCTGGTACTCATTAATCCAGGAGTCATTGGTTGCACATGTATGGTGTGGAAGTATGCATATGTTTACTTTGCATGTCTAAAAATTAGCATGAAAAAATGAGTTCCTCAATGTGCGACAGTCATATTTGCATTGTACATGGAAAGGTAACACAGACAAGATAACAAGCCTTTGTTACAGTTAAAAATACATGCAAATCAGTTTGCAAATAAGTTTTTTTTTCGAAAAGAATTCTTATCTAACTGAGAAGTGGGATATTGGTTTTAAATAAGAATTATGCCAAAACGCATAACTTTTTTACCCAGTTAATATTTTTATTTATGATCCTTGCAATGACAGAACAGCTAATATGGAGCAAGGAGCCCGACCCCCCAAAAGAATGTCTGCCACTATATCATGCTGACAGAACAGGTTAAAGAGAGCCACAGGGGAAATGTAAGAAACTCATCTGTTACCATCACAGGTCTCCCTCCATGGAGCATAGGCACATGCTTGCAATCATATAATTTATACTGCGCATGGTGTGTTTTTGGTAATGGTGTGCTTTGGTACAAAGGGAAATGTGCCCTGGTCACTGGTTAATGTAATGTGTCTTCCAGTTTTTTTTAATTATTTTGTTTTGATATTTCCTACCCAACTCTAACCTTTTGGGTAGTTCCATTTTCTGATTCCAAGTTCTGATGCAACTTCTGTTATTTTGTTTATTTCTGCTCTCTGGACGTAAGTCATAAGGACATTTAAGTACCAACCTGTGTTTCAAGCTGTGTGAATAGGGTGGTCACTAAAAGTAAACAGTGAGACTAAAACAGTTACAATTTCTGATCCATGAACTTACTGGAACCTCCTACTGTATCGTAGGACCCATGTTTTTTCTTTAGTTCACGTTAATAAAGTGTTCGGAGGGGGAATGGACTTCTGCCAGACTGTCAGTGATATGGGAGCCAAGAAGAAAAATAAACATTTACACAAAATGTAAATAACACCATGAAAAAACATATTTTCTGTCCACAGAAAGGGTTGTTGTCTCCTTATCCTTTTTTTTTTTGCTAAAATAAGAATTTTATTAGTAACATTATGATAACAATTAATGATCTTTACCAAAAGAACATGGATTTCACATTAATAATTGTGCTACCAAAATTAGTGTGTACTGTAAATTGCCTCCAGCATCGCTTTTGTTTTTGGAGGCCACCATTTGGTGGATGCCCAGAGCAGTCACTTCCTCATTGGAAACTCTCCTTCTTTCCTTGGGTTCAAAAACTATATGTCACTTTCTTCAGTTAATATATGTACATTTCCAGCCTTGATTGTATGTCTTGTCTCAGATAGAGAAGAAGGCTGACAGAAGCTTTAAGTGTCTCCCTGGCAGCAGAGTTTGTCCTGTCACCTCTCCTGCTTTTCTTTTCTCCCTTCCTACTCTGTGTTCCCTCTGCACAGTCTGTGTTATTCCAGTTGTTTTTTTCCCCCTTTAGCAACAGTAAATCGTAAAGCTGTCAGCTAATAGGCCTCTAGTGGCTCTGATTTTAGGCACAGTGACAAGACTAGAGAGCAACTGAGCATGTGCAGAGCAGGGTGAAACAGTGCCTTACTGGATTTTAAACAGTAGAGACTTATTTTTAATGTTTTACATAGCTACACCTGCAAAAGGGGCCATCCTGAAGGGATTTATCAGGACTTAATTTTCCACTTTAATATCATTTTTATTGAAAAAGATTTATACAAAGAATACATGTTATTAAACAGACTCTAGCCTTCAAGTGGACTCAACTAACTGCTAATATTTTGGAAAAGTATATGTACAGAATCAGCGCTCAGCAGAAACTGTATAGCAGCTCTTAAAGGTCAATACACCAAACCTTTCAAGACAAAATATACATAGTAGTGCAGCGCTAAAAAAATGTGAATAAAGTGCATAGACAGATAAAAACATTTGTATAGTGTGATAAACATAACAAACAGTGAAAAACTGTAATTAAAACAACCAATGTTTCTTCCTTAAACAATGTATTCAAAAAATGTTAATAATAGATAAGTAAAAACATTTATATAATACATTAACACCGCAATCTCCTGTCAACAGATGTGATCTCTTTAACAGGAAAGCCTTCTGATAACAGGTAAACTGTACAGCTGCATGGAATAAGTGCTCACCAGCAGGTAAAATGTGTATAATGTAGTAGTTTTTATTAGAATCCAATTCACATAGATATAAAGCAGAAAACTTAAAACATAAAACTCACAATGATGGCCGCTGCAAAACAGAACTATGCAACGTAGTGACGTCAGTACTCTTAGTTCCTCCCAATGTGTTTCTTGCTCTAGCACATCTTCAGGGATCAAAATATTTGGAAACATTTTGGAAATTACCTATGCTCAGGCAAGGGTACGTTTTTTGTCCAGCAATCTTTACATGGCTAATGGAAGGAAAAATGGGTGGTGCTGTTTCCACAGAGCTGTTCAAGTATCCAATGGGTGGTGTGGAAATACTTGCAATGTGCAGCATTTTGACACTGGCCTAGCAGCAATCCCAAATTGAAGAGCTTCCAGGACTTCTTTGAACTGAAACTAAAGAAAGAGATAAGGATATGATAGCCATACCAGAGTACTGAACGAACAAATACATTTATTTTAATAAAAAGTACAATCAGAGTTTGTGTACATATCCAACATGTTTCAGTGCCTCAAGGGTGTCCCCTTCACATGGACTTGATATAAAATTATTTTTTTATTATTAAGCAGGATTTATATAGCACCAACAGTTTGTGCTGTGCTGTGCTTTACAACGTGAGGGCAAACAATACAGTTGCAATACAATTCAATACAGGAGGAATGAGAGGGCCCTGCTCATTAAGGTTTACAATCTAAAAGAGGAGGGTCAAATGATACATAAGGTAATAATTGTGTGAGATGAGCTGATAGAGAAAATACATGTACAGTAGTTGGGTGGAGACAGGATAAGCTTCTCTAAAAATAAATGTTTTCAGGGATCACCTAAAAGTGGACAGAGTAGGAGATAGACAGATTGGGGTAGGGAATTCCATAGGATGAGAGAGACTCAGCAGACGTCTTGGAGGCCAGTATGGGAGGAGGTGATAAGGGAACTAGAGCAGGAGGTCTTGAGAGGAATGAAGAGAACGATTTGTTTGGTGTTTTGAGACTAGGTTAGTGATGGGTCTGGGGACTGAGTTGTGGATGGCTTTGTAAGTTGTTGTTAGTATTTTGAATTTGATTCATTGGGTGAATGGCAGCCAGTGCAGGGATTGGCAGAGAGGGGTGGCAGACACTGAACGGTTCGTAAGGTGGATGACCCTGGCAGTAGCATTCATGATATAAGTTAAATATTAAATGAATGGACTCAATGTTTGAATTTACAGGGTTAATAGGCACTTCAATACTAAGCATTTTCACCCCCTTCCTGCCCAGGACAATTTTCAGCTTTCAACACTGTTGCGCTTTGAATGTCAATTGCACGGTCATGCAACACTATACCTACAGTCAGGTCCATAAATATTGGGACATCGACACAATTCTAACATTTTTGGCTCTATACACCACCACAATGGATTTGAAATGAAATGAACAAGATGTGCTTTAACTGCAGACTGTCAGCTTTAATTTGAGGGTATTTACATCCAAATCAGGTGAACGGTGTAGGAGTCACAACAGTTTGCATATGTGCCTCCCACTTGTTAAGGGACCAAAAGTAATGGGACAGAATAATAATCATAAATCAAACTTTCACTTTTTAATACTTGGTTGCAAATCCTTTGCAGTCAATTACAGCCTGAAGTCTGGAACGCATAGACATCACCAGACGCTGGGTTTCATCCCTGGTGATGCTCTGCCAGGCCTCTACTGCAACTGTCTTCAGTTCCTGGTTGTTCTTGGGGCATTTTCCCTTCAGTTTTGTCTTCAGCAAGTGAAATGCATGCTCAATCGGATTCAGGTCAGGTGATTGACTTGGCCATTGCATAAGATTCCACTTCTTTCCCTTGAAAAACTCTTTGGTTGCTTTTGCAGTAAGCTTTGGGTCATTGTCCATCTGCACTGTGAAGCGGCGTCCAATGAGTTCTGAAGCATTTGGCTGAATATGAGCAGATAATATTGCTCGAAACAATTCAGAATTCATCCTGCTGCTTTTGTCAGCAGTCACATCATCAATAAATACAAGAGAACCAGTTCCATTGGCAGCCATACATATCCACGCCATGACACTACCACCACCATGCTTCACTGATGAGGTGGTATGCTTAGGATCATGAGCAGTTCCTTTCCTTCTCCATACTCTTCTCTTCCCATCACTCTGGTACAAGTTGATCTTGGTCTCATCTGTCCATAGGATGTTGTTCCAGAACTGTGAAGGCTTTTTTAGATGTCGTTTGGCAAACTCTAATCTGGCCTTCCTGTTTTTGAGGCTCACCAGTTGTTTCCATCTTGTGGTGAACCCTCTGTATTCACTCTGGTGAAGTCTTCTCTTGATTGTTGACTTTGACACACATACACCTACCTCCTGGAGAGTGTTCTTGATCTGGCCAACTGTTGTGAAGGGTGTTTTCTTCACCAGGGAAAGAATTCTTCGGTCATCCATTAGAGTTGTTTTCCATGGTCTTCCGGGTCTTTTGGTGTTGCTGAGCTCACCGGTGCGTTCCTTCATTTTAAGAATGTTCCAAACAGTTGTTTGGCCACGCCTAATGTTTTTGCTATCTCTCTGATAGGTTTGTTTGTTTTTTTCAGCCTAATGATGGCTTGCTTCACTGATAGTGACAGCTCTTTGGATCTCATCTTGAGAGCTGACAGCAACAGATTCCAAATGCAATTAGCACACTAGAAATGAACTCTTGACCTTTTATCTGCTCATTGTAATTGGGATAATGAGGGAATAACACACACCTGGCCATGGAACAGCTGAGAAGCCAATTGTTCCATTACGTTTGGTCCCTTAGCAAGTGGGAGGCACATATGCAAACTGTTGTAATTCCTACACCGTTCACCTGATTTGGATGTAAATACCCTCAAATTAAAGTTGACAGTCTGCAGTTAAAGCACATCTTGTTCGTTTCATTTCAAATCCATTGTGGTGGTGTATAGAGCCAAAAATGTTAGAATTGTGTCGATGTCCCAATATTTATGGACCTGACTGTATATGACATTTTTATAATTTTTTTTAGACAGATAGAGCTCTATTTTTGTGGCATTTAATAACTTTTCAAAATTAAAAAAAACCTTTTTCTGAGTTTCTGTTATAAAATTTTGCAAATAAGGCATTTTTCTTCTTCTCTTATGAGGCTGCACTGATGGGCACTGATGAGGTTGCACTGATGAAGAGTCACTGATGAGGCTGCACCGATGAGGTGGCACTGATGGATACTGGTAAGTGGCACTGATGAGCACTGATTGGCACTGGCAAGCTTCCCTGATGGGGCTGTACTGAAAATCAAGGAACTGTGCTTACAGCCTTGCTGGGTATTGGCTGTCTCTTTCTCACACAGACTCACGAGTAATGAAAAGACTGCAAATAAGTGGCAAGTCGGTTTACATGTGATCAGCTGTGATTGGACACAGTTGATGATGTGCTAAAGGGCCACTGTGATTGGCCCTTTACTGCGTTCTGATCAGCTGTGTTCAAAGGACACAATGGTCACAGAGTGCACCTGATGCATGCCCCAGGGGGTGCGTGGGAGGCGCATTTGGGGAGGATGTCTATAGATGCCCTCCCAGAACAAGAGAGCCGCACTGTAGCCATATTTTGGCTATAGTGTGGTACCAGGGGTGGACTCACAACTCATGGGGTCCCTGGGCAATAGGGGATCATGGGGCCCCTGTGTCCTTGCCCAAACTCAAAAAAGCCTATGAGAAAGGTACCAGGGGCATCTCATGGGGCCCCCTACTGACCCCAGGCCCTTGGGCAGTGCCCGAGTTTCCAAATGGTCAGTCTGCCCGCCCCTGTGCGGTACTAAGGTGGTTAAAAGCAGCTTATAGGCATGTTCATCTGCAGGTGGTTGTTGCAGCTGTTGATGAGTGAAATGAACTAAGTGTAGTAATACCCCAAAGAAGCCACTTTAAAGAAGCCCAGTGTTATTTTCCCAGTAATTGCCCTGCAGCCAGGCACACAGTCACAATCACTCTTTGGCTTAATGAACAGTCCAGGGGTGTTCTTTTTGGCATTTTTATTTTTGGGTAACTTGCATGGGTATAGGGAATTGAGCGGGATACACCAAAACTATGTACAGATAGGAGGACACTTTCTCTTCTGTAGAGCTATGAGAAAAGTCCTTGCACAAGTAAAGGAATAGACTGAGTATTGTAGTAGCAACTTGAGGAGATTAATCTTAATCACTGGACAGTCCAAGCAACGTCCTTTCACTAAGAACTAAATACATTGAGATCTTCAGGAGACCAAACACTTTGTGCCCTTTAAACACACAGCAGGAGGGTGCAAAATCACAAAGTCTATAGGATCTCTCACAACTGTCTGCACTCACAAATGTCTTCAGATGATTGGCTGCTTCCTTCCAAAGCCTTCCAGACACTTTCTAACTGTGCTACCAGACTAGACCCTCAGCATCTCCCACAGTCAGCTCCAGCAACTTCCAACAAAACCCAGTCCGCTAACTCATCCAACCGGGACCACAATGATCAGCTGACATGTGGCAGGATGTCTGGGGGGCAATCAGCTCCCTTCCTGCCTTCCCCAGGCTGTGGTCTCCTCCTCAGGGACAAGACAATTCTGTTCAAACTATGTATACAGTTTCCCAGCACCCATCTGTGCAATCTTCCCACAGGGATTGGCTGATACAGTGTAAAATATTCATACTGCTCATTTAACTTACTTCACACCTATGATCCAGTACCATGCAGAGGGTTCTAAAAGGCAGGATGAGTAATCAAACCTGCAGCCTGTGAAACACAGAACATACCTAAATAATCACATCACAAAATTTACCCAACAACAAGAATGCAGCTCCATCAGTTTTAGTGAGCCAGAACTAAATTTATGTAATCCTAGCACCTATCTAGAAGGGTGCTACATAAGCAAGTCAGGATTAACTGACATGTGGAACTGCACTGATCATGCGCAAAGACAATAAGGTCAGAAGTATTTAGCAGTGTAAACAAAGGTGCAGGTGCTGTACTGAGCATAAACAGAACTTAGCTGACAGGTATAACATCACTGAGCATGTCCTTATATAGTAATCACATGTAGTCACATGTACCTTTTTTAGATGTTTTTGACTGTTGTAGGTTTGATTACTGCATTTAAATGACATTGGAACACAGTATATTCTAATGTGAGGTAATTGAACTGTTTAGTTGTGCTTGCCCTGCAGAGGTAGTACTCCCTGGGAGGCAAGAGTTAACTTTCCTGACCTGGCTTTCCTGGGCTCTTTGGGGAAGTACCCCCTTCTGCTGGGACAAACACATAAAAAGGGAGGAAATACACTCTCTTTGGTGAGATATCAGAGGTCAGAAAAGACTATGCTTCAGTTATGAATAAACACAGTGAGTGATGAGTACTGCTCACTCACTGTTTCGATTCAGAAAAGGAAGGGGCCGGTAAATGAGATATTTATTGGCACTTTCCCCTATTTTCCATCCTGAAGATCCCCACAGCATAGTGTAGGGAAGCCAGCAGGACTGGGGAGGGCACACAAGGGGCCCAGGCAGCAGGGGGATCCGACAGTGGATGGGAGGGGGTGATCATTGCAGCGGGTGGGGGAAATTACTGAAACCAAAGTTTTGTGGCTCTTCTGGCTTTCAGCTGCTGCAGTGAGAACCACACAGAAGATTGGTAAAATTTATTTCCCCCACCTTCTGTCCACATGTGATTCCCCCTGCTGGGGGGTAAACTACAATGGCCCCCGTGTACCTGGTGCTCGTGCGAAAAGACGGCCCTGTCCAGGAGAACAGCCATGGCCACTTAACAGAATATGTACAGTAATGTTTATTGAAGATATTGTGTGAAATGTTTATTGTTACTTTTTGAAAAACAGTAAAGAATGTGTATGGTTATCAATAGAGATGAGCGAATCGAAGTAGGCGAAGTGGAATTCGTTTCGAATATTAGGAAAATTTCGATTCGCGTCGAATCCGAAAATAAGCAGACTTCGGATGCGCGAATCGAAATTTTTCCTAAAATGGCGGCGACATGTGCGGCGACGGAGCGGGGATGTCTGGGAAGGCGCGCAGACAAGGCGCGCTGACCCATAATGCGTTCATTCATGACGTGATCGCATTAGCCAATCAGCAGCCAGCCAGCCAGCACAGTGTAATGGTCGAGCTATAAATGGCGGCCATTTTAGAATTCTCCATTTGCCTCCAGTCATTCAACAGAGGCAGACCTGGCTGTATGCAGGGAGAGAGTTAGGGACAGAGAAACGTTACTTAGGGACACAGAAACGTTAGTTAGGGCCACAGAATCGTTACTTAGGGCCATTGAAACGTTACATAGGGCCACAGAAACGTTACTTAGGGCCACAGAATCATTAGTTGGGGCCACAGAAACGTTACTTAGGGACACAGAATTGTTACTCAGGGACAGACAGAATTGTTACTGAGGGATACAGAATTGTTACTGAGGGCCACAGAATCGTTATTTAGGGCCACAGAAACGTTACTTAGGGACAGACACAGAATTGTTACTGAGGGACACAGATTTGTTACTGAGGGCCACAGAATCGTTATTTAGGGCCACAGAAACGTTACTTAGGGACAGACACAGAATTGTTACTGAGGGACACAGATTTGTTACTGAGGGCCACAGAATCGTTACTTAGGGCCACAGAAACGTTACTTAGGGCCACAGAATTGTTACTTAGGGACAGACACAGAATTGTTACTGAGGGACACAGATTTGTTACTGAGGGCCACAGAATCGTTACTTAGGGCCACAGAATTGTTACTTAGGGACAGACACAGAATTGTTAGTGAGGGACACAGATTTGTTACTGAGGGCCACAGAATCGTTACTTAGGGCCACAGAAACGTTACTTAGGGCCACAGAATTGTTACTTAGGGACAGACACAGAATTGTTATTGAGGGACACAGAATTGTTACTAAGGGCCACAGAAACGTTACTTAGGGCCACAGAAACGTTACTTAGGGCCACAGAATCGTTACTTAGGGCCACAGAAACGTTACTTAGGGCCACAGAAACGTTACTTAGGGACACAGAATTGTTACTCAGGGACAGACAGAATTGTTACTGAGGGATACAGAATTGTTACTGAGGGCCACAGAATCTTTACTTAGGGCCACAGAAACGTTACTTAGGGCCACAGAATTGTTACTTAGGGACAGACACAGAATTGTTACTGAGGGACACAGATTTGTTACTGACGGCCACAGAATCGTTACTTAGGGCCACAGAAACGTTACTTAGGGCCACAGAATTGTTACTTAGGGACAGACACAGAATTGTTATTGAGGGACACAGAATTGTTACTGAGGGCCACAGAAACGTTACTTAGGGCCACAGAAACGTTACTTAGGGCCACAGAATCGTTACTTAGGGCTACAGAAACGTTACTTAGGGCCACAGAATTGTTACTCAGGGACAGACACAGAATTGTTACTGAGGGATACAGAATTGTTACTGAGGGCCACAGAATCGTTACTTAGGGCCACAGAAACGTTACTTAGGGCCACAGAATTGTTACTTAGGGACAGACAGAATTGTTACTGAGGGACACAGATTTGTTACTGAGGGCCACAGAAACGTTACTTAGGGCCACAGAAACGTTACTTAGGGCCACAGAATCGTTACTTAGGGCCACAGAACCGTTACTTAGGGCCACAGAAACGTTACTTAGGGCCACAGAATTGTTACTTAGGGACAGACACAGAATTGTTACTGAGGGACACAGATTTGTTACTGAGGGCCACAGAAACGTTACTTAGGGCCACAGAATCGTTACTTAGGGCCACAGAAACGTTACTTAGGGCCACAGAAACGTTACTTAGGGCCACAGAATTGTTACTCAGGGACAGACACAGAATTGTTACTGAGGGATACAGAATTGTTACTGAGGGACACAGAACCGTTACTTAGGGCCACAGAAACGTTACTTAGGGCCACAGAATTGTTACTTAGGGACAGACACAGAATTGTTACTGAGGGACACAGATTTGTTACTGAGGGCCACAGAAACGTTACTTAGGGCCACAGAAACGTTACTTAGGGCCACAGAATCGTTACTTAGGGCCAAAGAAACGTTACTTAGGGCCACAGAAATTTTACTTAGGGCCACAGAATTGTTACTTAGGGACACAGAATTGTTACTCAGGTACAGACACAGAATTGTTACTGAGGGATACAGAATTGTTACTGAGGGCCACAGAAACGTTACTTAGGGCCACAGAAACGTTACTTAGGGCCACAGAAACGTTACTTAGGGCCACAGAATTGTTACTTAGGGACAGACACAGAATTGTTACTGAGGGACACAGAATTGTTACTGAGGGCCACAGAACCGTTACTTAGGGCCACAGAAACGTTACTTAGGGACACAGAATTGTTACTCAGGGACAGACACAGAATTGTTACTGAGGGACACAGAATTGTTACTGAGGGCCACAGAACTGTTACTGAGGGCCACAGAACTGTTACTTAGGGCCACAGAAACGTTACTTAGGGCCACAGAAACGTTACTTAGGGCTACAGAAATGTTACTCAGGGCCACAGAATCGTTACTTAGGGCCACAGAATCGTTACTTAGGGCCACAGAAACTTTACTTAGGGACACAGAAACGTTACTTAGGGACACAGAATTGTTACTCAGGGACAGACACAGAATTGTTACTGAGGGACACAGATTTGTTACTGAGGGCCACAGAACCGTTACTTAGGGCCACAGAAACGTTACTTAGGGACACAGAATTGTTACTCAGGGACAGACACAGAATTGTTACTGAGGTACACAGAATAGTTACTGAGGGACACAGAATTGTTACTGAGGGACACAGAATTGTTACTGAGGGACACAGAATTGTTACTCAGGGACACAGAATTGTTACTGAGGGACACAGAATTGTTACTCAGGGACACAGAATTGTTACTCAGGGACAGACACAGAATTGTTACTGAGGGACACAGAATTGTTACTGAGGGACACAGATTTGTTACTGAGGGACACAGAACCGTTACTTAGGGCAACAGAAACGTTACTTAGGGACACAGAATTGTTACTCAGGGACAGACACAGAATTGTTACTCAGGGACACAGAATTGTTACTGAGGGACACAGAATTGTTACTGAGGGACACAGAATTGTTACTCAGGGACACAGAATTGTTACTCAGGGACACAGAATTGTTACTGAGGGACACAGAATTGTTACTCAGGGACACAGAATTGTTACTCAGGGACAGACACAGAATTGTTACTGAGGGACACAGAATTGTTACTGAGGGACACAGAATTGTTACTGAGGGCCACAGAACTGTTACTTAGGGCCACAGAAATGTTACTCAGGGACACAGAATTGTTACTCAGGGACACAGAATTGTTTAATTAAAGAGTATGTCAGACAACATGCAGAGGAGTGGCAGAGGAGGCAATGTTTTAGGAGCGAGCAGACGTGGCAGCAGAGGAAGGGGTCGAGGCAGTACTATTCGCAGCCAGAGGCCAGTGCTCCCGGTGTCATCCAGCGGTCGTGTCTCCACCGACAACCCTGCCGTCATCGATTGGTTGACTCGGTCGTCTTCCTCTTCCCAGGTCACCTCTGACACCTACAGCCAACGGTCGGTGGGTACGTCAGACACAACCGTTAGTTGGCATGGCCCGGGACCAAGCCCACTGAAATCACGTGTCCTCTACCTGCCCCTGTCCTTTGGTGTTCCCTCACCAAGTGAAGTATCGCATGCTGTGGGCTCAGCCCCACTGTACAGTGAGGAAGAGCAAACAGAGGGCGGTCAGGAACGGGGGGAGACATCCGCCTCTTCAGCAGCCAGGCGAAGAAGTAGTGGCGAGGAGAGTGGCTCAGTAGCCGGTCTAGAGACAGGTCTGTCTCCTGACCCACACGCAGCCGAGGGGGCTAGTAGTGAGGCGGAGACCCTAATTGATGATGAGGAGGCTGATCGCACTTGGCAGCCTCGTCGTCATCAGGCTATTGCTTCCGCATCATCAGGAGAAGAGGGTGGCAGCTTGGCAGCGAGCAAAACAGTCGGTGGGTTGCCCAGGAGGCAGCAGGGTCGCAGCAGTGTCAGTGGAGGCAAACGGCCACGGAGTACAGCACCAGCTCCACTGCAGCCTACCACCACGGCCAGTAGTGGTGCCGGTGTGCACGGAGGAAGCAGCAGTCAGCCAGTGAGGAGTATCGGGGGCAAAGTTTCCTACTCGGCGGTGTGGCAATTTTTCGTCAAGCCGCCCGAGGAAGTAAACGTAGCCGTATGTCGACTATGTGGCCAGAAAGTCAAGCGTGGCCAGGGGGCCCATGTTGGGACTACAGCGTTGCGGCAGCATATGCAGCGTCGCCATTTGGTGGCCTGGGAAAACCGTGATAAAGATACGGCGGTTCTGCCCGCCCCAGCCCCCGCTCCATCACCCGCTCCGTTACTTGCTCCGTCACCCGACGTCAATCGCCCTCTATCAGCCAGTCAAGGCTCCAACACCTCTGCTGAGGGGAGTTGTCGCTCGTTGGCATCTTCCGCTCGTTCAGATGCTCCTTCTCCTGCTACTCCTCTTCACGGATTCCGTCAGCAGTCTTTCTTGGAATCCGTTTCCAAGAGACAACAGTTTGCGAGCACGCACCCGACGGTGCAAAAGCTGAACGTCCTCCTGTCCAAGTTGCTGGTGCTGCAGTCCCTCCCTTTCCAAGTGGTGGACTCAGCACCTTTCCGAGAAATGATGGCTTGTGCCGCGCCGCGGTGGAGAGTGCCAAGCCGTCATTTCTTCGCCAAAAAGGCAGTGCCAGCCCTGCATTCACATGTAGAAGAGATGGTGGGCCAGTCTTTGAGCATGTCGGTCTCTGCCAAAGTGCACGGCAGCGCCGATGTGTGGAGCTGTAACTACGGTCAGGGACAGTACATGTCATTTACGGCCCACTGGGTGAACGTGGTGCCGTCACAGCCGCACCAGCAACTTGGACAGGTCACGCCGCTTTTGCCTCCACGTTTGCACGTCCTTGGTCCACAAAAGATGTCCGCCTCTACCACCTCTTCTTCCTTCGTGTCCTCAGCCGCCACCCCCGTGCCAAGTCCCATTACCCGACCGGCATATCACATGTGCAGGGCGCAACGGTGTAACACTGTGCTGCACCTGGTATGCCTTGGCGAACGTAGTCACACAGGGGAGGAACTTCTCAGTGTAATGAACAGAGAAATCGACAGATGGCTGTCTCCGCGCAAACTCAAAATCGGAACCATGTTGACCGACAACGGAAAGAACATGGTGTCTGCTCTGCGTCAAGGAAGGTTGTGCCATGCGCCATGCATGGCTCACGTGTTCAATCTGGTTGTGAAGCGGTTCCTAAAATCCACCATCCCACTGCAAGACATCCTTAAAATGTCACGTAAACTTTGCATGCATTTCAGCCATTCCTACACCGCAAAGCACACCCTCCTTGAGCTGCAGCGGCAGAACGGAATTCCACAGCATCGCCTGATCTGCGACGTTGCAACAAGGTGGAATTCAACCCTACACGTGTTAGACCGCCTTTACGAACAGCGAAAGACCATCACCGATTTCCTGATGTTACAAGCGGATAAAGGTACTCCTCTGTGTAACTTCGATGTCAGCCATTGGCAGCTCATGCGTGACACCTGCCGCTTGCTCAGGCCCTTTGAGGAGGCCACGCTATTCGTGAGTCGCCAGGACTATGGGATGAACGACGTCATTCCTCTGTTGCACGTCCTGGAACAAATGCTGTTAACAATGGCTGGTCAGGGTGCGGTAGACGTGGCGCACAGATCTCAACGTCACATGACCCCTGTGGGGGCAGGACAGGAAGAAGAGGAGGAGGTAGAGGAGGACATTTGTGCTCAGGAATTATTGAGTGAAATGGGTGGTTTTTCCACTCAGCGGACAGGAGTGGAGGAGCAGGAGCATCTGGTAGAGGAGGAGGAGGAGGAGACAGAGGACCCAGACGCACCGTGGCAGTATGCTGTGGAGATGGAGGCAGGGAGTCCCTCGCATTCCTTGGCACAAATGGCCCATAGCATGCTCGGTTGCTTGCGTAGCGACAGCCGAATAATAACCATCAGACAGAGGGATGACTTTTGGCTGTCCACCTTGTTGGACCCTCGCTACCGTTCAAAAATGGTGGCCTTTTTCACACCTGCTGAGAGGGAGGCCAAAATAACGTACTATAAAAACCACCTATGTAGTCAGTTGGTCTCTGCCTTTGTGCGCCAACGTCCATCCTCAGACATTGTGGGCCCTGTGCGCTCGTGTTCCGCTGCCATGGCAGCAGGGGAGGGGTGGGGTGGTAGGAGCAGTGGTAGCTCCACCAGCAGCGGCTGCCTCAGTCTGCAGTCGATGATGAGTAGCTTTCTTCACCAGCGCAGTGAGGAAACTACTAACCAGCCGCAGCAGCAGCAGCATCAGGTGGACCTGGAGCAGGACCTCAAACAACAGGCTTGGGCCTACTTGGACAGCACCCTGCCAACCGAGGTAGACAATCCCCTTGACTACTGGGCAACGAAACTTGACCTTTGGCCCCAACTAGCTGAATTTGCCCTTGAAAGGCTATCATGCCCGGCCAGTAGCGTGGCATCGGAGCGCGTGTTTAGTGCGGCAGGAGGTATTGTAACTCCGCGGAGGACACGACTGTCCACCCAAAGTGTGGAGAGACTCACGTTTGTGAAAATGAATCAGGCGTGGATTAGTCTGGATTTCAAACCACCAGTTCCTGACACAACTGACTAAATCCGCCATGAATCATGCCCCTGCCATGTGCCACTTTCAGGTCTCCTCACACTGCTGGTGTGTTCCATTTTTTGTCATAGGGTGCTGGCAGATTACGGGCCTCCTATAGCTGCTGCCAGGCCCCTAATCTGCCATGGGCCCCTGTACCGCCTCCTCATGCTGCTGCCAGGTCCAGAGTCTCTCATGGGTCCCTGTACGGCCTCCCATTGCTGCTGTCTCCATCGCCACACTCTGCCATGTGCCACTTTCAGGTCTCCTCACACTGCTGGTGTGTTCCATTTTTTGTCATAGGGTGCTGGCAGATTACGAGCCTCCCATAGCTGCTGCCAGGCCCCTAATCTGCCATGGGCCCCTATACCGCCTCCTCATGCTGCTGCCAAGTCCAGAGTCTGTCATGGGTCTCTGTACGGCCTCCCATTGCTGCTGTCTCCATCGCCACACTCTGCCATGTGCCACTTTCAGGTCTCCTCACACACTGCTGGTGTGTTCAATTTTTTGACATAGGGTGCTGGCAGATTACGGGCCTCCCATAGCTGCTGCCAGGCCCCTAATCTGCCATGGGCCCCTGTACCGCCTCCTCATGCTGCTGCCAGGTCCACAGTGTCTCATGCCATGTGCCACTTTCAGATCTCCTCACACTGCTGGTGTGTTGAATTTTTTGACATAGGGTGCTGGCAGAATACGGGCCTCCCATAGCTGCTGCCAGGCCCCTAATCTGCTATGGGCCCCTATACCGCCTCCTCATGCTGCTGCCAGGTCCAGAGTCTCTCATGGGTCCCTGTACGGCCTCCCATTGCTGCTGTCTCCATCGCCACACTCTGCCATGTGCCACTTTCAGGTCTCCTCACACTGCTGGTGGTTTCCATTTTTGTCATAGGGTGCTGTATGGCCTCCCATTGCTGCTGCCTCCACCGCCACACTGTGGCTCCACACTCTGGTTTTGGCCCCGTGACTGCCCAAATGAGTGAAGTGTGCGGTGATTCTAAGATCGACGGCACTCATCTGCATGTCATTCTGACTGTCAGTATTATTTCTCTTCCCCAGCAGACTCCAAGGGCATTTAAATTAAAGGTACAGTGTTCTGCACTAATATAAAGTCTCTCTGAAGCCTAGAAACACCCTTTTATAAGTTAAATTCGCAGCGAATATATTCGACTCGAATCAAAATTTTTCCACGAATTCGCCGAATCAGTCGAATCAAATTTTTGAATACTTCGCTCATCTCTAGTTATCAACTTGGCCTGGTCTGAAGTTACTTGAGGACACACTTAAAGGGGTGCAGTGCATGTATGGCGTATCACAAAGAACAGGGCTTATTAGGGAGCATGACAAATTAGAGAAGATACATTAAGTCCCCTATGTGATGATTGTTTTTGTGACAGGTTCTCTTTAATGAGACATCCATGGTCTAAAACACCTTGGATGTCTCCCCTGTGCTCCACTGAATGTAATGCAATGCAGATCACATTGCAATACATCTATCCTGGCCAAACTGGCCAGGGAAACTGACAGGGGGACCTGAAAGTGTCGTTTTACATGTCGCTTCCGGGTCAGCAGCATAAAGGTGAGGAGAGCGGACGTGTGTTCACTTTGATCCCTTCCGTCTGCCTGGCGGCACCTGCTATGCCAATCTTGGGCCAGCAGATGAGGGGGGTCACGAATGTGTGCGATAAATGGAATACATTTTTGTAGTCTCCAATCTGATATGAGTAAGACATTAGTGCGGTCATAACAGACATCTCTTACACCTAACACCATCACAATCCTCTTCCACTCCTTGTACTACACCTGTCACACCTGAAACAGACTTACAGCTTTCTTTTTCATTACATTGAAATGATTGTTGAGTTTATTTTCTATTATAGGGAATGAAGTCTCCTTAGTATAAAAGAAGAGTTAGCTTAGAGTCCTATGGCCTATGGCAGTGATGGCGAACCTTTTTGAGCCCGAGTGCCCAAACTGCAACCCAAAACCAACTTATTTCTTTCAAAGTGCCAACACTGCAATGAAACCTGAATATCGAGCTTTTGGTTTAGAAAAAACAACTCGTACAGTAGTGCAAACTAATTAACAGTACAGGGATGACCAGAGACTGCGGACAGTACAGGGATGACCAGAGACTGCGGACACAGTACAGGGATGACCAGAGACTGCAGACACAGTACAGGGATGACCAGATACTGCGGACACAGTACAGGGATGACCAGAGACTGCGGACAGTACAGGGATGACCAGAGACTGCGGACACAGTACAGGGATGACCAGAGACTGCGGACAGTACAGGGATGACCAGAGACTGCGGACAGTACAGGAGATGACCAGAGACTGCGGAAAGCACAGGGATGACCAGAGACTGCGGACAGCACAGGGATGACCAGAGACTGCAGACAGTACAGGGATGACCAGAGACTGCAGACAGTACAGATGACTGCTGACCTTTGGGGAGGGAGGGGGAGCGGGTACCTGAATTTGACAGGTACCCGCTCTTACTTCCGCAGAGTTTTTTTTTTATCTTACCAGTTCCTTTATCCAGCCGCGCGCTGTCTTCCCGGCTTCTGTACTGTGGGCGCTCGTCGGACAGCCGGATGCCCAGTGCGCATGCGCGAGAAGCGCTGCGCTTTGTGATTGGTCCGGCGGCTTCTGGGATCTGTCATGTGTCCCAGGTTCCGGCTTACCATTCACAAAGAGCACTGCTTCTTGCGCATGCGCACTTGGGACCCGGCTGTCACACACACTACAGAAGCCGGGAAGACAGCGCGCCGCTGGATAGAGGAACAGGTAAGGTCCCACTGCAGAGCTGAGCGGCCGGCCCGGTATTCTGACAAGGCGGCGGTGGAAATACCGGACCGGCCGCTCTATATTCGCTCCATAAGACGCACTGACATTTTCCCCCCTTTTTTGGGGGAAAAAAAGTGCGTCTTATGGAGCGAAAAATACGGTATTCTCCTGGTGTGCCCACAGATAAGGCTCGGCGTGCCGGCTGTGGCACGCATGCCACGGGTTCGCCATCACTGGCCTATGGCATCCATAGTGGCCTATGGCATCCACAGTGTTTTAGAGCAGATTTAACATCATCAGTTATGTAACCCAGAGCAATGATTATAATAAGTTAGCAGTGCATGCCCACATTAATATTAGTAGAGATTACCTCAGATTTTTTATTTACTTACTAACTTTCATTTCATACATTTAAAGGTCATTGTTTTACAAATATATAATTTTTACTGAAACTATTTTTGTACAAGGAAGAGGAGATTGTTTTAAGGATTCACCCCAACCATAATCAAGGTATTGAGAACAAATATAGGATGAATCCTATTCATATTGCTTGAGTTGCCCATCTCCTCTCAGTGTAGTATAAAGGAAGAGATTGGTGAACCCTTGTGTATCTAACCCACCCTCACACAATTCAGAATCAATGTCAGACATAAAAATGTTTTCATTTCCAGGTCAAACTCATCTGATCAAGTAGCTTCACTGACCATGGCTATGAATAGAAAATATTTGGTCATTATCTTATCAGCATTGCTACCTCTAAAATTAAAAAAAAAAACTGTATTCTGCCAATATTCTGTGCATGGTAGCCAACCAACTTCTAACTTCAGCCTATTCAATTAAGCTTTGACAAAAAAAGAAAGGAAGCTGATTGGTTTCTATGCAGAGCTGCACCAGCTTTTGGCATTCTACAGTTTTAGTAAGTCAGCCCCAATATCTTTTTGCACATTGCATGTACAAAAACAGATGGATATTTTATTAGTACAGGGATGTGATGTGTCTGTTTACAGGTATAACCAAAGCTGGGGTTGTCCAAATCAAAGCCCAAGGCTGTCTGATGGCACATTTAAAGAAGTAGATAAACACCCTGCACAGGTTTTTCTGAATGTGAAAAATAAAAATAAACAAACGTAACCAGCGCTCCAGTCTTCATGCAACCAGGAAGATGCCAAAATGCCAAACGAAGAAGTGCAGCCCTTCTAAGATCGGGAAATCTGAGCACTAGTGAAAAAGAACAGACAAGCGCGCACTCTCAACGTACATTACCATGGTAAAACACGTGTTTATTGAATAAAAAGAGGATATGTACTCACAAACCAACGTGAATAAAAGCAGTGTATGTGGTCCACAAAGACAGTCACAAAACATCTGTGTCTAATAATGCGAATGAGCTGACGCTTTTCGGGAGCTGCACCCCCTTCCTCAGAGCTCTGAGGAAGGAGGTTCAGCTCCCGAAATGCGTCAGCTCATTCGCATTATTAGACACAGATGTTTTGTGACTGTCTTTGTGGACCACATACACTGCTTTTATTTACGTTGGTTTGTGAGTACATATCCTCTTTTTATTCAATAAACACGTGTTTTACCACGGTAATGCACGATGAGAGTGCGCCCTTGCAGGTTTTTCTGAATGCTAAAATTAAAGCAATAATAAACCTAAAAGAAAACATGTATTTTCTTGCAGCTTACCAATTCTTGGGCATGCAGGTGCATTTTCTTTCTTTAAGTTTATAACTCTGTTGTTTTTCAAAACACGCTCTCCAGCAGAATGTATTAGTTTACAAAGAAGAGACAAACCATTTTGCACTGATGATGGGTGATTAAAATGATCAGCTTTTATTTAATCATGTAAAGCTTTTATCCCAAGAGGAAAAAAATGTTTGCTGTAACTTCTCCAAGTTCATCTAGCGCTCAGGGCAGGGATGCAGAACTGCACCCCTCCCCCACTGTTAATGTGTGCCATAGCATGGGTTTATGGCCCCATTTCCAATCATTTCCCCCTTGCTTCTCTGTGCCAAGGGCAGCTGTCCCTCCTGCCCACCCCTTATCCCGGCGCTGCTCCTCTATCCTAAACTGAAAATGCTGCCATCTGCTGTACACAGTGGTGTATTTAGGTTTTGTGCTGCCCTAGGCAACACAAAAATCATCTGCCCCCATGGACACGGGCCAGCACAACCCCTCCTGTGGAGAGAACCTGACATTGACCAACAATACCCCTGCCCCCCACCACCCGGGAGACCCTTCCACTAAACCCCTCCCCCCACACCGGGGACAGAGAGAAAGACACTCATCTTCACAGCTCCAGACATCCCCGGGAACAAGAGTCAGGCTCTGCATACACCATCAAGCAGCCCGCAGCCTCTCTCGGATCCCACCTGGTTCTGGCACACGTGTCCCTTCTTCTGTGGGGGAGGTGCTGCCCCCCTAAAAAATGCTGCCCTAGGCAAATGCCTTGTTTGCCTTGTGATTAATACGCCCCTGACTGTACCTCCTGTACTCATTCATTCAGAGTGTTGTCGCAGTAATACAGGAGTTGTGTTAGTGGTTGGATCACCAGGTGAAAACAGAGGGGAAAAGCCAAAGAAAAGAAAACTGATGCAGCCACCACATCTAATGATTGGTGAGCTGCAATATTTTAGATTTTTAAGTTTAATACTGAGCTGGGTCAGGCTGTCAGAGCACAGAGTAATCATAATGACACATTTGAAGAAGTAGATAATCATCCTGTATTGGTTTTGCTGTATGCTAAAATGAAGTTTAAAATGCTGTGCAGATTTTTAAAAATGAAACCCTTATATATACTGACCACAAACTGCTCAGAGCTCCCAGAAGCAATCAGAACAGGGGTTAAACCAGAGCAGGAGGAGTGTCTCATTTTAGGCACTAGGACCTGGAAGCAGACACCCACACTGGTAGGAATCCCTTGGCTGGGAGCTCAGATAACAAAGGCAGATTGGAAATAGTCTTCATTCCGACAGCATCCTCAGCTTGTACCAGTGGCAGCACGGTGAGTAGCTGCTTTCCAGTAATGCATGTGTTTGCCTATTCATTCTGAATTCAGCGCTTGCCATACTACATAAAGGATAGTGTAGAGAATTATGTATAATGTTCTATATGTTTACTGAAACACTTTTCACGCACTAAAATACAGTCAGATTTCTTTTCTTTTAATCTGAGTATATTATATCTAGTAATAATTAATTATTTTAGTACTGATTGCATCTTTGTGCATGAACAGCCAATACGACTAGGCTGTAATGAATGGAATTTGAACCTTGTACTACAATTATTGGGATGAAGAATTTTCTTAGAGGAGTGGTCCAGGGGGGGATTGTCTGCTGTGTCACATAGGTGACAGACAGTAAGTCGATTGCTGTGCTGCTTATCTCATACTGAGCGGTTGTTACGGTAACAGAGGGCTTGGTGGATGCATGGAAATGAAATGGAAATCAGTACCTATATCTTGCATTTTTTGTCCTTTTAATTCATACATAACACTGCGTCGTATGCTGCCCACTGATACTTGATAAATCAGAAAATCAGAATGGCAATATATTTTCTGTTAAGTATAAAGCAATATGTAATGTAAAGTTATATATCAATATCAGGTAAATCGTTTAACTAAGATATAACAAGATAATGCGAATGGCTTAGGTAAGAAAAAAAACAAAGAAGTATGCTTAGGTAGGATATTAAAGAAGGAGAATTTGAATTGTGAGCAGGTAGCACATTTTTTTTCCTAGAAATTTGAATATGTTCAGACAATGAGCAGAGCATTACGTGAAGAGGTGTGCCTCCATTTCTTAATGCTGTTACATAGTATTGTAATAATACATCCCTTGGTGCAGTACAGCCAGAGGTGAAGAATTCTATGCTGATGCATATACATATAAAACATGCAGAATGTAGAGAAATGGGAGAGGCCAATTGTCAAGGAGTTAACACCTTCCTTCCAATTCCTATGTACAGTGTTGCAGCTGTGCCGTAGAATATATATTACCAGCTTTTCCTGTTCCACCCATTCTCTGCAGCATGATGTCTAGGATGGATAGTGATGATTTAGAGCAATGGAACAATACATAGGGCTGATTTAAAGCCATTCAATAAAAGGGTTCATTTTAAGGCACATATTTCCATCCTGACTAGCCAGTACCATTGTGTTAGACCCTCTGGCACAAATAAGTTATTTTTAAAAATTGGCTAGCTAATAACACAGACGGGTTTTTTTGGGTTCTGTGGGTGTGAGACTGAACATGTGGATGACGGTTGGCTTGTCTGCTGATCAATAATCCTTTGTTGCTTGCTGTCACGTACTGATTGCAAATT
Organism: Staurois parvus; assembly: GCF_062004578.1. NCBI lineage: Eukaryota > Metazoa > Chordata > Amphibia > Anura > Ranidae > Staurois > Staurois parvus. Next base: position 644,110 of record NW_028317998.1, read on the forward strand.
TTAGAGGTATACATTTTCAGGATGATTCTAGTTTACATAACAGCCATATAAGTGCACTCAGAATACATACATTTTTTTGAAAGATATTTACGTGTACAAATGCGTTTAGTTGCTTATATATTTGAACATACCATTTTAATGATGACATTTATCATTTTTAGGAGATAACATGGCTGGTTAGATTCAGATTTAAATTGGATTTCCCTGATCTGCTTATTTGAAAACTGGGAGGAGGGCCAGATACTTAAAAGTTTGTTCATACCCAACCATAGATAATAACAGCGTAAGTATAAGACCATGATGGACCAAGGTTTAATTACTTCCAAACTGTGGTCATCTAAGTTCAATTAGCTTTATGCCCTATTTATTTCTTAAACAAATTTACCTCCCCGCTTACAAAGTTTACTGTTACTTTAGGGTGATGGTATCACAACTTGTATGTATGCAGTGGCCAGTTTATTAGGTTCGCCTATCTAGGACATGTAGAGAAGTGCATATGGTCAACTACATTACTGAGGTACGTTGTAGCATTTAAATAATGATCAGCTGACATTGAGGGGTCAAATGAATCACTTTCATTGGTTAAACTAGATGGACCTATTGGTAGAGGTAGATGGATTTTATTAGTTGAACTACTTGACTCCATTGGTTGAACTATGGATGTCTGTCTTTTTTCAACCTGACTTATTATGCAATATGTGCTGATAAAACATTCCCCAAACCAGTATACTACCACCAGCTGCCTGAACTGCTCACACAAAACAGTAATGTATCCATGGCTACATGCAGTGTATACAATATTCTGATCTTACCATCTGCATGTTGCAGAAGGGATTGAGATTGACCAGACCAGGCAACAGTTTTCCAGTCTTCTAATACTTGGTTTTCTTGATCATGTGCCCACTGTTGCTTCAATTTCATCTTCTTAGTTAGCTAGGTATGGTCTTCTGCATTCATGGTTCAATGTGTTTTGTGTTTTTTTTGCTGCCTTCCAGTGGACCACTGTTGTACAGAGTGGTTATTTGAGTATCCGGGGGATTTCTATCAGCTTGGACAAGTATGGCTATTCTCCTCTGATCCCTCTTATTAAAATCGTTTTCACCCCAGAACCCACCACTTACTGCATGTTTCTTGTTTTTCTTTTACCATTTTCTGTAAGATCTAGGGACTGTAGTGTGTGGAAACCCCAAGTCAGCAGTTTCTGAGATACTACAGCCACCAGGTTTAGAATCAACAATTACTGAACAAAGTTTTTTGATCATGCATCTGATTCGTAATTTTCTGATTGGCTATTTTGTGTTAACATACAGGTTTACCTAATAAATTGGGTGAGAGTGATTTCTAAATGACAATTTACAAGACAGATTGCGCCACTTAGCAGTTAATGATTAGTCTGGAAAATGTGCCAAATGGCAACTATTTTTATTGACTTGTATGGGAAAATATTGGCAGATTATCTCATCCTAAAAAATAGGTCATATACAGTGGATGCTTTGTTTTATTATCGTCTCACATGGTGCACTGTGTCTTTTTTGTTCTTTGTTTCAGTATCTCCTCATCATCAAAGCTAATTATATTGTACATCAAAATTAATTTAGTAATTTATATAATTTTTTTGTCAATCAATTAGCTGGACTCATTTAATGTATGGTGGTATAGTTTAGAAGACATAGAGGAGGCACTTGAAAACTTTATATATCAACATGTTTTTATTTAAAAAGGAGTTATTTCCTCACATCTGTCACTGGGGTTCAAGCTTTCAGGCAGCTCTGATGCTTATTATTGGCCATGAAGAAGTATTCTTAATTGTTCATTAACACGTGTTGATACACAAGACCTTTTGTGATTATTTGCTATTTTATGTTTCAAAGTTCAGTGATTAGGTATGAATACCTAAACAAAAGCCACCCATGCATATCATACCCTAGTACTCGCACCATATGTCTAAGATCCATTGCTATAGAGATACAATAAAGCAGTTGTAAAGGCTGAGTTTTTTTCTAAAATAACAAACATGTTATACTTACCTGCTCTGTGCAGTGGTATTGCCCCAAAACTCCTCTTCTGTGGTCACCACTGGTGACCTAGGCTACTCCTCTTCTTCTTGTGCTACCATAGTAAGTTGCTTGCTATAAGGATGCACCTGTAGGCTTGGTCCTGAGCCAGGCTATATGCATCTATAGACACACACATCGTGTTTTGGCCCCACCCTCCAGTCCCTCTTCACAGGTTTGATTGACAACAGCAGGAGCCAATGGCTGAGTCCTCTGGGGGAAAGAGAAAGAGTCCAGTCCTGCTACAGGTGGGCACAGCACTGGACTGAGATAGGACTCAGGTATGTATAAAGGGAGTGAAAGGGAGATACTACAATGGGGGCATTTTTTACCTTAATGCAGGGAATGCTGTGAACCTCGGAGCTCCCTGCCAGCAATTTTTGGGTATTGACCCCAGGTCATTTGGCTGGTCTCCAATGACTTCACTCCTCGCATGCACGCATGCACATGTTAGCAACATTGTTGAAATTCTACACTTTGAAAGTGTGAGGCTCAGTGCACAGTGTGGAAAGGCAGATAAGGCAACTTTAATGCTGAAATGATCTCTTCTGCATTACTAATTCTACTTGTCCACAATTTTGTATTTTTCATTAAAGTTCCACTTCAAGGTAAAAAATGTCTTTCCTTTAGAACGTCTTTAAGGAAGAATGGGCCCCTTAGCAATGTAGCAACTTAGCCCCACATCCCTTTAAATGACATTGATAAGGATTGCAATAAGCACAGAGAAGATGTGCCATTTACATTGTCTGTACTGGCAAGGCCTGCTCCAACAGATACCAACTGCCTGCAAGTGAATCCTCTTTTTTTTTAAGAGACAAGCAAGTACATTGTTTTGATCACTTTTGTTATTGCCCTGGTTTACTTGAGTATGAAGGCTGTACACTGGGCCCCCTGAGCATTCACTGGGCCTACACCCCTGCTTAGGTTGACTTGTGGATGATCTGGCTCTGGTCATATAGTTTTGTGTGTATGAGCTTTATGTCAACTATGGTTTTGCTAGTCATAGCAATTCAAAGCTGTTTCAAGGCAACTGTTGCGTCACATCTCTCAGCAAGAATGCATATGAAATACCTGATTGGCCCATGGTCCCACCAGAAATCACAAACTTCTGGGTTTCAAGATGGTGGGGGAAGTGCAGAAATTCACACTTGGTGAAAAATTGGGATAAGCAAATTTTACACCAGGAGCAAACGTCTGACAGACTTTTTCAGCAGAATTTTAAAATAGGCTTTTTTATGTGTTAACATATTATGTATGTGAAAATATTTTTTCCATGGGTGATTTTAAATATCCATATTAGGATTGGTATGAGGCAAGGATCAGTATTTTTCTCCTCTGAAATTAGCCATGTAGTTACATAATTTACATTTTTACATTGTCATGTTAAGATTAGACTGGTCCCTTAATCCTCTTTGAACATCCTCCCTCACACGACGTCTGGGTTGCCAGCTTTGCCTTCGGTCATACTACTGGCAGAGTCTGCCATGTGATAATTGCCTTTCTTGTTGCATCCCTCAACCATGGCAACTGATTCTTTTGTGTGGGCTCAGGCTGCGGCAGAATCAAATAGATGACATCATGCCACATGTACGAGGAGTGTCTTTTATATTTAGGAAATGTGGCGGCTCGAGTAAGAATAAAACTGCTTCATGGAGATGAGTCATGGGAAATGCTGAAAAATACTTTAGCTGAAAGCATATTTATAGACAGATTTGGAAATAAAGGGACGGCTTCAGAAAAATGAAAGGGAAATGAGTTGTAAGGCCTGAAGTTATACCTCCGTTAAAACTAACAAGACTGACATAACATGACAGGGTGTTCACTTCAGCTGTGCCCTTTCTTCGGGGTCTCTATAAGTTAGCAGCACCTGATCTTTTTCTATATTATTGACAGATACTGCCCATACATGCAACAGTTACATTTTGTGTAACAGTACCCTAGTGCTATTACAGAACATGATTTTTTTTTCTCTTCACATACATTATAACATTTTCATTATTTCTCTATTTGTTTAACCTGATGACACAGACATTTGGCATGCACAATACATTCCCAGCAGTTAACACATGCTGTCAGCTGTCAGTGAAATGATAAAGAAGTGGGTGTGCCATCCTCAAATCTATCACGTGTTGTCTAGTCTAAAGGCCTGTCCATGACATAGATGCCACCTGTTCCCAATTTCCAGGCACATTCCCAGATTTTAATTATGGATATATTACAGATCTGATCATTAATCAAACTTGCAGCAATTCCCTTTTAAATCTATTCATATTATGCTTGTATTTATAGAGTAGAAATGATTAACAAAGGAACATTTAAAACTAAAAAATTGTCCAAAGCATTTTAAGAACATAGATTAGGCAGCTATTCTGCATATTGCTGAAATATACTGTATCTTAAATGCTGATACACTTGATCACTAGATATTGCCCCCTTGCTTGCCTCCACATTTTTTGGCAATCCTATAACATTTTGTTGTAAACCCTTACATATAGTGAAGTGACTAGCCTCAGGTGATGGAAAGAGATTAAACAAATCATTCTTCATAAGTTGTACCCATTTATCTTCAGCAATCTGTTCTTTACAGCTTTATAAAGCACACAGATAAAAGGATCTTTCTCACCAGTAGAAAGCAGGGCCCGGGGATCTGCCCTCACACACTGCAGAGCTAGAGCACAGAGCTCCACTGAAACCTGAAACCTAAGTGAGGGAAGGGACATATCCCCTGCTACACACTGACTGGGCAAATATACAGAGCTTAGGCTGTCAGTCATCTCCTGTGTGTGCTGAAAGGGGGGGGGGGGGCATCTCCTTGGAGACTGTTGTGTCAACTTAGGGTCTTGTCAGTGGCTCATGCATATAGCAAAGACAGGAGAGATCAGAGAGGGACCACACTTGGTGCTTTGGATTGAGGTAAGTACACACTATGGAAGGATGTGCTTTGTTCATTTTTCATATCTGAGGTTTACAACCACTTTAAGGTTAGCCCTTTATTAATTTCAATCAAAAACAGACCTGAAATCACCACAGTTGTGGTGAACCTGATGCAACCTTGTATCCCACCTTTTATGATGAAAAGATTTGTTCATTTTCATAGCAGAAAAGAAAGTGATTATTAAAAGCTGTCAGACATATTTCAGCATGGTGTAAAATCTCAGGAGATTTGATATTACTCATACATATGCTTGCTTTTTAAAAGAACACCTGTGTTAAGAGAAGATGTCTGTAATTTATTACCGTTTTCTGCTGATTTGTTTTCTCGGGTTTTAGTACACCGTGTAGCAAGTAAAGTTAGAACTTCTAATCTGCATACTAATTTCAGGTCACTAACTCAGATAAGTATTGGAACCAATACATCAGCATAACAGCCAGGCAGCAAAATCCACAATAAGTCGCCATGGGGGGAGATTTACTAAAACTGGCGCACACAGAATCTGGTGCAGCCGTGCATGGTAACCAATCAGCTTCTAGGTTTTATTGTCAAAGCTCAATTGAACAAGCTCAAATTAGAAGCTGATTGGTTACTCTGCACAGCTGCATCAGATTCTGTGCGCATACGTTTTAGTAAATCCCCCCATTGTGTAGCCAGGATATCTGGGAGAGCCAGCGATTCAAACCTTCTATTTAAGTAGACTAAACTAGACAAAGTCACCTTTGCTTCAATAAACTAAGCGCATTCATCTTCAAGGTTCATATACCCTCATGACTTGGTATGGGCTCAGGTGTTAGGCTGCTGTTTGCCTCAATTAGCAATCTCAGCATTTAGGCATGCCTCAATTCAGTCACTTTTCAATATCAATTATTTACCATCTCCGAGCAACATGAGAATGTGCTGGTAACAAGTGAAAGGAATTATTAATGTTACAAGGGGATTGCCCTGTTTGTTAGTTTCTCAAGATGAGACATGGAAGTAACATTGTCATCTCTGCATGATTGCCTTTTCTAGGTCTCAAGAGGAACTAAGACATGGAGCTTGAATTTGGACACTTTGACGAGCGGGATAAGACTTCGAGGAATGCAAAAACATCTCGGATGAATGGATTGCCCAGTCCTACACACAGTGCTCACTGCAGTTTTTACAGAACCCGTACCTTGCAGGCCCTCACTAATGAAAAGAAAGCCAAAAAAGTACGGTTCTACCGTAATGGCGATCGATACTTCAAGGGGATAGTATATGCCGTCTCTCCTGACCGCTTTAGAAGTTTTGACGCTTTGTTGGCTGACTTGACGAGGTCTCTCTCTGATAACATTAACTTGCCCCAAGGTGTTCGCTACATCTACACCATTGATGGAACAATCAAGATTACCAGCATGGATGAACTAGAGGAAGGTAGATTAATATCTTTTAGCCTACATTTTCTTGTTTAAATATATAACTATTTTTGTAGCAGTTGGATTTACAAATGTTCGGTTACTTATAAAATTATGAGGTCACTTTAATTTCTTGGCAGTTTTTATAGCTGGCACTTATCAGAAGCTTGTTACGTGGATTGGTTCCCCTAGCACTAATCAGAGCAAAAATGATGGGTATGAATTAAACTCAGCATGTGGGGATTTTATTTCACACAAGTAAAGAATTACGTTTCATCATTCAAAACCAAGTTCTTAATTTGCATTATTTTTTTTTACAAACTGTACCTCTCTGGAGACTTGCAGTATACTACCCTTTGATGCGCACTGATACATTTTGCTGAGCATGACATCTTCTCAGACACAATAAATAGTCCCAGTGGTAGATCTGTTATTTCTGTTACATCTTTCACAACATTATTTTAGTCTCGCAATCTTCAGACGTCAAATAAAATAATGTGGTCCCATGGTAAGGACTTCTTCATCTCTAGAGAATTTGTTGCTACAATCTTTATTATAACACCCAGCAATTTACTGTGTAATCACAACATGCTGGAACCTTCTCTTTTTTTTGGATGAAATTAGGACTTTCATATAAAAAATAGGTAGGTAGGTAAAATAAATAGGAAAAATAGGTAAATACTAAAAATGGTTTGTAAGGGCAACATCTTTTCATGTAGTGTATTCTCAAGCCTACTTAAACCCAAGAACAAAAGTTTAAAATATAGCAATTTACCAGTCCTTAGATGTGGCAGCTACATTAATTTACTTTTCTTCAGCCTATAAACATATCCTGCAAGTAAAGAAAAATATGGATGTCTTCATAAATTCCTGTGCATCAAACTAAAATCTCAAGCAATGTTGTCAGTTCTCCCAATGATCTTTTGTGAACTACAAAACCATTGCTGCCTACGTAATATATTTAAGGAGTAGGACAGGAATTTGTGGTCCAAATACAGTACAGTTAGTGAGTGTTGTCATTCCAGGACAGGAAGTGTTTTAATATCAGGATCATCAGATAAAAAAATCCCGAAAAAAGAAAACTAAAGCAGCCACCACATCAAAAGACTGGTAAACTACAATATATTACATTTTGTTTTGGGGTTTAGGTGTGTTCTAAGAGTGATGCAACATTTTTATTTTTTTAGATCATTTTGTTACATTAGTAAGAGTTCTGACAGGGTGCTGTTAATAGGAATAGTATAATAGAACAGTGTTTGTACATGGAAATCCCCAAGGTCCTGACAAATTGAATGTCTAACTAACTGCGACACTGCGAGTATCCAAGTAAAGTGGCTTTCCAGGCTAAACTCTAACTAATTTAAAAAATGCTTCCTCGTAACACTTATGCTGATTAAGCTGTGTATCAAAGATGTATATACTTACATATTCTCAGGCTTCCCTGAAGAGATGAATTTTCAGTGATTGAGATAGACAGATTGAGGTAGAGAGTTCTGGAGGATGGGAGAGGCTCTGGAGAAGTCCTGGAGGCAAGCATGGGAAGAGAAGACAAGGGAGTTAGAGAGCAAGAGGTCTTGGGTGGAGTGGAGAGCACGGTTTGGATGATATTTGGAGATTGGAGATGTAGCTAGGGGCAGATTTGAAATGGCTTTGTATGTTCTTATTGGTATTTTGAATTTAATTTGTTGGGCAATTGGAAGTCAGTGGAGGGATTGGCAGAGAGAGCTGGTGGACACTCAGCGGTTGGTAAGGTAGACGAGTCTGGCAGTGGCTTTCATGATAGAGTGAAGGGGAGATAGTCTAGGTCATTGGTCTCTAAACTTCCCAATGCGGACCTTTGCTTGCCTCTATCTGGCCCTCGGGGTACTATTAATCTGACTGACAGCAACAAGGAGGCACCATTTCTTCCCCTGACACCAACTATGTGGAATTTTTTCTTCCATTGACACCAATAATGGGGCACAATTCCTCCCACTGATATAAACAATTTGGTACTATTCCTCCAACTATTACCAAGGATGGGGTAGTATTCCTTCCCCTGATACCAATGATGGGGCACTATTCATCCTTCTGACACCAATGATGGGGCACTATTATTCCCCCTGACACCAATGATGGGGCACAATTCTTTCCACTGACACCAATGATAGGGCACTATACCTCCTAGTAATACCAATGATGGGGCACTATTCCTCCTAGTAATACCAATGATGGGGCACTATTCCTCCTAGTAATACCAATGATGGGACACTATTTTTCCCACTGATATCAATGATGGGGCACTATTCATCCCACTGACACTATTGATGGGGCACTATTCCTCCCACTAATACCAATGATGGGGCACTGCTTCTCCAACTAATACCAATCACTGGACAAGATTCCTCCTTCCACTGTCTACAAGCACTATTTCATTTTTTTTTTTACTCCTACTGACGCTGGGACATTTTCTACTCCCACTGGGCACTCCGGCCCCTCTAAAGTCTAAAGGACAGTAAACCGGCCCTTTGTTTAGAATGTTTGGAGACCCCTGGTCTAGGTACAGGTAGGCCTATGATAGGGGAGTTGCAATCGAATCAAGAGATAACAAGGAAGTGAATGAGTAGCTTGGTGGTTTCAGAAAAGTAGGTTAAAAAGAGTTGTGTGGTAGAAAAGTCACAGAGGTGAACTTTATAAGTTTTGACAGTTTTTGGATTTGGGGCTGAAATGACAGGTCAGAGTCTAGGATTACACCTAGTACACTGGCATGAGGGGACGGACTGATAGTTGTATTATTGATCTCGATAGAGCAGGGCAGGGAGGAGGGCATTAGCAGGGTGGAATAATATGATGTCGGTTTTAGAAAGATTTTGTTTGAGGAAATGGTGACATCCACGTTGATATGTCAGTTAGTAAGCTAGTAAAGTGAGAGGAGACTGAGTAACACACTGGGGTGACGACCATTTATCATGCTGTATTTTTGAAGAAACAGCATGGTTACCAAAAGGCAAAAAAATGTAGAACGACAGAACAACTTACCCTCTGCTGCACTCCATAACATATACAGTTGCAAGAAAAAGTATGTGAACCCCTTGGGATTACGTGGAGTTTTGCATGAATTGGGCATAAAATGTGCTCTGAACGTCATCTAAGTCACAACAATAGAATAACACAGTCTGCTGAACATAATACTACACAAACATTAGATGTTGCCATGGTTTAATTGCACATAACATGTAAACATTCACAGTGCAGGTAGGAAAAAGTATGTGAGGCCCTAGCTTAATGACGTCTCCCAGAGCTAATTGGAGCCAGGAGTGAGCCAACCTTGACTCCAATCAGTGTGATGATATTGGATGTGTTGCTGACAGCTGTCCTGCCCTTAGAAAAACCACACACCTGTTTTGGGTTTACTGGTTTCAAGAAGCACTGTCTGATGTGAACCATGCCTCGCAGAAAAGAGCTCTCAGAAGACCTACGGTCAAGAATTGTTGACTTGCATGAAGCTGGAAAGGGTTATAAAAGTCTCTCCAAAAGCCTTGATGTTCATGTGTCCACGGTAAGACAGACTGTCTACAAATGGAGAAAGTTTAGCACTGTTGCTACTCTCCCTAGGCTTGGTCGTCCTGTAAAAATGACTGCAAGAGCACAGCGCAGAATGCTGCATGAGATAAAGAAGAATCCCAGAGTGTCAGCTAAAGACCTACAGAAATCTCTGGCACATGCTAACATTTTTGTTGACACATCTACAATAAGGAAAACATTAAACAAGAATGGAGTACATGGGAGGACACCACGGAGGAAGCCATTGCTGTCCAAAAAGAATATTGCAGCACGTTTTGAAGTTTGCAAAAGAGCACCTGGATGTTCCACAGCACTACTGGCAAAATATACTGTGGACAGATGAAACCAAGATTGAGTTGTTTGGGAAGAACACACAACACTATGTGTGGAGAAAAAAAGGCACAGCACACCAACATCAAAGCCTCATCCCCACTGTAAAACATGGCGGAGGGAGCATCATGGTTTGTGGCTGCTTTGCTGCCTCAGGGCCTGGACGGATTGTTGTCATTGATGGGAAAATGAATTCCAGAGTTTATCAAGACATTTTGCAGGAAAACGTGCGACCATCTGTCCGCCAACTGATGCTCCGCAGAGGATGGGTGATGCAACAGGACAATGACCCAAAGCATACAAGTAATTCAACAAAACAATGGCTGCAACAGCACAGAATACGCCTTCTGGAGTCCTGACCTCAACCCGATTAAAATGCTGTGGCACGACCTTAAGAGAGCGATTCACACCAGACATCCCAAGAATATTGCTACACTGAAACAGTTTTGCGAAGAGGAGTGGTCCAAAATTACTCCAGATCGTTGTGCAGGTCTGATCTGCAACTACAGGAATCGTTTGGTTGAGGTTATTGCTGCCAAAGGAGGGTCAACCAGTTATTATGTCCAAAGGTTCACATAGTTTTTCCTCCCTGCACTGTGAATTTTTACATGTTATATGCAATTAAACCATGGCAACATCTAATGTTTGTGTAGTATTATGTTCAGCAGACTGTGTTCTTCTAATGTTGTGACTTAGATGACGTTCAGAGCACATTTTATGCCCAATTCATGCAAAACTCCACGTAATCCCAAGGGGTTCACATACTTTTTCTTGCAACTGTAAGGAGGGTGCTTTGTTGTTCATTTATTGTTAGGACAGTACTGCAGAATGCACAGGACATGGGGCAGCACTGGATTTGTTACAGAATCAACAGTTTTGTTCTAACACTTATTGAAAATAACAAAATGCTTTCCACTGTATATTTTAAAGACCAAAATAGAACAAGTAAGAGATGTTTATCTTTTGAGTTTACATACACGCAAACTATGCAAGTTTATCGCTCTATAAATTAAACTTTTCCTCAGATTTATCCTTATGTGTGTGACCCCGTTGGATTTTTCCTCACTTCCTGTCAGAATTTCCATTCGATTTTTCCTCAGTTCCTTGTCAGAATTGCCTTGAGCTCGACAAAACATCAGCCTTATGTAGGTAATAACTAAAACAGAAAAAAATACAATACTATGGGCTCATTAATGCTGGCCAAACACAGTGATTGTCAGGCAATTTCAACCACTTTCATCCTGCTTTTGATTACTAAAACAATCAAGAGGAGAAGTTGAACTTATCCCCAATAGTTCTGACAACTCTGTGAAAGGATCTGTAGTATTGGTTAATGCAGGAATAAACTCTGTGGAGGCTCCTAGGCAGTCAAATCCTTCAGCCAACCTTCACAGGATTTTGGAGTTTTCTTATGCGTACACTCTAGCAGTATAACATTAAATAAATAGTGTGCACGTTGGTCGCTAGATGGAGATGAGCATCACTATTATACATTACACGTAGGTTGCACCAAAATGTTTGACAAACTGACAGCTGAAAGATGAGCTTTTAAGAGACGAACTGTAATGTGAACTTGATGTCTATGGTTTATGTACTTTACACTGTTATTGGGTACATGATATCAATACAGTACCTTTTGCTATACAGTCTGCAGATATAACTGAAATGTTGTAAACATTGCTTCAGTCTGCTAAACCATTTCATTATTCTTCAAACTATCTAATGGTCCTCAGCTCTGAACTATTGGACTGTTTCAGTCTGCTAAACTGCCTCATGGTCCCCAGCTGTGAGAGATAGACTGTGCTACTTTGTGGCTACTAAGAGAAGAGTGTCTTCGGATCATTGTACTTTCATGATTTTGAGCATCCCATACCCCATGGTCCCTCTGCTGTTAAAGCTTTACAAGCAACAGATCTTTAAAAGACAACCCCTAAACTGTTATTAAGCTGGACTGAAAGGACTGTTGTATATGTAACTGGCACTGTACTACAAGAACGTCCAATACTCAGTGTCTCCTTCTGGGGTAGCCCTACAGACCGTACCAGGACAAGCTCCTATGACACTAATTGTACAAAGATTACTACACTAGTCCAGTTAGATGGAAGCCAATCTCAAGAGAGTCTGATAAAATGTTTGAAGTCATATAATTGGATTTCTACAATAATGATATTTGCTCTGTCTCACCACATGCACGCATGTGAGTTTGTACAAGTGCTATATGGATCGAAAGGCATATACATGTCCATCAAAACTGTATATACAGTAGAAGTTGACAGGTGAAATTCATGTTTGTTAAGTGATAACATTGTAATAACTTACTGAAACCAACTGAAACATAAACCATTAGCTGTGCATGTAATTATTATTCAATGATATACTGTATATGCCATTTAAACTATAATGTAAAGTTTCAGTTTCTTTAAATTGATTCTTTTTTTCTATTTATTGTAAACAATTTCAAGTGGTTCTTCAGTCAGATGTGTGAAAAAGTCAGCAGCAAAAACTGCAGAGGCTGACTTTTAATAAACAGACACTCACCTGCCCAGGAATCCAGTACAGTACTTTGCACCAGCATGTTAACTGTAGGCAGCCAGCTCCTTGCAGTTCATAGCTGGCTGCCCACTGCGCATGTGCTTGCTGTGCTGCGCTTTACGAATGGTCCCACAGCCTTCTGGGACCTGTGACGTCCCAGAAGGTTGCAGGCAGGGAGGAGGTGGAGAACTTCCACTTAGGTGATCGCATAGGTGATCTTAGCATAAGTATGAGTGTGTACCTATCAAAAATAGGTACCCGACCCCCCCAAAACATACAATCCAAATGTGGCAGAGGAGGGGGAGCAGGAGAAAGAGTGGACATTCCCCTTTTAAGTGAAGTTCCGCTTTAAGAAAGTTTCATTGTCATTTTATTTCAAGATCAAATCATTACTATTTAGATCTGTTGTCACATGGCCCTCAAACAGCAAGGGACCCATAGGACAGGGCCTGCTTTGCCAGTTTGGTAATCTGGCACTGGTGGTTGTGGATGATGGCCATTCTGCTGTCTTTGAAATTAAAAAAGGGTTAAAAGTGGTTCAAAAATGACCTCAAATAGCATGTCTGGCCATCTGGCCATCATTAGATCTCAGGTGCAATGGTCAGTAGGTAGGATATTGGGATGGTCAGTAGGCTTTTTGTGTTTTTTGAGGTCTAATGGCTTATTCCAATCTGACCTGCTGATTGAGATGGAATGGATAACATTCATGTTATCTCTATTGGCAATTTATTACTGAATTAGTAGTTTTTTAGTTTAAATTCTTAGAAAATGCCAAAAACCTGAAATACATTTATGTCTCCTATTTTGTGTAATGAATGTGTCTTGCACAAATGGCTCTTTGCTCACAAACACTAATGTAAATTCATATGGGAAAGAAATTCCCTGAGCCTTAATCTATCACTGGCTAGAGGGCCCAGGTGCCTCTCTGCCCATTAATTTGTATACTGGTGACACAGCAGCTGACTTCCAAGTTCCCTAGGGTGACATATCAGATGTTTAAATAGAGTTTATTTGAAGCAAATGAAGTTACATCATATATTTTACCAGATTTTTTATACAAGTATAAATTCCTTTACCAGTATAATCAGTTTGATGGGCCTTATGAAGCATAAAAAAAACTATAGGCGCCTGTGTTGCCCTATTACAACCAAAAATACTGTGCATTTTCTGCTATTAATTACACTAGAAAAACTTCAATTAGAAATTTGTCTACAGCTGAAAAAGACAAAGATGACAAGGTGAAAAATAGACAAGTCTGTCAAGTTTGTCATTTTAAGGCCTGCATCAATGCTGGTCCAGGAAGGCGAAACATACAGGAGTATGAATATAGGACTCCTCAGACTTATCTGGATCGATGTTTTGTTATCTTTTGTTCTCCTTTAATTATTATAATACTAGTAATAATTGTGAGAAAAGCATTTTTAAAGTGATATTAAAGGTAGAATTAAACAAAAAAAAAACATGTTATACTTACCTGCTCTGTGCAGTGATTTTGCACAGAGCAACGCCGATCCACTTCTTCTCAGGTTCCCCCCTGGTGCTCCTGGCTCCTCCCTCCTGCCGAGTGCCCCCAGAGCAAGCAGCTTGCTATGGGGGGCACCCAAGCAGGCTCACTCCTGGGCTGCTGCTCTGCGTGTCCATTCACACACAGAGGGGGCTCGACCCTGCGCCCTCTCTTTCCTCATTGACTCACTGACTGTGATTGACAGCAGCGGGAGCCAATTGCTCCCACTGCTGTCTAAGCCAATGAGAAGGGAGAGAATGTATGAAGGTAAAAAGCCTTGAGACTTTTCAACCACTTTGAATCTATCAATTTTGCAACCACTACCTTGTATAGTGAGACAATCAAAAGCTTAACCTCTTTCCCACCGCCCTATAGTAGAACTACTGCTACAGGGCGGCAGAGCTGTACAAAATCATATATATATATATATATATATAAATATAGTGAAGGAAATAAGTATTTGATCCCCTGCTGATTTTGAATGTTTGCCCACTCACAAAGAAATTATCTGTCTAAAAATCGAATGGTAGGTGTATTGTAACACTGAGAGACAGAATAGCAACAAAAAATTCAAAAGAAATGCAGGTCTAACAAATTATGCACTGATCTGCATGTTCATGAGGGAAATAAGTATTTGATCCCCTTCACAAAACATGACTTAGTATTTGGTGGCAAATCCCTTGTTGGCAATCACAGAGGTCACGCGTTTCCTGTAGTTGGCCACCAGGTTTGCACACCTCTCAGGAGGGATTTTGGCCAACTCCTCTTGGCAGATCCTCTCCAAGTCTTATAATGGAGAGCGAATATCACAAGCCGTAGTCTGCTACACACCACTATGCCACACACACCATGACTGGGTCTTAGCATTCATTCATAAAATGCAGTTTGGGGTGTGTAGTCAGTAGAGCCCCAGAGAGTCATCTCTGCTTAATGCAGCAGAGAAAGTAACATGGTCATGTATCTTTGACAGGTGAGCTCTGCTCCCAGCTTTTTCTTTTTTCTACAAACTCCCTCTTATGTAATAGTGCTACAACAACTTCAGATTATCGAAGCTGGTAGCTGCACACTGTGCATTATGC
Source organism: Staurois parvus (assembly GCF_062004578.1). Taxonomy (NCBI): domain Eukaryota; kingdom Metazoa; phylum Chordata; class Amphibia; order Anura; family Ranidae; genus Staurois; species Staurois parvus. Next base: position 659,463 of record NW_028317998.1, read on the forward strand.
AATATCTGTTTTCTTTTTTTTAGCCACTTAGTTGATAAAACATTGAATTTACTCCAAACCTTCCATATTACTTGCACAGTACAGTTCCCCCAACTGTGCCCTTTTGCCTAGTACAGGTTTACCTTCTATATTTTGTGTAAACATATTTTGCACTTTAGACATTTTATAAAATAATACCTAATATTTTGTCTAGGAAAATAAAAATGATCAATGAACAGCTAAAGACCAAGGTCAGGACTATCACTAAAATACAAATGTGCTTTATCACATATGGCAAAGTTATTAGGCGTGGGAGAAGAATACGTTTCCTAATTTATTGGTTTCAAATAAAATGACCTTGCATAGGGTTCAGATTTGCCAATTATAGTATTATATTTGTTTCTGCTTTTGTGAAAAAAGTAGGGCTGATGTGTAAAAGCTAAAACAATGGAGGTATTTTCCATAGGTCAGTTGCTCCAGACAAAAACTCCACCTTTTCTTTTTTACTTCTATACTTCAGGCTCATTATATTTTAAGTGTCTGAATGAAAAATATAAATCTTTTCTGACTTTGTCAACACAGCAAGTCCATGCGACTTAAATGTTTCCAAACCACTTAGGGGCTTTTGGGCTCTCCAGGAGGTTATACTCTACTGGGACTAATGAAGTGTGCATGTCACTTATAATATGTGTACTGCATTTATGACTCCTTTTAGACATTCACAGTTGACAAAACTGTAAGAATAAACAGCACAGTTTATCATTGACAGCTCAATACCTAACTCAGGGCTCGATTAGGGGCAACTGATGTCCTAAACATGACAAAATAATGGCTCCTACCTTGGCCCCTCCATTGCTTAAATTGACGAGACATTAAGACTCATTAAGAGCTAGTTCATACTAGGAATTGCACAGGAACACACTGCACATTCCTGTGCGATTCATAGTTTAGTGGGATGCAATCTGAGCCCATTCATTTGAAAACACATTGCAGCTAGATTGCATGGTACTTCTGTACCATGCGATCTGATGCAGAAAAATGCATTGCGTTTGCAACATGTGTTTGAGGTGTCATTAATTTAACAATGACCCCCACTTGGAACGCAGTGCAGGAAACGCATACGGAACTCGGGTTTCCCCCACTGTGTTCTGATGTGAAGGGGCTTAAGTGCTGAAGTAAAATAAAAGTTTCAAAAATGTATAAACCTTCTGTCACGTACCTGATTGGAGACTGAAATGACAAGGTTGGCCTCACTTGTGTCACTAGCCCTGACCCCACTGGAAGTGGAACAGAAGGTGTCTAGGGACCAGGGGGACAAGAACGCCAGCAGATATTGTTTGCAGCTCTTGCAGTTGGAGACTTTGGAAGACTGATGAACCTCCGATTCAGGCACAGTAGTAATATGCAGAGCTGGTATGGTAGATCGCCAGGTGTGCACCAGAGCAAGGCAGGTAGCAGGGAGGGGAGACAGGAGCAATGTCATAGGAATAGCTAGGGTCATCAACGGGTGGACAGCGAGGTACCAAATCATAAGCAAGTCAAAGTCAGGAGCAGAGCCGAAGTCAGGAACAAGTATCAAGCAGGAGAGTAATCAGAGTCAGGTCAGGAACAAGCCGAGTCAGCAACAAGGAAATCACACAGGAACGAGCAAGAAATGGGGAACAGCTGAAGACCAGTCAGCACTCAGCACAGGCAGAGGCACCTTTTAAATAGTCCGTCAGGTGCCAATCTTCACCGTGCGTGTGCGCTTGCGTGTGCGTGATCGTGCATTTCTGTGCACATGTGCACGTCTATTCACCAGCCATCTCACAGGAATTCCCTTACATTGCCCCCCCCTTAGGGGCAGCCTCCGGATGCCTACTAAAGCTTGTTTTTCGGGATGAAGATGAAGGTAAGCCTGCACTAACCGTGGAGCATGGACATTAGCGGATGGTTCCCAGGAATTATCCTCTGGACCGCAGACTTTCCATTTGATGAGGAACTGGGTCTGACCACCCCTCTTTCTACAGTCCAGGATGGCTTCTACTTCATATTTCTCATTACCTTCGACAAGCAGTGGAGCAGGAGATTCTGGACCTCGATCCAGAAATAGACTTGGAACTGTTGGTTTTAATAAAGAGACATGGAATACCGGATGGATCTTCATATTCTTTGGTAACACTATTTCAAAAGCTACAGGATTAATCTTTCTTTTGATTGTAAATGGTCCCAGGTACTTCGGACCAAGCTTCTTTGAAGGACAGCTCAATTTCAAGTTTGTTGTAGATAGCCAGACCTTATCTCCTGGTTTCATATTCAAATTCCCCCTTCTTTTTCTGTCAAAAAATCTCTTGTTATTTGCCTGAGCCTCCAAAATAGTTTCTCGTAATATTTGACCATTCCTATTGAGGAAATACAGCCTTTCTTGTACCGCCGGGACAGCGGGTTCACCTGCATTTCAGGGAGGAAGGAAGGATGGTATCCATAGTTGGCATAAAAAGGGGACTGTTTGGTAGCAGAGCAGATGGAATTGTTATATGCAAATTCTGCCAATGGAAGGAGAGACACCCAGTCATCCTGTGAGTAAGAAGAGAAACATCGTAGATACTGTTCAAGGGTCTGGTTTGTACTCTCAGTTTGCCCATTTGTTTGTGGATGATACGCAGAAGAAAAGCAAAGTTCGATCTCTAGTGCCTCACACAGAGCTTTCCAGAACTTAGAGGTGAACTGCACTCCCCGATCGGATACGATATTGCTGGGAATACCATGTAACCTCTTAATCTCTTTAATGAAAGCAGAAGCAGTCTCAGCAGCAGAAGGAGTCCCTCTCAGGGGTATGAAATGGGCCATCTTTGACAGATGATCAACCACAACAAAGATGGTGGTGAACCCTTCAGATGGGGGAAGCTCTACAATAAAGTCCAGAGAAATCATACTTCATGGTTTTTTAGGTACTGGAAGGGATTCCAATAGGCCCCAGGTCTTGGCTCTATCATACTTGTTTCGGAGGCATACCGAGCAAGATCTAACGTAATTTTTACAATCTTTCAGTAAGTTTGGCCACCAGAAGGAACGGGAGACCAAATTTGAGGTCTTGTGGATCCCGAAGTGACCTGCTAAGGGATGGTCATGGCATGAGAGTCCTGAGTTGTTCCAATATATAAATCTGTTCTTTATGCAGATACAGGCCGTCCCTTAGCTGAAGATGCATTTTCAAGGGGGGTGGGTGCTCATCAACCACTTCCTTTATTTGTGATACAAGGTCTGCTTGCAGGAGTAAAACGTTTTTAGCTGGCAGGATCATGTCAGGCTCAGATGATACTATTGGGTCATGATACATGCGAGACAGAGCATCGGGTTTGCCGTTCTTTGATCCTGGACGGTATGTCAAGTGAAACACAAAGCGGGAGAAGAAAAGTGCCCATCTTGCCTGCCGTGGCCTTAGGCATTTTGCAGTTCTCAAGTATTTCAGATTTTTGTGATCCATAAAAATGAGAATAGGGTGTGAAGCTCCCTCCAGCAAGTAGCGCCATTCCTCGAGGGCCGCCTTTAATGGCTAACAGCTCCCTGTCTCCTACGTCATAGTTCCTTTCAGGGGAGCTTAACTTTCTACAATAGAGAAGAAGGCAACAAGGTGAAGAAGGGACTTGGGTCCTTGTCATTGAGACAATATAGCTCCAACAGCATTTTCAGAAGCATCTACTTTGAGAACATAAGCTAAAGCAAGATCTGGGTGCTTCAGGATAGGAGCAGAGGTGAATAAGGTCTTTAGTTGTTCAAAAGCTGATTGAGCCTCAGGAGTCCATTTGAAAGCAACATGGTGCCTGGTTAACTGCGTGACTGGTGCAATGATACCGGAAAAGTTCTTAATGAATTTCCTATAGAAATTAGCAAATCCCACAAAGCGTTGTAGCGCTTTCCTGTCTCCTGGAACGGGCCACTGTAATACAGAGGTCACTTTTTGAGGATCCATAGCAATGCCATCGGGAGTAATCACAAGTCCGAGGAACTGAATGGTCTGTTTCTCAAATTCGCACTTTTCAGCTTTGGCATAGAGATGATGTTGGCGTAACCTACCCAGTATCTTCTTCACATGGTCCCGGTGTTGAGCTTGAGAAGACTAGGATGTCATCCAAATAAACAATGATAAATAAATCAAGATAGTGCTGGAATATATCATTAATGAAATGTTGGAATGTTGCTGGTGCATTACAAAGGCCAAATGGCATCACCAGGTATTCAAAGTGCCCAAAGCGTATTCGAAAGGCCATCATCCATTCATCCCCTTCATGAATTATGACTAAATTGTATACACCTCTCAGATCTAGTTTTGAAAAGACACATGCCCCGCGTAGCCTTTGGAACAATTCAGGAATCAGAGGAAGAAGATAACGGTTCTTGACTGTTATCTTATTTAGATCACGATAGTCCACACATGGTCTAAGAGTATGATCTTTCTTTTTGACAAAGAAGATGCCAGCTCCCGCTGGTGATGTAGAGGGACGAATAAATGCAGCTTTCCTGACAAAACCACAGGCAGTTCTTAAACATTTAAAACAGAGAAAAAAAAGAAAAGAGAGTAGCAACACTGCAGGAAAGCTTTCTACTTCTCTTCCTCCTGGATAGCTTCCTTCTACTGTTTCATTGTAGAACCAGTGCTGGTGCAGCGCTGAATGCCGCAACCCACTCTGGGCTGAACAGATGCCATTGTTTCACTTCCTGGTTATCACAACAACGTGTTTCAGTGGTGTGTCTCCTTTTGTCAAGCCTGGGGCATGCTTCTGAAATCCATTACTGTGGTAACCAGGAAGTGAAACATTGACTTTCAAGCAGTCCAGAGTGAGGTGCATCATAAATCACTGTACGGGTGCTCATTCTCCTTTTTAATTGCATCTGCCCAGCCTGACAGCTATCCAGGAGGAGAAGGAAGAGATAGACAGTTCCCCTGCAGTATTTCTGCTGGCCCTGGCACAGGCTCACACATTGCATCTTCTGGCCATGTACACTGCACCCTTGTTTGAGTGCATATGAGTGTATCAGATGAGATTTTAATGAATATATTATTAAAAAATGTATTTTATTTTGCAAGATAGTTGCCCACTCACTTTTGTTAACTTTAATGTTAATAATTTTCAATTTTGAACTTAAAACCATATAAAGCAAGTTATTAACTTATACCTCAATATTAATTAAATGTTGAAAGTTTTCTTCTAGATTATTTAATTGCAAAATCTTTGATCAAGTCCTTAAAACTAATTTGGCTTAATAAATGCGCTTCTATACCTAGCAGGGACAAGGCATCCAACCTGCCTTGTCACATAGTTCTGTTGGGGTTTTTATTATGCTTGAGTTGAGAAATGAATTTATCCTTTAATGGCATGATAGCTAGGGAAAAAAGTTTATGGTGCCCCTTGCCTTGGTGCCCCAGACATGCGCTAATTTTGCTTAATGGTATTCCAGCCCTGGCCGGAGTTCACCCAGTCTGACTGTAAAAGGTGTTCATAATATCAATAACAAGCTCCATATATAAAGTACACTTGCTTAGAGATCATACAGTTAAAACTGAAAGTATATTTATGCATCACATAATTAACTATTACTGTTTATACATATGCTGCGTAAAAGTCCCATATTATCTAATCTGCAATCCAGCTGCTTTAAGTGACTATGGATTTTTCCTCAGTGCTTCCCTGCCCTGAGACACACTGTGCCTATCAATCCTTTGCCTGCCATGTTCTTCTGAAGATCTTCTGTGTCATGTCCTGTGCAGGCATGGGAATTGCTGTTTAATTTAGAAAGCATCTAAGGCATTTTCTGCAATATGGATGGCATCTGTCATCTTAAATTTGACAAACTATGAAAAGATGGACATTTTTGGAAGCATGCTAGCTGGCTTTAGGGCCAACATTTACCGCCACAGGAGAACATACTAAACATAATACTGTATATGGCTCTGGTTTGATTATTTTGATCCATGTTTGCCTTAAAGAGAAAGTGTTACCTGTCCATTTAGGACAAAGTGATCCACCCCCAATAAGGAAGACACACTTATTCATGCTTCCATGCATACATCCAACTGTAGGAATCCACCCTCCGGGTAAGCTCCGGGTCATTGGCTGCTCAGACCCATTGCAACATAGCAAGGGCTCTGAAGGAAAGTGGAATCAGTGAGGTGGGGATGGTCTGGCATGGAGAGGTAGTGCAGAAGATAGTTTGCTGTGGAATGGACTATCAGGAAACATTTTGGAATAATGTCTAAAATCAGGAGACACTGTCACTATATCCATTTGAGACCTTGAGATGGGATATATCTTTTTAATGCATATTTGAATTATGCATCTGGTGAGTGTATAATTTGAATATTGTATCACCAGAAGACACACAAAGGATCACCATTCAATATATAGACTTTGGCACTTTATTCCGGCACTTATCATTCACCTATATATGTCTACTATTGTGTTTTATCCATTTGATATCATTCATTTCAATAATTTAATGTTTTTATCCATCCTCCAGTATTTTATCTGAGTGTTTAGCGCTGCTCCTTTTGTATTATATTAGTTGTTGGAGGTTTTTTTGTACCTTTCGGTGTACACCCGCTTTGTTCTAGCACTCACTTTCTCTACTCATATCATTGTCACTGTACCCAGAATGGTTAAAGTTTTATCTGTACAGTTTATCCTAACAAACCTCTAGTTTGGATTGGGTTAAATTGATTTTAATAGGTGTAATGATGAGTAAATGCCTTCTATCTTTAAGGAAACCTGTCATGACAGAGACCATAGATGACCTTTCCTTCTGCACATGATTTCAAAAATTTGAATCACCAAGCCAGATCAAGAATGAAGATAAGGACATTTCTTCAATTTAACTGACTTATATACTTGTTCTGACCAAAGACAGCCAAGAAAGAGCATTTATAGAAGCAGATATGGCAGTGTACATTTCCCTCAGGACAGATGTATTTGTGCTGTGCTCTGAAAGACAAGACATGTCCCTGTGACATATAATGATGAGGTTATTTTACAGCATTACAGTTGAAACAATTGTACGTATTAATTAACCTAAAAGTTCGTACAAACGGGTCGAATATCTACCAGTATTGGCTGGTTCACCAGAAACCAGCCAGTGTGTACAGCAGCCTCTCCAACAGAAGCCTGTCTAATAACTGGACACTTTGGGGTTTATTAATATATTTTTAGATATATATATTTATTCTATTTACTTGGAATTATGTGTGGTTTTATTTAAACATATTATATTTGGAGGTATTTTGGGTGATTTAGATGTGTATCACAAAACGAATTTATTAGATTGTATACTTTCTAGGGAGAAAGTAGTGTTTTGTGGTAGGGGTGTAACTAAGGAGTTTATTGATTGACTGTCTAATAACTGGCTTCTGTTGAAAAAAAAAAAAGAACCATCTACATAACTCTTAGAACTAGGATGTCTGAAACAAGAGATTTAATGTTCTGCCCTGATACACACAGAAACATCAGAAACATATTTATTTTTGAAATTGGAGTAATGGTTTTGGTCAATATAACTGGCCTGTAAAATGCTTGGCCTCACAATTGACCATTGTACCCCAAAGATGGCAGTATACAAATAGTATAAGCAATGAGGTTTTTTTGCTTAGCCAGATACATAAGGAAACAAAATGCAATCTCTAAGGCTTAGTTATATGTTAAAAAGAACAGTGAAAATTCCTTCTATTGTAATTTTGGAAGTAAAAACAAAATAAGAAATACATATTGTTAGGGAGTTGAATCTCCAACATTCGTGGGCTGGTGTGCTCATTCAGCCCTTTCTAACAATGGCAAAATACACTGAAGTATAAGCATATTCCATTCTTTACCCTTAATACGGTAAGCAGTGGGGCCAGTATAAACATTACTGCTCAATCAAACATAACTAAATTTTGACAGGTTTCTGAAAGATTGCAGAAAAAAATGTTCTTAATATTCTGATTTTCCTAGCAGGAATAGAAACCTAATTGGCTTGCTATAGGTCAGCCATGCAAGAATACTATCATTCCTTTTCTTTATTCTCAGATAAAATATCTAGAATTGAGAAGGGCATTTTCATAATATAATCTTATGCGCTCTTGAAGCAATACTGTAACTACTTTCAAACAGTATTTTCTGAACATTTGCTCACCCTTTACTCCCCTTCCGCCGTGCTGATCTAACTCCCCCTCCTCTGCTGTATATGCACATAGTTCTGGTCCTGAGGTCTCTGGTGTTATGCAGCAATGGTTACCTGTGACCAGGGGCGGACTGACCATTTGGAAACTTGGGCACTGTCCGAGGGCCCGGGGTCAGTAGGGGGCCCCATGAGATGCCCCTGGTACCTTTTTCATAGGCTTTTTTGAGTTTGGGCAAGGACACAGGGGCCCCTTGATCCCCTATTGCCCGGGGGCCCCATGACTTGTCAGTCCGCCCCTGCCTGTGACTGATGCATCTTCTACTTTCTACTGCCAATGTGTGTGCAGTGGAAAGCCACATACCTATATCAGCCCAAGAGGCTGTTCTGTCTCCCAGCCACAAATAAGGAAGAGGGATCCAAGATCAGAACACGGAAACAGGCTTAAACAGACCCAGCAACAGAAACAGGGACAGCATTTAGGTTATTCCAAAGACTCTACACTACCCCCAGAGCGGACCTAGCATTTAGTGGCAATGCTGCTGATATTCTCAATGATCCCCACATATACCAGCAATAAGCTTCCAGCACAGGAATTCTCCCATCACTAACAACTTATTTGTGGATGTCTTCAGTAGAGCATGTAGATCAGTCAGTAGATCAGTCGACATGTAGGAGTCACAAATAAGTTATTAGTGACTGGGAGACTTCCTGTACTGGGAGCTGGTATATGTAGGGATTGCTGCACATTAGAGGAGATCAGCAGCACTGTCACTAAATACCAGGTCCACTCTGGGGGTAGCATAGAGTCTTTGGGATAACCCAAATACTGTCCCTGTTTTCTTTGTCTGTGTTGAAATGTGACATGACCTTATATTTTCTGTCCCTATTATCTAACACCACCTCCCTACCTCTTGGTTTCTGCTGCTTCTTATACAGGTATCATAATTCTTGGCCTGGCAGTTAACACCACCAATCCCCCCAACACACACACACACACTGCATGTCCTCTGCTTCTGACTGCAACAGGAGCTACAGTGAGAAAATGTCCTGCAGAAGCACCACTCACCACCATGGGCCAGCACCAACACCACCACCACCCCTACCATCATGCTTGAGTGAAATGGCATCGCCTCCAACCCCCCTCCTCCTCCCAACCCAACCCCCACTCTCACCACTCCCTCCAAACCCACCCCCCATGCTCACCCTATGCTCTCACCACCCCTCTCACATGCCCCATCCCCACTTTACTCACCACTACATCAATGGCTGCCTCAGTGCCCCCCCCCACACACACATACATGCACACACACCTCTGAGCTCTCCACCCCTGCAGCGATGTGTCCTTCTGTATTCAGTCCATTAAAGGAATGGGTGCACTTTTGCTGGTTGCTCTTTAAAGAGAAGGTTTAGCCTGGGTCATTAATGTAAATTTCTCATCTTTGTGTGAACAGGCACCATTAGCATGAGAAGGACAAAAGCTGAGAATTATTTTTCAGATATTTTTCTTAAGTGCACAGCATTGTGGACCTACCATGGTGACATCATGAATCACCTGTTAAAGCACAGGCAATTTGTGGTATCATGATTACTGGGGTTAATCTTCAGATATATTTCTTTGTCCCTGTAGAACCCCTTAAATTCCAGGGCCATGCTGTACACAAGACTTTAAAGTGGTATTAACCCCAAAAGCAAAAATGTAACACATTGCAGCTTACCAGTCATTAGATGTGGTGGCCATATTAGTTTTCCTTTTTTTAAGCTTTTTCTCTATGTTTTCACCTGGTGATCTGGCCAGTAACACATCTCCTCTATTATGGCACCCTCATTCTGAATGAAGGAGCACAGGGGGCACATTTGGACAGCAGAATTGTCAGTCTGGGGGTAGGGGAGTGTTAGATGTAGTAGCAGAATAAAATACGCTAACAAATTGAAGCCAAACTCCAGCTAATACTTTATAGCAACACATATATATTTTTTTCATTTTGGGATAAAGGTTTTACATAAATATATAAAAGCTGTCCATGGTAAACACCCCTGCCAGTGTTTAATAGTTGTCTCATCCCTGTAACTGAGGACTGAAATCTGCAAGAAAGTTTGTTCTTTTGAAAAATGACAGACTTACTGACTGATCACCAGATGAAAATAGAAGAAAGAAGGCCTAAAAAAACAAAAAAACAAACAAATGCAGCTCTCACATCTAACAATTGGTAAGCTGCACATAATAAATGTTTGCTTTTGGGTTCAAAGCAGTGTTTCTCAACATTTAAAATTATGGACAATGTCAAGGCACCCACTAAAATTATCGACAGTCTTGAGGAACCCTTTAAAATGATAGAGTCACAAGGCAATCCATTCTAAAATGTAAAAAACTATTCAAAAATGTTATGTATTGCAGCAACATTCATACACATAGGATACCCAATGTTAGAGGTGATTTATTTTTCCAAACAAATGCACTTTTGCACACTGGTACGACTAGTATTCCTGTGTTTCTCATCTCCTTCAGTTTTTCTGCATCACTGAGCTAATGTGACCCCAGCACTGACAGGGAGGTGCAGGGGACAGTCAAACAAGGATGCTGTGCAGACAACCGTCATCTTCCTTATCAACTGATGATGTCATTGGTTGTCAGGATGCCAGCAGCTAGAAGGTTGTAATGGTGCACAATGTGGCTTTGTGTAACTAAAAAGCAGGCTTCTTCCACCCGCTGGCTTGTATACAAGTTTTGGACAATTTTTAGACATTTTGCCAAGGTACCCCTGAAGAAACCTTAAGGCACCCCAGGGTGTCTGGGCAACCTAGTTGAAAAAGGCTGGTTTAAAGTATAACTAAAGACAAAACTTTTTTTTTAAGTTTCGAATACATTGGAGAGGGATTACAACTCCTGTCAACTTTTATTGCTGTCTTTGTCCCTGTTAGGAAGATTCACCCTCTCTATTTGTCCTGTTTACCATTATTGAAAGTGAAATTAAAAGAAAATCTCAAAATATGGGTTGTCCCTAGAAAAGTAATAGAGGGGAAATCTTCCAATGAGGAAACTTGTTTTGGTGACCTGGGGGTCTCCAAGAGATTCCCTTAATTAGCAGGGATTTCCTCCCCCTTCCTGTTTTGGCTATGGGACAGTGTTATGATCCGCCAGGTGGTGCCTCCGGTGGCCCACTGGACAGACCTACCCAGAGCGTGGAATCTAAGTCCCGGCCTGTGCTTTCACCAGGGCCCCTGATGGTGGGGATGGACTTGTAACAGACCAGGGCCAGGTCACGACCTCTGAGCAGGCCCACCAGTGGTGGAGGGAACCTCCGGGGATGTATAGGTACCGGGGGAGCCAGATGTGAGGAGGACGGCGGGACCTTGCAGGATGGGTCACGAGCAGCGGACCCGTGGGGTAAGCGAGGTACAGAATTGGCAGGCAAAGAGTAGTCAGGTCACACGCAGGGTCAGCAGGATAAGTCAGTCCGCAGATAGGTCAAACAAGCCGGGGATCAGGAGAGGAGAAGGCAGAGTAGTCAGGGCAATCTGGGTCAACACAGGAGAAAGCAGCGTAGTCAGGACAATCCGGGTCAAAGCACAGGAGAATGCAGCCTAGTCAGGGCAATCAGGGTCAATATGCAGGTACAGGAACTCAGGATCACAGATAGACCTTGCGGCAATTTGTGACAGTGCAGGGCATCTTTAAATATTGCGCCCTGCACTGTCATTGGCCGTCCAGGACGCACCCCCGGGCTGTCATTGGCCGCCCTAGGCGCGCCTGTGGCTCCTACTGCGCATGCGCGGCGTCCTTTCAGCTGTGGCCCGCCGGGACCTGGTGCTTGTGTCCTGGCGTGAGCCGCCGCTAGTGCGCGTGCGCTGGACGAGGAGTCGCCGCGATCCCTGACAGACAGGAAGTGAAGGTAAATCTCCTCAAAGGGACAAAGCTGGAAACAATAAACCTTACAGGAGTTATAAATCTCCATTACTCTATCCAAAATGGAAAAAGAAAAAGTTTTGCCTATAGTTATACTTTAATACCGGTTTAACACATCTAAAAGTCAAGATTAAACCCATTCAGCTGTCAGAGCCTCTACTGACCAATGATGTTCTGGCAGTGAACTGTTGAATGGCAAGGGGTAACGGTTGTAAAAGGAAGGAAGTGTGGCCCTAGATAAAGCCTAGCCATAGGATCCAGGGTTCTTCCCAGGTCCAAGCTGTTTTAAAGAAAAGGGCAGATATGATACTTTACCATAAGGTTAGTTTATACATGTTGGTGCACATGAAAATTTCATTTTCATAAAGGAAATAATGTGCAAAGAACAATAATCCCAGGTAAAAACATGTTTTTTTTATGTTGTTGTCGGACTCTTATTTGGTTGAAAGGTAAAATGTGGTTGCTACAGGCTCTGTACATCACATCATCATTGATCTTTACATTACTCGAATAAATCATCTTGGGGTTGATTTATTAAAGCTGTAGTGTCTAAAATCTGATGTAGCTTTGCATAGAAACCAATCAGCCTCCAGGTTTTATAGTCAAAGCTTAATTGAGCAAGCTGAAGTTAGAAGCTGATTGGCTACCATGCACTGCTGCAGCAGATTTTGCACTCTCCAGTTTTAGTAAATCAAGCCCCTTGTTTCTGTCCAAAAAATATAACAGGGTTTCAAACACAGTACAGTATGCTCACTTTTCTTGCCTAATGTTCACAATACACATACTGTGTATGGATGCATGTAAATGTTATGGTATTACAAGGTAGGTAATATAAGTGGTAAAGAAGGTAAGAAAACCTTAAAACATTTATGTTTTGAATTATTAAGCAATTTTCTACTAGATATAAAGTATTATATGGATTATAAAATGAATCAATCAAAAATAGATTTTCAGGCATGTTTGATTTGAGTATTTCAGTGTAATAATACATGTATGTTTTTGTACTGGTGCATCTGTTGACCTGAGATAGTTTGATGGCCATATAAGCTAAAGCATGTAATTACTTATTAGTTTCACAGTGTGGAGTCCTCTGTGCTGTCATACCATAGGGCCATCTGTCCCTTTCTGTGCTGACTTGGCAGCTCAGCATTGCTTTGCCTGGAAGGCTGCCCTGCCTACTACAGAGAGGCAGATTTTGCATTGTAATGACAGGTGGTGCAGCTTTTACATGACAATGCAGTCCTATGCCTTTTACAAGGATCACAGTTTATGTTATTGGGCAGGAAATGGTCAATCTGTTTAACCTTCTTCCTGCCAATGTTAAGCAGGGCACCGTTAGCACAGCTCCCTTATTTCAAGGGAAATTCCATCTTTGCCTTTCAAATATATGAATTCACTCTTATAGTCTGCAATAATTTCCAGAGACACATTGCTGGTTATATCTATTGTAACAAAATGCATTAAGCAAATGATGGCGTCAATGGTCTCAAAGAAGCATAATTGATGTAATGTTTCTTAAATTGAAATATGGACACTTTATTATATGTCATTATTATATATAGCATTCAGAGTAAGAAGGAGTTTATTTTACAAGAGATTCCAGGCAAAAATCTTCAACCTCTTTAACTGTCTTAGATGCTAGTGACAGTGACTATACAATACGTACAGTATATACATGCTCTATTAATTCAAAACACAGTAAACAAAACAGTACTTTATTTATATTGCTCCTTAATTTGCTGTTCACAAATTCATAATGAAACTCTTTTTGTGTGTTTTAGTCTTGAAAGAATAGGATTGACACTTTATGGGTAGTTTCATACTTCAAAGTGGACCAAGCATCAGATATTTTTTCATGTTAAGTGCACACAACCAAAGTAATGTGTACTGTACGTGTAAGGCCCCTTTCACACTGGGCAGACTCCATTTGACTCTGCTTAGCTCAGTGGGGGATCTTTAGATGACAGGTCCGTGTCTGCTCAGTTTATGCAAAACGGACATGTACACAGCCCACTCTGTCTATGGGCAGCTGGGTGCAAATGGACCAGCTGTCCATTGACACCCAACTGCCCTCTGATCTGCTAAACAGAGAAGAACGGATCTCTTGGCATTTGTTTTTAGCGAACCAGATCAGATTGGAAGTAGGTGGGTGTAAATGGAAACAAGTCCATTTACATCCACTGCTCCTTAGAGGAGAATGGAGGGTCTGATCGGGTCCGTCTGAAAAATGGCCAAGCAGGCCCGATCAGACCAATTGTGTGAAGGGGGCCTAATACTTACAGGTATTTTTACCCCTTACAGAGATTAGAGTACAACCCAAGACAATGATTAATCTGCTATTCTCCCTAGTAGGATTGAGCCAACTTTGCTATCCAATTATCCGAGGTCAGAATCTACTTCCTAGTCTTAGTTTCTGGCTCAGAGATGACACACTCATGTAAATTCTGAAATCTGTGTACGTTCTTGACTGTGTTCACAAATGCCTGACAGAGTTCAGCTCATGTTGCATCCTCTCACCTTGTGACTTGCTACACACTTACAATGTTGCAGCCTTATCAGTGGAAGAGTCAATACTGTGGTAATGGTTAAATCCAAACAATTAGACAAATGTAATACACTGCTCCAGATCGGTTCACCTGTCATCTAGGCCCAAATCCATGCAGAAGGTGCCAGTCTGGTTTGCAACCAAAAGGGCTTCAAGAGGAGTTGAATGGCCACACATTGTTGTAAGGAAAGTCCAAACAATTAAAATGATCCAATAATCCAAAACAGGACCTGTGATGTTATGATGTTTTAGATTATTTCAATAAAGCGTTTGGACTTTCCATACACCAGTGTGCGCTCATCCATCTCTTCTTGAAACTGTGATATTAGTTCCTCCTTCTTCCAGCAGGCTAAGGCCTTATTTACATGGCTGAGAATCAGGAGGGTTACAGTTGTTTATGATCATCTGCGACAAGGAGACCTGTACAAACCAATGGCAGGCTGCAAGCATCATGGCCGTCTGGGGGCATTTTGAGTCCAGGGTTGTTTATATGCTCCTAATTGTAACTGCTCAATGTGCAGTTACACGAGAATAACCATGGCACTTGTCAGACTATCATTGATTTTTAGAGGCTTCCTAGCCGTAGCTAATCGCAAACACCTGTGATTCCAGATGAAGAAATATGTTGATTATTGGCAGTATATGACCCTAATTGGCTGTGTGAATGAGGCCTAATGAACATCCCAGCCCAGGCAAAGTCACTTGATCAGAGCAAAGGGATTGCTTTGTAGTGATGAAACGTATAGCTGTTTTTTAAAAATGCTTCTGTTGTCCTATTTTGAAACATGCCCAGAACCTATTTATGCAGACAAGCTACCAAAAGGTCCACTTTAAGAAACCCCATGTGTGTTGAGAAAATTAAAATCATCTCCAGGTTAGCTATATATATATATATTTGAATTTTTTAAACAACTATAATTGCAGATTTTTACTTTGCTCTTTTTTCTAAGGCATAGTGATGGATGTTGCAGGCACTGTATGTACTCAACAGCCCTCAAACTAGGAAGGTCTATCTGCTATAATAACAAAATCAGATGCAATTTAAAAATAAATTTAGTAATGTTTTTAATGAAAGGGCTATGCTATATATATATATATATATATATACAGTGGGGATCGAAAGTTTGGGCACCCCAGCTAAAAATTTGTATTAATGTGCATAAAGAAGCCAAGGGAAGATGGAAAAATCTCCAAAAGGCATCAAATTACAGATTAGACATTCTTATAATATGTCAACAAAAGTTAACTTTTATTTCCATCATTTACACTTTCAAAATAACAGAAAACAAAAAAATGGCATCTGCAAACGTTTGGGCACCCTGCAGAATTTATAGCATGCACTGCCCCCTTTGACAAGCTGAGACCTGCCAGTGTCATGGATTGTTCTCAATCATCGTCTGGGAAGACCAGGTGATGTCAATCTCAAAGGTTTTAAATGCCCAGACTCATCTGACCTTGCCCCAACAATCAGCACCATGGGTTCTTCTAAGCAGTTGTCTAGAAAACTGAAACTGAAAATAGTTGACGCTCACAAAGCTGGAGAAGGCTATAAGAAGATAGCAAAGCGTTTTCAGATGTCAATATCCTCTGTTCGGAATGTAATTAAGAAATGGCAGTCATCAGGAACAGTGGAAGTTAAAGCAAGATCTGGAAGACCAAGAAAAATATCAGACAGAACAGCTCGCAGGATTGTGAGAAAAACAATTCAAAACCCACGTTTGACTGCACGATCCCTCCAGAAAGATCTGGCAGACACTGGAGTTGTGGTATACTATTCCACTATAAAGAGATACTTGTACAAATATGGTCTTCATGGAAGAGTCATCAGAAGAAAACCTCTTCTACGTCCTCACCACAAAAATCATCGTTTGAACTTTGCAAATGAACATATAGACAAGCCTGATGCATTTTGGAAACAAGTTCTGTGGACCGATGAGGTTAAAATTGAACTTTTTGGCCGGAATGAGCAAAGGTACGTTTGGAGAAGAAGGGGCACAGAATTTAATGAAAAGAACCTCTGTCCAACTGTTAAGCATGGGGTTGGATCAATCATGCTTTGGGGTTGTGTTGCAGCCAGTGGCACAGGGAACATCTCACGAGTAGAAGGAAAAATGGATTCAATAAAATTTCTGCAAATTTTGGATGGTAACTTGATGCCATCTGTGAAAAAGCTAAAGTTAAAGAGAGGATGGCTTCTACAAATGGATAATGATCCTAAACACACCTCGAAATCCACGGGGGATTACATCAAGAGGCGTAAACTAAAGGTTTTGCCATGGCCTTCACAATCTCCTGACCTCAACATAATTGAAAATCTATGGATAGACCTTAAAAGAGCAGTGCGTGACAGACAGCCCAGAAATCTCAAAGAATTGGAAGACTTTTGTAAGGAAGAATGGGCATAGATACCTCAAACAAGAATTGAAAGACTCTTGGCTGGCTACAAAAAGCGTTTACAAGCTGTGATACTTGCCAAAGGGGGCAGTACAAGATATTAACGCTGCAGGGTGCCCAAACTTTTGCAGATGCCATTTTTTTGTTTTCTGTTATTTTGAAAGTGTAAATGATGGAAATAAAATCTAACTTTGTTGACATATTATAAGAATGTCTAATCTGTAATTTGATGCCTTTTGGAGATTTTTCCATCTTTCCTTGGCTTCTTTATGCACATTAATACAAATTTTTAGCTGGGGTGCCCAAACTTTTGATCCCCACTGTATATATATATATATATATATATATATACATACAGTGCTCAGCGTACATGAGCGCACCCAAACAGATTTGTCAGAGAACCTTTCCTTTCAAAATCAACTTTTTATATGGGACACTATACTACAAAATACTCCCACAAAAGCGGGTCATTGATTGCAAACAAGATTTGTTCAGTTGCACACACAACAAAGTATTTTCCTAACAATTTCACTCAAGACCATGTTGCAAAAATGTATACACCCCAATGAAAGTGTCAGGGCTCCCAGGTGTGACCAGAGATGTGTGACTGACGCAGGGAAACGCAGACCTCAGATATGTTATAAACAATATAATTTATTAACACTAACAATACAAACATAAACGCAGTGCAATACTAAACATAATACAGTGCAAACAAACCCAACCAAACCACCCACAGATAACAGTACATACAAGCAAGCGTCGTCAGGCAGGCCGGGTCAATATCAATAGGGCAGGTAGGTACAGGGGGAGCAAGCGGAGATTGGTCAGGGTCACAAGCCAGGGATCAGAACAGGTAGCAAGCAGTGTGGTACAGAGGGTCAGACAGAGGGATGGTCAGGAGCGAGCCGGGATCAGAGCAGGAGAAGTCAGCAGCGGTTCAGAAACAGGATGCAGGACAGAACAGGATGCAGGACAGAAACAGGATACAGGGCCCAGGACAAACACACACCAAGGCAGAGTCTGTGGGTCTGGCCATCCCTTAAATACCCCAGCATAATCAGTTACAGGTGTTAGCTGGCTGCAAAGTTGAGTCTCTGATTGCTGGGAACACCCGCTGGCCAGCCCTGGTACTGCAGATCAAAAGGCAGGTGAGTCCCACCATAGCTGGCCAGTCCATTCCTGACAGTACCCCCCCCCTCAAGGAGCGGCCTCAGGACACTCCAAACAGTCCTAGCTGGGAAAAATGTTCCACCGCCCGGGTCTGGTAACTGGCGGGATATCAAAGACTGGCACACCGGGCAGGACTCCGGGCAGCGGTACATCGGGCTGGACTCCGGGCAGAGGCACATCGGGCTGGACTCCGGGCAGAGGCACATCGGGCTGGACTCCGGGCAGAGGCACATCGGGCTGGACTCCGGGCAGAGGCACACCGGGCTGGACTCCGGGCAGAGGCACACCGGGCAGAGGCACACCGGGCTGGACTCCGGGCAGAGGCACATCGGGCTGGACTCCGGGCAGAGGCACATCGGGCTGGACTCCGGGCAGAGGCACATCGGGCTGGACTCCGGGCAGAGGCACATCGGGCAGGACTCCGGGCAGAGGCACATCGGGCAGGACTCCGGGCAGAGGCACATCGGGCAGGACTCCGGGCAGAGGCACATCGGGCAGGACTCCGGGCAGAGGCACATCGGGCAGGACTCCGGGCAGAGGCACATCGGGCAGGACCCCGGGCAGAGGCACATCGGGCTACCAGGCGAAGCGGCAGGCAGCGGGCCACCAAGCGGAGCGGCAGGCACCGGGCCCCCGGGCGGGGCGACAGGCACTGGGCCCCCGGGCGGGGCGACAGGCACCGGGCCCCCGGGCGGGGCGACAGGCACCGGGCCCCCGGGCGGGGCGACAGGCCTCGGGCCCCCAGGTGGAGCGGCGGGCGCCGGACCCCCAGGCGGAACTACAGGTCTCGGGCCCTCAGGCGGAGCGGCGGGCGCCGGACCCCCAGATGGAGCGACAGGTCTCGGGCCCTCAGGTGGAGCGACAGGCATCGGACCCCCAGGCGGGGCAACAGGCATCGGGCCCCCAGGCGGGGCGACAGGCATCGGGCCCCCAGGCGGGGCGGCGGGCGCCGGACCCCCATGCGGAGCGGCGGGCGCCGGACCCCCAGGCGGAGCTACAGGTCTCGGGCCCTCAGGCGGAGCGGCGGGCGCCGGACCCCCAGATGGAGCGACAGGTCTCGGGCCCTCAGGCGGAGCAACAGGTCTCGGGCCCCCAGACGAAGCGGCGGGCACCGAGTCACCAGGCACGACAGTGGGCACCGAGTCGTCTGGCAAGACTGCGGGCACCGAGTCAACTGGCGGAACAGCGGGCATCGAGTCAACTGGCGGGACTGCGGGCACCGAGTCGTCTGGCAAGGCTGCGGGCACCGAGTCGTCTGGCAAGACTGCGGGCACCGAGTCGTCTGGCAAGACTGCGGGCACCGAGTCGTCTGGCAAGACTGCGGGCACCGAGTCAACTGGCGGAACAGCGGGCATCGAGTCAACTGGCGGAACAGCAGGCACCGAGTCGTCTGGCAGGACTGCGGGCACCGAGTCGTCTGGCAAGACTGCGGGCACCGAGTCAACTGGCGGAACAGCGGGCATCGAGTCAACTGGCGGAACAGCAGGCACCGAGTTGTCTGGCAAGACTGCGGGCACCGAGTCGTCTGGCAAGACTGCGGGCACCGAGTCGACTGGTGGAACAGCGGGCACCGAGTCGTCTGGCAAGACTGCGGGCACCGAGCCAACTGGCGGAACAGCAGGCTTCGAGTCGTCTGGCAAGACTGCGGGCACCGAGTCAACTGGCGGAACAGCGGGCACCGAGTCGTCTGGCAAGACTGCGGGCACCGAGTCGTCTGGCAAGACTGTGGGCTCCGAGTCAACAGGCACGACAGTGGGCACCGGGTCATCAGGTATCGGATTGTCTGGCTCGACAGCGGGCATCGGGTCACCAGGTATGACAGCGGGCACTGGGTCACCAGGTATCAGGTCATTTGGCTTGCCAGCGGGCACCGCGTCATCTGGCAAGGCAGTGGGCACCGGGTCACCAGGTATGACAGCGGGCTCTGAGTCAATTGGCACGACAGCGGGCACTGGATCAGGTACCGGATCATCTGGATCAACAGCGGGCATCGAGTCAACTGGCCTAATAGGATCGTCGGGCTGGATCAGTTCATCATGCTGAGTAGCGGCATCAGGCTGAATGCAGGCATCAGGCTGAGTAGAGGCTTCAGGCTGAGTAGAGGCTTCAGGCTGAGTAGAGGCTTCAGGCTGAGTAGAGGCTTCAGGCTGAGTAGAGGCTTTAGGCTGAGTAGAGGCTTCAGGCTGAGGAGAGGCTTCAGGCTGAGTAGAGGCTTCAGGCTGAGGAGAGGCTTCAGGCTGAGGAGAGGCTTCAGGCTGAGGAGAGGCATCCAGCTGAAGAGAGGCATCCGGCTGAAGAGAGGCATCCGGCTGAAGAGAGGCATCCGGCTGAAGAGAGGCATCCGGCTGAGTAGAGGCTTCAGGCTGAGTAGAGGCTTCAGGCTGAACCACGGAAGGCAGGCTCACCGGTTTGGATACTGGCAGGATGGTATTGGTTGGAAAGAATTTTCGCTTTTTTCTGGTTTTAACTACTGGAGCACTGCAAGTAAACGCAGGTCTGCAAACGAATGGAGCAGCTGGAGACAGAGAAAAACTGGAGGATGGAACAGGAGAGGGAGCAGTTGCTACAGAGGGCTTTTTTACAGGGTTAAAGGCAGGATAGGTGCAGCGAGTGGGAACAGGGTACTGACATGCGGTAGATAGCCAAGTATACTGGGCTGTAACTGGAGGAGCTGGTGGGAATACAGGAATAGAGTTAGAAGCAGGACTGGGTTTTTGTAAGCTGACTGAGGCTGGGTGCAACAAGTCTGTCCATGTCTGCAGTAGGGGTTGAACAAAGCTGAGCTTACACAAAGCCTGTCTGGTCAATGACTGCACTGCGTTTATACAATCTCTCAGTGTCTGTGGTGAACATGTGGAATAACGCTCCAGAAAGTAACCCACATCATCCTCTAATAACCACACCAGGGACTCAACCTGGTCTGCACTAAATGGTGGCAAAAATTCATCCCTGCATTCGGGGGAACCAGATGAAACCAACTCAACACAAACCTGAATCAATGGCTGCACCATAGAGAAATCTGTGCCCTGATCTACTAGAACATGAGCGAGCCGCATACATTCTAGCAGTTCATCCCGGGGATACTCCTTCAGAGTTTGATAAGCATACTCTCTGTCATCAAGCACTAGCAGAGATAAATACTCAACCTCATCCAGATCCATCCTTCCCATCAACAAGCCAAGATGGCTTCCCTGTGCAGCCACTTCTGGTCAGGATTGGCCTTGGTGTAATGTCAGGGCTCCCAGGTGTGACCAGAGATGTGTGACTGACGCAGGGAAACGCAGACCTCAGATATGTTATAAACAATATAATTTATTAACACTAACAATACAAACATAAACGCAGTGCAATACTAAACATAATACAGTGCAAACAAACCCAACCAAACCACCCACAGATAACAGTACATACAAGCAAGCGTCGTCAGGCAGGCCGGGTCAATATCAATAGGGCAGGTAGGTACAGGGGGAGCAAGCGGAGATTGGTCAGGGTCACAAGCCAGGGATCAGAACAGGTAGCAAGCAGCGTGGTACAGAGGGTCAGACAGAGGGATGGTCAGGAGCGAGCCGGGATCAGAGCAGGAGAAGTCAGCAGCGGTTCAGAAACAGGATGCAGGACAGAACAGGATGCAGGACAGAAACAGGATGCAGGACAGAAACAGGATACAGGGCCCAGGACAAACACACACCAAGGCAGAGTCTGTGGGTCTGGCCATCCCTTAAATACCCCAGCATAATCAGTTACAGGTGTTAGCTGGCTGCAAAGTTGAGTCTCTGATTGCTGGGAACACCCGCTGGCCAGCCCTGGTACTGCAGATCAAAAGGCAGGTGAGTCCCACCATAGCTGGCCAGTCCATTCCTGACAGAAAGTCTTAGGAGCAAAGCGAAATTTTAGACAACAAAATCCTAATTACCAAGAATTTAACTACAGGTGAATCTAATTATTCTGTCCAATTATACTGTCCAGCAGACAGTTGGTTATAAAAGGGTGTTACTTAATAAAGAAAACCCCTTCCCATTTCATGCTGTCAGCAATGGCACCACATGGAAGAGAAATGTCACAAGAACTGAGAAAGAAAATCATTTCTTTACGCAAGTAAGGTGGAGGCCACAAGAAGATCATCAAAGCTTTACTTATCAGTCAAAATACTGTAGCAAAGGTGATAAAAAAAATGTTACAAGGCTGGAACTGGAACCATCTCACAGAGACATCCAGGCCTTCCACAGAATTTAACACCTCGACAGAAGCACCTTCTGATAAGAAGGGTTGAAGAAACTCGCCATGCAAGTTCACTGCAGTTAGCTACAGTTGTTTCCCGTGACACAATATGGCACACACTGCAGAGGAATGGCATGCATGGGTGCCATCCATGAAGGAAGCCTCTCCAAAATCCCATTCCCTAAAAATCCCACCTAGAATTTGCAACTGCCTGTGCTGAAAAATAAGAAGACTACTGGGACTCTGTACTCTGGAGTGATGAGACCAAGATAAATGTTTTTGGAACTGATGGTTACAAAACTGTATGGCATCACAAAGGTGAGGAGTACAAAGACAAATGCATGGTGCCTACAGTGAGACATGGTGGTGACAATGTCCTTCTGTGGGGCTGCATGAGTGCTGTTGGTGTCAGGGAGCTGCATTTCATTGATGGTATCATGAATTCACAGATGTACTGCTCTATATTGAAAGAGAAGGTGCTACCATCACTCAGCATCCAGGCTCTAAAAGAGGTAATTCTTGAAAAATGGAAAAAGATAGATGTTTCAATAAGTCATCAACGTGTTCATTCCATGCCTAGAAAACGTGGCGTTGTCCTTACAAATCATGGAGGTCATACAAAATACTAGATGTAGTAGTTTTCTTGTGGGGTGTATTCATTTTTGCATCAACTAATTTGAGTAAAACTGAATGTTTTGTATTCTAAGTATATTATTAAGCTTACTGTCATGTAATGAGCTAAACAAATGTTCTATAAAACTCAGTTTTGTAAAAATGTTGGAAATTGTTCTTGTGTTCATTGAAATATTGATTAAAATCTTACTTTTCAAACAGGGTGTACACATTTATGCTGAGCACTGTGTGTGTATATATATATATTGTATTCTCCCTGCTCTTCTGTAATAGATCTCACAATTTAGAACAAATGAAAGTGGCTTTACTAGGTCAAACGAAGCCACAATAGTCAAACAAAATTTTGTAAACAGGCAAATTTTGGTTAAGACTACAGTTGGTCCCTGTGTGCTATGTGGACAGATGGTGAGTCTCAACATGATATGTTTTGTCCATGTAGCAAAACCGTAACCTCATGTGTCACTTTGCAAGGAAGCAGCTGCTGGAGAAACATAGTTAAGGAGACTGACTAACTATTAGAAAAGTAGCAATGATAGAGCTTCATTTACATTGACACCTGATTCTGTTGATATTTTACTTGACAACCCCACCACCAGTGTGTGCTCAGATTCAGTTATTTGTGATGTACTGGTACTATACTATTCATTACAATATACCGAAACTTTCTTGCTGCTTGTATGTATAATATACCTACTGTAGACTAAGGATGAGCTGAACTACCCTGGGTTTGGTTTGAGCAAGGTTTGGCAAACTTCAAAGATGTTTGGATGCCAAACCTGAACCCCACTGAAATCAATTGGAGCCAAATGTTTCAAACTAAGAAGCCTATTTTCTGGGCTAGTAGGTAATAGAGTTGTAAAAAAAAATAGCATATGGGGTGCACTGCTTTGTGCAAAAATAATTCCCTTCTGGCATCTACTGTATTTAAAAATAAAAAAGGCAAACAGACCCCTCCAAAGATCCCACAAAATCTTTGCAGGCATCTGTGTGCTTTTTTTCTGTCTGCAGTTTTAACTGTATCAATTTTTTTATTTGTAAATGTCACTTTTGCTGAAAAAACAATTGCGTAGCATCGCCCCCAAAATGCATACAAGACCCTCTGAGTCTCTTAAGGGTTTTAAGGGGACAAACGGGTAACGACTTAGACATCAATAAATGCCTACTGTAGACTACCTAAATCTTTTTAGGTGGAAATTTGGAAGGAGAAATTATCATTAATGAAGATTTGGATCAAAGAACATTAATTATATATAGCAAAAATATGTAGAAGGATGTTATAAAACAAACTATGACACAGAATGACCATTACCAAATGCTCCTTCAATTACTGTCCTGTACTGTCTGTGGATTCCATCAATGCCCCAGCCAGGTGTATTTAGTGACAGAGACCTGGTTATTAATCAGAGTCTGTAATTAGAGGCATATGTCACCAACCCTACCTCCTGGCTCTGCTCCACTAATGCAACATCAATACATCCTGTACTACTAACATTTTATATTATGGAGAAGTAGAATTGCAATGATTTTCAGAGGAAATTCACTTTCACCAATATGACATTTGAACTCTCAGCCTCATTTTGCACAGAGAACATGACCTACGCTAGAGTTGGTCAGTGCCGGTGCTTACACTTGGCAAACTAGGTGGCCGCTCAGGGTGCACTGCCACGTAGGGCCTCATGGGCACAGCACAGGCTGGCACTCTCCCTGTGTGGGACGCCACCATGTCATGAATGATCCTTCAGCTGAGAGGGGTAGCGGCAGAGTGGAGGAAGAAAGGACAGAGGGAGATGCCGGGTGTCTGGGGCCAGCGTAGTAGCTGAGCTGCAGCTCCTTCCAATATTCCTCTCAGACTCAGTCCCTTACTGCAAGCCAGCTGGTAGCTGCTGATCACTGTGGAGTTCCAGCCCTTCTCTTACCATTCATCAGTGGAGGCGGAGGAAGGTAATGTCTGGCTCTGATGTCTGTGTGAGTGTGACCCAGCCAGCTGGCCATCCATAACATGTGCAATGTGTCAGTGAGTGATGACATCATCACAATCCCAAAGCCTGCTCTTCTAGTGCCTGCTGGGCCTGCTGATCTGTGTCAGTGTTGGTGGTGGTATGTTGTGTCGGATCTGTCACTGTGTTTAGCTGCCTGCTGTCACAGTGTTTTATCTCCCCCCATTGCCTGGGGAATTCCAGCCTGGGATCTGTCAGAGTGGGAATCCATCATCTTCCACTCACTGCAATTGTCACCCCGCCGCTGCCAGCCACAGATACAGTCCACCCGTGACACTGATTTTGTCTTTAATATTTGTGCTGGGGGCATCTTATGGCACCTATTTTTGCAAATTAAAATGTTCTACTGTTTTGAGATAAAGGGGGGGGGGCACAAGTAGCTGGTCTTGCCTAAGGCTCAAAATAGTCCAGCACTGGGCCTGGAGTTGGTTAACAATTTTAAAATATTGTTTAATGAAAGAAAGTTAGTACAAGCATACATCCAAACAGTGCAATTAAAACATTTACATAAAAAGCTAATACACAAAATAGATAATAATAGCAACAGCAAAATAAATGAGCATAAAAAACAAAAAGTAGTTACCAAGGTTTGGCCTGGTCAGTTGTTTAGGCAGAGTCCAATTCAATGTAGAATAATTCTGGACCTAATGTATCATAATCATTGGCCCTCAGAATGACTCTCAGCAGATTCAGAATTTCAATTACATAATTTTGATGACATCAAGGGCTGCCAGTTGCACCCACTTTTTGTAGACCCTAAGAAGAGGTTTACACAAATGACACATTCAATGTCCAAGAGGCTGGATGTAGTAGTGCCAAAAATGTTATGAAATTTTTGGAAGACCCTCTGTCTAGGATAGATTTGCAAATGCAGTTATATTTTCATAGGGCCATGTGTTAGAGTGTGATAACCAATATATTATTGCATGGCATGAAATAACCATTTGCTAGAGACTAAATAAGATGCATCTTTTATGTGCGGCTTCCTCAAAAGGGGTAATGTATTCCATCAGTTTGCTGCCCCTCATAAGATGGGGGATTTTAGTTAGAAAATGATTGTTACTTCCTTTTACAGTAGTGTAGACTATAAAGATATCTCAATTATACCCGGAGGTGTATGAAACCTAACTCTATGTAATCCACAATCTAGACTATATATGTGGAATCATTTACCAGTCAGGCATTTTACAATACACCCTTAGTAGGCCTGTATTAATAAAAAGCATTCTGCTAGTGGATTTTATAGCCTCCAATTAGCCATTCACAATCGGGCCCTTTGAAGGCCTCTGCTTATCAGCATTTTGCTTATGATTGCCATCAGCACTTTACAACAGGCTTATAACCAGGTTGTGATACCTGCTAAACCATATTTAAATAACCCTCTGCCCTGCTTAGCTGTTTGAATTGAATTTATGATGCTGCTAGGATTTTAGAATCTTCTGCTAAGAAAGTTTAAAACAGAAGTACTCCAGAGGACCAAGTACATGTAGCAGTTGACTCTGTTCTGATCCATGCTGTGGTGCTAAAGCCCAATATATGAGTGTTTCTATATAGGAGGTGAGGTAAAGAACATCACTGAAACTACCACCACATCTCAGTTTTGCCATTCTCATTCATTGTGTTCAATGTCTGACAGTTGTGGTCTAAAGCTGATAGAACAACCTTTTTCACATGTTTTCACATACTGAATAAATTCCATAGTGTCATAAGAATGGGGGAGGGGGGATCTGAACCCCTCACAGCAGACAGCACATAGATCAGTCATAGCTAAAGATTGTGTAGTTCATCTGCCAGCTTACACAGCCCTACCAATGCTGACTCATCATATACTAATGTGAGTGCGGGTCTTTGAAGGATTACTAGCAGCTGATAATTCAGTGCTGGCATGGCTGTGTAAGCCAGCAGGTGATTCACCAGCCCCACAGCTCTGACAGATCTATCTGCCAGCCGTGCTTATGATATGATATATGAGGTACTTTCCACCCAATGCAATTTTTAACAATTTTTGACAAAATTAAGTCTGTCTCTTGTTTTCTGTAATAATTGTACATAAAGACAATTTACTGTGAGGTGGGCTAAAAGGAACTAAAAAGGCACAAATCTCAATATAAACTGGTTGTACTGTCATGTAAAAACATACGCCACACTCAGTAGAACCATTGTTTCCATATACTGCACTGATGATGGCCAACTAAGCTGAAACAGCTGTATCTGTACTATCAACCAGCATTTCTGCCCCTAAAAATAAAAAAAGGTATGATTTGCATTCTCACCCACTATCCCAAAATGAGGTGTAAATCCCATGGTTTCTGGATTTGTCAAGGAAGAGAGACATGCAGGCACCTTCTGTTGGAAGAAGGCTCTACTGTGTTTTAGTATTAATTACATTTTTACATGTATCTCTTTAAAGAAATTAAGGCTGTATTTGGCATTTCTAGTCACTCTAATTAGTAGCATTTTCTATTAACTGTTTCCAATTATAATTACAAATACATTCATGCTCAAGTCCTATACAGCTATTTTATTGATCTTAAAAAAAATGGAATAAATTAAAAAGGAAATTGCTGCAGGTCGCAGTGCTAGGGAGGGTACAGTAAAAAACAGATTTTTTTTAGCATACATATTTATGTGTAGCTGTGGTGGAATTTCATGACAGTTCTGTAGCGAGGGATCCTTGAATAGGATACAGGCTGGTGGAATGAGGGGGCTGTTTAGATAAGCATGTGCTGCTTTTCAGCAAGGCTAAAACCGCTCCAATTAATTTGCAAATCCCATTGAGACTAGAAGCTGAAATAAATTAAAATGGATGGGTATGAGATGTGTTTAGAGGGACTGGCAAGCAATGTTAATCTTATAAGCAGTTTTAGCTCCTTCCTTGCTTCAAGTAGCAGTATAAAATAGGCATACGCATGGTGGCCATGGCTTATTAACATAGCTCCAGGTTAAAGGAGCTTTTATACCTCAGTAGTTGTCTCAGTCTGTAAATCTGTTTTTTTTTCAAATGTTCCTTGTTATAAAAAAAAACTAAAATTTGTCATAAACTGAATAGCAGGTACTTTACCCTGTTGTGTTGCTGCAGGCATATTTGTAAGGCAATTACTGTGGTCTACTGTTTAGAGACTGCATTGTTTCTATGGCAACCGTAGGTTTAACTTACACTGTCTTTATTCAACAGTCATATGCAGAATGCCTGTTTTTTTCTATTCACAGGAATTTTTTGATATTTTCATGTCATTCTTACCTTCATTGCTCAAAATTTTAAGGTCACGGTTCATCAAAGATGTTATTATATAAAAGATATAAATTAATTTTCAAGGATGAATTAGGCAATAATCACATTATAAGATATACTCCCCCTAGCACTGCATCCAGTACTAATTGAAAATTATATTTTATAATAAAAGGATTGTTTAAATGATTACACCATACCACATGTTATGTGGTCGTGATTAAAGCTTTGTTTACTCATGCATTAAATGCTTCAAATAAAAAATATCATAAAGTCATGCTAATAATTCTTGTTAGGACAAAAGAAGAACAAAAGGGATGAGGATGAATGTGTTATCTATGAAGCTATAAAGGCTGGGGTATGTATGTGCCACTCATTTGAACTCAGAAAGCCATCTGGATAAGGGGTTAAAGCATCTTCAACAAGTCCAGTTGAATGTGACTAACTACTGCTAGCTTTTAAGTGTCTACATTCGTGGAGAAAATGCTGCTTCAGATTACTTTCAGTGCTGGCGGTATTTATGAAAATATTATATATTTCAAAATTGGACCGCACTAAGGTCACAAATTGACAAAATAAACTGTGCAATCTTTAAAGTGATAACACTGAGCAAAATACAAATAAAATATTAATATTCAGTCCCAACATGTGAATAATTGGTGCAACGGTGCTGTATCTTTAACGGTGATACTCCATACTGAAATGACAAGTGCTTCACTGTGTTCACACTGGTGCCCCACATAGATGTAAACTCACCGTCATTTCATGACTACCTATCTCTAGCTAAGTCACACTCACTTTTTGGGACTATCCCAGTTTGCAATCCGCTCCTGATGGCCGATATTCCCGCGCCCTTATAACCATGGTTGCTGGTAGTAACCAATAACTTTCCACTAGATCTGCATCAATGTTAGGCAACCTCTCTCCTCCACAGGCAGTATTTTCATGTTTTCAGCATAAATCAAAACAAAATCAGACATCCCATAATGTAAAACTGTATAAAACTTTAATATGGGGTCAAACAATAGAAATGCCACTCACAAAAAAGTGCCTTTCCTGGCACTAGGTGTATTTAGCTTTGTATAGTATGAATGGGAATTAAGATGGCCACCGTATTCCAGGGTGTGTTCCAAATACCAGAAGTGCCGTCAACGGAAGTTGTGTCATAAGCCCTCGACTAGTTTCGACCAATAGATCTTCTTCAGGAAGATATTTATGAAAACCTAGGCACTGTATCAGATGATTTCTGCTGAGAGAGATTTAACCAATCAGAGCTCATTTGTTTGATCAGACATAATTTACCAAGATACTTATTACCTCAGTCCTTCTAATTACTCTTTATAAATTTCAAGAAGAACAGTAAAGAATATGTAAACTCAAAATTTCATATTTCTGATATGTACATGTTATACCATCACCATGTACTTGTATGAAAAAGAATCCTGTTCTCTTTGTATTTCTTCCTCTGTTTTAAATCCCCTGCCAGTCCCTCTGCTTTCCTATTAAAAAATGACCACACTAAGCGGGAGAACACACTGTGGTCAGCTTTCTGGCTATGCTGGGAACTCAGCCGGCTCTCCTGAAATTATCAGATTTGTCCTGACATCTCCTGCTCAGCCATTCACTGGGAAGATCGATGTTCTGCTGTTTCTCTTCCCCCAGCTCTTATACAGATGAGAACAGAGGGAATAAAAAGGGGATAAAAGTATTTATAATGTTTTTTATATCTATACAAATGTTTTGCCTTTCATTTAAATTTTTAACTGATGGGTTGCTTTACAAGGTGCGGGTTTGCAATCACTTTAACATTTTTAATGCTTTTTGTTCACATTTGAGTAAAGTGTACAAAAATATAAATCCTCTTGTAAACAGAGTTAGATAGCAAGATATGCATACATGCAAACAATGTTTTTGATTTAGAGCATTGTTTGTGATTATCGTTGCTTCTTTACAGATAGAGGGTGATAATGAGTACCCCAGGAAGGTGGAGGTGGAGGAGAGTGAAGGATCAAATTCACCATGTATGCACTACATCAGTAGTGGGGACAAACAGATGTCTCCCTGCCCATTATCCTGGAGAACATATTGATCCACCAATGGCCAGCTATACCTGTTTAAAGCTCACCACACCCATTACAATATGGTACAATATTCTTTAGAATAACCAATAACTCTGTAGTTTGTGAAGTTATCTGATTGGTTGTAAGTTTAATGGATTATATAGGCAGGTCTTCAAATATTTAGCAAATTTAAAGAAGATTGTACAAAGGTTTTGAAATATGTGTATGTTCATTGTTTTTTCATGCCAAAGGATTTTTAATTTAGTTCAGCCAGTTTAGATTAGATGGATTATGTCTGTTCTAATTACATAGAGGTAAAAATACTATTTTGTTGTCCAATGTGCAGTCTGTAGGCAGAGAGGTGAGATAGGAAGCTACATTGCTGAATCAGGATTTAAGTGTGTCACTTGCCTGCCGAACTTTGTGTCTAAAGGGTGTACAAAAACAAGTGGCTGTAAAAGAAAATAAAATACAAATGCCTTAGCCAGCAAAACAGTAAATATAAATGCATGTAAACTGTGTTAGCCTAGACCCAAGCTTTAAGGTTTACCTATATACTCCCTGGTATATATATAGTTACTTATAGAGATACCTCCAGATCAATGTTGCATCAAAGTCCTATTGCAGGGGCTCTGAGGATGGTGTGGCATCTGACTTTGTGTTGAAGACATGAAGACAAGATCTGTAGTGATGAGGAGACCCTCCAACTAATCTGGAATGCAGGCCTAGCTATCTGGCAACAATCATCTCTTCTGATCTGGTATTAGATGAAGTGGACATGACATGTGGCTGAGAGTTTTTCTTTCTCTGCACTTCCTTCAAAGATCTTTTCCCAACAACTCCTGAATCAGGAAGTGCCATACATAATTTTACATTACAGGTACTAGCAACTGACAGTAGAGGGCAGTGGATCTCTACAGAGGGATGGGGTGCTTATATGATTCAAATATCTCAGAAGGGACAATAGTAGGATGTATGATATGCAGAGGTCTAGATAGTAAAACAGGCAGATATGATGGTTTCGGAGATGATAACACTTTTAACCTTAAGTTGCATTTATCCCTTTCCATGTTAGTTGATGGTGCTCACGGGTTACCTGCCTGTGTGTTTCTTTCAATATTTGCATGTCTATGATTCTGCACTTGTTATGCACTGTGTAGAATGTACTTGAGAGTTTTCCTCAATCTCCGTTATCTGTATCTACACCTTTTTCACGTGATGTAGTAAAACAACAAAATAAATAAAGAATGAAAAAAGAATACCTAAAGGCAAAACATGTTTTAGTTTTGGATAGAAAGGGGAAGGGTTTGAACCTCTGTGGAATTTTTTATTCCAGCTGTCTGTGATGCCACTGAGAAAACTCTGTTCTGGTGACCATTGGCTCTGGAACAGAATATGATGGGAAATTTTGAGCTGCCACCAGAACAACAATAGGGTGGAGATCTTCCAATGGGACAACTGTCTAACTGTTTGTTCTGGAGACAACTGTCTAAGAGAGGAAATCTCTCTGATGTCTACAGCACAAAACGTGAAGGGCATTTTTTTGAATAAGACATTACCTACTATATCCACAATGAAAAAAACATTTTTTTTTTAAAATACACTTTAGAGCCACATTAATATGAAAAAATATTACATGTTGCTAGATTGACTTTAATGGAGAATTCTAGTACAATGGTCACAAAATCCCCTGTACAACTGATGACATTTTTAGCTGTCCATGAGAGTGGCAAAAGCAAAGTGTATGTATTCAAATGTGTTTGGTATATTATATCTTGTAGGTGAAAGCTATGTTTGTTCATCCGACAACTTTTTCAAGAAACTGGAATACACTAAGAATGTCAACCCGAACTGGTCTGTGAATGTGAAGACATCCACATCTCAGAAGACCCCACAATCACTTGGCAGCATCAATAATGCCCAGTCCAGGGAGAACAAGGACTTTGTCCGTCCCAAGCTGGTAACTATCATTCGGAGTGGAGTAAAACCAAGGAAGGCTGTACGTGTTCTCCTTAATAAAAAGACAGCCCATTCATTCGAGCAAGTACTAACTGATATCACCGATGCTATTAAACTGGAGACGGGAGTGGTGAAGAAGCTCTACACCTTGGATGGAAAGCAGGTGAGTTCAGATTTGGAAATTTTAACATACTGGTCCATAAGAACTACAGTGTAAGTAGACATTAAACTGAAACTCCAGGTAAAGAACTAAATACATGGTTTAAATAAACATTTCCAGTTTTCTTGCCTAAGGATTTTTAATTTTGTTCAGCTAGTCTTGTGATTTACACACAGATTCTGCACTTGACAGCCTGAATAAGAAACTCTCTGTTGCTTACAGATGTGACTTTTTAGTTACTTGGATCTCCTTCCTACTAACTGGACCAAGGCTGGTTCATTGTCAGGTTGGAGAACGGAAAATGATACAGGATGCTGATTTGCCGAACCAGGAAATAAGTGCCAGCTGTCTGGTTATACGGTCTCAGAAAAATGCATAAATCACAAGACTGGGTGTAGAGAATTACAAAATTTTGACATGTAAAATATTGAACATATAAGTACTTAAACTGTGAAGTTGTAGCTTTATGGTCTAGCATTTTGTTTAAAGAAAAACATTTTCCTTTATAACCAAGGTGTCCTAAATGCACCCCTTTCATGCAGAGGGTGTCAGCTTTTGCTTTACAATCATTCAGTGAAATATGCCTTTTTATATTACTGATTGAACGGTCGGTAAATATTTCCTTTAAAATGAAGCATCTGCTTAGAGTTGTGCTGAACAGAAATACTGTATATGTAGCTGCACTAATGTTAGTGTTTTGCTTCTGACTTGCATTTGTGAAAGACATTTGATGTGCTGTGTTTGAATTTTCATTTAAATTTTATTAAGCAAGTATACAACTGTATTTTTTGTTACTTTTACCAAGCAACAAATCACTTTGCATTTTTCATCTACCCAACTCAATGTAAATGTATCAAAAAGACCTCCCAACATGATTAAAAGCTGTTCTCAGTCAGAACTCAGAATGACCTCAGATGCAAGCTATTTGTCACTGAATGTGACATTTGAATTGCTTTTTATTTTGCCCATATAAAACAATAAAGTCAATCCAGTCCCTACCCTCTGAAGTCATTTTTTGGAGTCTCTTTCATGTCAACAATCTCTTTTATTGGAGAACTGTGAAAGTGAGTATCAGTGCATCATTGTTTTAGATAATTGGGATAACTGTTTATTGATACATCTAGATTGATCCCAACCAATGACTGAGGGGATTTATAGAAGTTCATATTTCCCATATTGGTATGATTTTAAATGCCTCAGACCAAAGAGAGATCAAAGCTTAAAGTGATCCTAAAGGTTTAAATTTTTTTTAAAAAAAATAACAAACATGTAATACTTACATGCTCTGTGTAATAGTTTTGCACAGAGCAGCCCCAATCCTCCTCTTTTTGGGTCCCCCATCTGCGCTCCTGGCTCCCCCCCCCTTCAGAGTGCCCCCAGAGCAAGCTGCTTGTTATGGGGGTACTCATGCATGCTTGTTTCCGAGCCAGCTGTGTGACTATGAGGCACACAAAGCGTGGCTTTGCCCCACCAACCACTCCCTCTTCACTGGCTGTGATTGACATTAGGGAAGCCAATGAAAAAAAAAAGAAAATGAAAAAGAAAAACATAATAGAAAACATTGAAAAAAATAAAAATGATTATTTTTTTTTTACATACTGTCACCAGTCAGTGTCCCTGATCACCACCACACCAGTTATATGATAGCACTGGACTGGGGACAATATGTAAAAAATAAAACAATTGTGATTTTTAAGAATTTCTTCATTTTCCAAAAAATTGTAACAAAAAATTACAGTTTCAGAAAACTCGCCATGCCTCTTACTAAATACCTTACACTGTCTATTTTCCAAAAATGGGTCATTTGGGGGGTATTTGTACTATCCTGGTGTTTTCGGGTCTCAAGAAATTAGATTGGCTGTCAGTACATCAGGATTGATCGATTATCAGATACTATAGTTTGTGGACTCTATAACTTTCCTACAAACTAAATAATATATACTAATTTGGGTTATTTTCACCAAAGAAATTTAGCAGAATACATTTTGATCTAAATTCATGAAGAATGGTTATTTATTTGCAAAATTCTATAACAGAAAGTTATAAAATAAGTTAAAAACCATTGGCGAATAAATATTATCAAAAGAAATCTCTATTTGTGTGGAAAAAAATGCTAAAAATTATTTATGGGTACAGTGTTGCATGATCGTGCAATTGTCATTCAAAAGTGTGACAATGCTAAAAATTGGCATGGGCAGGAAGGGGGTAAAAGTGCATGGTATTGAAGTGGATAGAATGACAGAATGTCATAATATCATCCATTATATTATTTGCACAATGTTTAACAAAGCTGCACTTGCTTCCCATAATAGTGACATCAGTTTCTGTCTCCTGGCAGACACAGTGTAGTAAGTTAGCAGACAAAAGGGTCATTTGTGTTTAGTGGGGTCACAAGAATGACCTCATAAATCCAGGTAAACTTGAAGTCTTTTCATTTTTATGTCCTCGTGCACCATCACTTCCTAATAAAATGTGTAGTCAACCATTACAATAAAGATTTAGTGTAAATTACCAAATAAAAAAGGCTACATGTTAGAGATGCTCATGCCACCAAATGATTGTATAAATAATTTTTTTTTTACTTTTCCTAGTGCTTGCAGATTAGGAATGAAAGAAATCCAGAAATATT
The DNA here is from genome assembly GCF_062004578.1 of Staurois parvus. NCBI lineage: Eukaryota > Metazoa > Chordata > Amphibia > Anura > Ranidae > Staurois > Staurois parvus. The sequence goes on from NW_028317998.1 coordinate 694,473, forward strand.
GAGTACAAAAGACATTCAGCGCCAGTGCTTTGAAAGTATTGTGCAGTGCTGAAGGTGCAGACATGAAGGGGCTATAAATATGAACTAATATGGGAAATATGTTGGGTTTTCATTGCTTGCCTTTTAAAATGTTGAACTTCATCCAGCTACATATTGTACCTCACTCCAAGGCTCCAAAGTTGTTATAATTTGTAATATGAATTATTCTATATTTAGTCATTATGCAACACAGGATTCTGTTTTTCCTAATAGAATTAGAGGGATCACAATGTGAATAAGGCTTCTAATTTAAGATACCAATTTAAAAGAACTTTACACTCAACACAAACATTTAATATTACATGAGTCCCTGTGTCAGTGTGGAGTTGATTTTAGAAAGGCAAATAGACAGTTCACTTTCTAAGGGATTTTTCACTTTGAAAGGGATTGTGGTAAAAATTTACTTAGCAAAGAATACCCAATCACATACAGCGGAAAAAGCACAATATGTTTGCTTGCATATGATTGGTTATTGGAATTCAACAGAGCTTCATCTCTTTCACTAAGCTAATGGGAGATTCCCTGCAACGTGAGCAGCCTATTTGTCCTAAGTAAATCAATCCTTAAATGATAGTGTTGTTTTAAATGTAATATGGAATAAATACAAGTTAAAAAAAATATTTGAATAAGTATAAGTTTTACCTCTAAAGTGGTATTAAAACTTTACATGATCCCACTGAAATGAATAGCCTTAGGTGGTAAACAACGATGAAGCAAATCCTCCTCATAAGTTGTACCACTTTATCTGCAGCCCTTTCTCCTCCAGAGATCTCCAAAGTACACAGATTAGATGGTATTTCTCAGCTTCCAAGAGGCAGGGGGCAAGGATATGGCATTACACACTGCACATCAGAGAACAAAGAGTTTAGTGTAATGTGACACCTGAGGGGAGGGAATGACACCCCCCCTTTACACAGTTTTTTTGGGAAACATGCACAGGCTGAGGTTGTTAATCAACCTGGTTGAGGGGGGAGGGTCACCATTGATGCCTGGTGTCAAAGAAAACTCAGAACTAACAGATGCAGTTAGAGGGAGACAACAGCCAGGATCCACATAAGGTGTTATGTACAGGGCCGGTGCTTCCGCTACGCAAATTAGGCAGCCGCCTAGGGTGCACTGTCACCTAGGGGCGCCTGGGCGAAGCACAGATCGGCACTCTCTCTGTATGGCCTGTAGACCTCTTGTATGAATTCTTCATTTCTCTACAGAGTCCTCCTCTCCTCATACACAGGGAATGATGAGGGAATAATGGTATCTTTACTGACCCAATTGTCTTACAGTCTGTCCACACACATGACCATTTAGTACATACAGTATATATATCTATATAACAGTATTCCTCTAGGATTGAGAAGTGATGACATTAGCCCAGGACCTTGGGCAGTCAGCAGTGTCTGATCAGAGAATCGGTCCGTACATCTCCAGTACACACACTGGCACACAGGATCCTCCAACTGTAACAGGGAGCCGGCCAATGATGGAACGGGGCATGTCCAGTACTGGCTTTTCCTTCTTCTACACAGCTGGAGCCAATCAATAGGCCGGGGTGTGCTCTGGTTGCAGGGCTAGCCTTATGTGAATAGGATGATCAGGGCCTGATGTGTATGAGAGGGAAGCTGTGTAGTGCTGGGAGGTCGCCTGTCCTCACTGATAGCTGCAGCCTGGACTCCGTAAACCAGCAGGAGACATCAGAGCTGAGCTAAGCCTAGAAGGATGGCAGCTCATGGAGACAGAAGGAGGAGAGGGGGCAGACAATGCTGATTGATCATGTGGGATGCCGCCACATCATGAATGATCCTTCACCTGAGGGGAGGGCAGTAGAGGGGGAGGAAGAAAGGACTGAGGAAGATGCCAAGTGTCTGGGGCCAGTGTAGTAGTTGAGCTGCAGCTCCAGTGTTACTCTCAGACTCAGTCCCTTACTGCAAGCCAGCTGGCGGCTGCTGATCACTGTGGAGATTTGTAACTCTGTCTCTTTTACTGTTAATACAGTTAATTTATATTTGCTTAATATATATTTTGTCTGTAATATTGGTGCTGGTGTCATCTTATGGCACTTATTTTTGCCAATTAAAAGAAATTTAGCAGTTTCATGTTTTGTTGATTTAATATTTTCTACTGTTTTTAAAAATGTGTATTTATTTATTTATTTATTTGGGGGGGGGGGGCAAGTAGCTAGTCTTGCCTAGGGCACAGAATAGTCTAGCACTGGCTTTGGCTATGTATTAAGGTAAGTATACTTTATATGAGGATATGCTTTGCTCTTTTTTTAATTTCCAAAGCTTACAACCATGTTAAGAGTCTAAATTAATAAATAAACATTGCACTGCCTTAGTGGGCATTAAAAACTACATGTAGACATACAAATAGTACGCTGCCAAGCTAATAATAGTATTCATAGTGTATAATCATCCCTATTGAAATTCTGTCTGGTAAAACACAAATAGTGGGTCTATTTGTTCTTAGCAATATGTCACTTCTGTGTCTGTATATTTACGGTTTATCATTCATTCTGTTTCATCTAGCCATTGCATTACAGAGTGGGGCTGATTTACTAAATCATATTTGTACTGTATATGCCATTGTATATATCCTTTAATTGCCACAAAAGCTGCTTTGTTATTAAAGCCTGGTTCACACTAGTGTGATTTCAGATGTAACTTGATTTGCATGCCAATGGAAATCACATTGTTCTCAATGGTGCCTGTTCACATCAGTGCAGTTTTTGGTAAAGGGTCTGGTGTTGCTTTGGTGTGATTGCAATGCATGCGCTCTTCCCACCTGATCCATACCAGACCACATGCCCTCAACATGGAGAGAAAAGTACTTTGCCAGGGGGGGGGAGGGGGGAGTTCCCACTATAAAGCATCTAGTTCACATGTTGATGAGGACAAAGGGCCTATTCCCCACAACCCTGGCCTGGTGGTTGTGGGGGTTTGCAGGTGGGGCACTTATTTGAATCTGAAAGCCCCCTTTTAACAAAAAGTGGGCCCCAAGATACTACCCCCTCCCCCCCCCATGAATGAGCAATGGGTACATAGTATCCCCACTCTCTCACCAAAAAAAGTCAGTAGAACATAAAATAAGTGGCCATTGTTGCACATCCATCATCAATCATGTCGTCCAATAATGTAGGTCCATGTCATTCACAATGATCAATGACTGCCGAGCTATACAAAATAAAAAACTTGTCACCCACCAAGGCTCGACCAATCCTTTCCAATCAAACCGACAATAGCTTTCCTGAGTTAGCTGACCTCTCTGGTTCTTCCCACCACTGAAGTAAACAAAGGGGTAGGGTCACCCAGTGACATCATTGACCATATATGGGCATGTCCATAATTGGTGAATGATATCAAAAGGTGGAAGGATCACCCATTGATGTCATTGATCATATATGGGCATGTCCACACAATTTTTTTCTCTTTTTTTGGCGGGAGGTCCCCCTTAAAATCCATACCAGAGTGGTCTGGTAAGGATTGTGGGGGAACCCTCATGCTATTTTTATAATTTTTTATGTCCTTTGCTTTATTTTCTGCTGTCAGGCAGGAAGCCTGGATAAGTCATTGGTCCTTAACAACCAACAATGAGTCTCCTTCTCCTACCAGAAACACAGTAGTATCAAAAACAGGTCAAAACGCAACCATGTTGCACTACATGATCACACTGAAAATCAATTCCCAGCTGCACTAGTGTGAACCTAACCTTAATGGCATTACCAATGACCTCCATTTCCCCTGTAATGTAAGCCACAATTTTTTAAAACTGCTAATATGTTATGAATTTCTTTTCTTAAAAAAAGGGGGCAACAATACTTAGGTAGTAGACTTCTTTCCCAGAATCCTTTGCTGCCTTTTACAGAAGTACTCAGAGGTTCTATTGTGGCAGGAGATGCTAAATGGTATTTCTTATTGCAACACTGAGCCTGGCCATGTTAGTAAAATAGCAAACTGTTCCTTTTAGCAATCATTTAAGTAAGTTCACTGGCATTGTCTACTTTAGCGTCTACAACAATGTATAAGGCTGACCTGGTGGGGATTTTATTTTTAACAAAGCTGAAATTTCAATTAATGGTGCAATGGTTGTTTTGAAAATTTAGGACACCGTAATGACCAGTCAGATTTTTGTTTTTGATAGTGAATGGGGATTAAGAAGTCAGATAGGTTAGTGTGGGTTGCACTATCTTGTACTCTATTAATACATTTGCATTAAATAATCATACAAAGTTAATCAGATAGTATATCAGGACACGTTCAGTTAATTCTTTCTGCAAAAATAATTCTGTATAAGAAGTTCAGCAGATGAACTGTTATTTTAATACTTTTATTGCAAATTTAAAGTATGAAATTTCTAGGACACCTCAACGTGTAGAGGTCTTTTTGGAAACTGTGGAAAATGTGAAAACCAACATAAAGTCATTGCATGCTGAAATCCATAAAACCATTTTAAGAGATTAATATGAGAAACCTTTCTTTAGAAAAAGCTGAGTTAACGAAACACCAAAAATAATCTTTATATTAAGTCCAGCTGACAGTGCTTACACTTATCTTCATCCTTATCAATAGCAGCAGAAGCAAGGATTACATGTAAATGAGACACCGAAAAGACTTTCATCACTTCTTTAAATGGCATCTGAGTAATGTTTTCAATGAGTTTAAGACATAAAATTAAGTTCTACATGTACCACAGAAACTGTGCACATTAAAACATGAAGCAATTTCAGGTTTTTTTGCATGTCCTAAAATAGAAAGTTTACAGTAAATGTTTTAATTATCTCATTTACCTTCTGTCTTGCTAATAAGGATCATCAAGCCAAAATGTGATTTCACATCTCTCCAGTTAGGACAGCAACAGCAGCAAAATATTATTTTTTGTAGAATAGGGAAGGGTTAGAACCTCTGTCAGGTTTTTATCTCTGTCTGGTCCCTGCTCCTCTTTATTTCTTGTCCTGGTGCCACAAAGATAGGAAGTTAGCGGAAATGTCCAAAACAAGGATATATAAACTAATATAACCCTCACAGGCACACACCCTCTTTCTTACTCTTATTGAAAACCTAAAATGAAACATTTTGTCTGTATTTAGGCTCTAAAGTGCACCTGTGCCTAGACTAAAGACATTAAAGTATTTATATATATTTTTTAAAAAACATTAAAATAGCCCTTAAACAAAGCATCCCTGACCTCTCTAGCTGCTTGTACTGTAAAGTAACTAATTCTAAAATATCCCCAAAAATCACAACAGAGACTCTAGAGTACAATGTCAGTTCATTTTTAATACCATAAAGCTGAACTTCAGGTTCCTTCTGACTTTTAACCATTATATACCTTTCCCCTTTCACAGTAACAGCACATTTACATTTTTTATTACATTTTGTGCAGTACTGTGATATCATCAGCTGTTAAACTTCTACTTTTCCAGGGTAGCAGGAGGAGAATCTGTGTGGGTGCTGCATCATGAGAGTGTTTGAATATGGCAGGCATTTATGGGCTGAGCTCACAGCAGTAATTTTGTGGCTGGTAAATGCCCATATAGCTAACTCACAATAAATGGACGTGGGTAGGTCACGAACATGCAGTTCTACTCGTCCACAGTAATGTATCACCACCCACCATTGACTACAGTACACAGAGGAGGATACACCGAGTTTCTTGTCTTCCCCCCAGCCCGGACACCACCCCCATTGACTTCTCCATCACATCCAACAATGCCTCCATCAAACACGCCCCGCAGGCCAGAGTACTTGGTGTCATTCTGGACTCCAACCTATCCTTCCAGCCCCAAGTCCAATCTTTAACAAACTCGTGCAGACTCCACCTCCGCAACATCGCCAAAAGACGCACGTTCCTAACCCCAGAAACCACTAAACAGCTCATCTACTCCCCACCCCCTGCTAACTTGTCGACCTCCTTCACTCTTCCTACCACTCCATCCCCCACAGCTATCTCCTCCTGTGCCACCATCCCCTCCCTCCTAGATTGTAAGCTCGAAAGAGCAGGGCCCTCAATCCCCTCATGTTTTGCATTGTATTGGTATTGTTCTGTCACATGTTCTGTCCCCCTTTGTAATGTACAGCACTGAGCGAACTATTGGCGCTTTATAAATACTGTATAATAATAATAATACATGATTGGGAGCCTTTCTCTTTATAGAGCAAACCATGAAGCCCAATTGTACAAACATGAATAAGAAATAACAAGCAGGCATAAAGGGCATGTATACAGGACATGAAAGAGGGGAAAAATGAAATACAAAAAATAAAGAACAGCATTTTTTTAAAGTAAGCCCCTTGTTAATTATTTGCATTGGTCATCATTCCTCCTCTTCACCTCATCCAATTAGAGAATACCTGTTATTCACCAAAAAATATACAAGACATTCTTTGAATGATGGTGGTGCAAAGCAAGCAAACCCCTGTAGTCAGTTTGCAGATAGGAAGCTGCTAGCATGGGAACTGTGTTGGACCTGAAAGACTGCAGCTATCACTGTAGTTGTACTAACTACTACAAGCATTTTCATACTTCCCAGTGGCCCATCAAGTGTCAGATGTGCACACTTTCATTGTGCCACACTGGACCAAGTATGCAATAGAGATAATTCTTGGAGGTCAGCTTTAAAATCACCTGCTGTTCATTTACATTAGACGCTGGCAGACAACCAAGATTCTAGTGCAATGGAAACTAATAGGAAAAACAGTTAGTGTTTCTGTTGTGAAGATGAATTTCTCCACTATGTCTGTAGCCACAGAGGTGAATAAGTGTTAGGTTTAAAGTTTTTTTTTATTGTTCAGAATATGTAAATACTTTAGTAGACTAGGTACAGGTTCATTTTAAAGTTCCACTACTTGTGCTATTCTGCATAATAACCTTGTTATCAGTAAGAATTATGGTTACAGTATTGCCTGCTTACATTGATAAATTATATAAATTTCAATATAAATTGATATATAAACCTGTCAGCCCATATATATGTGTAAACTAACTCCAAGGAACCTCATGTGCTGATGACTCCTGACTTGTATAAAGGATATGTACTGTATATAACCCGTTATGCAAAGGCAGGTTGTGCACAAGTTTGGATTACTGATTAAACATGTGCAGTTACCTTTTCAGATGCTATAATCTGAGGGTTTTTTTATCATTACACATTCTCTGTCAGTTAAATAATACAATATAGAACTAGCAGCATATGCCTGAAGGGTGCAGAGTGATATGGGACCACTGGGAACCAGGATAAGTTGCATTATAACCTGGAGCATAGTTTATGCATTCACGATTTTCCATATGTTGAAGTTTACACCTGAGAATGTCAATTCAGCAAAATATTTCATGCCAAATGCCGAGCGTGCATAGGTTGTAATGTGAACACCTCAGTGGTCAATAAACGAACACTCACTGAAAAATGGGATGGCAGATAAGCAAAGCTTGACTATAAGGATGGACTTTAAGCCCGAAGGAAACAAAAGTGGAGTACTTAGTATAGTACATAACCAGCATCTGAATGGCAATCCGAAGATTGCTTTTTGACTGGAAAAGGTAGTAGCAAGAACATTTTGGCGTGTGTTGTTTGGGAGATTTAAGTTTAGAAATACTGTTAAATTTGCTCTAGGTAAGAACTGTTCCATTTTTTTCCAGAGCCACCAATCAGATTCAAGCTTTCTTTTCATTTTTCATTTTTTTACTGCACAATCAAACTTGATTGGTGACTATTTTAGTTATTGGTGACTATTTAGTTAGCATTTATCTTCTGGAAATATAATATGCTACATTGAATATTTAGTTATGTGCAAATTTTTCTTTTTTCTACACTAGCTGTTCCCATGTAGTTTGAGCCCCTTCAACAGTGGCTGCTAGTTCTGACAGAAACAGATTTGACATAATAAAGCACAAATATATGAGCCAGTAAGACAGTCTTAACACATTTGGCTTTGCTACAAAGCTGGTCTGAGCTGTGAGAAAAAAGGCATAGAGCTATTTTTGTTCAATTTATATTGAGTTGGCATTCCTTCCAGAAAGCCTTAGGCTCCATTCACATTATTGTGTTGTGGGAACATGCATGTTACCATGCTCATTAATGAGATGTAAGGCACTGCATGCTTCTTGCGTTAGTGTGATAAAGCACCATTCATTCTGAATGGCACTCCAATGCGCCTTACCAACAGAGGAGTGCTACACAGTGGTGCAAAACACAGCAACATGTTAATGTGTATTGCAGTTCAGTGTGCTGTAAAATAAAGTACAGGCTTGATTTCCAGGACACTGAATGATCTGCCAAATGCAGCACAGATAAACATGTAAAAAACCGTTTAACACACCACACATCAGCAGTTAGGTGTGAACCTAGAATTAGAACAGGAACAGAAAACCGGAGTGTAAAGTTGCATCTGGTGAAACCAGGTGGTCCTGTTCTATCTCCAGTGAAAATGGGACTTTATACAGTATGTGTCACCCACCAGGAGGATAAATCTATAATATCACATCGAACAACAGTAATAAAAAATATATATACCTTTATTGATTCATCATTAAAAAAAAGAAGCCACAATTAACATTTTAAAATCAAATGATCTTTGAAGATGATATCAGCATGTGTTTACATTCAAATAGCAGTAAGATGCACAATAAGCATATAGGATCAATGCATTTCGTTGCATTTCCTCAGGATCCACGCTTTAGATGAATCACTATAACAATAGAAATACAGTCATAAAATACAGCAAAGCTAAGGTAAGAGTATTAACATCAAATTAATTAATAATCATAACAAGTAGCCAACAGTTAGGGGAAAAATAAATGGGAGAAAAAAGGGGGGGGGGCGAAAGGAATCTCCCCAAGTTTCCAGGGGCAACCCATGGGGGACTTACATGTAAAGGGCCAGGCAGAAAGCACACATAAAGGGTGCAGGATGCACATATCATAGCATCACGCTTACCTAGTATAGACTGCAAGTACTGTATATCAAAGGATAGGTCTTTAGTAAGGTGCTTAGTTGTATAAAGCAAGGGTCATAAGCCCTCCTTGGGATGTTCCTAATGATGATTAGAAAGATAATAATGTGTACTCCTGTAAAACACAGAAAAGCACAAACCATATAAGTTGTGCCAGTCTTCATTATGCATGTTTATGCCTTTCCTCCTCCAAAGCATCCTCACCTAATGCCTTTAGAAGTCTGGAAAAAATACATAAGGCACATCAACAGCTACAAGCTCAAATGGCCTGCTTCCACCATACAGCTGAATATACCGTGCTTTCCACTTGCTAACTAATCACAAAAGAACCGGCAACCAGGTCTTAACACTGACCTGAAACAATAAACAGACAAAAGAGGAAGAAGGAGAGAAAATGAGGCTGGCTAAGCTCATGCAAAATAGAATGGAGAATACACGTAGTCCAATGTTGTATACCGAACATAATTAAACAGCTACACAGACCATGGAGATATCTACACTCACCAGAGACTGCCAGCATGTCTATCCAAACTGCATCCACCCTTCACTGAGACTAAGCAAATGAAAGGGAGCTACCCCTGGCTGGCCTTACATGTGTATCTTCCCATAATCTTGACTTGGTCCAGATAATGTATGGAGGCAGCCAAGAGATTTTGGCTGTAGATGTGGGTTTTTTTTTCTGGCAGTCTATCAACTCCTTACCCTGTAGTTTCCCTTTTTTGGAATTTTCAAGGTGGTGGTATGGGTATTTTTGGCATCATGCCGGAAATGACATCACCGGACGTGATGTCGGTAGTGCCGCCATTTTGTGACTACATAATTGATATGCAGAAGTGTCCACGCTGCCTCTCCCTCAATGACAATGTGGGAGAGGATTTTTAGTGTGGGACACTGGGTATTAAAAAAGGCCAGTGGGCAGCACAGGAGGCAGGGAAGATACACATTTAAGGCCAGCCAGGGGTAGCGCCCTTTCATTTGTTGTTTGGTCTCAGTGAAGAGTGGAGGCAGTTTGGGTAAGACATGCTGGCAGTCTCTGGTGAGTGTGGATTTCTCCATGGTTTGTGTAGCTTTTTAATTATGTTTGGTATACAATGTTGGATAATGTGTACTCTGCATTCTATTTTGCATGAGCTTAGCCAGCCTCGTTTTCTCTCCTTCTTCCTCTTTTGTCTGTTTATTGTTTCAGGTCAGTGTTGAGGCCTGGTGGCCAGTCCTTTTGTGATTAGCTAGCAAGTGGAAAGCACTGTATATTCAGCTGTATGGTGGAAGATGGGTTTGGCCATATGACTTTTCTAGCTGTTGATGAGCCACATGTATTTTTTCCAGACTTCTAAAGATATTAGGTGAAGATGCTTTGGAGGAGGAAAAGCATAAACATGCATAATGAAGACTGGCACAACTTATATGGTTTGTGCTTTTCTGTGTTTTACAGGAGTACACATTATTATCTTTCTTATCATCATTAGGAACATCCCAAGGAGGGCTTATGACCCTTGCTTTATACAACTAAGCACTGCTTACTAAAGTCCAACCCTTTGATATACTTGCAGTGATACTAAGTAAGTGTGATGTTATGATATGTGCATCCTGCACCCTTTATGTGTGCTTTCTACCTGGCCCTTTACATGTTAGTCCTCCCATAGGTTGCCCCTCAAAACTTGGGGAGATTCCTTTTAGCCCCCCTTTCCCCCCCCCCAACTGTTGGCTACTTGTTATGATTATTAATTAATTTGATGTCAATACTCTTACCTTAGCTTTGCTGTATTTTATGACTGTATTTCTATTGTTATAGTGGTTCATCTAAAGCAGTGGTTCTCAACCTTCCTAATGCCGTGACCCTTTAATACAGTTTCTCATGTTGTGGTGACCCCCAACCATAAAATTATTGCAAAACGTTTGATCATTTTGCGCCCTGGTCAATCGACTGAAGGAATTTGATGGGAATGGAAGTTAATCTGATTGCCAATTGAATCTGATAGTAAAATTGAAGTGTGTATGGCCAGTATTCCCCCCTCCTTTGGATATCAGCCCTCTCCCACACCAAGTCGTCTGTCCTGAGGCTCCTTGTATGACCCCGGAAAGTTTGGGATTGCTGGTCGCTGTGTTCTTCCCTTTAGCGGGCCGTGTGCCCCGTGGCCAGCCCTCGTACAAGTGCTGTGAGGAGAAGCCTCCATGGGAGGTGAGCGGCTGTAGGGCACATGCTCTGCGGGTAACCAGATCCCCCCTCCCCGGAGACAAAGGGGGGCCCGGCTCACATCTATCCAGCTGTTGTGAGCAGTCTCCTGCCCGGGGAAACATGCAGCAGGTGCAAGGGCAGCCAATGGGCGGCAGCGGGGCACCTCCAACCCGCACCTTGCAGGAGAGGAGCCTCCAGCCTGGCCAGCCGCCCTCACCACTACCTCATAGAGTCTATCTGCATGTGGGCGGACCTGCCTGGAGACGGATAGAGGAGTGGTGTCTCGGTTCCTAAGACCATCGGAAATATGTGTTTTCCAATGGTCTAAGCCGACCCTGTGAAAGGGTCGTTAGACCCCCAAACGGGTCGTGGCCCACAGATTGAGAACCGCTGATCTAAAGCGTAGATCCTGAGGAAATGCAGTGAAACACATTGACCATATACGCTTATTGTGCATCCTACTGCCATTTGAATGTAACCACATGCAAATATCATCTTCAAAGATCATTTGGTTTTAAAATGTGAAGTGTGACTATGTTTTTTTAATGATGAACCAATAAAAGTATATATCTTTTTTATTATTGCTGTTCGATGTGATATTAGAGACTTTTCCTCCTGGTGGGTGAAACATATAAAGTCCTATTTTCACCGGGGATAGAACAGGACCACCGGGTTTCATTGGATGCAACTGTACACTCAGGTTTTCTGTTCTAGACATATGCTGGGATGGTGCCACACCAGGGGTACATATATTACATTCCAGACCCATCTTATAGATACAATGAACCTATAATTACAGAGAACAGTAAACCAGTAGGGGAATTCAGGCAATGCAGATAGATGGCAATAGAACCCAGCACCCCTGCACTGCGGTCACAAGTGATAATTGCCATGCTTATCAATAATATAATATCAAATTCTATGACTTGCAACAGTCACAAAGAACCAAAACAAATAAAAGAAATCAGTATCCATAAGGCCAACAATGCATCACTTGACATAAGCCAGCAATGCAACCAGTTTAAGATGTGACACCTAGGTTGTTCAATAATAATGAGCACATGTGGCAACATGCTGGAAAATCTAGGTGACTAATTTAGTTATTGTTCATTTTTATCCAAAGATGAAAATGGAAAGGCTGTTTTACTACACTAAGGCACCATCTGAATGTTGTCATAATAAAAGTCAGTGCAGATCCTGGTGGTGAATCGGTGGTTTAAAATATATGCACTTGCAGATCTCTCATCACCTTTTGCTGGAACATTTCCTGTGCATGACCATTTTAAAAGATATCAGTCAAGAATTATGGGTAGCCCATTCTGCAGTAGATTTGACAAAATACTGGCTTGTGATGATCTCCCTACTGATATTGCTCAGGGACACTGAAAACAGTCGTGTCTTCCATCCCACCCTAATGCTATCCGACGACTGGTCTGGATGGGAGAAACCGTGCTTTCACTGATTGGCAGACAGGCTTTAAAATAAACCTTTCTGCAGTGATAATGACACTGTTGCTTAGACTCATTTTGTGTTGAAGGCCAAATGTCATAGTGAAGGAAAAGCATCAATTTCTTTCACCATAAAGCACCTTCTATGTCAACATGATAAATGATACCTATTAAAATACAGATTAGTAGTCTGAAATACTGCTATTATGCAGGACACAAATAAACCAAAGCCTTAGGAAACTACCCAATACAGTACCACTATACGTTCCTTTCTTCTAAGTATACAAGATTAAATACACAATCACACCAAGTTTAAACATTTACAAATGAGTGTGTTTTTTATGTCATTGTGACTGTTATATGCTAAATAAAAATATAGGCCATAAGAATCTATCAATTGACTTAAGGCTAAGTTTAGACAAGAGGTTGGGGGGAAGCAGTAGAAATGAGCAGTTGAGCTGCATTTTAAACTCCCCCAATCTCCCCACTTAAGCTGCAATGGCTGCAGGTGGGGGTGTTTACATGCTGCCGTCACAATGATTCATTTTGCTCCTGCAGCAAAAACCATCTGATGTGTCATGATCAGCAGGTGGCAAGCTTGCCAAACGTGAATGGGAAGCACCACCAAAGCCTTGCAATCATATGCAATGCATGCAGTTGTGGTGCATTTGTCGGCAAGAATGGGGTTAAAACAGGTGTGAGGAGGCATCACATCAATGCATATCCAAACCAGCCTAAGAAAATTGAAGAGTTGACTAGAGCTGTAGCAACTATTATGGGTCCTTAGCTATTTAGCCTCCTACACAAGTGGGTCTGCTATCCTGCTGTATGTAAGGTTTGAAGAACTGAAGATCACCAAAAAAAAGTACAGCAGTGGGGGATATTTTCAAGGAAACTGTGAGGGCAGAAACAGAGGAGCTGCCATTGCTGACTTTTATTTAAAGTGCATCTAAATTTTGGATAGAGTAGGGAAGGATTAGAACACCTCCCAGGTTTTACTGTCATTGGAGAGATTCCTTCACTTCCTGTCTGGTAAAAAAGTTGTCTGCAATACTGGCAGAAGTAAAATTCTTTTTTAGGGTATGTAGTCTATTTCCCTGCTACAAATGTTCTCTTATGTCCTGTCTGGTAAAAGGCTGTCCCCAAAACAGAAGAGGGGAAATCTCACTAAAGGAGCCCCAGGTAGCAGTCTAACATTACAAGGGTTCTAACCTTTCTACATTCTACACAAAGCATGATATAGGTATAGTAGTGCAGTGTTAAGAGCTGTCACCATGATCACTGCTTTACTACTAGTAGTAAGTCACAGGCTTGGAAGAAGAATGTGGTCCGTGAAGTCTAAAAATTTGGATATCCCAATCAGCATGTTTACTCAAGGTCAGATACAATAGGTAGTAAAGGAAGGATAAGTAAAATTCAGGATATTAAAACCAAGAGCCTGCTCTCTTTAAAAGGAGTAATGGCAATTCCCATTTTTCTATCTCCAAAGGCTTTCTTAGGATTGTGCAGACACACAATGATTGACCAAATGGTGACTCAGCAGTTGAAAGATATCACCGTTTTTTCTGAAAAAGCCAAATTCTGAAAAAGCATTTACTAAATGCTGCATGCTGAACAAATACTGGTTTACAAACAAGGGTGGGGAGGGGTAAGCTGTATACAATGTCAAAGATCACAATTATTTTAGGTTTCCACATCTGTTGAGCTATCAAATCTATAATATAGGTCAAAAGCAATGAGCAGATGACAAAGACTTTGTTTGCTCAACTACATATTGATTCAGAGGCTGAAAGAGTGTGGGGTTAATAGAGTGGCCCCATAGGGTGCAAACAAACAGACACAGCTCTTATGTCAGCTGTGAGTTAACAATGAACAGTTAGAAAACATTATAACAAAGGTCACTCATAACCATGGTATTTTCAGGATATATTTTTGCAAAATCAAAGGAATAAAATGGACATAAAGCTGGAGTTACACCAAATCCAATGCAATGAGAAAAGCTAAAAACTCTCAAACAATTAAAGTAGATCCCAATCCAATCATAAATATTTCATATAATTACAGCTAAGCACACAATTTAGTTTTGTTCTCTGCAAGGGTGAGAATTGTGCTTTTTCCTCCCTTGACGTCATTACAGGGGCCACTATGACCTATGCTTCATTTGAGCCAGGAGGTAGGATCCAAAGAGGCACTTTGATTTATTGTTATTTAATAATCACAGGCTAAATTTTACAGTCTGGGTAAACTTATACTTTAACATATTTCTGTCATATCATAGGTTATTTTCAATCTTTTTAAAGTAACTCTGTTGCCAAAAAAACCTGTGCCACTAATCCTCACTCTTTTGTAGATCCACAGCTACATGCAGAATCTGTAGCATCCAACAAGGGGCGGACTGACAACTCATGGGGCCCCCAGGCAATAGGGGATCATGGGGCCCCTGTGTCTTTGCCCAAACTCAAAAAAGCCTATGAAAAATGTACCAGGGGCATCTCATGAGGCCCCCTACTGACCCTGGGCCCTCGGGCAGTGCCCGAGTTTCCAAATGGTCAGTCCGCCGCTGCATCCAACATATCTGGGTGTGTCAGATACCTGTATCCCCCACCACACTGTGTTTTTTTTACCTATGGTTTTACCTGTTGGCACAGTGTATCTGGAGGTAGATCTGGCTGGATTGCAGTAGATATGTTATTTTTGAACATACAGTAAGTAATAAAGAAAATGAAATTAGCTGTCGGTGTCATTAGTTATGTAGATGTATACAGCCCAGGATTACATTTCTTATAACAGACTTTAAGATGAGATGAATAAATAAATCAACCTAAACTCAGATCGAAACCAAATAAATCTTAGGCCAACTCGAAAGATGACTAAACATACCCAGACAGAATGCTCCATGGTGTTGATTTATCCACCTGTTATACATTGTACTCAAACTACCTTACCTTCCTAGTTCCATTCTTGTGTTCCCCATCATTACTTGCCAAGGCTGTTATAGTTGAACATTAATCTAGTTTTTAATCATCACATAACTTGGCCTGCAATAACATTTAAAGATCAAATTCAATAAATATGTAGAATGAGCTGCTCATAAAAAATGTAAATGTCTGATTTAAGAAAGCACACAAATATTACATCTGTGATCTGTGTAGTCCAGTATACTGTTGCCTCTGTCAATGCTAGATGGAACTGTTTCTTATATCCATACAGAACTTAAAGATTATATCAAGACACAGCAGCCACAGCCTGCATAGAAAAGCCTGGCCTCTGCCAGCACACTGTAGAAAAAAAACCTTGCTCTCTGTGTGGAAGCAGTGGTTTCTTTACCAAGGACCAACACATCCCCTCCTTGGTCAGATTTAAGGCTTTGCAATCAACAGACATTCTCTCTGCAGTTTGGAGGACTGTGACTCAGCATGAAGGGTGTGTTGAACAGAGGAGAAGGGTTCTTTTTTACAGCTTCCTGGCAGCTGTGGCTGCATTCAAAAGGAATGAACTGTAAGGCTTTGCTCACCTTTTGTTTTAATGCACACAAAAGGACTGTATTTAGCTGACTTTAACTGAAAGCTCACTTGGGCTATAAAGTGATGTGATTATATGTTCTGTTGTGTACATTTTTTTCTGTATGTGAGAGGCAGCAAGGATCTATGACATAAGATGGGGAATTGCTCTACTCAGTTTTCTAAACTACAGGAGGGCCCTAGAATACAAGATTACTGATGAAAATTTGGACTTTATGCAGTAGGTTGGTAGTACAGCTATGGATAAAGAATAGATGCCTGTGTTCTTGTATACATATGATAGCTCAATTTTAAATTTTAACTGGCATGTACCTATAAACCTATCAATGTATAAGAACAGCGTAGTTACATAGTTAGTCTGGCTGAAAAAAAACAAAAGTCCAGTTCAACCATTAAAAAAAACAGCAGTGAGGTTTCAGTGTCTCAGCACAACAGTGCACTCTGAACAAAGAAAGGGAGAAGGAAACTGACCATTATAGCAAAAAAAGACATAGGTTGTAATATTGAATCATTATCAAAATTTATATTGCTGGCAGTGGTTTATTTCGAGTAGGTTCAACTAAAACAGCACCATTTTGGTAATAGTCTCTGGTGTAGGTATTGAAGGATCCTGCAGATGGTTACTAGAGCAAATTTTTCAAAGGTTGCTTATCTACCTATAGCATCCATACTGAACACTAACAAATTTAGCTTCTGTAATACTACACTGTATGATTCATTATGACTTATAATTTCCAGTATTTTGTTTTATGCAGCTAAACTATTTTCATAAGCAAATTTTAGGTAAACCTCAAACAGACCTACAAACTTTCAGACAAAGCATATGATAATGTGCATCAGCAGATGTTATCTTTAAAGACCCACTCCAGGCAAAATATGAATACCCCTAGCCCCTCTAACCCATCCTGCAAGGCTGTTTAATCTGGGGGTTGGGAGGAAAGGGTGGGAGTTTGTTCATATTATGCTTAATATGGGTATATTTTGGCCTTATGCCCAAGTCATATTGGTAAAAATATAAAAGATTTAATTATAGTAAAAGATGTTATCTTTAAACCTAATTCCTGGGAAATATGAATTAACCCCCTCTCTCCCTCCCAACTCCCTTCAACACATCCTACAAGACTTTTTGTTTGTCCTATTTGGTGAAGATATTCCCACCTAACTCTACTGTCCATCTCCATCGCCACCACCATTTTTCAGGTGCTGGGGGAAGGGAGGGAGGCTAATCCATCCAAGACCACCAGTCTTCTCTGCTGATATCATTCTTCCTCTGGATTCTGAGAGGACACCACCACTGAACAGCCAATAGATAAGTGACATGAACACTCGAAGAAGGACCCCACCAGAAACAAACAAAGGAAGAGGGAAGAATGGGGACCTGAGCATTACCCATTCCTTTTTATTTTTTTTTTTAGCTAGCGATCAGTTAAAGTAGTGGGAGACAGGAGTTAAAATTATCCTGAAGAGGGGCATTAATGAAAACTGCATCTCATAATAATAAGTGGATCCAGAGATATAGGCAGCTGAACATGATTTTTGCTGTAACAGTCTAGCTTGGTCCTGCCCCTTTACACGTGCTGAGCCTTTGTATTGATCTTTTATTATAAAGGGGGGTTTCCCTGGCCAAGAGAGAACATGGGGGGTAGGAGGTGTGAAAGCATGAGAGTCAAGATTGGCATATTATTTCAGCTGCCTATAATATGATTCTGCAGTCTTTCTTGAAGGTAACCTCTGCCTATATCATATACTCTGTTCGTGACACGGTTACTTTAAAGCAGCCACTTTTCTAGGTACTTCTGCCAATACACACACACACACACATATATATATATATATATATATATATATATATATATGCTGTGCAGTCCCACCTTGCCATATTTATTATTTCTGTGATTCTCAGTGTCATTTGTAGTCTGGCAGCTGCAAATTCAGGTTGCTAGGAAACAGCCTCAGCAACACAAAAGGTTCTCAGCTGGATCAGTCTGATCTGTCATGCTGCAAATAGCTGGGCTTGTGTTTTTTATATATATCTACAGTTTAGCATCTGATGAGACCAGCTTACACATTTTATGTATGAAATGATGGGGTTAATATGAATACTTTAAATCGCAGTGGCAGCATTAGTCTATCTGAAGGCATTTTGTTCAATTAATGTTTTTATTTAGACTTTGCTTTGAATCATCTTTTCATTAATAGTTTGTCCTAATCCCTCAGTACTTTTGACACAGAGGAGCACATACAGTGATCTGAGCAAAATGTAAAACCCTTTTATCAGTACTGTCACAATTAATGCTCAGAATATTTACTGTCACCCTGCTATTCCCAAGTCGTATTGGTAAAAGTATAAAATATTACATTTTATTATTTTAATGAACATACCAAAACATCTGTGTTATGCCATCAAAATGGCCATGCCATTAAAATGCCCAAGGCATTCATTATGCATCATCATTTTCAAAATGAATATATCAACGTGTGCCCCAAAACTCACTATACAGGTCCTTGATACAAAAATATGCTAGGGTTTGCCTAATTAAAAAATAGTTGCAAAGAAAATACCTAGGAGTGCAACAATGGAAACCACTGACTTTGACTCTTCAGTATGTCAACAGAAAAAGGCACAAAATAAAAAATTACCTTTAAAAAACTCCTGAGAGAAGTATGGTAGCTGCCATTAGAGTCATGGAACAAGCATACTGTAAAGTTGTGTCAGAAAGTGGCAAAGCTACTTATCTCTATACTTGTTCTGGGTCAGTGACTCATTGAAGTCAGGCAGCATTGAAGTCAGAATGACAGCCAAGGAACCAGCATTCTCAAAGGATAGTAGAGTAATGACAGTCTTAATTAGCACTTCATGCTGGAAACTCAGTTTTGACATGCAGACTGCTGTCAGTTCAGGGGCTGTGAGGCTGCGGTATGATGTGTATTTCTGTGCACCATACTGTTTACTTTTTCTTTCTCTTTTTTTACTGTATTTGAAGAACTACAAAGTGACATATCATTTAAGTCTGCACTGCAACATGGTGTGCTCTGATATGGTGACTTACGTTGCCTTTCAATGCTCTGCAGTAAAATGCTACATTTCTGCATTTTACCATAGCTTACCACACCTTCCAGCTGCCTTGCAGTGTCAATGGAACACATACTGTACATAACAAGCCCTAGCAGCGACGTGCATCATTCCAGTGCAGAAAAATACAGGTCCTCCCACTATGTGTAAAGGAGCCCTCCCATGACTGTGCCACTTTAATGAATAAATAAGTATAAATAATAACAAGGATAACATGCCATTTAGCAGTATGGTAAAGGTAACCTTCAAGGTCAGTTTACTTTGCTAACTAAAGTATTAATGGGCTATTTAATTGATTATCTTTGAGTTAATAGCTCATTTGTCCAGTGGAGAGGAGAAACAGTTTTACTCTGCTGATCCTCCGTTCCCCCGGCAGATGGCGCTTCCCCATGCTCTGGTGTTGGACTGTCCTTCGGGATCCTCACATCCATAGCATGTCTTTGGACCTTGCTTTGGTCTTGATGATGTCAAGACCTTAGATGACTGGAGCATGTGGGAGTAGAAGCTATGGGCAGGGACTGGTCTAGCTGTGGTGAGGAAGGAAGGATCAGGTAAGTAAATACCGTATATACTCGAGTATAAGCCGAGTTTTTCAGCACATTTTTTGTGCTGAAAAACAGCCCCCTCGGCTTATACTCGAGTCAACGTCTGCAGATGTCTAGCAAGGGGACAGAACAGAAGGCAAACTAAGTACAGGGGTGGGCAGGGGGCTGCTGTCTCTTACCTGGCTCCGGTCCCACGACGATCCGGTCCAGGAAGCGCGGCTGCTCCTTCATTCGGTTCGTCCACTGGATGTTTGCGCGGCTGCTCGGCTCCGCCTTCTCACCGGTGATTGGTCGCCAGAACCTGTAGCTCAGGAAAGGCACACAGGCAGCCAATCACCAGCGAGGAGGCGGAGCTGAGCAGCCCCGTGAAAATCGAGTGAAGGAGATGCAGGTAAGTGTGCCGTGCTTAGGTGCTGCTGCAACCACATATGCTGGCTGCAGCAGCACCATACTGGAACAGGGGTCAGCAAGTGTCAGTGGGAGGAATAGTGCCCCATCATTGGTGTCACTGATACCAATGATGGGGCATTATTCCTCCCACTGACACCAACGATGGGGCACTTTTCCTCCCCCCCACTGACACCAACGATTGGGCACTATTCCCCCCCCCACTGACACCAATGATGGGGCACTATTCCACCCCCCACTGACACCAATCATGGAGCACTATTCCATCCCCCACTGACACCAAAGATGGGGCACTATTCCACTGACACCAATAATGGGGTGCCTCATTTCCCACCCTCGGCTTATACTCGAGTCAATAGTTTTTCCCAGTTTTTTGTGGTAAAATTAGGTACCTCGGCTTATATTCGGGTCGGCTTATACTCGAGTATATACGGTATATACATTTTTTGTTCCTCTAGATCACAGCCACACTACCAGGAATCATTTTTAGTTGCCTGGAGTTGGGCTTTAAGCATCTTGCTTTTATCAGCTACTGTGGTTTTTTGTACTGCTGCATCAAAGGGGAAGAAACCAGCTGCACATCTTCACAGTCTACAGAAAGCTGATCTGTCTGGAGCTGGCTCTGGTCCTGAATCTGTTTATTTCTGTTTTTTTTACCACAGTGTGTCCAAAGATGCCAAACAACTCAGATTTGTTTAAAGATACCAACACATCAAATAAAACCCCACTTGTTCATTGCATATGACTCAGTATAATCTAAAGACTGAATTTTATCAAGCCATATTTCATTATTCATCTGCAACCAACTGATGTGTATTGATTGCACATGTAGCACTACCACCATAGGAGTCGTTGAAGATTTGGGTCCCCCTATGGTCCTACATAGCCAGGCAACATGCATTTCCTTCAGGTCTTGCAATCAGGAGACAGTAAACAGTCATTGAGCTTATTTTTTTGTGATTTTATTAAAGCGGTTAATAACTTTGATGGGGTTGAGAACTGTATAGGATGCTCAAGGATCTGTTAAATGGAGGACAACTTCCTGGAACTATGTATAAGTCCATAGAAGGGTTTCACTTCTTGGAGAGCTCTCCAGTGTACCACCCCAAACCCTAGATAGTTCTCCTCTATCCAGCTGTCTGGAGGAATCCGCAGACAAGTGGATCTCTAGCCTGCAACTTTGAAGTACAGTCCAGCTGGGCGCTAGTTAGGTTTCTCACTCAAATGCCCTCTCCCCTACTCTTGTCCAGGGGGTGTAGAAGTACTCATTCTCCCTCTTCTGCAAGCTGCAGGTTGGTCGCTGCCTTCAGGTCCTCTCTCAGGGGGCCAGTGTGGTTCAGCTTTCCCTCTGTCCTATTCCTTTCAGGAGACAGACCCCTTCCCTGGGCCTCCTCCCAGGCTCCACACTCCAGATCCTGCTCTCACATCTTCCACTCGAACTCTCTCTTGCCTCTGAGCAGGCTCAGTTATTCTTAAGGGCTATCCTGACCCAATGCCAAGCTTCCTGCCTAGGGATTGGTTAGGATCCCTTAAGAGTGCAGACTAGATCTTCCTCACCCCTGCCCACTGAGTTTTGGAGACTTCTCCAAGTCTCTAGATCAGGGGGAGATATCAGAGAATTCATCTGCAGAGCCTCTCAGCAATGACCCAAATTTGACCTTCTGACTATCACCCAGGCTTCTACTCAACCCTCTAGCTAAAAAAAATAATTAGCTAGCTCCCCCTAGATAACTAGGAGGGTTCTACACACATTTTTACAGTAACAATTAGGACTTGAATGAGAATGAAATCCAATGGTTTTCTAGAATTCTGTTGGGATTTTATCATGTTTACTAGCTACAGTATACATTTCATATTATTTGGGTTTCTAGGGTTTTTTTTTCCTCTGGCATCCTCAGTGGGAGCACACTAATACTCTGAGGGCCTGATGTGTTAAAGCTGAGCTTATACTGTCAGCAAGTGTTCATTCTACCTTGGTGTACATAGCTCAGGGAATATCCCACTGAAAGAAAAATCTAATGTTCATATTAAGATCTCAACTATAAAGCATTGGACTAAACAAATCCAAGGAATGCTTACATCTGTAAGCTACAATATGCTACATCAATACCTTTAATGGTTCATTCACACATGTGTCTAAAATATTGTGTTTAAATGTTTACAGCGAATAGTTTTGTACGCATCTAAAAACATCACTATATAAATTAATGGGGCCATACACACAGCTCTGTATCCAAAGAAAATATACATTACTTTTAGCAGCATACAGAAAAAATAGGACACAGTTGCAGGCAGGGTGCACATATCTGCATACAAGTGTACTGTAAATATCTAAATTTACTAGAGGAATTGTAGGGGTCTAAACGTATCTAAGTGTTTTCCCCCTAGCCCAGTACAAATAAGGTATATTGCAGACCTCAGTCAAAACAGGACGTCAATCAATGGCAACTGCCAAATGCTCCCAGGTCAAGCCTGCAATCTCAGAGAATGGCAGAGGGAAGTCTTCTAGCACTGACATTTGCCCTGTGATTCTTCTGGGCTATGCTAGGTACCTTGGCCGGGTCACTCGCCTTGCACATGGGGTACCTTTACTATGCCATACTCAACAATGTTCCAGGACAAGGTGGAGGACATTTTTTAGGGATAACTCAACCTTTAGGCGGACCTCCAACTTAGAGCTGGCCATACACCGTGTACACTGAACAATAAACTAGAGTCCGGTTAACTCTCTTTAGCTCCCAGTCAATGCACGCCTTCACTGCAACTTTGGAGAGACACACTGAACCTATGCCTACTTCACCTGTCCAGCGTATCTCTGCTACCTCATTCCCAGTAGCAGAACAGGGCCCTGCTGAGCACCCAGCGTGGACTCCATGTGTGCTCTTAATTAACTCTTCCTTTCTGTACCTAGTGGCTAGGCTGCGGGTCTCTGCAGTGCTAGTCTGCCCCCATTGCTTTGGGAGATGGACCGCTCAAGGAGAGAGCACCGATTGGTAGTCAGTGGCAGCGGTACAGTCAAAAAGACAACAGCCTTCCCTAACCTAGTCCCTAACTCAGTCTTGGCTGCCTCAGCATACCTGCACAGGTGAAGTCCATAACAAGAAAAGTCCATATGGGCAAAATCCATATGCTGGTGTCTTCAGGGCGAACTGCAAGTCCCAGCAGTCCCCCTACATGGTGGTAGTTGCAGACTTCGGCAAGCAGTACTAGCAATGCAGGACCATGTCCCCTCTCTGTGGAAAAGCTGGAGAGTACATGCTGTGGATTGTCTATGCCTTGTTCTCATGCAGCAGCTCTCTGAGTGCACAGCCCTTCCCCCTTTATTTACAGCACAGGGAGAGGTCTAGAGCTCAGAAAAGAGTAAGAAACTGCATGAAATCCTTCTCTCCTTTGCTCACGCAACCATAGTAGTTAGCTACATTAAGCAACCTTCCTACCTGTGTATACGTTGTTACTACCATTCAGTACTACACATATGCATGTTCTCAGCATAAATGTCATGTCTTCTCAACAGCAAGAATAAAATCTGTTTAGTGCACTGGGCCAGTGCCTCAGCAAAAAGAATTCTTTTAGCACTGACATTTGGTTGTACTACTCACTGCTTAGTTTGACACATGGACCTTTAATTGTATTTGTTAATCTGTCTGCCACTTGTCCTGAGACCTTTTTCTGAGCTTGTCTGCTGCCTGCCTAAACTTGTCTATGACTGCGCATTAAACCTGGTACTTCATCTTGTCTCCTGCCCTTTTATGGTGGCAAGTCTGAGCACCACACCTTGAACTGTTCTAAACCACTTAGTTGGCTGTAAAGGTGAGAACTGGGAATTCTTTATGTAGCACCCTCCTTCGTAGGTTGCTAGGATGATAGGTAAATTAAGTTCTAACTGGGTCCTCTGCAATCATTGGAACAACTGTTGATTTCTTTGGGCTATTCTGCATCTCACAGGATGTTGGTTTGATTGCTTCCCCACTGCTTTCTAGAAGCTTCTAGAACACAAAGGGCTGGGAGAGTCAAATGGGAAGCTTGAATATGTAATGTGCTGCAGCCAGAGGCTATTGCCCCTTTGAGCCAGCTTGCTGGAATTGCTGAAATTCATAGAGGTCACAGCTGTAGTAGAGTAGATTCACCTAAAGAGTGCCTGGTGGAAGCTGAAAGGTGTGTAGCTGTCCTGTAGCATTGTGAGTATTATTCTCTCTCGCTTATTGAAGAGTGTCTAAGAACTGTAAAGATTGTCCTAGAATATAGAGATGTCTGGAGGAAACTGGGAGAAGTTCAGCTGTCCTGAAGAGACATTGTGAGAATAGACCTGAGTTCAAGATCCATGTGACTGTATGCTATGTTGAAGGAGAAATTTTTATCAGTAGCTCTTTCTGAGACAGTTCCTACAGGGTCTCAGTTTTGGCCATTCCTATTAATCCTTGGCAGAAAGACTGTTTAGAGAAGCATATCCTAGTCAAGAATGTCCTCCCATTACTATTTAGCATGCCTTGAGTATATCATACTATCCTCACCCCTCTCCCATCCCAAGTTTTACAAGGAATAAAGTACAAAAAGGCAACCCCTAGACTGTTTATTGATGCCAGAGTGGATGGACTGTTGCTTGTGACTGGTAGCCTCTGCACTGTCTGGGAAAAAAAAACCTGTTAACATCTTCAGGGGTAGCATTACACTTAAATTCTTTGTCTTAGTGTGAGCCCACTAGACTGGGACTTACCAGTAGTGGAAATTAGATCATGGACTATAGGGCAGAGTATGTGTTTTTAGATAAAGAATAATTCAAGGAGTCTTGTGGATGGAAAAATATCCAAAATTCAAAATTTGATTAGACAGATTGGGCCTGGACATCTCCGGCGTTACCACCTCAGTGCTAAAGAATCTTTAACAGGACCCTGTAGGCTTGTGGCTATTGATAAACCTAATTAACTATCACCTGACAAATCATCAAAGAATCCTCACAGAGCTTGCAATGCCACCTCAACAAGTAAGGAAGGGGTCCCTTACACACTGAGGCTGCACTCTTCCTGGAAACACTACAAATTCTCTTAGGTCAGAGGAAATATTTTTTATCTTTCATAAAATCCAAAATATTGGTTATGGGGAGATGGGAGTTTTTTCTTCTGACAGTACAGGCTGTTAGCTGCATGAGGATACATAATGGTATGCCTTGGTCTTACAGAAACTCCTAGGGAATGGCCCACAGCAGCCATGCTTTGTTTTGATTTGCTAGGATCTGGATGATGTGCTGGTGTTAGAGATCCAAACAAAAATGAAGTGTCCAAAGCTTGTTCAGAAACAAGGTGGTTACTGAATTTCCAGCAGGCTCCAAAAACAGAATAAAATGATACTGCCCAAACAGTGATTTCATCTGTTTTTTTTATTACCAAGTACCTACGTTTGGTTGTAAGTTTCATCTGCTTGAGTTTGCATTGTGCGCCCTTGTGTTGTGTGTAATTGCAAGGGTTGTCTGACAGAAAACTAGATGGCCAATCGGATTGCATGGAGATTAGTGTTAGTGGCTGTCAGTATTGCAGACTGTAATACATTTTTTGTCAATGTGTGCATGATGTTTTCAGTTGCTACCTGTGTCCATATTGGGGAACATCAGGTTCTTGTGATAATCATACAGTGTGCTGGTCGAATACAAAAGACGTGCAATGGATGGTGATACCCTGCACCTTGTCTGGTCTCCCTCTTCCCTACACCCCTGTTCATGACATTTGGTCAATTTCTGAGGAAACTTGTGCATCACCCGTGCTCCCTCGTTCCAATAACTGCTGCACCCCTGTTTCTAACAGAGATTTTATTTTGATAGTACTAAGAGATACATAGGGATGAGTGCATTTGCTTTACAACAATGAGCCAGCTTTCGCAGTGCAGCATAGCATAACTTTCCTATCCCACCTGGTAAAAAATAATAATCTTACAGTATAAAATATTGCTGCCTCCCCTTAGTACCAACATCCCAATATATATCCAGAAAGCAGCACAAAATAATGCCGGACTTTACTGGTACCAAGGAACACTCTATTTATCAATAACGTGAATATTTTTATTCCAAAATTAAATAGATAAAATTAGCAAAAAAAAAGAAGATTCATAGTCATCACTGAAATATACACCAATTATTCAGTTATTACGGTTACTTCATATCCAGTAATCCAAAGAGGTCAACGCGTTTCACTTATCTGCTTCCTCAGGACTCTCAATTTGATTTTACAGGAAATAAACCTGACAATAGAAAACATATATTAAAATATTCACTTATGCATAATATAATATAATCTTACAGCAATAAAACTAACATAACAATATTTAGGATAAAAATAAGAAGAAAACTGAAAAACTGGTGTACTTACATGCTAATACAAGGTAATGAGGACACCAAAATGAGGACACCAATGGGCAGTGGTATTATCAAAGTGGAAGGCTATTACATTCACAATAGGTATTTTTTTCCAAAAAAACAAATTGAGCCAAAACAGCATACTATATCCCGCCCTCATAGTGTTTAGCTATAGGAGGATATGGAGGAGGAGGAGGGAGGGAGGGAAGGGAGTCTCATGTACCACTGTGTACGCATCCACATGTGAGACTTTATAGTTACAGATAGTTATAGTTACACGGGCTGCATGGATAAGAAAGGAGGAAATGAACAGCTTAGAAGGGAACTGGAACTGTTGAATGCTCAGTGGATGACAACAACTGGTCTACACAATCTCAGGCTGCAGTGGGGTCAGAGAGAAGATGGGAGGGTCAGCTGGAGGCAGGATCAACCAGGTATATTTCACACTACACAAAACAAATGCTTTAGTGGATTTGTGAGTATGTAATCTCTGCAGCATGTAATGAGAGTTTTTCATAGTCTACGTTTATTGACACTTTAATACATTAATACAAGTAGTAGAACAAATATTTTAATTCTCTGTTATTCTGATGATCACCAGAATGCAATACTGTATGAAAAATAACTAGTAAACATTTTGTGCAGATCAGAAACCATATTTGTATTAACATTTCTAGCAAATTTACTCTGACCAAGTTGAATCTTAGTTTGGGTTCAGAAGCAAGGATTTGCTCATCTCTACTTATCACACATAAAATATTGCCATTAGTAATCTATGAAGAGGTAAAACCTATAGAAACATTTTTATAACAATAATGTGTTTACACACTCATCCCACTAATCCTTGCATTAGGCAAAGAAAATTAAAAATTTAAAACTGTGGTGTATTCTTTTAAACTGCCTTGGAAATATTTTGAAATGTGTGCAGATTTTCATCTCTGGGATGTTTTTCTTGAACTTCTCTTTTATTTTTTGAAGTTTGACTGATACAAATTTATGAGAAACTACTCCTTGAACTTGTTTGTTGAGAGATCTTGTCTGATTCTTATAATATATTCTGAGTGAAAGTGACAGGAAAAGCAGCCAAGAAGTCTCTGGTTTAATAATGTAAATGCCAAGATTCCACACAGCTAAATTACTGTACTAGATTATAATATTACATTTTATTAGCTTAAAGCAGTACTTCTCAGGCAGATGATTCCCGCCCTCCTCTTGTTTCATCAGAAAGAAAAGATTTTTTTATTAAAAAAAAAGGCCATTTTCCTGGTAAAACGAGTGTTTTAAAGACAGATTTCAGCTTGCAGGTGTAATGTGTAAGGTAAAGTAAAATACAGCAGAGGACAGTGAAGTGTTTTACTTGAATGATTTCCCAGGCTAGATTTTTTTCCTGTGTCAGTAACAAAATAGCTGTGGCTGAACAGACCACTGTAATGGAAATTCTGATGGTATCTAAAATTGTGCAAGATCAGATTTTCTGCAGTATGATCTCAGCTCCACAGACTGGCTTTTGCGGTCTTCTATTACAAAAAAATAAGCTCTCCCTCTTTTCTAATAAGCAAATTCTCCAGCTCCTTTGAAATATGCTCACTCAGCAGTAATTTATACAAATATTGACAAACGCAGATTGCTTGTGTGTTTTCTGTTCAGAATTATTCTCATATTCTCAGCTGAAACAAAGTCTGCTTTTTTCAATGGTTATCTTATGCAGTGGCCAACATAACATCAAAATGTTTATTATGTTGCAAATTGACTACTAGCTTTAATTAAAATAGAACTATTTTATTTTGATAGAACTATTTGTTTTAAAAATGGCCTGGATTCTTTCCTAAATGCACATAATATAACTGGATACTAATATTTATAGGTAAAATTGATCCAGGGAATATCTGATTGCCTCTCGGGGGATCAGGAAGGATTTTTTTCCCCTGCTGTAACAAATTGGATCATGCTTTATTGGGGTTTTTTTGCCTTCCTCTATTTTAAAAAAGGCCTGGATTCTTTCCAAGATACACATAATATAACTGGATACTAACATTTATAAGTAAAGTTGATCCATGGAATATCCGATTGCCACTTGGAGGGATCAGGAAGGAATTTTTTTCCCCTGCAGGAGCAAATTGGATCATACTTTGCTGCAGGTTTTTTGCCTTGCTCTGGATCAACTGTGGGTAAAGGATTATAAAAAAAAATGTTTTTTTATTTTTTTTTGTTTCATATTATAGTTGAACTAGATGGACATGTGTCTTTGTTCAACCAGACTAACTGTAAATATGTAACTATGAATCAACTGTGGGTATAGAATAGTGTACAGTATATGGAGGTTTTCTATTTGTGTGTGTCTTATTTTTTCTCTCTGTTAGTTGAACTGGATGGACTTGTGTCATTTTTACATTCAGACAACTACTATAAATTAGGGGAACATTCCCCAGTACATAGTGGAGTGGCGCCTGTATGCAAAGAAGGCAGGAGGAGGAAGGAGTAAAGAGTGGAGGAGTGGCATGTGCGAGCTGTGGAGACAGGAGGAGGGAAGAGTGAGAAGCTGGAATGTGGCATGTGACTTTAGGCTTTGGGGGCAGATGTGTGAATGTATGCATGCCAGGAACTTGCATGAAAGGGTAGCTCCATAAGATGCCATGATGGGATAGAGCCACCCAACAAAAGGCACATGACAACAGAGCATTTTGGAAGACATTTTTGCACAGCAACCATAGGCATGGGAGGAAAAGCACACAGCAAACAAGGTAAGTGCTGAGTTCTACAAAACTGTATCCTTTTTCACTTCAAACTTTTGTAGCCCTGTTCTGTGGAGGTAGGTTAATAGAAATGGCCCTCACCAAACAAGATATTGCTCTAAACTTGTAGGTAAATAAGAGAACCAAAAACTTCACAAAGTGGAATAGTGGGTTTGATGATAAAGTTGGCAGTACCACCACCCAGAACAGGGCCTCTGAGGAGGTTCCCTTTCTGGGAAATTAAGCAGTGATCTAATTAAAGTAGATGGGAGCAAATGAACTACTGCAGTCAGCATATAACATTAACCAAAGGTATATAGATGTGATGCAGCATCCGTTTGTGGTGCCAAAGACCTGAAGACAAGAACAGTGATGACAGGGAGATCCTCCAACCATTGTCCTGGAACACAGCTTTTTACCAGCAGAAACTGTGGTGTGATACTGTAATTCAGAGTCAGCCTGCATACTCTACACCTTAGTCCCTAGTAGCTTCACGTCTTCCATGCAACTGAACCTCTATCTACAGTACCTGTGGGAGTTTGGCTGCCTAGCCTCATTCTAACCCATGCTGGTTACTGAGCCCTGAGATAAAACTAGCTTTTGAAGGGTCAGGGTTATCTAGAATAACAGGAGCTGCATATAAATTCTATTGCAATAAACAGGTTCACCCATTAACATACAGCAAGGTGACCACTACACTCAAACGTACTGTCTAGCAGACCAAACTAGCTGGTATAGTGCATGTGAGTTAACAAGGGAATAGATATACTTTTGTCCCCAGTCTTAAAATATATACATATATACACCCAGAAGCTATGGGCAACAATAGTAAACTATTAAACATAAAACACTTGCCTAACAATCCCTGCTTCTAGCCTGGATTTGTAGCAGGTCTTTCCTAATCCATTCTATACCAATGTAACTATGTATAACATGCTGATGCCTGGAATTATTCTTTAAAGTTATCAAACAACTAAATACACATCTGTAATACACATATGTAAACCATCTTACCTGCCAAAAGATTGATAATTCTGTTGAGCTACTTTTGTTATGCATACACCCCTGCCAGACAGCACAGCCAGGATGGTGATAAGCTCATTGTGCTAGTGTTAGCTCACGTGCATGTAGCAGAGGGTGATTGGCTCCTAGTATTGCCCCTCCCTTCCCTAGTCTAAGTTCTGCTATACAGCGGTTGGCAGGAGTCTGATATTAAGACAAAATTTGGTTGCTTATGCTTGAATGTAGGGAACCAAAAACTGATTTGTATGGTAGTTTTATATTTACCTATAATGCCTTTATAGCACACCTATCATGAAAAAACTGCTTGTAGATGTAAATGTAGAAATATAAGTAAAACCTTTACTTTTAATTTTGGATAGAGTAAGGGAGAGTCATAACCCCTGTAGTATTTTTTTCCATCTGTGTTCCACTGGAAATTTAGCTTCACTTCCTGTCACATATCTAAACCAGGAAGTGGGAGGAAGGCCCTGTAAATGAATGGAATCCTTTGCCCCCACCCCCAGTTATCAGAACAAAGAACAAGGGTCCCCATTGGAAGATTTCCCCCCTATTATTTTTCTGGAGACAACCCAAAATTTGGGATTTTCTTTTTCTTTCACTTTCAATGATAATAGTAAATGGGACAATTAGAAAGGGTGAATCTCCCTAATGGGGAAATAGACAGCAATAAAAAAAACTGACTGGTATTCTAACCCCTCTCCACTCTATCCAAAGCTTAAAAATAGGTTTGCCTTTAGTTATACTTGAAGTGATGGGACCTATAATGCCTTCACTTACCTGAAGCAGCCTTCAAGCTCTGCCATTATGCTTGCATACAAGACTACTCTATTGAACAAATAGCTTCCTGGTAGTGATAGTTGTACAACCCTTCCCGCCTCCTGGATATTGCTTATGGCTACTGAGGCAGCCCATCAAAGTAATAGCCGTATAAGTGTGTGTGTGGAAGAAGATAAATTTATTATTAACATTTGCTTCTGTAAATGCTAATTTTTTTGTTACTTCTTTGATCCCTCCTCTTGGTTTGCAATTCCCACATGTATTAGAGGATCATTATATCGATGTTGATTTATTATAGGAGTAGACTCTTGTTGAAGCTTAGTGAACTTTTATTCACTTTTAATGCATTTATGTATTTAACTATCCCTATTGCTGTTGTTGTTGTTGTTGTTATTATAAATGATGGGTGAATATTCAGTAGCTAAAACACTGATCAACAGAATAAAAGTGAATCAGGGCGTGCACTGTTCTACAGGTCCTCAGGTACAGCTTTCTCTCCAGCAAGGTGAACAGTGAACAGTGCAGTAGCAACATCACCAAATCTCACTCCAAGAAGAGTTTATGACAGAAGAGAATGACAAAGTCTCTTCTGTCTTAAAAACCCTACCTGTCAATGGGTTTTACTTTTTTTTTTCATTTAAGTTTGCTTTAACATTTCTAGAGTTTCCATATATTTTTTTGAGTGCAAGTCCACTTAAAAAGTGATTATAAATAAATACTTAAACTTTCTCACAACCCAACACTCCTATTGCTTGAATATCGAGTATACACACTGCTTGTTGGCATTCCTCTGTTCAGTGGGACTAGATCTCAGACAGTTCTCTGCCTACCGTGTATCAATGTCTGTATGATGATCATACACAGTAGGCAGAGGTGCTATGTGGAGATGATTGCAAAATTGCAGTGAAAGCCATCTTTCTTATTCGTGGATTCGTTTTGAGCCATTCATCCCATCTTCAACATAGATCAACTCTGGAGAATAGTTATGATATATTTGCCTAGAATTTTAGACAGCTGCATCTAAAAATAAATATCCTGACCTGGCCCTTGTGGTTTAGATACCTCTGTATGAAAAGTACTCACTCATATTTGAAAAATTACTAAGAGTGGTCTTTAAAAATAAAAATGAATACAATTATTTTAATTTGCATTTAGGATCTTTTATACTAGGTTTGTTGGATTGTAGTGGGCAGCCTTTTCCATTGTTTTCCCAACAAAAAGACAAGGCAATTTGCCTTGCTTACAATTAATTCAGGTCTGTACTTTTTTCACTGCAGAGTGTTGTACTCCGCATCACAGCATGATAAAGTTTGAAAAAAAAGTTACAGTGTGATGCGCTGATTTCTTATTTTGTGGTCCATAGACAACTGATGGTTCATGGGTGTGTGCTGGATGATCTTTGGCTATCCTACTATATTATGCTGTAGGAACTGGTGAAAATGGTTGGCAGCCAAGTAGAATATTTCAGGCTAAAGCTTTGTACACATGAGGAATATATCGGACAAATGGTCGTCCGTTTTTTTAGTCTCATATTGAAAATGAAGAGTTTCCCAAAGTTACAAAAATTCTTGTATGACAGAGTACAACTTCGGAAGTGATGTAATGTATTGTATTGTAAAGTATTCTTTTGTTTCCGTTCCTGAGCAGTCTTGGTCACTCGATTTTTTATGCAAGATTACAGTACTGATTAAGTAAAAATCAATAAATCTGGTATTGTACGAGAAAAATTTTTGTGTTTGTCCCTTCAGATAATTTTGTGCGAACTGTCATGATTTGCTCTCGAAAGCTGTGTACTAACAATCAGATTATTGTGCAATGGCTTCAAAAGCGGTATTTTTGTCCAATTTTCTGATCATGTGTACTAAGCATAAAGCTTCTTTCCAACCCTGTAAGGAGCAAGTATGGTCCTATGCTTCTTCTTTATGTTCTATGTGCATCTGATGCTTAAGAGAGTCCAAGTGTAGCAATGAGATAATCAGGCTTTTAAAAGCAATAACTGACAGGGACAGTTTTAAAGCATTAACAGTTTGAGAACTAGAAAAGGTCCTCTCTTGGCAGCCTAGCTATCAGGTACTTGGTATGATGTAGAATTTACAGAAGATACAATCCACACTCACATCCAAGCTAACAAACATTCTTTCTGAATTTCCTTCTCACACACTAGCAATATATTTTGGCTGCTGTTCATCCTTACTTTGGAAAGAGGCAATGTTGTTGAGTTTCTACATACAGGACTATTACTAATGCTTCAGCCACTTGCCCCCCGGAGGATTTACCCCCCCCCCCCCCCCCCCCCGCCTGACCAGGCCATTTTTTGCAACAAGGCACTACATTATTTTAACTGACAATTGCATGGTCATGCAACGCTGCACCCAAATAAAATTTATGTCCTTTTTCCCCACAAATGGAGCTTTCTTTCAGTGGTATTTGATCGCCTCTGCATTTTAGATTTTTTGTCCTATAGACAATTTTGAAAAGAAAAATAATATTTTTTACTTTTTTGCTATAAAACATATCCAGTAAAAAAATAGAAAAATCTAATTTTGACATAAATTTAGGCTAAAATGTATTCTGCTACGTCTGCATATATGTCTTTGCTAAAAAAAATCCCAATGCATGTCAATTAATTGGTTTACATGAAAATTATAGCATCTACAAATGGCGGTATATATACTGAAATTTGTTTTGTTTTGTTTTTTATACTAGTAATGGCAGCGATCAGAGACTTATAGAGGGACTGCAGCAGCAATCTGACACTGGGGGGGGAACTGACTAACTAATACAGTGTTTAGTGCAAATAAAAAGTACTGACACTGTACTAATGACACTGGGCAGGAAGGGGTTAACATGTGGGGCGATCAAAGGTTTAACTGTGTGTTGTTTTACGAACTGTGCTGTGTGTGCTTTACTGTGTAAGCATGCTACTTTGTAGTGCTCTGCTATGCAGAGCACTACAAAGCAGCATGCTGGTGCTGACAGTGGAGAGATCTGTATTGTTTATATACAGACCTCTCCCTTGTCAATATTCCCTGGCAATTGCTGGGTGACAGTGGGGAATCTCTTGCCGGGACACGGTGATCCACAGCTGTAGCTGTAGCTGTAGCTGGCAGCGCACTCCCTGCCCGGATATGCTAAATCACGTATATATACATGTTTTTGTACAGCCCTGCCACCCTGTAGCAGTAGTTCTGCTATAGGGCGGTAGAGAAGCAGTTAATTACTCATTCTAAAAGGAATTGTGACAATCAGTCAGATCCACTGAAAGGATCAGATATATACATAACAAACCACCTCTTCAGTGCTGTAAAGGAGCAGTCACTAGTTGGAAGATTATTGCAAAATTTGTGTTCCTCGGGAAACAAATCTTGATGGTGCAGCCCTCCTCAGACAGGAGAATTCAACCATGAACTGAAAAAAAACACACAGGGGGTGGAAACCTAGCATATCACCCAAGATCTATTGAGAGAAAATAAAAGTCAATAACATAAATTAAAAAAATGCAGCGCAGTACTATAAACTCAAATATGGTGCTAAATAAATCCAACGTGCATATGTGAATAGTGACAATAATATGTGCTACAACAAAATAAATATCAACATATACATAAATATCCATAAAACTGCATATACCAGTGCTAAATGAATAGTGTATACAAATACCAAATGAACCGTACAAAATGGTGAACTGTCCCTTTTTAACACTCCACTATCTTCACATGTGCTTGTACGATATATCTCCTGTGCATCGTGTACCAAATATACCATCAACAAGTGTCCCAATATTATGGTATCAAAATGCTGGTAAACCGTCCCTTTAAATCCGCTGAGCTCCAAGTTGATCTGTGTGATCACACTACTGCATACACATATACGGTGCTCCTGTGTCACCCCTTAGTGCTTATCCACCTCCGACACACTATTGCGCTCACCTTCAGGTTTGACCCGAATACTCAGGTCAAACTACGCCTTTCCCTTTAACCCGGGAGGGTATGCTGGTACAAAGATCTTCACCACCGTCAGCACTTAAAATCTCCAAAATGCTCCACAGACATATGAAATAAAGGCTCCATATAGTGAAGTATAGCCAAATGTAACCAACTTTATTAAAATACTGATCAAAATACATTCACATTTAAATGTGTCCACCTGGGACACTACAGGATCAAATACTCATTATACAGTATCTTTGTTGAATAAAAGTGCATGGATCCCTTATCCAAAATGGCGGCACATGCACTGCCAGTTTAAGGCTTGACGTCATCAGCGTACCTTATGCATTACGTCATGTCACATGACTTCATCAGGAGTAGCCGATTGGATGTCAAGCCTTCCATATATACCCATTCACTAATTGAAATTTTTACTTCAACTATCTAATCATATGAATAGCAACTTTCTGTTCAATGTTATTACCCAATCACATGCATATGAAATAATTAAACAGAGATTAGCTTGTTACAAAACTGAATAATTTAAGTAAATATTCACACAATGTATTGTGATAAACTCAACTCTTTTAGTAAAACATTTTTAATACCACCAATTTTCACACACATATCTCAAGTACAGATATAACAAACAGAAGTATTCCTGTGTAATAGTTCCCCCATTTGAAGTAACTGTCTGAGAATAATAAATTAAGAAGTTTACCATCAGCCTACCCTTTGTTATACCTGTAATGGACTTTCATTTGATTGCCAGCAAAAACAAGGATCACAGTAATTACTGGAAAGTGTTAAACAGCAGCATAGAAATCAGATTTGTAATGGAGCATAGCCCACTGAAAGAGAGAAAATACCATCCACATTGTAGCCAAAGGCTGTATTAATTGTATTTAGAGGAATTTAATTCCAGCTAATCTTCATTAACAATACCATCAGAGTATGCATAATTCAATGTGATTTTCCACACTTGCTATTCAATAACATTTTCTACAGAGACATGGGATTGCTGGTATTATTCTCCAGTATATTGTACATGTACAAGTAGTTTTTGTAGGTTTGCCTTTTATTTATTACACACAGTTTATTCCACAAGACTAAGAAAAAGAAGTAGAGATATAAAGGTGTACTTCAGTAACTAACATTTATTTGAAATTAAACCTTTCAAATACACTTGGGGAGATATAATAATGTAAATTAAAAGGAACCAGTATTTACTTTGGACATTATAGGCAGGGAAAATTCAAACAAATTTTGTATCTTCAAACAAAAATGCAGATTAACTTCTCTGTTTTTGTAAACCTTTCAACCAGTACACGGTTTAAAATGTTGACATTCTGCCTATGGATAGGCAGCAATAGGCACCTACCCATTTTAGCCAGTAAAACACCCTTCTGATGTCTCTCTGATTTAAAGTGATTGTAAACCCTCTCCTTGCAAAACAACCCATTCATTTTTTCTTGTATTTTCTCACATATCCTCTGTTCTCAGCTGGTGGGGGAGGAGAAACAGCAACACACTTCCCAGTGAAAGGCTGTGGAAGACGGCATGTTAGTACACGTCTGATCATTGAATAAAAGCAGGCTGAGTTCCCAACACAAGAGGAACTGACCACAGTGTGTTCTCCTGCCTAATGTGGTCAGTTTTTTTTATGGGAAAGCAGGGGGACTGGCAGGAACACCAGGAATTTCACACAAATGAAGCAATACAAAGAGAACAGGATACATTTTCATACAAGTATATGATATAGCAGGCACATAACAGGAATATGAAATGCTGGGTTTGCATATTCTATAAGTGGGACTTTACACACATATTAAAAGGTCCCCAAAATAAAGTTCACCTCATTGCATGATAATGAACGTTCTTCAAATTCTCCATGTCCCTTACAAGGCTGTGGAATCCTTGATTATTTGTATTGAAAGGTTTATTGCGCATGCACAGCCGAAACAGTGTTTTCAATATGTGAGAGATATGCTGCAATATGCAGTTTGCTCTGCCAGGGAGACTATGCACTTTGGGGATACAGCAGCAGCTGTTCTCACAATAACAGTACTACATGTAAAGAGTGGCTCAGGCAATACATACTACAGATGATGTATAATACAGGTGGTGGCCTGGTCCAAATGTAGATGCCCACCTGCCCCTCAGTACTGGCAGCTAGTTATTCTAAAAGAGCCCTGAAGGAAGGACTCAGGACATGCCCATAGTCCTTCCTCTATGATAATTGAAAACTGTTCAGCCAGGGAGCAGAGTAGAGCCAGGGAATAGAATACACCTGCAGAAGGGGGAGGGATTTCTTTATCATGGCCACATCAACGCTGCAACCAAATATTACAGTGCACATGTGCAAGATTTAGGAATGATGAGGAAGGATGATCAAAAATGTATAAATTGATAGTGCTATATCAAAAAAGGGTAATGAAAGGCCTGCTTTTCATTTTTGACTACAAGAACAATAGCAAAGCTCTTGATCTCACCATTTAGTAAAAGTGTATTTCTAATCAAACCTTATTTTTAGTTTGGATACCATAAGAAATGGTCAGATATCCTGTCTGCTGGGCAGATTTTCCCTCACAAAGTTGTCACCAAAGAAGTGTTTCCATTAGAAGACTTCCCTGCACTGACCATTCTACTAACAACCAGAAGATTTTGTCTTTTCCAACACTTTCTCCCCTGATGACAATGGTCACCAGGAGAAACAGAGAGGTCCCAAGTAGGGACACAAACAGTGATAAAAACCCACCAGTTATTCAAAAACAATGAATTCCCTTATTGTTTTATCAATGGATAGCAAGGTAACACTAACTCTTCTAAATCCCAGGACAAAATCTGGATACAAAGCAGTCTCCCATCAGCAGTAAAAACAAATGTAAAAACAAATGAGAAATGCTTCTTGATGCCACAAATTGTTGACCTGACTCTAACTGAACTAAATTTATGAGAACTGGAAACCAGAGTGAAAGATAGAAACAACCATCAAGTGTGAAAGGCAAAAAGTAGCAATTTTTTTGTTCCTTATCTAAAGCCCAACTCTTGAAACATGTTATTGTAAATCACGCTATGTACAAAAAAAAGGTAACAGGTATGCTCTGTGTGCAGTGCTGCTGTATAGTAGTAATATCATACCTCATTACAAGCCAGCTACACTGGCGTTCCAGGAGCTGCAGGCATATGAGCAGAAGCTATGAAGCAGTGAAGGACTTCGGTCATGCTGTGCCTCCTCCTCACTCCATGCTCATTCACAAGAAGCCTTATTTTTTCACATTTTGTTCTGTGATTGGAGCATGAGATATCATGTGCCTCTCCATCTCTCCTGCTCACTGTAAGAATTGATTATGCTGAAATGTTGATTTACTGTCCAATGAAATGGTTGGAGGTGAAGAGGTAACTCAGAAAGCTGCATTGCTAAACCAGGAAGATAAACAGTTAAATCAGGAACTGTCTGGCTGTGAAAAATGTGTTTAAATCAGAAAATTACCTAAAGATGATTAAAAAGACATATGCTGACATATAGTCTAACTGTGCATTCAGCTGTTTGTCTGGAGCTTCACATTTATGATAATACTGTAAATTAACTACAGACCTGCTAGGGGTTTGTGGTCGATAACTTCACAGTTACAGTCATACTGTCACTATTGCTGATTTAATTTATATCAACTTATTCATAGCTAATTTGCAAAAAAAGTGTTACTGATATAGTACTTATTTCTCAGCAGAATTGTATTGCCTCTTTATATGTACAGTTGAAATGATCTTGTTATAATAGATAGCTGGTAAAGTTTACCTTGGGAGCACACACTAGCTCAGATATTTGTTCTAATTCTTCTAGAAAATGATCCCAACATTCTGAGCGCAATGCCCAGAGGTTGACATGACAAGCTCCACTCTGCTCTGATAGCTGCACTAATCTTCTGATTTTCAGCACATTTCTCAAAACTTCTAGAAGCAGAGGACTCTTTTGTCACTATAAAGGAATCCATCACACAGAGACGAAGGATATCTCCCAAGTCTGAATTATATCAACAGATATTAACAGTAGAAATCTGCATGCAGCACTGCTAACTTGTGCTGTTGGAGAACGGGAAATGCCTAAAGTGAAATGGGTTTGGATGCTCAAGAAATTATGAGTTGTGTATATAAAATGACTAAGATTGAAGTATTTTTTTATGTTTGCCATAGGGGATGAGAGCATGAAAGGGAGACTCCAAAAAGCAGGAACTGTTATTCTTTCAGATGTAGTTAAGGTCTGTTGTTGCCTCTTTTGCCTAGCAGGGTCTCATGACGACACAATCGCTGGTGATGATCATCATAGCCCCAGATCCCCATAGAGCAGGGGTCAGTAATCTTGGCACTCCACCTGTGGTAAAACTACAAGTCCCATCACGCCTCTGCCTCTGGGAATCATTCCTATGGCTTTCAGAATCTTCCCCTTCCTTGTGCAACTTGTAGTTCTACAACAACTGGAGTGCCAAAATTGCCTACCTGTGCCGTAGAGCATCTTACTGAATAAAGAGTGCTCTGTACTGACTTGCACATAAACATGTTTACTTTGCAGCTAAACTACATCAATTGATAATAGATGCCAATTGACCCCATTCTTTTCTATGAGTGGTACATATTCTACTTCCAGGATAGCAGGTGGCTGCCATGAGTACAGACGAAAAGATTAGGAACTATAGAAATTCCATGGGAATGAAAGGAACTATGAAACACATGTGTACTAGGAAGAGGAACCAGCTGGGACATTTTCTCACAAAGGCTATGTAGTGCCGGACAGGACCGCAAAGTGAAGCTCTTGGGAGCAGGAATGAAGATGATTTTTTCACTATGCAGGCTTTACTGAGGGGATGCAGGGCTTAATTACAAGTCAGAGCTACTTAAAGGACACAAAAAGGAATTAATTATTTAAAGTACATATGAACCCTGTCATGTTAAAACAAATGCAGCCACATTTTGAGCAACTAATGTGGATTTCACAAAGAATGTTTGATAAAAAACTTTTTTCTCCCCTGAAGTATCAGTGATCATATGACGGTTATAGCGTTTTCTTCTATCTGCAAAGCCAGGGTTGTGGGAGGGATGGAAGCTGCAGATGGTGACCTTGCTATTGGATTCAGGACTTCAGGTCTCTTGTGGCATTTCCTCATTAGAGTTGGTGCCACATTTTCCACTGTCTAGCCTGATTCTGGGGTTTGACTACAGGAACTTTCAATGTGTGCTGTGTATAGGCACAATGTCATATCACATAGGACAAACAGAAAGTGCAGCAGCATTGTGTGCCAAAAATAAAGAAAAAAATAACTCCTGTGCTTACCAGTTAAATGCCAAAAAAAAAAAACCAAGAAATACCTATAGTGAGTAATCAACATGTGCAGATGGTAGCTGCAATTGCTCTCTTTTGTTCCCACAACACTGATAATTAGAAATATGTGTACGAGCTGCTCTGCCTAAAATAATTTCCTATGTGCTATCAGTAATTCTAGTGCCGAAAAAAAATGTAAACATGAATAGTGAATAACACAGCTTGTAAATATTGCTAATATATAAATGCATAAAAAACAACAATCATAAATTTGTGATAAATTCCAAAACGTTCCAAAATAATTATAGTTCATAAGTGCTATATGTGATGCAGAACGCTTCCTTTGCTTAAATTCAGCCATGTGAACAATTACAGCTTCCCCCATCCACCAAAGTGCTCACACAGCATTCTGTGCCACCTTTCTAAATCCTTTATTACCAATGATAAAGAATGGTAGCCAAAAAAATGCTTCACAAATTTGTGTTGCCAAATAAAAAAAACACCATAGCTGGTTTGTGTACAAACTTGGCTCTGATGAAGAGTGTCTACCCCTTGTGTATTCCTGACAACCTTTTTAGTGTTCCAGCTCACCCTGTATCATTTTCCATATAATAAAAATTAGTTAAAAATACAACATGAACAATGGAATATCCATATAAAATCCACAGCAGACTCAGCTAATGCCGACATCTTACCAATAAAGTCCAACAGGTAACTCTGGTATCTACTACAAACTGAAGTATCAGTTTTGAATGGACTGGACCTTTAATCTTAGCCTAAAATTTAAGTTCAGCACATACTTAATTTTATACACAATGACTTAGATTAGTATTTTTTGGTTATTTTATACATTTTTATTAAATATACATTTAGAGGGCAAAATAAATAACAGCACACAGTTTAAAACAGCTCTGTTGTTAGAATTAAAATAGTAAAAAAATGTATCCCCTGCAAAGAAGATATTTATTACTCATCTCTTTTATTGCCTGTACCATAGATCTCTGCTGTATTGCAGAGAAGCCACCACTGGAAGAATATTCTGAATGTAGCATTTTGCTAAGATTCCAGGTACACAGCCACAAAATATAATTCCTCCCACTGGCCACAGGACACAGCACTGATGTAGGGGCTAGCAGGCAGAACCACAGCACATTTATGGCTCATGCACACAGGATATTTGAAAAATGCTCCTCCTCTTGACAGCTTGGGCGTTAATTTCTTTGGCCATAATAATAATTTATTCTGGCCATTGAAATGAATGAACGCTCATGCCCTAAACGCGCCTAGTGTTAATACGTGTTTAGGCATGCTTAGACACGTTTACACGCATCAAGCATTTTTTCTGCCAAACCACTGTTGCTCCTGGATGCATTGGCCCTGGGTTTTGGTAAACGCTACTGCTGCTAAAAGCTTCTAAAAGTTTATGTGTGCATGGACACATAGGATAACATGGAGGGCTGTTTGGAAGCACTAAAAAAAAAATCACCTGAGGCCCCTAAAAATGGCTGCAAAAATGCCCTGTGTGCATGAAACCTAATGGGAACTAGATCTCCAACATGGAAGTAGTTTTCAGCTCTGGCTTCTCTGGTATACAACACAGATCAAAAGTATGGGCAACAGGAGAGGTGAGTATTAAATATCTTTGCAGGAGCACTTTTATTATTATTATTCTTACTTTCACAACAAAATCACTTTAAAAGGTGATGGAGATAAGTATACAACAGGGACACTTGGTAAATATCTGTTCTAATAAAGTGGTACATGCAGGGGTGGACTGACAACTCATAGGACCCCCGGGCAATAGGGGATCATGGGGCCCCTGTGTCCTTGCCCAAACTCAAAAAAGCCTATGAAAAAGGTACCAGGGGCATCCCATGGGGCCCCCTACTGACCTTGGGCCCTCGGGCAGTACACAAATTTCCAAATGGTCAGTCCGCCCCTGGGTACATGATGTATTATGGTTGAGAAACAGTAATCTAATGCGTCAATGCATCCTGGAACCTGGACAAGTAATGCTGACTGTGAAAGCAGAATAAAAGCCAAGACATGTCTCAATTTTCTTTTATAGTAGTCTGAGCCAAGTCAGGAAATGAAGCATTACAGTATTTTTTTTTTACATTCTAAAAATATTATCTCTGACAGAGCCTGTTTTACACTCTGTGTCTGGATATTTAGTTTCAATATAGTCTGTTTTTCTCCTAAACTATTGACCAGAAAAAAATATTACTCTTCTTTCAATAGAAATGCAGTCTGCATATTGTGCATTGTTGCAGCTCAGATATGTTTAGAAAATGTTTCATAGTAACTACATATTCATGTGTGTAATTTGCTGTATATAACTGTTATATGCATGTTGTGTGTATTTAAAATACCACTAATAATATATTACAAATGGATTATGTTTTATGAATAAGTTAAGTTTGAATTATTTAGGGAATTTATTAATCATACAAACATTACTGATAAGTTTGAGTGTAATTTATTCATATAAAATGGTATCTGTGTGTTTTAGTATGCATGAATCTTATATGCAGTTGTATACATAAAATTTGGAGTGTATTTATAAGGCAGTTAATGTAACATTCACCAAACATTCACTACAGGTGTATCTACCTTCTGCAGCAGAAGACAGAAAAACAGCAGTACACTGATCGCCCCAGCAATCCACTGTACAAGGGTGCTTGTCAGCAGAAGTCCACTGAGTACAGGCATGCTGTACTTGAGCATAACATATGCATGATACTGAGCTTGTAGGTAAACAATCAAAATCTAATTAGTGACAAATTAATAAACCCCTATGAATTGAAAGTCCATACAACATACAAAACAGAAAAAGGGAACTCTTTATCAGAGCCCCCAATGATGTAATTTGTGACGAAACACGTAAGTTGAAACTGAACACTGCAACATCAACACATGTAAGCAGATCGAATTCCAGATGGTTATTATTATACAGCACTGTTATTTTTATTCAATGTGTATTATATTAATTAATTTTAAATAAATACTGCTACCGGTTTACACTATTGGCAGCATCTGGCTGGATTCTACTTTCTACATTTGTTACCATCATGCACAATATGACTCTGTAGTAGAGAGTCCTGCTTCTCTGGTAAGGCTCTATACACAAGCAATCTGGCCAGAGTGGAACCTTGGAGTAGAGCACATATGAAGAGTTCCCTTTTTCCTGTTTTTCATGCTATTTGGACTTTGGGTAGATCAATTCATGGGAGTTTATATGTGAAGGACACATCTCATTCTTTCATTTTTTTTCTTTCTATGCATTGTTGTTCTTTTTTGCATTATTCACATTCTTTTGTCAGTAATTAGTGGTTTGCACTGACGTTATGGGGTTTATTTACTAAAGCTGGAGAGTCCAAAATCAGACTCCCTTCTGCATAGAAACCAATCAGCTTCTAACCTCAGCTTGTTCAATGAAGTTTTGGCAATGAAACCTGGAAGCTGATTGGTTTCTATGCAGAAGTGAGTCTGATTTTGCACTCTCCAGCTTTAGTAAATAAACCCCTATGTGTCCTTGAACATGACATTCTGTAGCTTCCAAGTAGAATTCAAGAGAAGCAAACTGACCATTTTGGGAAGAATGTGCTTCAATACCCTGGTGTGGTCAATTTAAAATAGAAAAGCAAGGAGACTGCTCGTTCATTGAATGTCGTATATAGAATGGTGAGTTTTAATTGATTGTAGTTATGTGAGGTAAGTAGTGTTTTAAAACACTTCAGTGCACTGTTTAAAGTAAGGCTTTGGAAATGTCAGTGGATAAATTATAATAGAGGTCATTAAAAAAATATTCTTTCACAGTGGCAGTTAGGGAAGAATAGCTGCATTATGTTTCCA
The DNA here is from genome assembly GCF_062004578.1 of Staurois parvus. Lineage (NCBI taxonomy): Eukaryota > Metazoa > Chordata > Amphibia > Anura > Ranidae > Staurois > Staurois parvus. Next base: position 738,601 of record NW_028317998.1, read on the forward strand.
GTTAATAGAATAGTGTGTTCTTACAATGATGGTCAATGAAGAAGTGCACAATTTTAATAATGGTAATTACCAATGATTTTAGTGGTGGTCAATGGATAAATGCCTTGGTGTCAGTAATGGTAAATGGAGAAGCTTTCTGTGTCAGTGGTGGTTAGTGGAGAAGTGCCCTGGCATCAGTAGCGAACATTTTTCCCTGAGGAAGGAAGGATTGCCTAAAGGCAAAAAGATTAGGAAATAGATTGGGGTGGGGATTTCCAGATGATGGGAGAGATTTCAGGGAGGTCCTGGGGGCAAACGTTAGACGAGGTGACAAGGGAGCTTAAGAGCAAAAATTCTTGAGAGGATTGGGAGGAATGGAGTGGACAATTTGGTTGGTATGTTGTGGTTGATGACTAAGCTGAGGGCAGAGTTGGCTGTGTATGTTGTTGTTAGTATCTTGAATTTTATACATTTGGCCAGTGGAAGACAGTGAAGGGATTCACAAACTGAGGCAACGGCTACTGAAAGGTTTGTGAGGTGGATGAGTCTAGCAGCAGCATTCATGATAGCTGTTAGCAGTATAACCTGTGTAAAGGTGGGCCAACAAAAAGGAGTTGCAATAGATAAGGTAAGAGATAACAAAGAAGTGAATTAGCAGCTTTATGGTGTCAATTGTTAAGGAGAAAGTCTGGAGATGTTACAGAGATTAAGAAGTTGGACTCCAGGAATACCTCTAGCATCTTGACATGGACAGAGGGACTGACAGTTGTGCTATTCCAATTGAAAATGAGCTCAGTTTTCAAAAGATTAAATTTGAGAAAATGGTGTGACATCAATACTGATATGTCAGTTAGTAAATGAGTAATGCATGAGGAGACTGAGGGAATGAGTTAAGGGGTAGAGAGATATATTTGGATGTCACCAACATATAGGTGGTATTGAAAATCATGTGAAGTTATGAGATGATCAAGGGGGGAGGTGTACATATAAAAAAGAAGTGGTCATAGCCTTCAGAGACCTCTATAGAAAGAGGAAGAGGAGAAGGTGAAGTTGTAGGTGACACTGAAGGTGTGCTGTGATAGGAGGAGAACCAGTAGAGAGCAGAGACACAGGTCTACCTAATTTTCAGGGATTTCTTCTCACTTTCTGTTTTGGCTTTAGAACAGGAAGTGATGGTAATTCTCCCCAAAAAGGACGTAGATGGCAAACAAAAAAAAAAACATGACAGGAGTCATTATCCTCCCTTACTCTATCCAAAATGAAAAAAAAAAAACAGTTTTGCCTTAAGTTCTACTTTAAGGAAGGGGATGTAAGTGGAGAAGGAGAGAGTAAAGATGCGAGTTAAAGAGTTCAGAATAGAGCAAGAAAGTGACCTAATTAGTTGTGGGGAGACAGGGTCAAGGGGCAGTTGGTAAAATGATGTGACTCTGTGGTTACAGGGTCAAAAAAGAAAATGGTATTCTATGTGGTGGGATACATTGTATGTTAGGTGGGGAGATGCATGGACAATGGAGATCTCATCACAGATTGCCTCTTTCTTGTGTTTTAAATGATTGGCAACCTCTTGGGAAGTGAGTTATTGGGAAGAGGCAGAGGGGGAAGAAAAAGAAAGTTAAAGAAAAGAGAAAGGAGTTGATGAAGACTGGATGAGCAGGTGTTAATACGCCTATATGACAAAACAATAAGAAATGGGTCATCAAATTAATCATATGAAATGTTCTTAACTGAAAATGACCTATTGCTATTGTTTTTAAAACCTTTTATGTACCTACAGTTGCGCAGTACCATTTGAAAAATTGCAGACATGACTTTTTCTGGAGTCGAGCAAGGACTTTCGTTTTACTAGAAGCTAAGCAAATCTCAATGCAGTAGTGAGCAGGATCCTTATTAGATCATGTGGATCTAATTATCAAATTTTAGTGAATGATGCTTTAGTTTATTCAGTAGTGGCATGCATGGATGAAATTGGCCCCCCTTCTCCTAAAACATAATAACAATGATTCTCTGAGTCTGCTACAGTGATGATGAGAATTATGTCAGACAGTTAGAAGGAAAATTCAGGAGTTTGTGTAATACTTTTGGCTACAGACTCAGCCGGCTTGTGGTGCATATATACACTAGAACAAAACAATGTAATTATAAAAAAAAAAAAATTATCTTCTAGCACTTGTAATGCGTACGTATACAGTTGTGTCCAAAATTATTCAACCCCCAATGCTGTAAAGGGGTTTAGGGACTATAGTGTACATTTGGAATTGTATTCAGAATCAAATCCTACAAGGACGTTGTAACTACCCAAATGCAACTAAAATGACATCAATTGTTTATGTAATACAGTAGTAAATGGTTCTTATGTGGTTTCTTCATTGCCACAATTATTCAACCCCTTAAAGACTACCACTCTGAAGAACAGAGGTTCATACAGGTGCTTTCCATCAGGTATTGAAAACACCTGTGGATGTCACCGAGCAGCAATCAAGCATAATAAGCACCAATTAGGCAGCTTTAAAATGACTGTGATACTCAGCTCCTTCTAGACATTTACTGGTGTGGTTACAAACATGGTGAAGGCAAGAGAATGGTCCAGGAAGACAAGAGAAGAGGTGATTTCTCTTCACAGGAAGGGCAATGGCTATAAGAAGATTGCAAAGATGTTAAACATACCAAGAGACACCTTAGGAAGCATCATTCGCAAATTCAAGGCAAAGGGCACTGTTGAAACGCTACCTGGTCGTGGCAGAAAGAAGATGCTGACTTCGACTGCTGTGCGCTACCTGAAGCGTAGAGTGGAGAGAAGTCCCCGTGTGACTGCTGAGGAACTGAGAAAAGATTTGTCAGATGTGGGTACAGAAGTTTCAGCCCAGACAATAAGACGCACACTGCGTAATGAAGGCCTCCGTGCCAGAACTCCCAGGCGTACCCCCTTGCTGTCTCCAAAGAATAAGAAGAGTCGACTGCAGTATGCCAAAAGCCATGTGGACAAACCACAAAAGTTGTGGGATAGTGTTCTGTGGACTGATGAAACAAAATTAGAACTGTTTGGGCCCATGGATCAACGCTATGTTTGGAGGAGGAAGAACAAGGCCTATGATGAAAAGAACACCTTGCCTACTGTGAAGCATGGTGGAGGGTCAATCATGCTTTGGGGCTGTTTTGCTTCTGCAGGTACAGGGAAGCTTCAGCGTGTGCAAGGTACCATGAATTCTCTTCAGTACCAGGAGATATTGGATGGAAACGTGATGCAGTCCGTCACACACCTGAGGCTTGGGAGACGTTGGACCTTTCAACAGGACAATGATCCCAAGCATACCTCCAAGTCCACTAGAGCATGGTTGCAGAGGAAAGGCTGGAACATTTTGGAGTGGCCATCGCAGTCACCAGACTTAAATCCGATTGAGAACCTCTGGTGGGACTTAAAGAAAGCAGTTGCAGTGCGCAAGCCTAAGAATGTGACTGAACTGGAGGCCTTTGCCCATGAAGAATGGGCGAAGATACCCGTAGATCGCTGCAAGACACTTGTGTCAAGCTATGCTTCACGTTTAAAAGCTGTTATAACTGTAAAAGGATGCTGTACTAAGTACTAAGATTGAATGTCACTTGGGGGTTGAATAAAACTGATAATGCTGTGAGCACAGAAAAGACATTTGTGGTTATTTCATTATAACTGTTATGTTATATTTGTCTGACCTACAAGTGCCTCTTTAATGTAAATGTAAGCAAGATGACTGAATGATCAAAAGCAATGTCAAACTGGCCAAAACACTCAATTTCAGTGGGGGTTGAATAATTTTGGACACAACTGTATAATGTATTATATACCACCTTGTTTTCCTTACAGAAAGTGGTGTGTAGTCCACATGTAGTGGTGAAGAAACCATTTCAAGCAGAGTGCTGCTTTTTGCATCCTTTCTTCCATCCTGGGAATAAATGGGGCATATTCTCATTTAAGAGCTCTAGGAAACAGCTGTTTATACAGATGAATGGGCCCCAACCACTTGTGCCGGCACAGGAATATATTGCATTATACATATGACATTTTTGTCTTTTTTCATACAGGCCTGTGGCATATTGTTCTCCTCTTGACGCATTCTGTGCTTGCTGAATTGCATACATGTGATATCCGTATCCATAGTATAATTTTTGGATTCCCTATTTGGGACATAACCATTAAGGCAACAGCCGTATTCTCATATTATAACATGTATTATGGTATACCTATGGTATAATTTTTGGATACACCTCCGTTGGGAAGTGTTCACCTATGTGTTTGTGTCTCAGGGACATTAGACTCTTGTAGTCATTTTCTCTGTTGCACATGCATTTAGACCGGTCTTGGTGTTATTTTAATGGTTTTAGGTCTGTGTGTATTGTCTCATACTGAGGTGATGGTAAACCAGGGCGACTGCCCATATGTCATATTTATAAGTGTAATAAAAAGCATAATTTTGGAAATTTTTCTGAGTGTCACATTCTGTTCATAATGTAGCCGCTTTTCTGTGAATTCCTTTTCACAAATCCTCCTTTTTATATTATATACCACCTACCTGTAATTTTTTAAATCAAAAACAAACCTGTCAGAACAAAAAAACCCAACCCACCCTGACTTAGGCACCCTTCACTGCCTATACTAACCACTACTGCCCTACAATTGCTACTAATTACAAGTAGGGTGAAACATACATCACCTGCCTCTCCATAATGCAGTACTTGGGTGGCCAATCACCGGGCCTCAGCACAGTCACAGCCATTTGGTGTGCACTCATTGACAATTGCCAATGACTTTGCAAGAATGCTGCAAGACTGCAATGGTCTGAGTGACTGAGGAACACCAGTAAAACTAAGTAGAGGCACTTCATAAATATTTGAAGTACTGTTAACTTCAGTCTCAGGTTTCTACTGATGGATTCTGATTTCTCTTTCTTTTATGAGTTATTCTTTTTGATACATACCATAGTAAAAGCAGTCCTAAAGGCTGATAATGTGCTGCAGTGCAGGCATTCTACATGAAAATTGTTGAACTGCCTGTTTGCATTCACTGGAGTAAAATACTCACTCATCCATTCAACATCACTTTGAAATGCTGATCGTTGAAGCTACTGCTTTGCTTGTCAAAACATCTGCCAAATAAGACATGGAATAAAGATGAGAATAAGGTGTTGAAGTGGTGAGGGGTGTGTTTTAGGTTGCTTTCTTTCCATTTGCTTTTGCATTTCATCTGGCTATTTTCTTTGTCAGTTGAGAGCAGGCTGAGCTTTCTGTTTTCCCTTATCTGTCCTTTGCCACTTCTATTGAAGTGGGAAATATCTTCAGAAATGTGGGAACTTTCAGCATGTGATAGATGGATGTAATTACTGTTTGGATAACATGCACATCTTAGCAGGATTTGGTAATACATCTAAAACTGGCCTCCATTTGTGTTTATTTGTCTCATTGATTACCAGTTTCAAATGAAATGATTATATGGAAAAATATATAAATACACTTTTATATATATATATATATATATATATATATATATATATATATATTGCAGTTACCCATATATCTCATATTCTCCCCTTTGAATTCCCATTTGTTCTGTAAAATCAGAGAAGATCAGGTCAAAGAGTACGTGAAGCACAAATGCTTCAGACTAGTCAGAAGTTAAAACTGTATAAGAATATAGCGGTCTTTATATTTACATTAAAATATATTTATATATTTTATGTATGTCCTAAGCTGGAGTGTCCCTAGTTAGTTTTTCAGTGTTTGCTATAACAGCTAGGCTGCAGCCAGCTTGAGCTCTGCTTACTTTTTCTGTGCAGTCACGGATACACTGCTCACATAATAGGTACCTGCTATGAAACAGTTACAGGCCTAAACTGTCCAGATGCATTGTACCTTAAGAAAAAAGCTGTGACTGTCATAGATCTAAACCTCTTAAATAGTCATACGACTGATTTTGGCTGCTCTTAAAGGGCCAAGTATACAAGAATTTGGAGAAAGGAAGCACAAGCTAGACTGGGGTTTGGATATTGAGATTTTAAACCGCTACCTGACTAAGCCAGATTTGCTGTTTTTTTTCAGGTATCATTTATCCCTGACACTCTCTCCCAAAATATATTTGCCAAAAAAGTAAAGTTACTGAAGCCTAAATTATTTATCCCATGAAATGCCAAGGATCCAGTCCTGAGTAGTACTACAAATAGATGAATACAATAAAAGCATATTTACAGTTTTTGTTTCTTTATCTTACTGGGGCGATTTCTCATCACTTCCTGTTCTGGTGATACTACAAAATGAGGAGAAACTCTAGACAATTGTCACTAGACAACTGTAAAATCTTAGATTTCGCATCACTTTTAATGGAATTTTTTCAGTGATACTGGTTACCAGGACAAATAGGAAGCTAATTTTGTCAAATGAAAACACAGAGAAGGGATTGATGAAATCTGGAGCAGATTGAATCTGGAACAGCTGCACATGGCAATCAATCAGCTTCTATGTTGAGCTTGTTCAGTAAAACTTTGAAAACAGAGGCATAACTTGAAGCTTGTGGGCCCTATGTTGATCTCCCTCCACTACAACCTGCTTATTTCACTGTGTGCCATGATACTCCCACCATGTGCCAGGATACTCCCAAGTGGCTAAAGAGTTATTTTAGATCATTATTTACATATTGGGAGGCTAAATTGAAAGATTTTGGAGAAACTGTGCACATTTTGAGCTACCTCTCCAATTTCTGTGAATACATGGTAGCTGGAGAAGGCATCCTTTGAGAGGTGGAGATCTGCCTGAACAACAATTTAACAATTTTAAAATTTTACAGTAATTAATTATCAAGGCTTAACTAAATAGTAAATAATAAAACAAACAAATAATAATGAATAATTAAACAAATGTCACTGTAAAATTATATAAACTTAGCCTACCTTAAAAGTGGACAGTGTCAGTCAGTAGAGCAGTGAACAGTGTCAGTATGGTAGTGGACAGCGTGTGGACAGTGTCACTAGGGCAGTGGACAGTGTGTGGACAGTATCAGTAGGGTAGTGGATGGTGTCAGTAGAGCAGTGAACGGTGCCAGTAGGGAAGTGGACAGTGTTAGCAAAGCAGTGGATGGTGTCAGTGAATAGGGCAGTAGACAGTGTCATTAGGGTAGTGGACAGTGTGTGGACAGTATCACTAGGGCAGTGGGAAGTGTGTGGACAGTGTCAGTAGGGCACTGGATGGTGTGAGTGGAGCAGTGAATGGTGCCAGTAGGGCAGTGGATGGTGCCAGTAGGGCAGTGGACAATGTTAGCAAAGCCATGGATGGTGTCAGTATGGCAGTGGACTTTGTCAGTTGGGCAGTAGATGGGGTGAGTAGAGCAGTGGATGATGTCAGTAGGGCATTTGATGATGTCAGTAGTTTTCATTTTTGTTATTTTATTTTTTATTATTTTTTACCATTTTATTGATTTATTCTTTTAAATTTTATCTTTTATTATTTTTACAATTTTTATAGTAGCCCTATTGGGATGCTTTGGTGAAATACCAGGGGTCTAAACATACCCTTGATATCTCACTTTTGAGACAGAGAAAGGAGATTGAAGACACAGCCCTCAACCTCCATCTCTGCAGCTTCAGCTGCACAGAATGAATGGACAGGAATAGCTCTAAAGCGAACTTTCAGTTCATTCACAAACTAAACTGTTTACTATGCTTCAGTTATGAATGGACATGGTAAGTGATCAGTACCAATCACTCACTGGGTTCTTTCAGAAAAGGAAGGGGCTGGTAAATTACATATTTGCCAGCCCCTTTCCCAGCTCTCCATGCTTGGGGGGGGGGGAGGCAGGGGATCACACAGGGGGCACAGGAAACAGAGATGAGTAACCTGGGCGGAGAGGCGGCATATACAGGAACCGATGCCCTCCATTTTCCTCCATGCAGTCAGTGAATGCAGGCAGAAGGAAGAGGAGGAGATGCAAGCTTTCAGTGAGTCACATGCTTGATGAAGGTGATGCTCTGAAACCTTGCTTCTTCTTTAATGATGTGATCACTACATAAAAGCTTGGGACCCACTCTGGAGATGTGTGGTGTGCTGGTGACATTCTCATGCTCTGATTATCTTCGGTTCTAGTCAGCTGCAGCACCCCTTACCATCTACAGCCGTCTTGCAGAAATGTGTGCCTTGGGAATAGTATGTTCATGTAAATGCCACCCCCGCTGCCCTTTCTATCCAGGTGTAAAACAGAATGATACAGGGAGGTTGCACAGGCTTCCTGGAGCATGGGTCAGGGTCGCAACTGCAACCTCTGCTACCCCTGATGCTACACCAGTTTTGGAAAGGAACTACAGAAGCTGATTGGTTGTCATGCACAACTGACCCTGAATATAGCTGCTCCAGTGTTCATAAATTTTCCTTTTTTTGAATTCTAACCATCCCCCACTCTTTACAAAAATAAATAACACAGACAGCAATAAGCACTTATAGAATGTTTAATTATATCTTAGTTATTCAAGAAAGAGACAGTTGTTTTCTGCCTTTGGCAATATCTTTTTAGGGACACCTGTACACCCTCCCCTTACTCTTATTGGCTCATGTTTTCACCCTTCCATTGGCTCTCTGTCCTCATTCACTCTGAGCATTTCATTCTTCATTAATTCCTCACAGTAAGAATATCACTCTTCCTGCCTACCCCAGCAATAACGTGCAATGCTTAGGACTGTAATATGTTAGAGACCAGCAAATCTTTGATGTTATATTTTATAAATCAACTAAATTGTGGCAGCCAAAGCTGAATGGGTGAACCTTCAGTTGATTAAGAAACCTGATTTATCAGCTATTAACAGTTGAGGCCGTCCACACTTTTGTCAAAAATGTATGAGGTGTTACTATTTCAACAGAATTTGTTGCTCTTAAATTTAATTCTTGCCATTTTATCCTTCATATTCTCAGGAAGGGCATGGGTTTGCTAGCATAGTTTTTAAACAAGTTTATTTTTGTAAATAACACCTTTTACTGTTTGTTTTTGTGGATTAGACCTAGAATTTGGCTATTTAGCTGTCCTAACTAAAGTAAATGTAAAGTCTTTTTGGTGTGCTAAAGCAATCTGTGCCCTAATCGATAGCCATTTTTCCTCTTTTTCTTTTCATCTCAGTGCTGCTAAGTTCCTGCAGCAGCTTTTCAGACATAGATAAAGTTAGATAAATAGCTCTTCTTATCCTATAAAAGCCAAGCTTTTATTATATCCCTTCCTGTTTCTTGAGTCTCCTTTTTGGTCAGTGAAATCACCCAACACATTAAAAAGTAAACAGTAGGCAGGCTTAGAGGTTGGGGAGGTAATATCAAGCTCCGTCCTAAGAAGAATTGGTGTTTACCAGTCATTCCAACGGGATGTTTTTATTGAAGGTAACCTCTGCTTTCATAAAAAGCTGCTTTCATCAAAATCTAAGTTTGAATTGGTCAGGTTTGTGACAGTTTCACTTAGAAAGAGGTTAAAAGACTTTAATTGTCTTAATAATCTGGATGGCTAGGTAGACTACCACTGTCTTAATAAACAAGATGGCTAGGTAGACTTTCATTGTTCTAACACACTAGACATAAAGGTGGATTTCCGCTGTCCTAATAAACTAGATGAATAGGTAGACCTCAACTGTCCTAATGAACTAGATGAATATGTAGATTTCAACTGTACTAATAAATGTAATAGACTTCATTTCCTCGATAAACCAGACAGCTAGATAGATTTCATTGTCCTAATATGAGATGGCTGGGTTAACTTCCACAGTCCTAATAAACCAGATGGCTAGGTAGATTTCCACTGTCCTAATTAAGATGGCTAGATAGACGTCCACTATCCTAATACTCAAAATTACCAGGCAGACTTCAACTAACAAACCAGATGGCTAGGTACACTTCCACTATGCTAATAAACTAGATGGTTCAGCAGACTTCCACTGTTCTAATAAACGAAATGGCTAGGTAGAGTTCCATTGTTAAAATAAACTAGGTGGCTAAGTAGACTAACTCGGTCCTAATAAAGTAAATGGTTGAAAGTACAGGAGCAGTCTGTTTAAGCTTAAATATAAATCATGTATGAAGAACACTTCAGAAAACATGACATTTACCAAATAGTATAAATATTTTAGTAACACAAGAATTGTGTTTAAGAAGACCTGTTCAGCACTATTATGTAAGTGCTAACTTCCACATGTAGCAGTAATGTAACTGTCCCAGTATCCCAGGTTATTCTCTAAAGGGAACAGGAGACATAAGTGTAAATAATTGCACGTACATTTTACTATTGATTGGCCCATTCTTGTTAGTGATTACAATTAGACTGCCTGGAAAGTGATTGATTTCAATCCATTATGCCTTTACAGCGAGGATTATTCTCATGTTTACATATTTTCCATAAAAAATGTACTTGGGTTTGATGTCCGTGTAAACCAACATCTCTGCTTTGTCATAGTAAACTTAGAAATACATTTACAAATTAGAAGTCTGGATTTAGCAATGGAACTATTACCACTCAGCCACTATAATCAGTGAATGATCATACCTAGACTGGACTGGAAAGTTTGAAGTCTGGGGGGAAACTTAGGTAGGACTGATCATTGCTTAACACAACTCTTCTTTGGTAAAATGTGATGTAAGCTAAAAACACTCTGTTCTTGACAACAATATTGTTTTAAACCAACACTAAACTTAAGGTACATAAATATTACTGCTCCGTTTCCTTTAGTCATAAAATTGCCTTTACTGCATTTTCTAGCGATAAAATATTTACCTTAATTTTTTCTTTTATTTTACAATTTTTCACATTTCTGTGTTATTCTGGTCTCACACAGTTTTGGGATTTTGCTGTTCACAATGGATATGTTGACATGTGGGACTCCTGTATCAAAGGAAAGAGGTCGCTGTTATTGATTTAACTTGTTAATAACATACTGTTATACAGTATGTAATCTATCACATTTTTGGTAAAATACTTTTGAGAAGAGAAGTAGTACATACAGGGGAATGTCGGCGCCTGATGTTTTTTTTTGTTTTAGAAATGGGCTCTGAGGCACATTATGGGTTAGGGCTGTCTTTAGCCACCCAATCCAACCCTGGTAATGAGTTTCCTTATGTCTGTGTCTGCCCTTGATAATATGCTTGTTAATTTTGCTTTTAGTCCCAGCAAGGGGTAGTAGAGAAAATTATTAATAATTGATATTCCAGACTGCATATGAGTCTTCCTGCTGTTTTTCTTTAAAAAAAATCAAGGTCCAAAGTTTTCAACAGGGATCAGCTATAAGAATATGCATGTTAAACAGATTTTTTTCATTGCAAACTGTATTTAAATATATTTTAAACTCCAGTTTAAAAGGCTTCATGTGATAGATAGAACATGTGATCTATTCTGTAAACACTGTGTAATACGGTTCACAATTGTATAACTTCTCTGTAGCAATCTGCATTGAAATGAAATCCATTCACATATCTGAACACATGTAACAGTTAATTTCCAACATATATCTCATTGTTAATAAAGGGAAATTATAATAGTTTGAGTCAATGTTAGTTTTTTAAGCATATACAATGGTTGTGGTATATCTGCTTTTTTTACTGTATGCAAATACTATACGTTTACAAATGACAAATAGTTCTCAAAACAAAAGAAAGTACAGCAGTACTTACCCGTTCATAAAATGCAATTTCTCATAAAAGCCTCAGCCAGAGCTGTATAGAGTGAAGAAAAACAAGTATAGTTCTAACTCATTCACTTGTATGTGTAAATTTCTGCTTGAGCTATTGAGAACATTTTCTAAAGCATGTGGGTTTTTTTTAGAAATGTAGATATGAAATGTTGCACATTAACATACTGTATTTACCATAAGAACCAACAGGTGGAGCTTTAGAATCCTTTTCACAATTTTTCCTCAGTCTCTTTTTCTCCCGTGCTGTAAAAAGCCTGATTTTTAGTATTGACCATAATAAATGGTAAATGAAAGACTCTTCATTCCATTTAAACCCAGCCCTAAACATATCAGTATTTATTTCTTTTAATAAGCACATTCCAATAAGCAGTCAGTTTTGACAGCATAGACATAGGCACAGAATATATAAGGCATTACATAATAATCTGGCCAACTTTGTTATAATTGGTATAGTACATATTGACAGATTTTCATTATTAGTTGTTTTTTGGAAGACAACCCTATTTTGCTTAATGTTTTTATACTTAAAGGTCAGACCCAGAAGTACTTTTTATATATAAGGGCCTGTATTGACAGGCTTTTATTTATTTCAGAACAGCTTCTTTCCACATACAAGCAAATAGAAATGCAAAAGCAGCTTAAAGAAGTTTCATGCAGCTTAGAAGCAGGTCAGAAGGTGATTACCTGTGGTTAAAATTACCTGTGTAAATAGCTAAAGTTGATCTTTGACATAATGTGAATGATCCCATATGTATGTGACAGTCAACTCTATGGGGTGCAGTAATAAAAAATTTGCATAGCAATTTGCCCAGTGAAAGTACATTTGTTCTGTCTTCAGCGAATGTTTTCCAGTGACTTAATATGGAACATACCATATTTGTCCATTAGCCGACGCAAAATATCACAAGCATGGACTATGATATTTAGTACCTTTAAGCCTGGGTTCACACTGATGCGGAGCGGAATTTGCAGCATTTTCTGTGCCAAATCCACACCTCACCCCATTCATGCGAACCACTGCGGGTGTGTATAGTAAGTTAACAACACCCCGCAAAACGTGGTGTGATGTGCAGAGTCGGATCGCATAGGTGTGAATACCCATGCGATCCGATTCTAGTGCAGACCAAAAAAACGGTCCTGCGCCTTTTTGGTGCGGGTACGGTGTGGTTAGAGCCATACAAAATGTATGGCTCCAATTGCACCGCACACAAATACCATGTGATTTGCACAGGAATGCGGTGCGGTTCCTGTGAGAATCACATGCGATGTACCGAACCGTATATATGTGAACTCGGGCTTAGTGTCCAAATGATTTTAAATCAATGGGAAACATTTGACCAGGACAAGAAAATAGCCTAACAACATTTGTTTTTGCCTGATTTGTACAGAACGAATGTACATGCACTTTCACTGGGTTGATTGCATTGCAGGGTTTTTTTTTATAAATAACACCTATTGTCTTTGAACATTTAACTTAAAAAAGAATGCCCTACTTGCCAAACTGTTCTTTTATTGGGGCAATATACAGTTGCAAGAAAAAGTATGTGAACCCCTTGGGATTACGTGGAGTTTTGCATGAATTGGGCATAAAATGTGCTCTGAACGTCATCTAAGTCACAACAATAGAAGAACGCAGTCTGCTGAACATAATACTACACAAACATTAGATGTTGCCATGGTTTAATTGCACATAACATGTAAACATTCACAGTGCAGGGAGGAAAAAGTATGTGAACCTTTGGACTTATTAACTGGTTGACCCTTCTTTGGCAGCAATAACCTCAACCAAACGTTTCCTGTAGTTGCAGATCAGACCTGCACAACGATCTGGAGTAATTTTGGACCACTCCTCTTCACAAAACTGTTTCAGTGTAGCAATATTCTTGGGATGTCTGGTGTGAATCGCTCTCTTAAGGTCATGCCACAGCATTTCAATCGGGTTGAGGTCAGGACTCTGACTGGGCCACTCCAGAAGGCATATTCTGTGCTGTTGCAGCCATTGTTTTGTTGAATTACTTGTATGCTTTGGGTCATTGTCCTGTTGCATCACCCATCCTCAGCGGAGCTTCAGTTGGCGGACAGATGGACGTACGTTTTCCTGCAAAATGTCTTGATAAACTCTGGAATTCATTTTACCATCAATGACAACAATCCGTCCAGGCCCTGAGGCAGCAAAGCAGCCCCAAACCATGATGCTCCCTCCACCATGTTTTACAGTGGGGATGAGGTTTTGATGTTGGTGTGCTGTGCCTTTTTTTCTCCACACATAGTGTTGTGTGTTCTTCCCAAACAACTCAATCTTGGTTTCATCTGTCCACAGTATATTTTGCCAGTAGTGCTGTGGAACATCCAGGTGCTCTTTTGCAAACTTCAAACGTGCTGCAATATTCTTTTTGGACAGCAATGGCTTCCTCCGTGGTGTCCTCCCATGTACTCCATTCTTGTTTAATGTTTTCCTTATTGTAGATGTGTCAACAAAAATGTTAGCATGTGCCAGAGATTTCTGTAGGTCTTTAGCTGACACTCCTGGATTCTTCTTTACCTCATGCAGTATTCTGCGCTGTGCTCTTGCAGTCATTTTTACAGGACGACCAAGCCTAGGGAGAGTAGCAACAGTGCTAAACTTTCTCCATTTGTAGACAGTCTGTCTTACCGTAGACACATGAACATCAAGGCTTTTGGAGATACTTTTGTAACCCTTTCCAGCTTCATGCAAGTCAACAATTCTTGATCGTAGGTCTGAGAGCTCTTTTCTGCGAGGCATGGTTCACATCAGACAGTGCTTCTTGAAACCAGTAAACCCAAAACAGGTGTGTGTTTTTTAAGGGCAGGACAGCTGTCATCAACACATCCAATATCATCACACTGATTGGAGTCAAGGTTGGCTCACTCCTGGCTCCAATTAGCTCTGGGAGAAGTCATTAAGCTAGGGCCTCACATACTTTTTCCTCCCTGCACTGGGAATGTTTACATGTTATGTGCAATTAAACCATGGCAACATCTAATGTTTGTGTAGTATTATGTTCAGCAGACTGTGTTCTTCTATTGTGACTTAGATGACGTTCAGAGCACATTTTATGCCCAATTCATGCAAAACTCCACGTAACCCCAAGGATTTCACATACTTTTTCTTGCAACTGTAGAAGGGAAATGGAGGTCAAGTCTTGATGACAGTCATCCCTAAAGGAAACATTAGCAGTCAAGTAAGGTTTTTTACCTGCCCAGTCACTTTTCCCCCCAAAGAACAGTCTTTTGGCACAGCCAGATATTACCCCAGAGACCTAGGATTGTTGTCTATTTGGAAAACTGACAGATCAGTTGATTGCAATTTAATAACCAATGTCACCTTTGGGCCAGTAAACAGTATCCATGCTGCTGTGTGTTATAAACTACAAAATGTTTAATGTCAACAATAAAAATCAAGCATAATACATTTGATATGCATCTGCTGGTTTGAAAGTGCTGATGTCATGTGACTTTGACACTTTACGGTGTCAGAAAGAGGAACATCCTAGAGGGAAAGCACACTGTCATGTTATGACTTAGATTGGCAATGTGTTCAAGAGATTTTCAACTCAAGTACCTGATTACATTTTGGAACTCATTTAAAAAGACAAAATGCAATGTATTAATGTAGCAACCAATCAGAAAGTATATTTTCTCGGAATACACTACATCATTTAAAACATAAATGTGGTTGTTGTAAAATATTCTCGATTGCAAAATCTTAATATTTCCTAGATAGCACCAAACATTTTGCTGTGTTACTCATATTATGTGGAGGTAGATGAGTCTGCTGTCTTCAGAAATCCCCAGAGTTGAATGGGATGCTGTCCAAATGAAATCTAGCTGCTGCACAACAGGCATTAGACGTGAGCAGACTGTCAAATGTGATTCTTTTTTTTTCCAGTGTGAGAGCTTTAATTCACTGCAGTCAATTATGCAGTTTTAAACATTACACATTGAACTCTCACTGCAGCCAACTAGAGCTACTGCATACTGATAGTGAATACAAATGGAGTTAGCTTGACTTACATAGTGCAGGGTTTGCTAAAAAAACTAGGAATAAAATAGAAGATATTTCATCCACACGACAGGACAAAGGACAGATTATAAGCTCTCTGAGAACGTTGCATCCTCTTTTTGTGTAGCTGGTATGTAACAAATGAGTGTGTTTGTTGAATCTAAGCTTTCCCACTCAAATAATGCATTGATGTATAAAAAGATTCCTTCCTATTGTCAGTGAACACATTGCTCCTTACTGGTAGACCAGATCATATTAGCGATATTCTGTAAGCAGTGTCTTTATTAATCCTGGTGGACAGGTTGTATAATACGGAGTTACCAATTACATTTTTTACTCTTTCCATTTTTATATGATTGATTATTAAATATTAATAACAAATTAAAGATTAATTAGGTAAATATTGATTAATTCTTAAAGAGGCAAAGGTAGGAAAACTAATGATATTGCACATGTGTGAAACAATAGCTCTTTTTTTTAATTAGCATTAAAGATTGCTCAAATTTATTATGACATTTATGCATTTACAGTAGTTATAAGACACCAATAAATCAATGTTTGCTTTTAACAAAATAAAAAATATATATTTTTACATGCGGTAAGCGAAAAAATTCTGAATGTATATGGTACTGGCCTCCTAGAATCCCCTACACAGGAGCACTCAAACTAGAAGGGGGAGGAACAGCATGGGGCTCTGTTGCTTTGCATGGTGCTAATCATTTAACTCTGGGAGCTTCTTGACATAAGAGCATGACCTTATCATTGAACCTCTGCTTATTCATTGCAAAGTCACAGGCTAGGGCAGATACTAGACTATGAGGCTGATTTACTAAAGACGTTGAGAATGTTCATACACAAAAAAAGCAACCAATCATGTGTAGAAATAAATAGACCGGAATTTGCTTTTCACAAGATTGGATGAGTTAAGTGAATCTTTATTTCCATTTGTGTGAACATTCCCAACTACTTTAGTAAATCCCTCTCTTTGTGTATTGCTAAAATTCACTGTAGCCTGTAGAGGAATAAAGAGTACAGGGCCTGATTGTGCTGTCTGCCAGGGCTGGCTGTGTTACAAGACTAGATGAACAGAATACGAAATCTCTTGGCAGGTTAGACCATTTGTATATACAGTATGTGCCTTTTAGATGTATATTTACCCACTTGCCTGGAGTTCTACTTTAAGATAATTAGAAGGAGTAAGTCTAGCTGATGAATAGCACTTTCATTCTAGAATTCACGTTATGGACCTCCATAGGTAAGCACTCTGAGTTACCAGTATCCTCATTCTATTATTTACTAAATCTGAAAATGTAAAATGTGGGTTTCTGGTTCTAGCACAGCTCTTTTCGTAAAGCCCACTTTCCTTCCACAAATATGTTGAAGAGAGATATTGTTCTAAAATGCATGCTATCGATAACTGCACTAGACTCTATAAAACTCACATATAAGTTAAAGTGTTACTAAACCCACAACAGTAAAATCAGTCGGTATTTGCAGTAAAGCATGCTTCTTATACTCACTGTGGAACCTAAGAGGATAATTGTCTGCATTGTGTAAAAAGGCAGTTTGATCCTGACTTCTATGATCCTCCCCTTCTTCCAGTGTTCCCCTCTTATCTCCTGATAAGACATGTTGTGTGGAGACACACTGCACATGCTCAGTTTGGTGTGTATTGCTAGAGAGGTTTTTTTTTTTCTTGGGAGAGTGCATGTGATCAGCACAGGGCCAATCAGCACTGTCCAGACAGAGGTCAGAGGTTCTGCATCCTCCTAGAGCAGAAAGAAAAATCCTTCTATAAGCTTTAACCAGTGCTCTGCTGAACATTGATAGAAGTCACGAGACTGCTATATACTGCCGTTGAGAAAACTTATTTAGCAGTTTATATTTACTAAAATAATTTCACTTCCATGTTCTGTGTACTGTGTTAGAGCAGATATAGCGAGTGCAGGGTCCTAGGTTAAGTAACACTTTAAATAAAGTAGAATACACTTATTTCTGATTTTTGGAAGACTTTGGCCTAGTAGAGCAATAGGAAGTTATTAGGTAATATTTTATTATCCAGTCAAATCTTGCTATACTGTAGCTGCATTTAAAAACACATGAATTCATTTTTTAAGAAAACATAGCTGCCTTTTTATAGTTACTTGGAATTCAGCTTTAACTTTCCACATGTGTTATTGTCTTACCATATAAACAGATCTACACCCACACATTAAAATTTCTTATAAACTTTAACAATTTAGTGTAATTTCAATAGATGATTTCAATCTCTTTTGTAATATGCAGCTTTCAATAAACATACATTTTTTAATCCAGCAAAGAACATTCTTATTCAGGCCCTTCCTGTTATGCTCTGACAACTGTCTCCCAGGTTTGCTGCTGCAATATTACCCATGGTGGAGGCTACAGGCCCCCAACACACTGCACAAACATGGCCAGGGGCAGACTGACCATTGGGGAACTCGGGCACCGCCCGAGGACCCGGGGTTAGTAGGGGGCCCCATGAGATGTCCCTGGTACCTTTCATAGGCTTTTTTGGGTGTGATTTGAGTGTGGGGGAGGACACAGGGGCTCCATGATCCCCTATTGCCCAGGGGCCCCATGAGTTGTCAGTCCACCCCTGGACATGGCCTACTGTTGTCATTGTTATGAGGTAGATATGTGAACAATAGAAAAATTTGGTTATTTTCTTTTCAGATGCGTTCGTTAAGTTAATAATTTAATTTTGTCATAACTGTTTTGCTAGAATGATTTGTTTTTGGAATTAATTTTGTATATTCAGACTTGTTTCATATATTCATTATTTGCAAATCAATCTGAAATCTGAATTACAAAATTAAAATTTTAGAACATAGCTATATTGATTATATTGTTTTCTATTCTATTCTATTTTTTATTCTATTCTACTCTATTATATTCTTTTAATTTCTATTCTACTCTATTCTATTTTGTTTTCTATTCTATTATTTTCTGTTTTATTTTATTCTATTCTATTCTGTTTTATTCTAGTCTATAAAGCAGCCTAAGTAGAAATTGTCCTCTTATTTCACTTTTATACTTTATTGTATTTATTGCAATATGTTTCCATATTAAATTCAAATTCATTTTGAAATTTAAACTCATTTTAAAAATTGGATAATTCGTTTCTTTCTAATTTACTTCAGATTCCTTGAAAAACTTTACTATTGTGATTTGGAAATTTGGATACATCTGAATCTCTGAATAACAAAAACTTTGTCTGAATTTCGATTCTTAACGGAACAAATGTGTATTATGAGCCAGTGCAGAAAAATGATGTGAAGTCACGAATGAGTGCTTGTAGCCAGAAAAAGCTAAAGATGATCAGCAGTACTGACATGCAAAAAAAGGATAAAATTAATTAAAATGTTTAACAGTTTGCTTTAGCAAACTAAATGTCATCCAGTTAGGGTTTAGATCCATTTTAAATGCTTGCTATAGGCATTGTTATATATTATATTGCATGTTTCTATCATTACTAATTTAGGCAGTAGGAAACAAAGTTTGAAGTGAAGGGGTTAACAGCTTACCATTGTGCCAAACTATGACATCAGATCCCCAAGCCATTTCTTCTGGCAACTGGTAATTAGTGACAGCAGGGCAGACAGCGGATGGGTATAATTATTAAAGCTGGAGCAGATAAGGATGTGGCTGCTGGGTAGCTCATAAAGTAGCAAGGCTGTGCATAAGGTGCTGACCTTTGTGCCGAGACATAACTCTGCTGACACTGAGACAACAGCTGCCTACCTAATCTTCTTGTGCCACACCCTGCACAAGTTTAGCTTTGCTTCTACATATTAGAATTAATGGAAATATTTTTAAATACCATTTAGAATAAACTGCTATAAAAAAAAGTATTCATCACTTTATGTTTTATTCATGTTACTATTTGTTTTATTTATTTTTAAATTATGTATACTTCTTCATCTAAGACATGGAGAAATATTTAGGTGAATAATTTGTGTGCAACATAACATTTCTAAAATCGTCGAGGTTCTTTCATAACATTTGCAAAACTAGAAAATGTGGGGTTTATTTACTAAAGGTGGTTCACCCAGAATCTCATGCACCTGTGAATGGTAGCCAATCTGCTTTTAACCTCAGTTTGTTCAATTAAGTTTTAGCAATAGAACCTGGAAGCTGATTGGTTTCTCTGCAGAACAAAATTCTGAGTGGATCAGCTTTACCCTGGTTCACATCTATGCGGCCATGCGGGCCGCGTTTTGCACGGGCACGAGAGCCCATTCTTTTGAATAGACCCCCGTGCCCCTTGACATGCAGGGAAAGAAGTCCCTGCACTTCTTTGGAAAATGCAGCCCACATAGGAACCTTGGTTCCCAGTACGGTTGCGTTTTCCAGTGCCAGCGGCATGCCATTAGAACTATTGGCACCTGCCCGCGGGTCCGTATTTCTCAGTGCGGGTGGTGGGGCTGCACGGATTTTCGTGCGGATCCGCAGCGGCACCACCCGCACAGATGTGAACCTAGGGTTATTAAATAAACCCATGCATGTCTAAATCTGTTGGCTTAAGAGAAAATGATCAGTGATGCACCTACAACATGGGGGAGAGGAGCTGCTCATAGACACCTCCCGTGACCCTCAAACCAGCATGAGCTGAGCTATGAGTATTCAGAGAATAAGAAGCCTCTGCATATTATTCATCTGCTTGTAGGGGCTGATTTGAGGCAGGAGCCTCAAAAAGGCTCCCAATGCATTGAAACACATGGAGGCTCTGTATGCCTTTAACCACTCGCCGCCAGAGGATTTGCCCCCCTTCCTGACCAGGCCATTTTTTGCAATATGACGCTGCATTACTTTAACTGACAACTGCACAGTCATGCAAAGCTACACCCAAATGTGATTTATGTCCTTTTTTTTTCCATAAATAGAGCTTTCTTGTGGTATTTGATCGCCTGTGCTATAAACTAAAAAAGACCGACAATTTTGAATAAAAACCTATATTTTTGACTTTTTGCTATAAAACATGTCTAGTAAACAAATTTAAAAAATCTAATTCTATCATAAATTTAGGCCAAAATGTATTCTGCTACATGTCTTTGCTAAAAAAAATCCCAATACGTGTAAATTAATTGGTTTACGTGAAAGTTATAGCGTTTACAAATGGCGGTATATATACTGGAATTTTTTTTGTTTTACTAGTAATGGCGGCAATCAGCAACCGGGCATTCTGACACTTGAGGGAACTGACTTGGTGTCACTGACATCCCCAGTGACACCAATACAGTGTGATCAGTGCTAATAAAAAGCACTGACACTGAACTAATGACACTGGGCAGGAAGGGGTTAACATCTGGGGTGATCAAATGGTTAACTCTGTGCTGTAAGCTGTTTTACTGTGTGCTGTGTGTGTGCTTTACACTGTAAGCACACTGCTTTGTATGGCTCTGCTCTGCAGAGCAGAACCATACAAAGCAGTGTGCAGGAGCTGACAGGGGAGAGATCTCTGTTGTATACACCCTGTCGGTGATACTCGGCGATCACCAGGGGAATCACTGGCCAGGACCCGGTGATTGACAGCCGAGGCCGTGAATGGCATGTGCACCCCCTACCTGGAACTGCAAAATCACGTATATATATATACGTGATTTTGCGCACTCGTGCTGCCTTGTAGCAGTATTTCTTCTATAGGGTGGTGCAGAAGCGGTTAAAGGAATTCTTTCCTGAGGAAAGTATGAACAATTTTATTTTTGACTTCTTATTGTGCAAATGCTGGTTGCCTGGCCATCATGCCCTCTTGCTTCAATACTAATTAATGACTTAAATCATTAAGTCACCGACCTGGAACAAGTATGCAGCTAAGAAGCCCTGACTTTTCTCTGACTTTGCCAATCTGCATACTTGTTCCAGGTCAGTGAGTCAAAAATTAATGACTCGTGAAGGTCAACTGACATTTTCAAAAGGTGATTAGAAATATCATTTTTTTCCTCAGAAAGGTTTGTTTTAAATGCATAGAGAGCCTCCACAGTGCATAAGAAAGGAACTCTGGGTCAAATCAGCCACCACAAACAAATTAATAGCCCTTTACAGATAACCATGGGGAACAGTTAACATTTCAGAGAGGTATTTTGTATATAAACTAATTGGGGAGATTTTCTGTCACTTCTTGTTCTTGTGACACATGAACAGTATAGGGAGGAAGGGACATTTCCCGTTGGGATAAGAAGTTACAGACAGCAATAAAAACATTAGGGTTGATTTACTAAAGGCAAATAAGCTGTTCATTTCCAAAAGAATTTTCTCCCGAGCTTAGAGAAGTTACACTTTGCAAAGAATACCCAATCATGTGCAAGGAAAAACAAAAACAAAACATATTTTTGCTTGCACATGATTAGATGATGGAATCAGCAGAGCTCTACCTCATTCACTAAGCTGTGGAGCAAATCCTTGCAAAGTGCAAAATCCCTTGCAATGAGAACAGACTATTTGCCTTTAGTAAATCAACCATTGTCAGAATATATAATAATTTTTTTCTTTACTGAAATATAAATTTTTCAATGCTTGTCATCTTAAAAGGAATTTGGAACTATTCTCACCAATAGGGACACAGCAATAAAAACCGAGAATGTAGCCCTTTCCTTTTTTTCCCAAAAATAAATAAAATGTGTTAGCTGGACTTGAGCTTTATGGAGCAGCACTATAGATGAAGCATGATACTTCAGTATAATTACCATGAAGAGGATTTTTGATAATCAAGAGCCGAGTATTGAAAATGCACTCTTGGAAATGGCAGGTTGGCACGTTTACAGGTTTAGTACATTTACATCCTGTTCTCATTGATCTTTTTTTTTTTAATGATATACAGTGCTGTAAATAGTCAAATACCATTTATTTGTGGAAGTGAGATGTATTCTATATTGCATATTGCATATCCTATAGGTCAGTCCTTTATAGCATCTAGTAATCCTTGAGTCAAAATGAAGACCTTTGGGAGATGGTGATTGCAGAAGAGGGGAGGGAGTGTACAATGGGGAAGGCGTGGCACTTCAGCTAATGACTGAACAACCATTGTTAGTGACAGCCCTGCTGTGATGGAAGGTCCCTGATCCAGCCTCTCTTTGTTTTCCTAACTCAGACAAAATGTGCAATTTCAGATCTTCTTTGCCTGCAGGCTTCTGGAAATGCTGCTATAAATACACAGTATAATGAGCTGAAGAAATTTGAATCAAATTAGTAGCTTGCTTCCCCTCGCAATAATCTGTTATCAGTTCACTTCCCAGCACCAGAAGACATTGCTAGCTGGCAGCTCAAGGAAACATTTATAAATATTAACTCCTCTTAACCCGGAGGGGGTTGGCTAGGAATGATTTGGGGGCCGCACTGGGCAAGAAATTGAAAAATGCAGTAAACTCTAATTACCCCAAAAAATGTTTAGATATTGTTTGAATATGAATTTTCATAAAGTCAAGTAACAATAAGAGAGAGGTAATGAAATGTACAATAATATAACATCTTAAGTATTACTGTGCTACAACTCATAGCAACCAGTGCGTTATTACCAATATTTTAGGCTTTATTATTATGGTCTTTTGTATGGTTAAGGCTGATTGATACCTATGGACCTTGGCAGACTGCAAACACATATATAAATAGGTCCAATAACATAGCTATTTTATTTTCTTTAATGCAGTATTAAACCCAAAAGCAAACATTTGTTATATTGCAGATTACCAATTCATAGCTGTGATGGCATCATTTGTTTTCTTTTATAGAATTTCTTCCATCTATGTTCATCTGGTGATCTGGACATTAAGTCTATAGTAGTTTTTCAAAAGAAGCTCTTTTCCGGATGGATCAGTTTACAGAGATGAGACAACCCATTTACAGTGGCAGTTACAATGATCAGCTCTTATTTATTTATGTAAAACCTTTATCTGAAAAGGAAAAAACTGTTTGTTGTAATTATTATTAATATTATTATTATACAGGATTTATATAGCGGCAACAGTTTGCGCAGCACGGTAAAAAATTAAATTAATTGATTATAAAATGTTAGCTGGAGTTTAACTTCAATATGTTAGTGTGTTTAAATCTGCTAGTACATTTAACCACCTGCCTGGAGTTTGCAAGTTCTCCCTGTGCCTGTGTGGGTTTCCTCCGGGTAATACGGTTTCCTCCCACATTCTCAAGACATGCTGGTAGGTTAATTGGATCCTGTCTAAATTGGCCCTAGTATGTGTATGCACCTTGAGGGTTAGGGACTGATGTGAATGTGCAATATATATATATATATATATATATATATATATATATATGTGTGTGTGCAAAGCACTGCATAAATTGACGGTGCTACATAAGTACCTGTAATAAATAATAAATAAATAACACTCCCCACACCAAGATTAACAATGCTGCTGTCCGTTGTGCCTCTGTGCTCCTTCATCCAGTGTGGGGGCACTCTAATACAGGAGGTGTTTTACTGGCCAGATCACCATGTGAAAACTTCAGAGAGATGGCCAGCTGTTTACTTAGGAACATTGTTGTGAATCTTCCATCTTCATGCAGAAGTGCCATTCCACGAAAAATGTCAAGGAATTTCGGACCCTCCCCATAGCCCTTTACATATAACATCTTTAGTGTGGGTCTCTGTACATCTTCTGTTTCATAAGTGCCAAACTAAGGGCAGTTTTCCTATTGTACAGTGTATATTGGAGGCATAACATTTTCTGTTTGGATTTTAGTTGTCTATGTGCTTTTATTATTGTTGTTGAATACATTTTTGATACATTTTAACCTATTGTTGTGTGACTCCTTTGTGTGCCTGTAAAGTCCAATTTTTTTTTATCAGATTTGTTTTTATTGTGTAAAAGGCAATATAGTATGTATTGTATATATATGTACTGTAGGCAATGTGATATGTAATATGTTGGAATTACTTAACCATTGAATATAAATAAATCCTAGGAATTGGCTTCTAACAGCCATTACCATACTGTTTCTGGCTGTACTTTACATTGCATCATAACAGTCCTGAATATGCATTTTTCTTTACAGTATTTAAATAATGTTTATTGTATTAATCTTTATGTAGATATCTACATTTTTACAAATATATGTCTAAGATAAAGCAGTAATATTCAAAACCTTATTTTCTGACCTGTTATTATTTATTTTTTTTGTAGGTGACTTGCCTCCATGATTTCTTTGGGGAGGATGATGTATTTATTGCATGTGGCCCAGAGAAATTTCGATATGCTCAAGATGACTTTTCTCTGGATGAGAATGGTGAGTCATGCAAATGATATGCTTTCATCTTTAATATACACTCACCGGCCTCTTTATTAGGTACACCTGTTCAATTGCTTGGTAACACAAATTGCTAATCAGCTAATCACATGGCAGCAACTCAATGCATTTAGGCATCTAGACGTGGTAAAGACAACTTGCTGAAATTCAAACCGAGTATCAGAATGGGGAAGAAAGGGGATTTAAGTGACTTTGAACGTGGCATGGTTGTTGGTGCCAGACGGGCTGGTCTGAATATTTCAAAAACTGCTGATCTACTGGGATTTTCATGCATAACCATCTCTAGGGTTTACAGAGAATGGTCCGAAAAAGAGAAAATATCCACTAAGCGACAGTTGTGTGGACAAAAGTGCTTTGTTGATGTCAGAGGTCAGAGGAGAATGAGCAGACTAGTTGCTGCAATATTCAGATGGTAGGGTCAGAATTTAGCATAAAAAACATGTAAACATGGATCCATCCTGCCTTGTATCAACAGTTCAGGCTGGTGGTCTAATGATGTGGAGAATATTTTCTTGGCACTAGCAAGTTCAACCTAATAAAGTGGCCGGTGAGTGTCTATTCTACTGAATCAATAACATGTGATCTGTGAATTGTATTTATCAGTTTCTAAGGTCCAGTTTAAATTTTGGTGCTGTTAAATGCATGTGAATATTCACTCAAAAAACACAATGGGATATGTGCTTTTACAGTCAATGCCACTGTACACAAATGTACATTTTTGTAAAGTGTGCTTTTTAAGGCCCATTTAGGTTTATGTGTTATGCTAATGCATTGTAAAACCCCCTTCCCCATGTATTGTTACAAAGCACAAAAAGTCATATACTGTAGTACTTTTCAATGTTGCCCATTAGAACGGATATTATAGCAGCCGACACAACTGCACTGCTATGCACCAAAACTTGGTCATGTCCATTTATGTCTCTGTTGTGGTACATTGGCAGCCCATTCACAATTAATTGGTTTCTTTTATACAATGCATGTGTACATTCATTGATGCACCCAAAAAGAGTGTGGTTTATAGTCCTGCAAGTAGCATATATGGTGCATTTCTACTACAACACATCTGGTATAATGAGTGCAACTGTATATAAGAATACCTGCACTTTAACACAGGTGCAAAAACGTAAAAAAACTGAACATGACCTGTCAATAATGAACATGTTTTATTGCATGTTAATGCATGTACACAGGTTAGCCATTGTTTTAAATGGTGTTAGTTTACAACTCTGCAGTGCACTGGAGTGCATTTTGTTTATGCAATACAGACATATTGATGACAAAGACAGCACATAAAAAGCAAAATTATTGATAACGTATGTAAAAACGTGTAACGATTGATTTTTTTTACCAGATAGGGAAAATGGCTCCCTATGGTGTGACCTACATGAGTAGAATGTAGTAATAATCGAGTGCACACAAATAAGCTGTAGCAACCTAGGCAAATATAAGACACAAAGTTGTACTGTATTCAAATATCTAGTGATTAATAGCTAATCATAGCAAGTAGCATTCAGTAGCAATTTATAACACATAATAGTACAGAGTTCCAATTTTCATAGCTTAAACAACAGGACACCATTTGTACCCTTTGTTTAGCAGCTGATTGTTAGTCTTCATAATGAATCACTAGCATTTTAGGATTAGTTGCTATGACTTGCTACTTATGTAGTTTACACAATAGAGAGTCATTTGTTCCATTGGTTTAACAATTGATCACAACTGTTCATGATTAGTTATCAAATATAGTTTCAAATTTAGTGAATATTATTAAGCTTAGTAGCATGTTGAGCTACTAAACATTTCCAGTGTAGCTTTAGCCTAATAAATGATCAAGGTGAAAATAGGCCAGGCTATTACCAGGGATACATGTTTTTCGCATGCTTAATAAGTAATATACAATTATATAAATTAGAAAATTTTTGATTTCTGTGTTTCAATGGTGAAATGTTGACTGACACATTACTTTATACAGTAAAATACCATGAAACTCGAAACAATAATCTTTCAGATTGGCCTATGTGAACAAGTGGCCTTGTCAAGTCGTTTTACCTCTTTTTGAATTGTAACTGGACAGACAGTGGCTATGGTAAACAAGTGTCCCTAGTCAGCAGTTTGTTTCCTTGCAACTATAATTTGCCAGTTTTTGCTCCTGTAAGCTATCTTACAAGACCCATGCTACTCTGCTTTGCTTCCGTCTACAAATGTGCAGCAAAGCATATAACAGCTTTGGGGAACAAGCTGCCATGCTGACTTGTCTTCTTTTGTATCAAATTTATACTATATTTCCCAGACTTTGGTGTGAAAACCTGGCATTGTGCAAGTAAAAATAAATTCTGCCTGACCTCACAACAAACTCTACGCCTGGAAATTCAGGGGCAAACAGATTTTGCTGTCTGGCACATTTAATGTCAGGGGGAAAATACAATTAAATGTAATTACTTTTATTAGATCCATAATGAAAAACACATATTTATACCAGGCTGTTTAGCAATGGTTCACCAAATCTCTGTGCACTTTTTACCGTGGTTTTGTATTTAAACTCTTTCAATTTTTAATTAAAGTAGACATCTCACTGATGTACTTTGACAGAAGCTGTTTTTAAATATATTCACATCAGATATTTCAGTTTTAGATACAAAGAAGTTTGTAGGAACAACAAAATATCAGTTGTTGGTTAAAAAGAACCCGTAAAGATAGAAACAAAGGAGCTGCCATTGCTGATTTGTTTTTGAAGGTGCACAGCCTGGATCTGTAATCTATACGGTTGCTTCTCTACTTGATGAGCTGCTAACCTTGAACAAATGGTCATGTTGGGCATTGGGACATAGATGATGTGCCTCGCTAAGCACTGAAAGAAGGGTGGGGATACACTTTCAAGTACTAGTCAACATTGGCAGCTGCTAGATTTCTATCCTAAAAGATTGTTACATCTGGGAATTTTAAAGGCTACAGATATTTTTTTAGGACTAGCGGTTTTATTTCTTCCTGTAACATATTAAACCTATGTGGTGCTATAATCTAACCAATATTAATATTTGTTAACATTTACAACAACCTAATAACACTCCCATATGTGTTAACCAACCACAATTATAAACAAAAATGGTGTAGCGCTATATACAATATTGCACAATATTGAAATGTTGCAACATACATATCTTATATCAACTAATATATGCATAAAAATTAGAATCTGTGCTAGGAGAAAAAAAAGTTGATCAAAAATGTCCCATGTGTATTAGTCTCTGTGTCACTTGCTGTGTATTACTTATTGTGCTGATTATGCTTTCACAACAATCATGTGCACACTTCCGCTCCAGTACCATTTTGTTGTAGACTATTCCATAATCCTATAGCCTTGCTTGAACTCTCTCAGATGTTAATCCCTCATCTAGGTCAAGCAGGGCTATAGCATTATGGAGTAGTCTACAATAAAATGGAGCTGGGTACCAGGCCCATAAATGCATGTGAGATGTCATCCGATAATGATCCCCCTGAGGAAGTCGTGTGTTCCGGTGATGAAATGTGTAGGAACGGGGATATTTTAATGACATCATTTTGCACGGAGCATTCGGAAAGTACAGTATTATGACAGTTGAATATCAGCAAGTTGTTTGTTTACCTATTGTTGTGGAAGCATAATCAGCATAATAAGTAATACATAGTAAGTGACACAGAGACTGATACACGTGGGACCTTTTGCACAGTTTTTTTTTCTTCTTTTTCTTTTTATGCATTTATTTGTTGGGTATATAGCAAGTCACAGTGCAATATTTTGTATATAGTGTATACCATTTTTGTTGTTAGTTATTTCTTCTTGTGACTTCATTTGGAAGTTTTCTTTTACTCCACTTCCTGTCCCAAACCAAAATAAAAGCTTTGTCTACTTCTTTCAAGAGGATGTAGCTTCTTCTATATCCAGGGGGATCAAGAACGTTTACAAACATAGATGTTTTATTCTTCCTTTTTGCTTCTGTCCCTATAGCTGTACTAGAACCATCATGGTTCCTGTCTGTTCACATTTCCCTTTTCTATATATCTTGATAAAGTTGTAGACATAAAGCACTCTGCATACTGAGCAATATCAAGGACATCCCTTTGAATATACAGTAAATACCCACTAGGCTAACCTACAAATGACTGTCAGGAATCAGCAGGTGACATGTTCATTTACAAAGATGCTTGGAATAATTTTTATATTAGCATAAAAAAGCTACAGCCTTTCTTCTCTAATTCCAATCAGCAAATTTAATTTTGTACATGCTTCCACTACACTACACTGAAAACATGTGTCATATAGAAATCATGCTTTTATGGGTGTTGGCATTAGTTCAAGCAACATACATGAATTTTTTTTTCAGAAATCTGTGCACATATCAAATAGCATGAAAAATATATATGGTCAAGTGCTAAAAAGTTAATAATTAAGTGAATATAAACAACTTAACATAAATAATAAATGACACACTCAAGTGCTGTGATCCAATCAGGATCCAATGGTGAAATAATAAAGTGAAATGTGAAAATAACAGGAAACCTCCTGTATAAATTCAAGATCTGTGAAAAACACAAATACACAATACTTCAAACACCCATATCCCTAAATGAGGGACTTTCTCCAAAAATACCAAAAAATTAAGTGTAAATTTTAAGTGAATCCCCAATCGGGGGAAACAATCTAATGAAATATGTGCAAAAAACAAATAAATACACATACCCACACTATAGACAACCACATATATGAAAAGTGACAAAATATCACAAATGCAAATCAATCAGTCCACATTGAATATCCAATATGAAAATAAACATAGAGCCATGATCTTCAAAGGAGTATCATGCATGTGATGAGGTAAATAGGTAATCACAGCAATGGTGAAAAAAATCCTCTAATGGCTAAAATGCCCCCTCACATCCCCAATGTGACCACAAGTGCCAGCTTGCTTTTAGGATCACACCATGATCCTTACAGGTAATAACTCGTCACAGGAAAAGATACCGCAAGAAAACCCATCAATGGTGGCACTTACTCCTCTCAGGTCCCCTCCAGGCACAGGTATCGCAATATAGCTCACTCTCCACAAAGGATCATAATAATAAAACAGACAGATCCTCCATGATGTAGTAAGGTTTATTAATAAATAAATACATAGAAAATGCCAATTGCCCACTCACATCTGTTCCATAGGATATCAGCTTCTAAACCTCATGCTATGGGTGTACTGCATGGGTTTTGTTGGGTGTACCAAAATGGCGCCCATGCCAGAACTACGTCACCACATACTGGAAGCACGTCACCGCGTACCTGCATGGGCAATTGGCATTTTCTATGTATTTGTTTATTAATAAACCTTACTACACCATGGAGGATCTTTCTGTTTTATTATTATGATCCTTTGTGGAGAGTGAGCTATATTGCGATACCTGTGCCTGGAGGGGACCAGAGAGGAGTAAGTGCCACCATTGATGGGATTTCTTGCGTTACCTTTTCCTGTGATGAGTTATTACCTGTAAGGATCGTGGTGTGATCCTAAAAGCGAGCTAGCCCTTGTGGTCACTTTGTGGAGGTGAGGGGGCATATATGTTTATTTTCATATTGGACATTCAATGTGGACTGATTGATTTGCATGTGTGTCATGTATTGTTTATGTTAAGTTGTTTATATTCACTTAATTATTAACTTTTTAGCGATTCACCATATATATTTTTTCATATTATATATACACCTATTAGGTCAGGTTGGGTGAGAGCAGCTTGATTTGAGGGATCATCCATATAAGCGCAGGAGGATTTATCAATATCTCTATATCAAATAGCCTACATTCCACAAAAATTCCATGTGTATTTGTGATACACCACCCCCACATTATTACTTTGAACATAAATATTGATTTTTTTTTTATTATTACAGTATATAATGTGGCCAAATTCTGCAGGTCTTTACAGAGTAAATAGAAACATGTTTATTAATGTAGCACCTTGATTTTGGCCATTTTGGGGTTTTATTGCTGATGTACTATTGGTGAAAATTGGTTGGGACAACAAAATGGCTGTCTGCTATACATGTTCAGGTAATGTAGCAGTCTGTGGATTGTGTGAAATACTTATTATAGTTTTATTTTTGTTACAGTGAAAAGCAATAATTACTCTGTCCTTGCCTATGCAGAGTGTCGTGTCATGAAAGGAAACCCTCCACAGACACCAAAATCAGGTTCTGCACCTGTGAAGAGTTCAGCCAAGAGTCCAGCACCACAACGCCGCAGCAAATCCCCTGCTGATTCAGGTTGGTAAAATTGTCATTTCTGGTATAAGGATATATTATCTGTCCACATCGCAACATGCCTCCCCCACATTCACAGGGTGTTACCAAGAGTCCACACATTGATTCACGGGGTGTCATTGAGATACCATGCCTTGATTTTGAGGGTTTTTCCACACCCCACTGTATTAAAAATTTTATTTTAATTCTTTCTTTTTTTTTTTATATAATTCATTTCAAATGTTGTTTCAGCAATACAAAACTAGCAGTGATTCTAATACTTTTGCACTGTATAGCAAACATTAATTACAAAATGCTTGGTTGGAGTTAGGTTTTAAATTAGTTAAATCTTTTTCTGACTTGGATGGCAGATCAGAACAAAAAAGTCCTTTTTAAAGAGTGTGTGAAGGTTACAACCTTCGACAGGTCATTATTACTGAATGTATCTGCATTGGTAAGAGTCTCCTTGTTTAACTATTCTCAACGGGAAAGAAAGTGGTGGAAAAATCCAAAAATGTACATTGGTCAAAGAAAAAGGACTGAAGGGATAATATTCAAACAGGAAAAGTTGTTTTGGTGACAACTGATTAAGAGGGGATTCCTTCTCTTTGGAGAGATATTTTCTCACTTACTAATGTGCCTTTAAGGACTGGGCATGCATGGTAATCTCCAGCATAAAAGAATCTAAAAACAAAAAAATAGAAACCTACCTTTGTTTCAGAGGTGAGTCTATTTTTTTCATTTGCATTTTTGCAAATACATAAACAGAGCTTTGACAACAACTGCATTTCTAGACTTGCTTTAAAAAAAACACAAGAGAATCAGGTACCTTGTTTTACCAAATACCGGTGTCATCATGTAACTTCTTTTAACTTCCTAACCGAGCCATAGACAAAAGACGTCCTCGGTTGGGAGTGGAATACTGGGGTTATGGCTGCAGCAAAGTGCCATAACCCTCGTATCGTTTTTGTAAGTGGGAGATTTTAGCTAAAGGTGGTCTGAGCAGCGGATTTGCCGCTAGATCACTTTTAGAAGTGGTGGGAAGGGACACCCCCCATCACTTTCCGGGGGTTCTTTGGCTTACCTGGAGGATCATTGAGCCCGAGAACCCATCTGACCATTGCGGCAGCTGGGCATAGAGATGAGTGAAGGAAAGATGGCCTCTATTCATCTCTATGGCCTAGGAGGACCGGAACAACGTCATTAAGTCACTTCCGGTTTTGTCTAATGTAAACCAGGCCATTTTTTCTTTTTAAAGCATTAGATCAATGCTTCTTTTTATCTAATGCTTTACATTGTAGAGGAGAGATTGTATAGTCTTATTGATCCCAGATATCTCCATAAAGAGAACCTGTCACTGCTTGTTTCTATCACAAGGAATGTTTACATTCCTTGTGATAGGCATAAAAGTGATCAAAAGAAAAATTTTAAATGGACAGTGTAAAAATATAAAAATGTAATAAAATAAATAAGAAAAAAAATTAAAGCGCCCCTGTCCCCCCTCGTGCTCACACACAGTGGTGAACGCATATGTAAGTCATGCCCAAAAAATGTAAACAGTGTTCAAATCACACATGTGAGGTATCACCTTCAACATGAGAGTGAGATCAATAATTATAGCACTAGATCTCCTCTGTAACTCTAAACTGGTAACCTGCACAAATTTTTAAAGAGTCACTTATGGAGATCTTTTAAGTACTGTAGTTTGGAGCAATTTTATGAGCTTGCGCAATTTTAAAGCATGACATGTTGGGTATCTATTTACTCAGCGTAACATCATCTTTCATATTTTAGAAAAAAAATTGTGTTTTGGATTTTTTACTTCATTAAAGTGTATTTTTTCCCAAAAAAATTGTGTTTAAAAGATCACTGCACAAATACCGTATGACATAAAAAATTGCAGTGACCACTATTTTATTCTCTAAGGCCTCTGCTGCAAAAAGTATATAATGTTTTGAGCATAAATTGACTGCTCCCTCAACCTGAAATGTGTAATACAAAAGTCAAAAAGTGCAGCTCCTGAAAAACTTCTTGCAAGCCGAAGGATAAGGCAGCTTAGATGAGAAGTTAGTGCATTTATTTACTGAGGCACTGCCAAGAGCAAAGTGTGGTAGACTTTAGGGACCAATCAAACTTCAGATTAGTTCATCTTAAAAAAAATAATAAATGCACATTTTTTGGCAGGTAAAAAAAGGGCATTTATTATTTTTTTCCTTAGGAGCCTGTAAAGCATTGCCCCATGATCAGTAGATCACAAGTGCAATGTCAGGCTCCTGCAGATTCTCAGTACATTGTCTGCCCATAGCTCCAGTACAGGCAGGCAGTTACTGAAGTCCAGGATGATCAGTGGATTATGAGAGAACTCACCTGTGCCCTTGAAGTTCATTGATTACTACAAGCCATCTGCTGAAATGGCAGATTGTACTTGTAGTCCATTCATTCACAGAAGTCTTTGTGGCTATGTGGGTGGAGTTTCTCACTGCTGCGCTGTATTTGAATTGTGACAGCAGGTGCGGGGAGAAGATCCTTCGCCCATTGTCCCAATGGGGGATGAGGTCAGGATGTCAGCAGGTGCTTTAGTAACATGTTATTGAATATTACTAAAGGTGAAATTTTCCTTTAATAGGATCAGTGAAAAATCAACTCTGAATTGCATGAGCAGTGCGGTATTGAGTATTTTTCTATGTTACTCTTATGAAATAACCCAAATAAGTTAGTTAGACATTAATGCATGCGCTACCACAGCAGACATTGCTGCACATTATGTGTTTTATAATGTTGCAGTGCCCTTCATTTTGTATGACACCCTGATGTACTAAGGCAAGGCAGCGTTGAAGCACATGCCCTGCAGGGCAAAACAATACACAGTAATGTACTACTACTTGTTATGGTGCACTGCATCATATAAAACATCTGGGTAGCAATGACCATAACATGATTTCATTTATTGTTAGCTGTAAACAACAAGCACATAAGGGAAAAGTAAAAACACTCAACTTTAAGAGAGCTAATTTCCCAAGCCTGAAAGCTGCTCTCCAAGACTTCGACTGGGAGGGAATATTGGCATCGATGAACACAGCACAGAAATGGGAGTTTTTCAAGAAGACTGTATGTGAACACACTGCAAAATATAATCCCATGGGCAACAAGTATAAAAGACTAAAAATAACACCTATTTAGTTTGCGTTCAAAGTTAAAAAAGCTATGAACAATAAGAAAAGAGCTTTTATGGAATATAAAAATGAAGGAACGCTATCATAATTTAAACATTACAAAGAATATAACAGAATATGTAAAAAGGAAATCAAGGCCGCTAAAATTGAAAACGAAAGACAAATAGCAAAGGAGAGCAGGACAAACCCCCAAACATTCTTCAAATCTAATAATAGTACAAAGATCAGGTCCAAGCATGTAGGCCCTGTAGTAAGTAATTACAGACCTGATAGTTTAACTTCTATAGTTGGGAAGACACTGGATCTCCTCCATGCCGCTTATCAGTTTGGTTGCCCTTCTCTGTACTGTCTCCAGTTCCCCAATGTTCTTTTTGTGAATTGGTACCTAAAACTGAATGGCTTTCCTTTAAAGGAATGATTTCTGAACACATACCCCAGTAACAGCCCAGTTGAAGTCTCACATCTTTATACAGTTCGTTTCCCCCACATATTATGATTGTTTGACTGATTTTTTGGCTTGAAAATGCCTCAAAATACTCTACTCTATTAGGCTTATTTCACACATGGATTGAGTAACATACCTTAAAGCGCCTATCACTTTATCATACATTTTTTATGCGGTTTGTTTATGCTTTGTGGTGTATTTTTGAATCTTTAATGAAGCTTGGCAAATGCCCTGTGTGTTTCAGTTTTCTAATTGTTTTAAAGGGAAAGTGATATCAAATGGGAAGTGATGATGCGGAAGTTGCCAGACTTCCTGTGGTTAGGTGTTAGTGTGGTGCATGGATTTGGAACATTTGTCCTTTAATTAGGGGGTTGAATCAGGAAGTGAGGAGGCCTCCTCACTGCCTGTCTATTGCTGTCAAAAAAGCAATCTGAAAGCATATGCACTTCAGACAGCAAAGCAAGTCTAAATGAGACCATAGACTTCTTTGAGGCTTAGAGATTCTGCAAAGCACGTTGAAAGCGACATGGGGTATAATTTCTGAAGCAAAGTGAAGCAAACTCAACAGTGTGTATAGGACTGTAAGGTAACCATTTTTTAAGTGAGTGGTGCTTGATTGGCATTCAGAGCGTTTTGAAAAAACATGTCAAATGCCACATATTAAGGCAAATGTAAACAAGGCCTTAGTCATGATATTGCTTTCTGCCCATCCACTGCAGGGCTCTATATTTACTGCTCTGATATTAGACATTTGTTTGTATTACTGGATAATTTGAATAAAATGTTCCTTTTACTGCCAGGGTAATTCTGAAAATAAAATAATAAACGGTAATAAATAACAGAAGTGGATTAGGTCTAGATATGCTGTTCTTTGTACTATGTGTCATACATCAGTCCAACATGACTAGTGTTTCTACAATAAACAATGATGTTTATTTGCATTAAACTTTTTAATTTGCATCGTCTTGTTTTGAAGCTAAAGGCAAAGTTAGCAGTAGCATTATGCATAATGGAGCGTGTTGCAATTAGGCCATTCATTTCAAGCTCAATGCAAAAATTGCACCTTCGCTATTTTTCTTAACAAATGTGTATTAACATTTGTGTGCCGGGCTTCGCTTTACCACATAGCAGCACAAAAAAATATAAAGCAAAGCATTAAGATGAGTACTGTGTGGTAAAACGTGCATTATTGAGCGTTACCACAACCCAAAAGTATAAATTCACCCTCAAATGACACACAAAGTCATAAACTTTATATTTGGATGAGATGGTAGAGACAGGAGTTTTTTTTTGGCCCCATAGACTTCAGTGGCAGTGAACAATTTTAGTGCATGCCACAAGTCCCCACTACCTAGTAAATTCTATTTTTTTGACCTTCATTGGCAAACAAAAGACTGAATAGATGAAAACACACTAAATGTACATTCACACAAAAAAACTTACTAAAAATTGCAGGAAAATGTAAATGCAAAGTTGGAAATCTAGCCTAATGTTGTATAGGGACAAAGAAATTATTGACTTTTGTCTTTTCAGATGCTTCTGGAACAATGGGTCATATACATTTTGTTTAATAGTAGGATTACAGAATCATGGGTCCTCTACTGGCCCCATTTTTTTTTACAAACATTAAGATTACTGGGTGTCTATACACCTTACCAAATCCAGTTAATTTTGTCCAGACAGGTTGATGATCAAAATATCTATGAACCCTCCTAAAGTAAACCTGTGCCTAGATCTTACACACCAAAGTATCTGTCAGGAGCCGACTGGCGGTAGCCTCTAGCGACCCACTGGCCGGAGTCCCTCAGGGCGTGGAGTCTAAGCCTTAGTCTGCTGGTTCACCAGAGCCCCTGATGGTGGGGATGGACTTGAAGCAGCCTGAGACCAGGTCGCGACCCCCGAGTAACACCAGCTGTGGTAAAGGCAGCCGCCAATGGCGTAGAGCAGGTAAGAGCCAGATGTGAAGAGGTATAACGTAGTCAGACAGGCCGGATTGGTAACAGCGGAGCAGACAGTACAGAGCGGCAGGCAAAGAATAAACAGGTCACAGGCCGGGTTCAGCAACAGGAGGTCAGGAAATCAGGATCAGGCAGAGAATAGTCAGGACGAGCCAAGGGTCAGAGCAGTAGAGGACAACAGTATCAGGATCAGGCTGGGTCGGCAACAAGGCAATCAGGAGTACAGAGCAATCAGGAACACATAAACAAGACCATAAGGAAATTTGGAGATGCACAGGGCTGGTTTAAATAGGGTGCCCTGTGCTCTCATTGGTGCCACGCACGCTTCCGCGCTCACGAGTGTGCATGCGCGGCTGCCGCCGCGCTCGCCGGCTAGTGCGCATTGGCGATCTGCGCATGCGCGTACCCACGAGCAGCCAAGATCCCTGACATTGCCCCCCCCCCTACGGGCAGCCTCCGACTGCCCAACCGACCTCTCCTTTGTGGATGGCTGCGACAGAACTCTCGGATCAATCTGGGAGCGTGGACATTTTGGGCTGGTTCCCATGAATTTTCCTCCGGGTCATAGCCTTTCCATTTAATCAGGTATTGTACCCGACCTCCTCTCCTCCTGCAATCCAAGATTGCCTCAACCTCAAACTCCTCTTCTCCATCAATGTCCAAGGCTACCAGAGGTCTTGATCTGCGATCTGGGAAAGGATCTGGAGTTGCAGATTTCAAAAGGGATACGTGGAATACTGGGTGTATCCAAAAAGATTCAGGCAGTGCCAATTCAAAAGCTACTTCGTTGATCTGTTGTTTTACCAGAAAAGGACCTATGAACTTGGGTGCCAACTTCTTTGATGGACAAGCCATCTTCAGATTGGTCGTTGCTAACCAAACCTGATCTCCTGGATGTATGACCAATTCCCCCTTTCTCCTTTTATCGAATGCTCTTTTGTTATCCTCCTGGGCCTTTGTTACTGCTTCCTGTAGTAACTTGTTGTTGGATGGGAAAAAATTTACAGCATCCTGAGCTGCCAGCACTGAGTTTTCTAGAATCAGATCCGGAAGGAAAGTGGGATGGAACCCATAGTTGGTGTAAAATGGCAACTGCTTGGTGGCGGAATGGTTTGCATTATTATAGGGGAATTCTGCTAAGGGCAGGAGTGCCAACCAATCATCCTGAAGGAAAGAGGTATAGCACCTGAGGTACTGCTCCAACGTCTGATTGGTTCGCTCCGTCTGCCCATTTGTCTGCGGGTGGTATGCCGAGGAAAATGACAGCTTGATCTCCAGCATTTCGCACAGATTTCTCCAAAATTTCAACGTGAATTGAACTCCCCGATCTGATACTATGTTCCTAGGAACTCCATGGAGCCTTACTACTTCTTTGATGAAGAGCCGAGCGGTCTCGGGAGCAGAGGGTGTGTTCCTAAGCGGCAGAAAGTGATCCTTCTTGGATAATCGGTCAACCACCACAAATATTGTGGTGCGGTTTTGAGAAGGTGGCAGTTCCACAATAAAATCCATAGACACCATACTCCATGGTCTGTCGGGCACTGGTAAGGGTCGTAGTAGGCCCCAGGCTTTACTCTGTGTAGGCTTATTCCTGTTACAGATGGCACAGGTTTTGACATAAATTTCACAATCCTTGGCCATACTTGCCCACCAGAATGTGCGCTGGGTCAGTTCTAATGTTTTGCCTATTCCGAAGTGCCCTGCCAATGGATGGTCGTGACAGTAGCCCAAGATCAGGGTTCGAGCTTCTTCAGGAACCACAATCTGTTCCCCCTTCCATAGCAATCCTTCTTTGTTTTGCACCGAGACTCCGGATGGATTGGGGGCCCCCATAGATGCAGCTTGTAACCTGGACAGGAGCTCTGACCGTAATAGCAGGAAGTTACCCGCTGGCAGAATGGTATCAGGTTTAGGAATTTCCTTGGGGTCTTCAAACATTCGTGACAGGGCGTCGGGTTTTGTGTTCTTGGAGCCAGGCCGGTAGGTTATGTGGAAGGAGAACCTCGAGAAAAACAGTGCCCCTCTGGCTTGCCGTGGTCTAAGGCGCTTAGCCATTCTTAGGTACTCCAAATTCTTGTGGTCTGTGTAGACCAAGACTGGGTGCAGGGCTCCTTCCAATAAGTATCTCCACTCTTCTAGCGCGGCTTTAATTGCCAGGAGTTCCTGGTCCCCAATGTCGTAGTTCCTCTCCACCGGGGTGAGCTTCCTGGAGAAGAAGGCTACTGGATGCATGAGTTCTTTTACGCCTCTTCTTTGTGACAGGATAGCTCCCACTGCATTTTCGGATGCATCTACCTCCAGAATGTATGGCCGGGATGCATCCGGGTGACTTAAGATGGGAGCTGCCGTGAACAACTTTTTCAGGGTCTCGAAGGCCACCTGCACTTCTGGTGTCCAATGAAAGCATATTCCCAATTTAGTAAGTTGGGTGATAGGAGAGACCAGGCCTGAGAAATTCTTAATGAATTTTCTGTAAAAGTTTGCAAAGCCAATAAACCGCTGAACACCTCTTTTATCTGCGGGGACTGGCCATTCCAGAATTGCGGAGATTTTCTGGGGATCCATGGCAATTCCCGAGGTGGAGATGAAAAACTGTCTTGCTCGAAGCTGCATTTCTCCGCTTTGGCAAAAAGTCCATGCTGGCGAAGCTGTTCCAGCACGCTCCTGACGTGACCTTGATGTGCTTCGAAGGATGGGGAGAAAATTAGGATATCATCAAGATAGACTGCCACGAAGATATCCAGATAATCATTGAAGATGTAATTTACAAAGTGTTGAAAGGTGGCTAGGGCATTGCACAACCCGAATGGCATAACCAGGTACTCAAAGTGCCCAAATCGGGTGCGAAAGGCTGTCTTCCACTCATCCCCTTCACGGATACGGACCAAGTTATAGGCGCCCCTGAGATCCAGCTTTGTAAATATAGAAGCCGCCTTTAGTCTC
Organism: Staurois parvus; assembly: GCF_062004578.1. Classification (NCBI taxonomy): domain Eukaryota; kingdom Metazoa; phylum Chordata; class Amphibia; order Anura; family Ranidae; genus Staurois; species Staurois parvus. The sequence continues at coordinate 778,330 of NW_028317998.1, forward strand.
TGGAATAATTCGGGGACTAAGGGGGGAGGGTAGCGATTCTTGACTGTAATTTTATTCTTGACTGTAATTTTATTCAATTCCCGGTAGTCCACACAGGGTCTCAGCGACTGATCTTTCTTTTCTACGAAAAAGATTCCGGCACCCGCGGCTGATGTGGACGGGCGGATAAATCCTTTTTTGAGGCTCTCCTCGATGTACTCTTTCAATGCTCCCAACTCCCGGTCCGATAGGGGGAAAATTCGGCCAAAAGGAATCTCTGAACCTGGAAGGAGATCAATTGGGCAATCATATGCCCGATGCGGGGGAAGGATGTCCGCTCCCTGTGGGCAAAAAAACATCAAGATACGAGTGGTAGGCCGAAGGCATAGTTTGGACTAATTCTTCATCCGTGGTCACACAGCACAGGGACTGAGTGGCTCCGGGTGTCTTGAGGCAACAGTGTTCCTGACAATAAGGAGACATAAACTGAATTGCGCCTGTTTTCCAGTCAATGTGAGGGTTATGGGCTCGTAGCCAAGGAAGTCCCAGGATCGCTGGAAACAGGGGAGACGCGATGCCGTCCAAGCGGAGGAACTCCTGATGGTGTCCAGCTATCGTAGAGTGGATCGGAGGGGTCTCTTGATCTACCAACCCGGACTTTATCCAAGATCGGTCCGCCAAAAAGATATTCAAGCCCCGCTCTTTGGTTTGCAACGGAATCTTCTGATGAGCTGCAAAGCCAAGGTCGATAAAGCTTGACAGGCTCCCGAATCAATAATGGCCGTCACTGGTACGATTCTTTCGGGGAGCTGGAAAGAAATAGGCACAGCCAGGTGAGTTGCGTTGTTTAGGCAGGTAGGAGACACAGCAGAAGCAACTGATGTACACTTACTCATCTTCTCAGGACAAGAGCGGACTATATGGCCAGCTGCTCCGCAATATAGACATAAGTTATTCAGTCGGCGCCTCTGGCATTCTTCAAAAGTCAGAGAGGGCCGCATCAATCCGATCTGCATCGGTTCAGGCCCATCAGCCACTTCCTTACCTCGATTCCCAATTGGGGGAGTAGATTGGAGTAGATTGGAGTGGAACCCGGGGCAACACCCATGTTGGCCTGGAACTCGGATTGGCCCATTCCCGCAGCCTGTGGTTGATTTGAATGGCCACGCAAATCAAATCCTCCAATGTGTCGGGTATGCCAACGCTGGCCAGCTCATCCTTAAGTGGGTCGGACAGGCCCAAACAAAATTGATGACGCAGAGCTGCATCATTCCACTGTATGTCTCCACTCCAGTGCCTGAATAATCTTCCGCTGCCTGGCTGCCTTGTTGCAGGGTATGCAGAGTCGCCTCGGCCGAAGCGGCTCGTTGCGGGTCGTCATAAAGTTGTGCCATCGCTTTGAAAAATGACGACACAGAGTCTAAATGTGAATGATGATCCTCCATCAAACAATGGGCCCAGCCTTGAGGTTCCCACTGCAACAGAGATATAATGAACCCCACTTTTACAGATTCAGAGGAAAAGGTTCGGGGTTGGAGGTCAAAATATAGCAGGCAGGAGTTCTGGAAGGCCCGATCCCCATTAAAACGCTCAGGCGTTGGTACCTGAAGTTCCGGTGGAAGAATGGTGAACACGGCTCTGGCGGAGGGTTCTGCGGAGTCTTGGGCCGGGCGTGGCTGTTGGTGCAGTTAGGGTCTGGATACATCCCTCTAGATGCGTGTACCCCTCTTGAAGTGTTTTCACCACCTATGTAAGTGCCGCCAGGTGTTGGCATATGTCGTCCAGAGGTGAGGGGCCTCTTCCTGGCTCAGTCATGGCCTTATAGTTCTGTCAGGAGCCGACTGGCGGTAGCCGGTAGCGACCCACTGGCCGGAGTCCCTCAGGGCGCGGAGTCTAAGCCTCAGTCTGCTGGTTCACCAGAGCCCCTGATGGTGAGGATGGACTTGAAGCAGGTTGCGACCCCCAAGTAACACCAGCTGTGGTAAAGGCAGCCTCCAATGGCGTAGAGAAGGTAAGAGCCAGATGTGAAGAGGTATAACATAGTCAGACAGGCCGGGTTGGTAACAGCGGAGCAGACAGTACAGAGTGGCAGGCAAAGAATAAACAGGTCACAGGCCGGGTTCAGCAACAGGAGATCAGGATCAGGCAGAGAATAGTCAGGATGAGCCAAAGGTCAGAGTAGGAGAGGACAACAGTATCAGGATCAGGCTGGGTCGGCAACAAGGCAGTCAGGAGTACAGAGCAATCAGTAACACAGGAACAAGACCATAAGGCAATTTGGAGATGCACAGGGCTGGTTTAAATAGGGCGCCCTGTGCTCTCATTGGTGCCACGCACGCGTCCACAATCGTGAGTGCGCATGCACGGCCGCCGCCGCGATCTCCCAAGTCCTAGTGCTTGCCGGCTAGTGCGCATCGGCGATCTGCGCATGCGCGTACCCGCGAGCAGCTGATATCCCTGACAGTATCTTTGTAATCTGAACAAGCAGTAGAGTACCTTGCAACCTCATTCATCTATGTCCCTATAAGCATTTTGGAGAATTCAATTTAATTTTTAAAGTTCACAACATAGACATTTAAATCTTATTTATTTTATATATTTTTTTAATGGAGAGCAGATCCTGGCATTCTGCTAGCTTTTGAATGTAACTATTCACCGGGTGTTTTTAAGTTGTAGACTCTTTGTTACAATCTTTGCCTTGATCTTTGATGTTCTCTGAGAATTAAAGTGATATTGAAGTGGTATTAAACCCAAAACTAAAAATGTAATGCATTGCAGCTTACCAATCATTAGATGAGGTTGCTACTATATTTTATTTTTAGAATTTTTTTCCTCTGTTTTCATTTGATGATCTGGCCAGTAACACCTCCTCAGTCCAGGGGAGGGGAGATTTTTTGTTAACTATCCCTATAGAATTTTTATAGGCACTGGAGATATTAGGTCCTACATTTCTTATTAGCTCATTGGTTATTAAGTCACATATTTCTGCTATCATTTGGATGTGTTCATTGACTTTCTACTGTCCCTTGGAAGAATGTTCTACAGGGCTGTATAGTAAGAACTTCACTATATTTCAACTGACAACAGTAAATATTGCATTATGTGATTGGATGATGATTTTTTTAGTGTGTCGTATGAATTATATGATGAAACACTGTCATTTTTTTTGTAGCTGAAATTTTTGTGTCCTAATACTGAGACATATTTTTTATCACTTGAGTTTAGTCTAGACCAATAAAATATCACTCTGAATGATATCCATCCACTTGTGGTTAGAAAAGTGCTGTTTTACAGGACCACATAAATGAGTTGTACTGAAACATTTTACTTGTGAAATTCCTAATTAAAATTAATTATGCATGATGTTTATTAATTATTAATAAGACTGCCATATGTCCTACAGCCTAGAGCTTACCATTTCCTTCCTTTCTTTGACCTATCTATGTCATTAAAAGAAAAAAAATAGAAAAACAATAGGTATAATGTGTATTAAAGAAATAAACATGTATAATGCTAGGATTAAAGACTTGTTCCCCTCAGAAAGGGCAAATCAGTGTCTGCTATGGTTTGGTTTTGAGAATGGAATTGTTCACTATTAGGGTTAGTACTGAGAGGACCACTATAGTGAAAAATATTGTATTTCAGTAAGCATACTGTATATGGTTAATACCTGTAATACCTGAATCAGTATATGAATTCCTTTTTTTAAGTTCATTTATGACATGTCCACAGGGTGACAACTTTGCTGTGCAATTTAACTGCAGGACTAATAACATAGTCACTCTGTTAAAGGAAGTGGAAAAATAGCAGATGTCCTATTACTGCAGGGGATACAGAAGTGCAAAAACTGCTGTGGTAATGCTAGTTTAACAGAGATTATGTTAGTAGAGCGGTTAAGCAGATACTTGGAAAGAAGTGGAGGTTGAAATTCCAAATCAACAGGGAGCACTTGGGGTGTTTTCAGCGGTCCCCAGATTGGTCTAGGAATGATGACAGGACCACAGCACTAGATAAAACCTGGTCAATTTTTATTGTACGTAAAGAAAGGGTCAACACATCTGAGGAGCTCAGACTCCCCCCCACTTTGTCTGGGCTCAAAATCCCAACAATAATAGGAGATAAAACTGGACAAGAAATACTGAAAATCAAAGTATAAGATTTGTAGCTGTAACCAGTTGTCTGAACAGCGACCAATTACAGTATAAAATCTCATGCTTTTATTTGCATTGTTTCTTGTTCAATGGCAATGCTAGTGACAAACTACAAATCAAAGTATAAGATTTATAGCTGTAAGCAGTTGTCTGAACAGCGACCAATTACAGTATAAAATCTCATGCTTTTATTTGCATTGTTTCTTGTCCAATGGCAATGCTAGTGACAAACTACAGTATATTAGTATACAGTATTTATAAAGTGCCAATAGTTCGCTCAGCGCTGTACATTACAAAGGGGGACAGAACATGTGACAGAGCAATACCAATACAATGCAAAACATGAGGGGATTGAGGGCCCTGCTCTTTCGAGCTTACAACCTAGGAGGGAGGGGATAGTGGTACAGGAGGAAATAGCTGTGGGGGATGGAGTGGTAGGAAGAGTGGAGGAGGTCGGCAAGTTAGCAGGGGGTGGGGTAGGCTTCCCTGAAGAGATGGGTTTTCAGGGTGCGCCTAAAGGAGAGGAGAGTAGGTGATAATCTGATGGGTTGGGGCAGGGAGTTCCAGAGGATGGGTGACACCCTGGAGAAGTCCTGGAGGCGGGCATGGGAGGAGGAGACCAGGGAACTAGAGAGAAGGAGGTCTTGTGAGGAGCGGAGTGTGCATGCTGGGCGGTACTTTGATATTAGGTCAGTGATGTAGTTCGGGGCATTATGGTGGACAGCTTTGTACGTCAGTGTTAGGATTTTGAATTTGATCTGTTGCGCAATCGGAAGCCAGTGGAGGGATTGGCAGAGGAGCAGTTGGAAAGGTAAATGAGTCTGGCAGCCGTATTCAGGATCGACTGAAGCGGGCATAGCCAGCAGCGAGGCAGGCCAGTGAGGAGGGAGTTGCAGTAGTCGAGTTGTGATATGATGAGGGAGTGGATGAGGTGTTTAGTGTTTTCTGGGGTTAGGAATGTGCGTATTTTGGCGATGTTGCGGAGGTGGAGTCTGTATGAGTTTGTTAAAGATTGGACTTGGGGCTGGAAGGATAGGTTGGAGTCCAGAATGACACCAAGTACTCTGGCCTGCGGGGCGGGTTTAATGGTGACGTTGTTGGATGTGATGGAGAAGTCAATGGGGGTGGTGTCCGGGCTGGGGGGAAGACAAGAAACTCGGTTTTGGAGAGGTTCAGTTTAAGGAAGTGGAGCGACATCCAGTCTGATATGTCGCTCAGTAGGTGTGTGATTCGGGAAGGGACCGAGGGGGTGAGGTGGGGGGTTGAGAGATAGATTTGTGTGTCATCGGCATAGAGGTGGTAGTTGAAGCCGTGAGAGTGTATGAGTTGGCCAAGGGAGGAGGTGTAGATGGAGAAGAGAAGGGGCCCAAGGACAGAGCCTTGAGGGACCCCAACGGAGAGGGGGAGTGAGGGGGAGGTGGTAGCATTATAGGTAACGCTGAAGGAGCGTTGTGACAGGTAGGATGAGAGCCAGAAGGTATATATATATATATAGAGAGAGAGAGAGATAGTGACAGTGTTAGGCCTAGCCACAGTGAGAGTATATGGAAAACTGAAACAGGGTTTTCACTAATGTAGGGGGGCTTTGTAATCCCAGATCAGGGCCTGGAGCTTGAAGGCTTCAAAGTTTCTTGGGTGGGGTGAAGCCTTTTATCCTGTGTCCAGGTCTTATTAGAGACCTGCAGGCTTTGTAAGGTTACAGGTGTGTACACTCATTATAAGCCAGGCCTGGCCATATCTCAGCACTCCAGCTAACAAAGGAAGTATGCTTCTGTTTAAAGACAGGTGTGTGATCCTGTTAGGAGACAGAGGTGCTCTACTCAAGAGACAGCACTCCATGTTGGAGATTTCATATCTGTTGAACTGAGAGAGTTGAGGCAGCTACACGAGTCTGGGAACCTCAGAAAGTCTGGGAGACTGAGAAAGCTGGGACAACTAAGTGAGTCCAAGGGACTGAGGAAATCTATAAGTTTCAGAGGAGTGAGAGCCCGGGGTGTCAGGGGAACCCCTACTGAAAAGTCAGGAGTGGACCTGTAAAACAGGAAGCTGTGACTGCAGCCATGAAAGCCTAGAGAGCCAGGAGAAGCTGGGTGAGATGGTCTGAGGGGCCGGTGACAAGAGCAGTGGTGCTGTTGAAGATAGAGTCAGGTGGCTTGGTGCTTTTTTGGTTCTGCTGTGTAAAACTGCAATCCCTGCAAGGGCAAGTTTTATGAACGTTTAATTTTTGTTTAAATAAAAGAAAGCTGGCAAGCCCTAAAAGATCTAAAACAATGCTTGTGCTGGCATGGTCTCATTTATAAAATGTTTCTACCACTTAGCTAACAATCCCATATATACAGTATATAGATATTTAAAGCCAAACATTTGCATGTGTGTGTGTGTGCACAGTGTATAGGAGTTAAACATTTTGTTAATTTTTTTTTTCCTGAGCATATTGGGGAGATCAGTGACAACATAACAAGAGTGGGAGTGGCAATTGTCCCAGAGACAGAAAGACACACACAGCAATAAAAACATTGTCCAATATTTTAACTCATCACTACTTTATGTAAAGCATTTTTAATGGTGTCCCCCATTGGATACATTTTTGCTTTGATTTCTGTCCTGACAGGATGGGAGGTGAAATCTCCATACAAGAGATACAGACAGCAATGAAAAACAGACAGAAGCTCTAACCCTTCCTTACTCTATACAAATAGAAATAAAATGCTTTGGATGAAGTTGGGCTTTAATATGGAACTTGTCAAAGTAGCTCCAAAGATTTGAGGGCTTAATTAATTCTCTATATAGGGAGGCAATTATAAGAAATGGTAGGGAACCGCAGGGGTAAATTTGCTAAAGGCAAACAGGCTGAGCATTTTGCAAGTGCAGTTTGCTCCAAAGCTTAAAGGGGAGCTATACTCACCTCCGATCCCACAATGCACTGTCCCCAAGCTCCCCACCTGGTTGCTGATATTCTCCAGTGGCTGGCTTCTGGGTTCTGAACGCTGGCTGCTGTCATTGACCAGGCGGAGATGACATCACTCCTATGCATGTGCGGGAGTTCCATCAAATTCGGCATTGTCAAATTTGTACAGTGAGCTGCGCCTGTGCTGTTCACTGTACAGGGGTGGACAGGCAGGTAGATAGCTTTAATGCAAAAATGACAAAGCATGTGTCTTCTGCATTAAAAATCCTGCCTATTTACCCATTTTTAATTTTATATTCCAATCTTTTTATTGAAAAGAACAGATGTACAATCATGAATTACAAAATGATGAGAGGCATAGAATTCTCAGGTCATCATTCACATGTAGTCATAGGTAATGATGGGCCAAATACCCCCCTGTTCGGTTCACTGTTGAACATTCGAACATACCGAAAGTTCGACCGTGAACTTCGAGCAGGAACAATTTACTGATGGTATCTGACTGCATCTGAGTATGCGTTAAGATACCACTCAGCTACTAAAATACCTCATGAATTATATTATTAAGTCATGCGGTATTTTAGTAGTGAAACACTCTTTAATTTTTCAGCTCTCAGCAGGCTTCCTCGCTGACAGCTTCATGTCAAAAGAATTGTTGGCATTCACAATTACAAAAAGAAAAGAAAAATGGCATGGGGTCCCCCCTCCCATCCATGCCAAGCCCTTCAAGTCTGGTATGGATTTTGAGGAGAACCCCCACACCAATATGTTTTTAAAAATGGTGTGGGGGTCCCCCCCAAAATCCATACCAGACCCTTATCCGAGCCTGCAGCCCAGCAGGTCAGGAAAGTGGAGGGGTGAGTGAGCGCCACCCTCCTGAACTATACCAGGCCACACGCCCTTAAGATGGGGGGTGCTTTGGGGAGGGAGCCCCCCAAAGCACTTTGTCCCCATGTTGATGGGAACTAGGGCCTCTTCCCCACAGCCTTGGCTGGTGGTTGAGGGGGTCTGCAGGTGGGGGGGCTTATCGGAATCTGGAAGACCCCTTTAACAAGGGAACCCACAGATCCCACCCCCCTCATGTGAATGAGTATGAAGATCATAGTACCTGTTGCCTGTGATCTCACATTCTGTCCATGGAACGCACGCGATCAGCAGTGCTCTGAGATTGTCTTGGTTTGCCCAGCAGGTTTTAGCTTATTGCTGTATATTTTTATAATAAAGGCAGTATTATACTATGAGGGCATCCTCTCTCCTTTCAGTCCCCATGAGTCTACAGGACATCCATTGTTAAAAACATGGCTGAATGGAAAGACTGACAAGCAGCAGGATATCAGAAGGAAAGACACATCCACAACCAGATAAAGCATTTTTTATTCCATTGTGAAAGCAAGGGGTCCATTAAATCTGGTTGGTGTGGTCGCTAAGGGGGTCACTATAAAAAGAGCACTTCTCACATTATTATGTGGTTTGAGCTGGGTGTACTTTGAGAAGAACAAGCAAGCAATTTATGAACTGAAGAAATTTGAAGGTTCATTTGGACATTTGGATGGGCAGTAATAGATGTAATTAATTTTAGTCATTTACACTGTTGAGTGCTGTATTTAATATTCTGTTTAGTACCAGTGTAACACACTTGAACAGCTCACCAGTTATTATTTTTCAGTTTTTGTTGGTGTAGCACTATAGCAAAGTGCATATTTTGGTTATATTAAGATAAAATTTAGAACTGAGTAATCAATGTGGACAACAAATAGCTATTGAAATAAGTCCTTTTTTGCATTTGGACAAGGATAAGTCAAATGCATGCTCTCTTTGCCGGCTAATGTGATTTCTCCTCCAGGATTTGCACTTCCTTACACAGGATATCAGATAGCTAAGTAAATAAATACTTATTTTACAGGTGGGTTTTTTTGCAAAAATGGCCCTGTGATGACATTGTTGTTTTAATGGTTAGCCCCTTCAACCCATGTATACTCACAAAGTTCACCCTCTCCCCACTCCCTCCCGTGTCACAACTACCACAAAATACCCATTGTTTCCAGTTAGAAGGGAAAATGTGACCTCCTCCCATGATGCCGTTCTTGGGCCTAGCAGCCATTGTCATATGCAAGGAACACTTTCCCTTGATGAAGGGGGTGATATGTTCAAGCTCCAACGTCACCTGAACTGAAGCTTACAAATGGTATTTTGTGACAGCTGTGATAAAGCATGGAGTATTAGGGAGTACTGGGGAAGTAAGTATACATGGATCAGGGGGGTAGGCCCTGACTCCACTTTGCCCATTCAGAGCCCTTTGAAGAAAATCTTCTCAAAGCTCATTTTAAACTTTGCAAATGGTTTGTAAAATCTTGCTGAATGCAATGCACTTAGACAAGACAAAGCCCATGTGTACAATGCCAAAAGTTTATAACAAGAATGACATTTTGTCTCCAAAAACATATCAGTTCTGGGGCATCTAACCATTACAGTCAATGTAGATTAATTTAGCAATTGACCCATAGTCCACAGACAGGTACTGAAGGTTACACAGATTTGAAAATCAAGATGTGCCATGTGCACATAACCTTTTCTTATGAATTGTTTTCTTTTACTAGTTTATCTCTAACACAATATAAGAACTATTTTCACAAAGATGCAACTTTTTCGTTCAAGTGATGTTCTCTGGCAGGGGACGCAACCACAGTAAGGACTTCATTTTGTCACTAGAAGAAATGCAGGGTGATGGTATTATAATAGTTACAAATTAATCTAAGAAACAAGACAATCTAATCAGCAAGGCATGTTTTCCGGGCTTTAATTTCATGCTTGCTTAATGGAGGGGTTGGAGTAAGAAGATAAAAGCATTTTCATGAGGCTGGAAGCAATTATCCAGCAGAGATACACTATGCCAATCAGGTCCAAATTTGCATCTGCATCCCAGTAGACTTTAAAGATGGCTGTCTTAGGGAGGGCACATGTTATTCTTCAGGGGCTGGAGATGTATACAGTCCAAAACCTAAGAATGATATCATCAGCACACTAATGGATTAATTACATATGTGGATTATATATATATTAATAATAAAAATAATAATAATAAATATATGTAAAAGGCATCCTGAAATAATGAGCTTAGTGTATCAGAAATAATGGTTGTTATTTATGTTACCCATATTTATGCTGTCCCTTGACTTCTCATGAATTGGAATGGCGATATATTGATCAAAATTCATCCAGTTAGGTAGGAACTAGATCCATGTATGGCCTAGCTTAAAGATGTCTGGAAATATTAAATATGATTTATATATGTACAATATTTCACGTTTACTAAGTCTAAAATGAATAACACACTATTTTATAAGGTAATTTTTAGCTCTAAGTTCAATAAATAAAGAAAATATATACAAACACAGTACTTATTCCTTTTAACCCCGTCACGCCTAAGGGTAAAACAAATCCTAATGCCTAAGCACAATTTTACAACTTTGACATGTATTAGTAAATCTTTACATATCATCACAACTACTTTGTACATCCAGGTGAATTATACCTTGTTTTTTTTCAGGACAAATTGGGCTTTCATTTGGTGGTGAATGGTAATGGATATCTCCTGATTTTTTTTTTATTATCAAACAAAAACTAGCCCAAAATGGCAATAAAAATATTTTTTCTAATGTAGCTGTATATTTCTTGTTACTACCATAACCTGCCACCAAAGAACAACCCCAAATAAATTCTACTGCTCCTGACGATTGCAGTGATGCCACATATGTGTATATTATTTGTTGTTTGTACCCGTACTACAGCCCAAAAACAATACTGCTCATTTTGCTATATTTTTTGTGCTAAAACACACTGGCATTGACACTAACTGACATTTATACTAACTTAAAAAAAAAATCCTGCCCAAAATATAATGACCCTGATCTTGACCTTTGACCCTTTTGACCCAAACACTAACCCCGGCACTGCTCTAGATCAAACATTGATCTAGGTATTTGTTCTTTATTTTTTAATATTTCTTTATTCATTTTACACACTGCTGTTTTTTTCTCTCTGAAAGGAGAGAGAGAGAGAGAAAACACAGGGGTGGGCTTCATAGTGATTGATCACTGTAATAGCCAATCAGAGGTGGAATCGGGTGTTCCAGGTCCCGATTGTTAGTATGGGACCTGGGGCTCACAGTGAGACCCCAGTCTCTGTGTTGGGAGTACACCATGCAGCACACTCCTAGCACAAATGGAGATACGCAACTATGCGGCCCCACGGCATAAAACTCAGTGCAGTGAGGCCACATATTTGTGTGAGGTCAGCATCAAGGGCTTAAAGGAAAACAATACTCAGGATGTTGAGTAGAAAAAAGGAGGAACAAACAATGAAACCTGGGAAATACTCTGATTAAAGCCTCAGGAAAGAGAAAAGCTGTGAGCTATACTAAACAGTGCCGATTTAAAGCTGAACTCCAGGCATAAAAGATTTTCACTGAAATATGTCCCCCTACAGTCATGGCCAAAAATATTAGCACCCCTGCATTTCTGTCAGATAACGCACCACTTCGCCCAGAAAATTGTTGCAATTACAACTGCCTAGGTATTCTCATGTTTATTTCTTTTGTTGTATTGGTATAACACACAAAGTGGAGAAACAAAAAGCCAAATCTTATATATTCTCAAAATTCTAAGAAATAATTGCATTCCAAGTTTGTGATGGTCCTATAGTTTGTAATTAAACTCACCTGCATCAATTAACAGGTACTGACAATATAGAAATCATACCTGCAACCAGTTAAAATGGTGAAACATTGACGTTCTTTCTTTCTTTCTTTTTTACATTTTTGCAGCTGTCAGCAGTGTAAAATATTTCAGAATTTCCATGATTTTTGTAGAAAATCAACCCTTAATTCTATATGGAGGCAGCCAAGTTTTTTCATGCTAGTATGGTTTTATATATGTTATTTCCTAAAACGATTACTTCAGTGGAAAAATAAATAATTATTGGTTATGGGTTAAAGAAAGAGAATTTCATTTAGCCATGGTTGTCAGTTCCTAGTGTTGTCTTCATTTTGCAGACGTTGCCTATATAACACACATGGACCTCATACATTAAACTGTCTCTGTCCCCAATCATTCATATTCCCTACCTCATTTTATTTTTCTTGAAGAAAAGATGTCCATTGATGGTTGCTATATGCAGCAAGGGCAGTTCTTTCAGGCACTTTCAGACTTTTTAGATCATAGTTGCCAGGTGACTGGAGGAAGAATTTATCAACCAATCATATTCTCCCATTCATCATTCATAACCATAGTTGCTGGATTTCAGACAGACCAGTCGGTGATCATTTACTGTCTATGGGCACTTTTAGTTAAAATACTTTTAGTGTGTCTCATTATGCTTCTTATAACTTCACCATATGTTTTTGATTTATTTTAGTCCAAGTTTCACACTGTGATCTTTTGCTTTTTACTTAAATGTCAGCAGCTGTCCACACAATTCTGGAGGCATTGTGAGTTTAGTAGAAAGGTAGAAATAGTATATTCCCTCTGTCGTCTATAGCTTTCTTCTTGTCTAGTTCACTACATGTCAAGACCACGACTACGTTGCCAAAGTCTGGCCTCCAGCAGACCTGAGCATGAATAGTTCAGACTGTAAATACCAAAGAGGGCAATATATTTAGATGTTGTTTTGAGACATGGCATACTGTAAAGGACAAAATATTTCTTCATATAATATACAGATATACAGTATACAAACTGTATATAAACTGTAAATATATATATATATATATATATATATTGTATACACACAGAATATCAACATCTGAAACATTTGCCGTGGCTGGGGTGAGGTTCTCTGAATGGGTTTTCAAGGTAGGAAATAAAATATCTTTGTGATCCAGAGGCACTCAAGGACTGCAAAAACTGGAGCTACAGAAAGTGCCTGCGTTGTTTGTAGACCATTCAGCTTCCAGCTCTGGTTGTTATGAGTGCATTTTGAGCACCCGTATGGTCACGATGGGCAGAATCTCAAAAAAATGTTTTTTCTTTTTTTCAGTTTTTTTTCCAGACACAAACTACCCATCCATAAAGGCTACTTGCACGTAGGCAGGTAGCAGACCTAGGTTGTGCATTACACATTGGGAGCTAAAATGGTATGAACTCACAAAAGTATAAAGCCAGCCATACATGGGTCGAATTCCAAAAGAATTTTCTTTTGAATTTCACACCATTAGTGGGCCACAGCAATGGCCAATTTTCCTGTGACCATCGAATTTGAGTAGTCGAGCATGTTGGAAATTTTGTAAAAAACAAATGAATATCTAATCAATGATGGGAGAATCATGCCAGAAATGTAATCAAAAAAGAAATGAGCATGAGCTGTGACCTGGAAACAAGAGAAAATTCTTGGCCACGAAAATTCTTTTCTATATTGAATTTCGAAATCAAAGGTGGCACCATCGGATTACAAAATGCATAAAATTTCTGATTTTCTAAAGAAAATTATTTCGGAATTCGACCCATGTATGGCCTGCAATAGAGATATAGAAAAAACAAGTGTAGACTTGCCAGTTAATTGTAAAGATCCTTTATTTACAACAGGGGTGCTCAACCTGTGGTCCTCAGGCTACATGTGGCCCTCTACCCCAAACTGAATATAGGAGTCTTGGTGCACTTTCAGAAAGTGCATCATATCCTCAAGAAATAATAGAAGTCTATGGCAAAGCTCAACTAATCCGCAGGAAAGCTACAGGTGCACTGCACCCATGATTCGGATAAATGGCAGCGCATCACTGTGAAAGCAGCCTTATAGGGGGCTCAAGCGCTCATTTACCTTTGTGGTTTGTGTTCTGGTAAGACCCCATAGTTGAGATGTGTTTTTACTACACCCCCCCTCCCCCACAACCACTGGTGTAGTGTAAGGGGTCACAATGGCGACCCCAATCCATGGTCAAGGTGGCCTCCCTGTCACAGTGTGGTTTATTTACTAAAGCTGGAGAGTGTAAAATCAGGTTCACGTCTGCATAGAAACCAATCAGCTTCCAGGTTTTTTTGCCAAAGTTTAATTTAACAAGCTGAGGTTAGAAGCTGATTGGTTTCTATGCAGAAGTGATCCTGATTTTGCACTTTCCAGCTAGTAAATAAACCCCATTCTGTTTTATACTTGGACAGAAGGGACGGTGGGGGTGGCATATACAAGAACCATTTCTCTCCATTTTCCTTGTGCAACTGCTGAAGGCTGGCTTCTCCTTTTTTCCATCCTGCCGGCATTCAGTGAATGCAGAAGAAAAATTTTCATTATGCTATTCAAAAATAAAAAATTAAAACTTCTGAACCATTTCATTGTGGCCTGTGACTGGTTACAAGATCACTTAAATGACCCTTGAGCACTCCTGATTTACAAGATAAAATCATTATGGTCCGATAGCTACCATACATGCATTACAAAACGAAGGTTGGAGAACAAAAACGTTCCTATGACCACTACTGCTTAAATGGGAGCATAACATATTTCACCTCTAATAAGCCCTACTCTTCTAATTATGGCTGTTTTTATAACACAGAAACAGGTGATATAGCACACATTCAGGATGAAGCTTTGAACGCAGAAAAATGATAACTGATCATCTTACCCTGGAGATTTCAAGAACCTTGCCTAATGAAAGGGAATGTTTTGTTTTATCATGCAATCAGATAATCATTAATGCTCGATGCACCTAATGTCACTACAGTGCCATTTTATTACCCTTCAGAGATGACAGGGGATCACTTTGTTGGCAATACAACATAAACATTCAGTGTTTTAACTAAAGTTTTCTTAGTAGTCACAGAACACATTATTAAAGACCACCACTGCAAAATTCCCGGCTATATACACTGAATATGCCCCGATCCGTCATCTGGCATATGTATGGCTTGATACATATTGCATATTCTTCAAAATGAAATTAATGGTACCACAAAAACATGTTCAACAGGCTCTGCCCTCCTTATAACAAATTGTTACAAATAATTTTCAAACTGGACAGTTTATTGGCTTGTTGCATAGTCACTGAAATGTGATTGTATATGCACATTTAATTTGTTCTATAATGCTATTTATTCTTTAGAGTATTTAAAATGTTATATTTTTCTATTCTCTGGCAGCTAATGGAACATCAAGCAGTCAACTGTCTACCCCTAAATCCAAGCAGTCTCCTATCTCCACCCCAACCAGTCCTGGAAGTCTCCGTAAGCACAAGGTATTATGTTTCTTCTCCTACCTAATCGTTATTTTTAGAATTTTAATAATTAATAACTTGGTGTTCTCTACCCAGCAAATGTGATTTTTTTTTTCTGAGTAAGTGAACAATATCCCTACCAATGGTATTCTTGTACATTACCCACTTGCCCTCTTAAGGATTTACCCCCCTTCCTGACCAGGCCATTTTTTGTGTTACGGCGCTGCATTACTTTAACTGACAATTGCACGGTCATGCAATGCTGCACCCAAATTAAATTTACGTCCTTTTTTCCCACAAATTGAGCTTTCTTTCAGTGGTATTTGATCGCTTGTGTGACAATTTTGAGAAAAAAAACATAATTTTTGACCTTTTGCTATTAAACATGTCCAGTAAAAAAATGTTAAAAAATCAAATTTCGTCATAAATTAAGGACAAAATGTATGTCTTTGCTAGAAAAAAATCCCAATACGTGTAAATTAAATGGTTTATGTGAAAGTTTTAGCATTTACAAATGGCGGTATAGATACTGGAAATTTTTTTTTTACTAGTAACGACAGCGATCAGCGACTTATAGTGGGACTGCGGCGGGCATTCTGACACTGGGGGAAACTGATTTGGTGTCACTGACATTCCCAGTGACACCAATACAGTGATCAGTGCTAAAAAAAAAGCACTGACTCTGTACTAAGGGCACTGGGCAGGAAGGGGTTAACATGAGGGGCGATCAAAGGGTTAACTGTGTGTTGTGTGCTGTTTTACTTGTGTCTGTGCTTAACTGTAATCACACTGCTTTGGATGGCTGCCATCCAAAGCAGTGTGCAATAGCTGACAGGGAGGAGAACTGTATTGTTTACATACAGTTCTCCTCTCCGTCGGAGATGCTCAGCAATCACTGAGTGATGGCGAGTAATCACAGGCCGGGACCCGGGGATTGATAGCCACAAATGGTGGCACGGGTAGGGCGTGCGTGTGCCTTGCATGCACCCCCTACCCGGAAATGCGAAATCCCGTATACATACGTGATTTTGTGCACCCGTGCCACCCTGTAGCAGTATATCTGCTATAGGAAGGTTAGGAAGCGGTTGAATGCAAAAGATCTACTCAAAGCAAGGGATGGTCAGCAAGCAGCCGAAAATTCACTGGAGCGGACTCTGCCAGTGGGTCTGTCTGCTCAATGGAGGATCTTTTCATTGTTCCCCACTGAACAGGTGGATGACAGGTCTGTGTCCACTCCACTTATGAAGAGCAAACATGGACACAGAGCCTGCTTATCTCTATGGGCAGTTGGATGTAAATGGACCACCTTTCAAATTTATATCTGACTGTCATCCGATCCACTAGACGAATGGGGAACAGATGTCTGTTTACATCCACCACTCCATAGACAGATGTTCATTAACATCCGCTGCTCCATAGAGGCAATAAATGGTCCAACTGGGTCTGCCTGAAAAAAACAGACGGACCCAACCGGTTTGCCCATGTGAAAGGGACCTTTATCCATCAAGAGTTATATGGTCACAGTAGAATTAAGAAAGCAGTTCTGACATATAAAGCTCACATTTCTGCTTGAAATTATGACCTGGTAGCGATGATGAAATTGAGTGAAGCTTTAGGGGTTAAAGTTGAATTCAAGACTGATGTAAAAGACAAAAAATTAATAGTTTTTAACATGCTCTCTCCCTCATCCTGACACCTATGCCAGCTGCAGAGGAGAGAAGTACTCAACAATGTCTGGTAAAGCCTAGAATGGTGACATCACCCATAGGCTCCTATGGCCCATTCCTTGTTAGCACTCCCTCCTATCTTCTGCAGCCACCACTGATTGACACAGGGGAGCCGGATCATGAGACCAAACCGGAGCAGGCTGAAAATAGGTAAGTATATACATCTTTCTTCCACAGAATAGGCAGCATAGGTGTTAGGAGGAGGAAGGGAACTGTTTTAAGACTAGTTAGGTTTATCCTGGATTTCTACTTTTATATGTATTTCATTTGTATATATAGCTAGTTGCCTGAAGTTCAGGTATACACACAAAATATGCAAAGGCTGCATGAAATGTAGTCTTAACCCTCTTATAGACAAAACCCCTGTGATGGCTGCAGAAGATAGCAGGTATAACTAACTACATCCCTAAATATATTTACACATTATAATTTAAATGTGTCCAGAAAGAAAAAACTGTTTAACCGCATGCCGCCCAGCCACTGTACATATACGGCGGCAGGGCGGCACTCGCAGGCAAAACCACGTTTTAAAACGTGTGTTTTGTGAACAAATAGGGGGTGTGCACGAGGCGCGCCGCCGCCCTATTTGTCCTGCAGATGTCAGTCGCCGGGTCACAGCCGGTTCTTAGGGGCTATGTCCCGGCGATCGGCGGCAAACAGTGACAGACAGCACAGCTGCAGTAGCTGTGCTGTTTGTCACTTCCCTGTCAGCTCGAGGATGAGCTGATCGAGAAAGAACAGTTTTTCTTTCTCGATCAGCCTTGTCCCGCCCAGTACACACCCCCGCCCCCTAGTAAAATACTCCCCTCACTCATATAACCCTTCCCTGCAAAATAAAGTTAACCCCTTCCTCCCCATTGCCATTAGAACAGTGTCTGTTTTTTTTTTACTGATCACTGTATTAGTGTTTTTGGGGATGTCAGTGACCCCAAGTCAGTACCCCCCCAATGTCAGAATGTCCGCCGCAGTCCCGCAGTCCCGCCATAAGTCGCTGGTCACTGCCATAAGTCCCTGATCGCCGCCATAATTCGCTGATCGCCGCCATTATTAGTATAAAAAAAAACTAAAAATCCCAGTAACTTTTCTGCCATTTGTAAATGCTATAACTTTCACGTAAACCAATTAATTTACACGTATTGGGGTTTTTTTTTAGCAAAGACATGTCGCAGAATGCATTTTGGCAGAAATTTATGACTAAATTTGATTTTTTTTTTACTGGACATGTTTTATAGCAAAAAGTCCAAAATATTGTTTTTTGTTCCTCAAAATTGTCAGCCTTTTTTTTTTATAGCGCAAAAAATAAAAACCGCACAGGCGATCAAATACCACCGAAAGAAAGCTCAATTTGTGGGGAAAAAAAGGATGTAAATTTCATTTATGTACCATAATGCATGACCGCGCAATTGTCCGTTAAACTAGCGCAGTGCTGTATAGCAGAAAAATGGCGTAAATTGCAGTATTTATACCATAGTTTGTAGACGCTATAACTTCCACACAAAGCAATCAGTATACACTTATTGGGATTTTTTATACCAAAAACATGTAGCAGAATACATTTTGGCCTAAATTTATAACCAACTTTGAGTTTACTATATATTTTTTATAGCTGAAAATAAAAAATATTGTTTTTCTTCAAAATGTTTGGCCTCTTTTTGTTTATAGCGTGAAAAATAAAAAGCGCACAGGTGATCAAATACCACCAAAAGAAAGCTCTATTTGTGTGAAAAAAAGGACGTAAATTTCGTTTGGGTGCAGCATTGCATGACCGCGCAATTATCAGTTGAATTAGTGCAGCGCCGAGCAGCAAAAAGAGGCCTGGTTATTAAGGGGGGTAAATGCTCAGAAGCTCAAGTGGTTAATGTGGTTGTGTATTTATTTGAAAATACAGTAATTAAAGTGGCAGTAAACTCCGCTTTTGAGCTTGTACCTACAGGTAATCCTATAATAAGGCTTACCTGTAGGTAGAGTGAATATCTCCTAAACTTGCAGCCATTGACGTCAAATACTGGAACATTATGCCATTGCCTTGCAGGTGATTTTGTTTGTTAATGAAAAGCAGCAGTTTACTACCGCTGTAAATACATTTTTATATACAAATAGCATAAGTACAAAAATCTGTCTTTATATCAGCACCATGTTATCACCTACCTAGGAGCACTTGAGAGAGGGAGGGAAAGCACTGACAGCAAATCTGGCTCAGATGTATATATATATGAACTGGCATGTACAGGGGGAGCAGAAATTATGAAGATTTATCAGTGTGTTGGGTTTCCATGACTGTATAAGCAGCAGGTGGTGGACAGGAAGGTACCCCACTACATTTCTTAACTTCATTTTTCACCATCTGCCCCATTGCCGAGATTTCCCTTCACGTGAAGGGCAACTAAAAAGATAAGAGGCATGGAGGAGCTCAGCTATGAGGAAAGATTAGAGGAACTGAATTTATTCTGTCTTGAGAAGAGGAGATTAAGGGAGGATATGATTAAGGGAGGATATGATCAACATGTATAAATACATCAGTGGTTCATATAGTGAACTCGGTGTAGAGCTATTCACCCTGAGGTCATCACAGAGGACAAGGGGGCACTCTTTATGTCTGGACGAAAATAAATGTAATCTCCAAACACGGAAAGGTTTCTTCACAGTAAGAGCTGTGAAAATGTGGAAAAGACTCCCTCAATAATTGGTTCTGGCCAGCTCAGTGGATTGCTGCAAAAAAGGCCTGGATTCTTTCTTAGATACACAGAATATAACTGGATACTAACATTTATAGGTAAAGTTGATCCAGGGAATATCCAATTGCCTCCCGGGGGATCAAGAAGGATTTTTTTTCCCAGCAGGAGCAAATTTGATCATGCTTTGTTGGTTTTTTTCCTTCCTCTTGATCAACTGTGGGTATAGGATTATAAAAAAAAAATTTTGTATGGTTGAACTGGATGGACTATGTCTTTTTTCAGCCAGACTAACTATATAACTATGTAACGTCCTTTCCCATAGCCAAACAGGAAGTGAAAGGAAATCCCTGCAAATTAAAGGAATCCCTTGGGGCCCCGCCAAGTAACCAGATCTAGTGTCCCATTGGAAGATTTCCACTCTACTACTTTTCTGGGGACAACCCATAAGTTGGATTTTCTTTTACTTTCACGGTCAATGGAAATGGTAAACATGACAAATAGAGAGGATGAATCTCCTTAATGGGGGGCACAGAGAGCAATAAAAACTGACACGTGTTCTAATCTATCTTCACTCTATCCAAAGCTAAAAAAAATGTTGCCTTTAGTTATACTTTAAGAATCATGTGGGGCCTGTCATCAGATCTGGGTGGCATGATAGCACGGTAAAGGCTCATATATATTCCTTAGGGTCTGTACAGTTTGCAAACTTGTTACTTTTTTCATGTATGCCAAAACATTAAAGTTAAGCATGGATGTGTTGATAAAGTGTCAAAGCCCAGGAACATGTAATGTATTTCATCTTACCATATTTTAAATGTGGTGGCTGTGTGGTTTTCTTTTTTTCAGGCTTTTTTATTTTATTTTTACCCAGTGATCAGTAACACACTATCCGTCTTAGTGGGACAATTATTTCTGTACTGTATCTATAGAAAAGCCATGTTGTCACCCTAGCACCGAAAGTGTGTTAGGACAACAAAGCACCTCCTTCTCTTCTCATTTCCATCACATGGGGGAAGGAGTTGTAGTCCTAACCTACATCCTGATAATAATGTTTAAGTTGAGAGTAAGATTGAATAGGCCTAAACTGGATTTTGAGGCACAAACAACAGGTATTTTTGTGTCATGTATCTAACAGATATAACAAAACACTTTTGACAGTATATTTAACAGACCAAGAGGGAGTACATTAGAGACGTTCATCATTAGAAATTAATGTAAAAAATAACATGTATAGTTATTAACACAAAATAAACCTGTCCTTTTAGTTAACACATTTTCTTTTGTTCTTTTTACAGGATCTGTACCTACCCCTGTCTTTGGATGACTCTGACTCCCTTGGGGACTCCATGTAAAGAATAACAGTGTATTGTGTCCACAATGTGTAGAATCACACAGCAGAAAAGAAAAGCAGACCGACACACTGGTGCTTTTTAAAGAATCCGATTACAGCTTTCATTTTTCTTTTACCTGTGATTAATAGTTTGTGTCATACATTTTATGTGACCCAGGCTGATGGGGATAAGCGACTGTTTTATAGTGATGAAGCAGGCTTCACAATTGTATACTGTATGCAAGTATGCCATTTAGGAGTTGTACTCAGAACCAAACATGTTGTTTCTGTGAGCTGTAGATGGTGTCAGAAAACTGACCCTATCAACAGTCATTGGGTATTGCCTTGTTATCAAGGGTAGTAGCAATTATGACACATGTTGGGAAAATAGGTCATGTCTAGTGTATATTACTGATAATGTTTTGTGTCTGATTTATATTGCTATCCAAAACTGTTCTATTTAACATGGAAATGATGATGATACCTAACATTATTTAACTGTGTTTCTTCAGTATCTTATTCTAAATTTAGCCCAGACACACTCAGAAAGTTTCTCAAATCCTCATTTAGGGCTTTCTCAGTTTAAGCCTCTGCTACTATTGCTTTCAACTAAATTTTCTTTTGAAGCTGGTGCAAGTTGATTTTTTACAATAGAATCTGGGCAGCACACAGTGGAACCTCTCCTCATCTCACCACTTAATAATTGGTTGCTGTCTCAGCTAATTTTCAGTTGAGAGACTCAATCATAATACAACAAGAAGTCCCGTTAGTTGCACTATGAAAATAGCTGTCATGGGACAAACTTCCCAGATGGAAGCAAGAAAAATCCTTAGTTTGACAGTTACATCCTTCTTGCACAGAGCAGTCATATAGTATGTAGTGATTATAACACTTGTCTATTTATATAAGACAGTGCAACTTTGAACCTCTTTGTTGCCATTACTATAGATAACTATTGATATTTATTATTATTTGTTTTTGTTGTTGTTTTTTGTAGGGAAAGGGATAAATGATAGTAATGTTCACCTGTTTTATACAATGTTGATCATTAGTTATTATTCATTATTCAGATTGACCCATTTGGTAAGTCACGCTAAATAATGGAGAGACTTATCAATGCAATTGTGAGAGAGGTCAAATTCTGTTTGATAATTGAAATTCCAGATGGCTTTCTTATTTCCTTATCAACATCTCAGTCCCCCTCCTTTGGATGCCTCTGCCGCCATCACATATTATTATAATCAAGATTCGAGAAAAAAAGTTTCTCCCAGTTCAGCACCAGATGGTTGAAATACTAACATAATGGGAAACAAACCCGAGAGTTATTAATCATTTGTTATATACAGAATACAGTTTCACTGATTAATATTCCTTTCCATTTTATCTGAAATTACTTATATGGCAAGGAATACAGACACGCACTACTGATCAGTCAAAACACAATTATGCCCAAAGAATAAAGAAATAATATTAAAACTGCACTCTGCATTTGCAGTTTATGCTCTGTATTCAAATCTGTATTAGGCATCATGCACATTGGACATTTTATCAGCTGCTTCTAGGGGCGTCTGGAGGTTTTTTTTCTGCCTCTAAACACCCCTGCAAGTTAGCCAATGTGTCCATGCATACAAAGGCTTTTAGAGGAGTTTAGAGGCAGGATGCATTTGTAGGTGGAAAAAAAACACTGCTCGTGCATCCAGGAGCAGCGACATTTTGGCAGAAAAAATGCTTGATGCGTGTAAACGTACACAAAGGAGTCCAGGAGAGAAAGAGAAACCTCCAGTGTGCATGAGGCCTTATAGAGTCATCATGTTGTTTATCTGAATCTCAATGAAACTGTAAACCAAGGGCAAAAACATGGATAAAACACTTGTTTACTTCCCTTGAAGCATGTCCATGCAGCCCAACAGTTTTTTGTAAATGTATACATTAAGTTTTCAAGAAGCAGTCTCTAAAAATGTAGTGGACAAGTCCATGTAAAATTGAAGAACAGTATGCAAATTTTGAAGCATCATCATTATTGTGTTTCCTTGTGTCTGGCCTAACATGGTTACAGCGATAAAGATGATTATTCATATACAATGTCTTCACTTCAGCTGATCTACAGAATTCATTCTTTCAAGCTATAATATTCTCTGATACTCCGCAGCCAATTTATTGTCCTGCAGTTAGCTTATTTGCTTGGCATTCATCTTTGACAGACAAACAGAAAATTTGAAAATGGCTGAAATCAAAATACTGTATGCAGTAGGTAAGAGTGAGACTAGCCAGTAAAAATGAATAAAGCATACACTTTCATGGAGATCAATTATTGCAATTATGCCTGACTATTCTGATAATTTGAATAATTAAATACATATAACATTTGCCATGGTATGAGGAAAACTAAACAATGAACTTTTAATATTAAGATTCTGATTCCCTTAAAGGATAAGTTCACTTTTTAGAAAAAAATGAATAGATGCCTATTTTTTTCAGGTAAGAAAATGTGCATTTACTATTTATTTTTTAATTTTTTGGAGCCTGTAAAGCATTGCACCAGCATTCAACAGAATATCAGTGTAATCGGTGTGCTCGCACCTTGTAGAGGCAGACAGTTTCACACTGGATGGAAGAATCAATGAACTACCACAGTGCTCAACAGTGCCATGGTAGTTCATCGTGAACTACAAGCCGTCATCTGCAAATGATGAAGGATGTTGGGACTTGTAGTTCATTCATTCACAGAACTCTGTGAATGAATGATGTGGCCGTGTGGGTGGAGCCCCTCACAGTCACATTGTTTTCAAAAAGTGACAGCTGGTATGGAGAACTTCTCCCTGTACTGCTGTCACAGAGAGAGAGGGCAGCGGCTGCATCTGTGGCAACATGTTATATGTTCCACCCTAAAAACGGTAACATGTTCCCACCAAATGTGAACTTATCCTTCAATACTTTGTTGAGAGTTTTAATTTGATGACATTGATCAGCTACAATAATTAATTCTTTATAAATACAGAATTTTACATTGCCATTAAAATTCTTAATTATCCTCATAATAGAAGCTAAACACATTTGTGTAGCACAACTGGTGATTCTCAAGAAACCTGCCATTGGTTAGTGATGACATGTGCTAAGATCTATTTCAGTGATGATTGGATGTTTATGCAAGTGCCTTTTTGCTATAATAATAATTTTCAAGCAGGGTACATGCAGGAGATCTCAAGTGAATATTTTTAAAAGGGATAAAAAAGGAAAATTACATTTAAAAGGCATTCCAATACTTCAAGCCTAAATTCATGGAAACATAATGAGATTTGTGCTATTGCATCTGCATTTTTTAAATATGGTAATTTGAAGTAAGAACTTTAATCCTCATAACTGGTTGAGCAATGTCATATTTGAACAAAAATGTTTTTGCAGAAAACACATAGAACTACATTACATGTGACCAGTGAAGAAAACATGTTTACTGCATTCACAACAGTAACCATCTCTAAAGGGGTAGAGGACCAAAAGTAAAACCCCTTGATTCTAAAAACAGTGTTGCTGCCGGTTTATCATATCCTAGATTGGCATCTTGATTCCTCTTCTTTGCATATGTCATTCACTAGCCAGTTGCTCTTGCGCTACTCTGGGAAAAATGCAACTGAAAATGTATTGCGCTTATAAGAGCTTCTTTTGAATTTACCAAACTAATCCCTTTTAAAAGTTTCCTCTTAAAAACAAAATTACTGACATTTCCTTCAAAATTTTACAAAGGGTTATGAAACAGTGGTCAAATATATTAAATATATCTGTAAAATCTACCTTTCCAATGCTTGTAACTTTCTGGTTACACATGCAACTGATTTCTATTACAGTGTTGGAAAACAATCCTTTCAAACCCCAAGCTAAATTTTAAAACATAAACCTAATACACAAACACAAAAACAAGAGTCATTGCAATAAAAACAGGTCTGCTAACATGTGCTTTCTTTATAAATGTCCCTGATTAACGCTATACTCTTTTAGATACGGGAAAGGTTGCAGACAAACATAAATTTCACTGTACATACAATATATCTGCCTCTATAAAATGCTACCAGCTCTGTAATGCTGGCCATACATGCACTGATCAAGGTATTCACTGGAACTCTTTCAATAATTTGATCAAATCTAGCAATTGTTGACTTTTGTTTATTGATTACTGCCATTCACTACCACATCAGTAACTTTCAAAGAACTGAATTAAAGCGGAAAGAGATTGTAAGGGTTGAACATCCAAATGATTTTTAATTTGATCCTGGGGTGTATAGAGCATTCAATCAATTCTGAAACAATCACTTTAAATGTTTGCTTTTTCAAATAAACTGTTTACATTGATAGTGATTAATGTTAGAAAATTTTCAATTTGTGCTGCATCAGTCATGTCAGACAACTTTGAAATGACCAGATCGAATGGTCATTTGCATGACCACTACATATATGGCCAGCATTATATTCAGTTCTGAAAACACCATGAATCTTTGTTTTCAGCTATCAAACAGGTTTTTACCTGTAAGCCAGGGTGCATTTTTATAATAGTTTATTTTTTCTGCAGTTTATCTACTTTTTATAAACCACTCCTTTTCAGTTGTTTCAACACTTCTCGGGGATAATGCTGTTTCTCAAATTTATGTGAAAAAATCATTTGGGTCCCTATTTACCATTTGAAAGAAATGATTTTGAAATGTTTTTATA
Source organism: Staurois parvus (assembly GCF_062004578.1). NCBI lineage: Eukaryota > Metazoa > Chordata > Amphibia > Anura > Ranidae > Staurois > Staurois parvus. Next base: position 803,998 of record NW_028317998.1, read on the forward strand.
CTTTTTGTAAAACCAAACATTCTGTTCTCAGCACAATAATTTTGCTGTATCAATGTTAATTACAGTGATTCATTTTATTACTGAACTTTTCTATTGTCATTTTGGTACTATTTTCTGTCTGGTTTGTTGTTGTAACACCAATATATTATGATACAATGACATGTGATGCTTACTTAAAGAGTGCTATGTAGACTATAATGTGAGATTTATCAAATTATTTTATACATACTGTATCAAGTCAATCCACTGACCATAATAAATGACAGTGTATTGTTTCAACAAAAGGTAATATATGGGTTGGTTGGATCCATCAGGAGCATTGGTTTGGTCACTTATGAAGTTGATTTATTATGTCTGTACTATAAAAATCATATATAAATATATATTCTCATAGTAACCAATATCTGCCACTACATTAGTACAATACATGATTGCATGGGAGTATTTGCCACAAAGGTTAATGTGAGAATTTCAAGCAATTAATTATCAAAAAACATTTTCAGAACAAAACTAATTTAGTAAACCAGCAGGAAATAAAAACAAAGATGTTGTCTACTTCAATAATGACCAAATAGTTTGGGGTCTTGCCCATAACAACCAATAAAATGACATTTGAGGAGTAATTTATGTAAACCAATGAATCTGACGTCCTGTCATTTGATGAAAAGCAAACCACAAACTTTAGCAACAGGGCTTTTGACGTGGAAGGAATGAACTTCTGTTTTCTAATGCAATTGAGAAAGGGAAAGCATCTTATTGGCTGCTTTAAGTAACACTCCATCTTTGTAAACCAGACCTTCTCTTTTAAAATTAGAAGAACTAGAAGATTTTTTTTGAGATGCTAAGTTTAACCTCTTTCCATCAAGAGTACGCAAATAAGCAGCCTCTCGGTGGGGCCTTGATGCCACATATTTGTGTACCAAAATGTAAACAAAACCTGTGCTGAGAGCATGCACCCTGCACGCTCCTGGCACAGTTACCAGTGCCTAACAGAACACTCGGGAGATTTCTGATCATGTGACCGCTGTGGCATCCAATCACGGCGGTCACATGATCATAAACCCCGCCCTGGCTCCCAGCATCAGAAACCCCTTATAGGGCCCGAAGGCACCGGCATTAAGGGGTTAGCTCAACAGCATGTAGCATGTAAGTTTTGTGTCTCTGGAGAGATCAAGCAAATGCATAATATGTACGCAGTGGAGTTGATTTATTAAAACTGGAGAGTGCAAAATCTGGTGTATCTGTGTTTGGTAGCCAATCAGCTTCTAACTTTAGCTTGATCAATTAAGCTATGACAAAAAAAAAAATGGAAGGTCATTCGTTTCAATGCAGACCTGAACCATATTTTGAACTCTCCAGTTTCAGTAAATCAATCCCAGTGTTTTCGTTTTTCTTCACAATCAGGGTTAAAATGATTGTGGCTCTGGCTTGTTCCCAGAAGCTGGTTGCGCTTTAAAACTTTAGGATTCTACGATATACAGTATTTCATACAAGCTTATCCAACTCAGATATTTTCTGTGTATGGAGTCAGTGGGAAAAAATGGTGTGCTATCAAGCATGCATACATACTATGTCATAAACACCATCTGTGATAAATATAACTGTATATATAAAGAAGTTGTGCGTGTAAAATTATCTTCAGGCTGGATACAAAGACCATAATATACAACAGCTCTTTGTCCTTCATATACATGTCTTATTAAAAATACTTGTTGACCTTACAACTTAACTATCCAATCATAACCCAGGTCAACAGATTGCTGTTCTGCAAAGCACATTTTAATATTACTTCATTGTAAAATGCAAGAGCTTATTTGCTGTTGAAACAGTAGTGAACAAGTTCATACCAGTCATTGTATTACAATGCTTCATGTGTGAGCCCACACTATGAGCTGATTATAGTCTGGCCAAAGTGTTCCAACTTGCTGCAGTACATAATTGGAATGGTGGCAAGGAACATAATATGCATGTTCAAAAAATCAATGTGTAGTGAGTGCAAAGGTATAAATGATCAGCTAGCACAAAGTGGTAAACCCTCTTTTTCCACTATATAAACACATAAATGAAGGTGCAGTGCTAACAAACAAACAAAAAACAAATGTGAGAATATTATTCACTATCATAAAGTCCAATATTGCAGTGTCCAACAATACTGTGTGACTCAATAATGACCAGCAATATAAAAAGTCCAACAATACTGTGTGCATCAATAGTGACCAGCAATATAAAGTGTCCAACAATACTGTGTGAATCAATGGTGACCAGCAATGTAAAGTGACTTCTGTGACAATCCTCCACCACTATGCACTCACCAGAAGTAAGAAATAACCAGGCTCTGTGTAGAAATTCCTCCCAAGTCCCTTCAACAGGAAGTGAGATCACAGCAGCCAAATCAGAGGAATTTGGAGGAGGATGAGAACAATAACAAGGAAGTGCCATATCTGGATCAATCACTGACCGGCGCAGGGAAGGTTCATTTGCAAGAATACACATATAGGAGCCCATACTACAGTGGAGGTCATCTGGTGATATCCCTCTTTCCTGCAGTGGATGGACACATCCTTGGGAAGGATTTCTATACAGAGCCTGGTTATTTCTTGCTTCTGGTGAGTGCATAGTGGTGGAGGATTGTCACAGAAGTCACTTAACATTGCTGGTAACCATTGGTCACCATTGATTCACACAGTATTGTTGGACACTTTTTATTGCTGGTCACTATTGATGCACACAGTATTGTTGGACACCGCAATATGAGGACTTTATGATAGTGAATAATATCACATTTGTTTTTTGTTTCTTTATTAGCACTGCACCTTTATTTATGAACATAATATGTATGTTCATACCCAACAAAAAATATGGATTCTTGAGTTGTACACTTTTTTTATTGTCCTTATTGGTTCTGCAACCTTGTCGTAGAACAACATACATACATTATATTAAAAATGAACCCAGATTTTTAGAGATTCCCATCATTGCTTTCCTAGACCTACGATGCTTACTGGAACACCATCACACACAGTTAGGTTGTATTAGACCTTACTTGTTCATGGCCTTGCCTTGTGCAAGGCAGAAATAGTTTATGACTATTATCTAAGCGGCCTAACCTAAGTGTTCAGCATTTAGGATGGTAGAGATTTGACTTTCAATGATTGTATATGTCCACATATGCAAATATATGGTTGCTTCTGTTACTGCCTATACAATCCCAGTACATGCAGTGCAAATAAAAAGTCCAAACGCCTGTATCTTCATGATTTAAGTATAGCAAAACATAACAAACATAGGCTATCACATGATACTTGGCAAATACACTATACTAGGGCCCATGTGAACTTCATGTGCCATTATGGGTATATTGTGTAAAAAAGGAGCTGACCATAATTTTATTAGGTTATGTTTTCTAAAGATGTAACCACTGCCTATCACTGCCCTTATACAACAACAATATATCATTTACTATTCTGTTTTGTTTTCTCCAGCATTAAATAGGTTACCCAACAATCAGGAAGCTTGTCTTTCTGTTAGCTGATTGATTGGTGCGCAAATAAATGTCTAATGTACTTATCTAATTATTTAAGAAATGGCTAAGACCACAGTCTTCAATGCTGACATCATGCCAGTTATAGATCTGTTGTGGGTTACTGTATTTTTAATTGTAAATTTATTTTTTTGTATTTACCTTTGTCTTTTTCATATTTATCATGACTGAGCTTGTGTATATAACTCCCTGTGAAATGAGATTCTTCTTCAACTGGTGCCATATGTAGCATCTCATCTTACTACCCTCCCACCACCACCACTACATCACCACTATGAGCTCCAAGGTAATTAAGCATATGAGTCTTTGGGATGAACAAATAAAATGTAATTATTGTCTCTAAAATTTTGTATTCTAACAAAATGTGTACAGAAAGCTCTGGTATTTTATGTTTCATAGCTCCACAGAAAATTCCCAGTGGAGTATTATATAAAAAAACAGAAGAAGGGACAAGTGCAAGTGTTCCCAATAACAACTAGTCAGCATATTTTATGTGGTTAAGGCTACACAATGAAAGCAAGCATCTGACGTGCGACAGATGAAACCTTTGCAGGTCACTTTCTTTGTTTGAAAAACTACTGGAATTGTATTGAGCTAAATTTTGAATTCCTAGTATGTCTACTGCCTCAAGTCTTTTGTATTTGGTTCAAATCATAAATGTATTAGAGCCTGATATATTTAGTACTTAAATCCCACATATGGAATTTTTTATTTGAGAAGCACATAACCACTTTAAAGTAGACTCTTCTGAAGAGTGTGTTGTGATAGTTACATGATTTGTGTCTGTAGTGAGGCATTTGCAGTCATGTCATAGGTGCTGCTAATATCCCATGTGTTTTAGATTAGATTTTTGTCTTAATATTTATTACGTTGATGCAGCAAATGTCCCATATAACTTTGACAGGAAGTGTAGTTGCTAAGGAAAAATGTGTGTTTCACAATAAAACACCAGCAATTGTGATGTCAGAATTCATTTTTGACCATTATGATCTTCAAGAATTGTCTTATTTCTAAATAGTCGCCTTTGCAGGTTTGCACTGTCAAAATTACTATGTCCTGTGTTCTCTACCAGAATGTTAAGGGGATTCGTTGCACTGTTAACTATTAACTATCTTATGTTACCAAAATGGTGACACAGAAAGTTGAATGTAAGCACTAGAAAGCCTGCTTATAAATTTGGGAGCAGGTGATATTTGATGTACTAAGAAAGACTTAGAACTCCCAGCATGCGTGTTCAGAAGCGTAGGATTTCCCAAAGCTTTAAAACATGGTCCTCAGCCCTCAACAAATCTTCAGCAACAGTCAAATATAATAAAAGAGGCAGATTTAATTTTTGTAATAAAGATATATCAGTTAAATATTTTTTTTAATTACATGGCAAGCATTTAATGAAATTCTACAAATTAGATAACTTCTACCTGTTTGCTGAAGGCCTGCAGCGAATAGATAAAAAGATAACTAAGAATCATATAGAGCTCCCAAGCAAGTGGTTGGGGACTACTGCCCTAGAGAATGATGAGGACATATGTCAGCCATCTGAGAATTTGAGGTGCATTAGCACAATTGATTTTATAGCCCTGAGGGCACCCAACTTTGGGAGAATTAATTTGCCCGAATGTTAAATCAATATGCCTTCTTTAATATTTATAATCTGCATATATGCAGAAGGGTTTTTTTTCACATGAGATGTATTGAGGTAACTATGGTAATAAGAAGATGTTACAAAATGGTCCTGAGCTGAAGGCAGCGTTTATATTTAAATCTTCGAGTACTGCCATTATTCTTGGGTTTGGAAGTAGGACTTTTCTCATTGATTTTTTTAACCAATGTATAAAGACTGTTTTTAGAAGAAACATTTTTATACTGCAGTTTTAATATTTACTTTTGATAATGTAATGTTCAGCTGAATCTGACTCTTTTTCAGGGCAGTTATTATTTGTGTATTTGCAGGGAAGAATAAAAAGGAAGGGTCTGGGAGGAAGGGGGGTGGGGGGCTAGTGTGATGCTAAGCCTTTGGGGACATTTAAGGAACACATTTATTAGGCAGTTAATGTGACTTTTATCAAACATTTGTTGGTGGTGAATTAATCACTGTTATTTACACACCTGCAGTGAATGTTTGGTAAATGTCACATTTACTGCTTCATAAATACGCCTCCTTTAAAAAAGATGGCATGTCATATACAATTTTTAAGCATATGTTTGCTTTCCACCAAAAAAAAAACTCAAACGTAATACTTCTTTGCAAAATATTCTATAAACAGTTGTTTCAGTGCTGAAAAAGGATATTCCACCTTAGTATATAAAATTAGACTCTGGCATTCAGTGCAATAGCACAGAGCAGGGTCTATACCACCAGCATCCTTTTAAATTGTGCAGTCTTACAAATAACAAAAATAGCATTAAAGATACACTTACTCTGTAGTACTCTACTCGGGACAATTATTTGTTTCCTTTCTACATTGAAGTAAAACATTCTTAAAAAGAACACAAAACTAGTTAGAAATGTAGAATTTTAGTACGCCAGTGAGGATTTATATTGTTACTGGGTCTTCAGATTTTGCAGATATGATATTGCTACCAAACATTCAAGAATAAAAAAAAGCCATTCTGAAGTCCATTAACATTTTATGCATTTACAGTATATTTGTGCCATATTTTGTATGTGAACCCCCAATACTGAATTAAAAATTCTGGATTCTTGTTTGAGAACATTTCATCTGATGTCCCTTCCTAATGGTCACAGATTAATATTAGTAATCTGGACACTGAAACTATATTGGGCTCTTAATACCTACTGTCATATTTCTTAAATGTTTAGGTATTTCATAAGTTGTGGGTAAAGATTCAAATATGAAAAAAGAGCTGGTGAATTCCAGTTGAGGGGTTGAGCCAAACTGTTCTCAATGTATCATGTTGTAATATAGTGCAGCTTGAAGCCAATGATTTCTTGCTAAATGTATACAGCACATGCATGGTATTTGATAATTATGTCTCAGTCCTGGTGCGTTTTCTTTCTTTTAATTTTCTTTGGCGATTATTGCCCCTTGTGCTGCTAGATGGAGTCCCACACACACTGCAGAGCAATGATCTTGGGCTCCAAATGGGAGCAGGGGGCTAAAATAACATTTGTTTGCCATCTAAACTGTACAGCAAAGCTTTTTATTGATGTTTACTAAGAAAGAAATTAGGAATAGCTGTAGTTAGGATTCAAGTACTTAGTCAATTAGTGGGTGTAACTTTATAGAAGTGTAGCTTATTCGTTAACAAGACTTATGGGGTGCATGCATAAAAATGTGCAGTGCATTTCTTCATACTACTGGTAACAAGTAGGGTTTTCTCACTTGACTATTTCATGATTGTCTTTCAAATGAGTTGGATTATTATAAAAGCATCGCCTGGTACTGTATGTAGTCTTAGACAGTTGGTATGAACAGCTGGTTTTTGACCTAGGATTTTATTCTTGACTGCTAAAGGTGCAGAGGGACAGTTATGGTGGATATTATAATAATGGATAATTTGAATGTAAAATGAAAAGGATTTTTCTGATTGTAGGACAAGATACATTTGTTGAAATATAAAGTTTGTACCAAGCCACAGCCTCAGGTGTAAGGGTACATATAGATGTGTTCTTTGACTATTTAGTATAAAAAAGCGTCAACAGATATAAGAGTACCCAATAGAAGTCAAATAAAAGACAAAAGGAACATGACCTACAGCCTTGCATTGAGCAATATCATGAGCCTTACTGGGTGTATTTTACAGCTTAATTAATCTCTATTGATGGCACTTTTCCTAAAACATTGGGAAAAGTTCACAGCATGAGTACCACAGACAAAGATATGTGTATGTACTTTGAAATGCAGCAGTCTGAGGCTTGAAAAACATCAGATCTTATACAACTTTTATCATGATCCATATACAACAAAATACAGATTATAAAAAGGAAATTAAATCTAAAGGATCATTTTGTTGTTTGAGGGAGACCATTACACTAATGAAATCTTTATTTGGTGCAAGGGCTGATCTGTTTAGTGAACAGGAACTCTGTATTCTGAAACTTTTTCTGAATATGAGTTGTAGAAATATTAACTCCTTACAGCTGTCAATGATTATTACTATGATTTGACTAAAAGTAACACATGAAAGCAATTTTTTTTTTTTTATTATTATTTGTTCCTCCCATTGTCTAACACATCACAGACAGAGGTGCATGTATAAATATATAACAATAACATTTTTAGCAGTTAACATTTTTTCTATGTTGCATGCAGGTAGCATCATATTGTCTGATGCAGATGTTCTCATCTGTTTGTGCAATCCTGGGAGTGCCATTTTTTATCAGTTCATCACTCCAGACATGAGAACATGTGGTCCTCCATTTATTAATATAACACAACAATAATGTGTAAACCCACAAAATTTGATGTGGGGCTCAAGCCCATTGAGTGTGCACCTTAAGGCTGATGTGTTCAGTGGATTTAGAAGTTATTAGGACCAATAAACCAGGTTCACTGCCAAACGGTGGGAAACCCAGCACTGGATAAATTCACAATAACATTGCAAGTCTACTTTTATACAATGGCTATTTTACCCCTATGGACTTCTTAGGGATTTACCACTCAACCAATGGCCCCAATTTTGTGACAGACACAGAGTGTAAACCAAAATTAAGGTGCACAAACACAATGGGATGGCAAGTTAATTCCCTGCTTCAGTTGGTCTAGCATCTAACAAAGACCTAGACGTATTTAAGAAGCACTGCAAAGTGAATACAGCGACCAATGGCAACCAGCAAAAGATTAAAGATATATCAGTGATTGAAGGATTTAAATCTACTGCAATGGGTAACTGCACTTTGTTTGTTTTCTACCCTAAAGTAGCTGTAAAGGCTTAAGGTTTTTTTACCTTCATGCATTCTATGCATGAAGGTAAAAAACCTTCTGTGTGCAGCAGCACCCTCAGCCCCCCTAAAACTTACCTGAGCCCCCCCATCCTGCTCCAGCGATGTGCATGAGAGCCGAGGCTCTCCTGGGTCCTCATTGGCTGATACAGCAGCAGGAGCCATTGGCTCCAGCTACTGTCAATCACAGCCAGTGGGCCAATGAGGAGATGGCAGGGGTGGGCCGAAGCCACGCTCCATTTGTGAATGGACACACAGAGCAGTGGCTCGGAAGCAAGCCTGTCTGGGTGACCCCATAAAAAGCTGCTTGCTATGGAGGCACTAGGCAGGAGGGAGGGACCTAGAGCAACAGCGAGGAACTCGAGAAGAGAAGGATTGGGGCTGCTCTGTGCAAAACTATTGCACACAGCAGGTAAGTATGACATGTTAGTTATTTAGAAAAAACAAACAAAGAAAACAAAATGAGCGTTTATTATTACTTTAAGGTCCATTGCTTGCCAGCACCCAAGAAAGTGAATTTACAATTTGGCTGTAACTTTGAAATGTACAGATTCATGATGGGATAGACATTCGTCATGAGCTTGGGCAAGCTCCTAACACTGCCAATGGAAGCAGCTTTTGCCTTCTCAACTGAGCATGGCATCACCAGATATGGGTGTTGTTTGGTCAGAAGAGTCAAATTGGTTGAATCAATGACAAAATCAATAGGTATTGATTATTTTGATAAAAATGTTTGGAGACTGCACAGGATTTCTTTATCTTGCAACAACAAGCCATACTGTATATTACTGGTTTTATCCTACAAAGCACAATGGGCTTCATGCTTAAAACTGTCTAAAGAAAGTTTTTTTGCCATTAGCAGACACCCATCTAATCTTATACTGCACTGGAAGCATAAAAGAGTGGAGTTGATCGGTTGCAGGGAGAGCAAGAACTGTTCTTCCATCAGATATGTTTTATACATAAAGCCCAATAGTTTAACATTAGTTGCTGCAGGATGCAAAATATCTATTTATTACCATGTTATTGAATATAATTTTGTATTTGGCAAAAGTGGTGTTTTTACTGAAAAAATTATATTCACTGCTTTGCATATCAATTTTGTTAAAATAAAACCGAATATCACCTCTGTACTAGTAGATCTTTGTAAAGATTTCTTAGAGATAACAATTTTCAGACCCTAACCTATGCACCTTTGTAATGTCTCTGCCCTCACCGCTACCTAATGAAACCTTTCATATTGTATAACACTATTCAGCAAAAAATGTTCTCCTTTTATAGTTTTTTTTTCTTTTTTTTATATATATATGAGCCTTTTTTTCTCATTGCCATGTAAATTTTGAATATGTGTGTAAACTCATTTACAAAAAAATAAATAAAATTTGATTTAAGATGTTTCTTGTTGAATTTTCTGTTGCATAAGGCAATGCAAGAGAATTAGCACTAATTTGTCTTTTGATTCCATACAATCACTGATTTTTACTAGATATATGCAATCAGAAAGTTCCCAAAAACACTGCAAAAGTTGCCTCCTTGGATAAGCAAATAGAATCTGACTATCCAGATAAGAAATTAATTACTACTGTGACACAGCTTCTAACTGCAGCTTGTTAAATTTAGCTTTGACAAAATAAACCTGGAAGCTGATTGATTTCTATGCATAGCTATGCAAACCTCCTGCACAACCACGTAAAATTGTTGAAAATGTGTAATTCACCAGTCTCTCCCTTATGTCATACTATTACTCACTAATCTCGACTGCTGCTGCTATTATCATCCAGTGTTCCATATACCATGTACCAAAATGATGTCACAATACTGCACTGATAATATACAAGTTCCATTATTAATGTCACATTCCCCATTCTTATCAATCTTGTACTTTATACCAATCTTCTACTGTGAATGACCACATGCTGGACAGTTCTCCACCACAATCTGCTCACCTGGTATTCTGACCTAAGAAAACTGGGTCAGGATGTACCTTTCCCCTTAAGGGGAATATTATTGTCTGGATTGGTGTCAAAGTCCAGATGGATCCTTGTTTCACTTCATATGCCCAATATAGCTCCACTGAGCTCTAGGATGTCATTTGATATATTTGTTCTTCAATGGTGCTCAAAATATAAAATCAAACCATCATAGTATTTTACAGAACCACATTAAAATGAATTAAATCTTAAAAACACTCACACTGTGCACTGGTCTGGTGTACCACAGAGAAAAGCTTGTTCTGTCACACTGTATTTTACGAAAGCTCCACACTGTGCCTTTAAGATAATGAATAGGCTTCATTCACTGTACTCCCTGAACTGGCTCCCTTCCTCCAGATTTCCTGTATTGCGTGCTTACATCACTGGCTCCACCCCTTGCGCATTACACCACTATCACATGGCTCCATCATAGGAATAGGAGTGTGGTGACATACTACTGGTTTTAGTATGAAGCTTTGTTGTTTGTCTCTATGGCAACCTCCTGTGCTTCCACAATCATATGAACAGTAACCAAGTAACCCCTTGCTGACATAAAAAATACTAAATATCATTCTGCAAAATTTCATTTATTGTATTGCAAGCTCCTTGCTATTACAAATAGTAAAAACTACTATACGGTATATTCCCTTTATGCAGTAGACAATCTGACTTGTAAATGTGAAAGGTAAAGGAAAATGTGTTCTCCGCCTCTAAAACCATTAAAATACTTAACATTGTCATTAAAGTAATAACATTAATAATGGTAACTAGGATCCTGCTTCCAGAGCCCCTGTGTTGTCTACCTGCCACCACTGATTGCCTTTTCATAGATCAACATGTATTTAAATGTCTGTTGACCATGATAGTGTAGCAGTACAAAAAAAGACTCTTTACATCTCCTATGGTTTTTTTTTTTGGAATCTGTCTAGGAATGGCATGCTGAAGCCATTCAAAATTACAAACATTTCAAGCTTTCAAGTCAATTGGGGATTTCGGATTCATAACATCATTTTAGGTGACCCAGAGGCCAAGTGTCCTAGTAAATATTCATGAAACTCCTTTCCCATATGCCAAACACTTACATTATGATAGGAACTCTGCAGACAGACAGTTGCTGGAAGAAAGTGATATAAATATGTTACTACAGCTGTTCAGTGATTCACAAATGTTCCTGCAACAAATGCAGGACTACTTAAAATAAATAAGGTTACTTCTCGGAGATGTCTGTGATACTTTTGTTCTTGAACAAAGCAGAAAATATTGATTAATATGTTGCACTAGAAACACTCATTTGCAATCCAGTTTTCCTGTGTTTTGATTTTTTGGTGGCTTTCACACACTAGGCTCAATACACATGCTATTTACCATAAAGATCATTATTTTAAGCCATATGACTATATTTTGTAGTTCCCATTGGCTCTTATTTATTAAAATAGTCGTTTTAATGGGAAAATGCTTGTTATATCTCAATGAAGAAAGCCTAATGCAGTTTTAAAGTATTTTAAAAAAAGCTCGTTCTAAAGTTAATATACATTTTTTTCCATGGGTAATCAAAATCTTTGTGACCAGACCAAATTTTAAAGTTTTGGTATATACCAGTTTACTCAGCAATAACTTATTTACATAACACAAAAATATTGATTTTCTAAGACATTTGAGGTCATCATTTGGTAAATTGTAAAATTATTCTGCAGATATTTTTATAATAAGCATAAAAATTAGGAAAAATGCAAAAAATGCAGTTTTAGTTACTTTAGTACATAACAAATTGCAAATCATTAATTCCAACCCAAATAATTTCAATAAATCATTTTTTCATATTAATCCTGAAAACAAGGAATCCAAATATGTGTAGATTAAGTCACATACTCAAGCACCATATAGGTGATTATTATTATTATACAGGATTTATATAGCGCCAACAGTTTGCGCAGCGCTTTACAATATAAGGGAGACAGTACAATTACAATACATTTCAGTACAGAAGGAGTAGGAGGGCCCTACTCGTGCACCTTACAATCTAAAGGAAGGGGGAGGTGATACAAAAGGTGATAGCTGCGGGGGGATGATCTGGTGGAGGTGGCTCAAGTACCGTTCTTAGGTGGAGGTGGGGTAGGCTTCCCTGAAGAAGTGAGTTTTCAAAGATCGCCTAAAGGCAGACAGGATGGGGGCTGACCGGACATGCTGTGGTAGGGAGTTCCAGAGGATGGGAGAGGCTCTGGAGAAGTCCTGGAGGCGAGCGTGGGAGGAGGTGATGAGGGAGCTAGAGAGGAGGATATCATGGGAGGAATGGAGTGGGTGATTTGGCCGGTATCTGTGGATGAGGTTGGTGATGTAGCTAGGGGCAGTGTTGTGGATGGCTTTGTAAGCTGTGGTTAGGTGATAAACTAGTGTGTATATTTTAGATATCTGGATATTTGTACAATGGCCTGAGATGGTCCATTAGGCCTGGGATGACATTCCAAGTCTTCTTTGTACTAAAATTTCAGCAAATGACATACCTATAAAATAGAATATTTACATCTCTTGCCACCCACACCACTCTGTATTTCTTCTTTGCAGATAGCTGGTCCCCTGAAATCCACTGGAAAGATTACACTTTTGAGAATGATGATCTCAGTTGTACCCTGCAGTTCTCTCTGGTCTCTCCCATGTGACCTCACATTAATGTAGGATACAGTACCAAAAGTAGTTTAAAATCCTGAAATTATTACTTTTTGTTGGCCTGCAAAAATTATCAAGGGGCAAATTATTTTGCCTCCTAGTTTTAAAATGCTTCACAATGAGCTCAACTCTTACAGGCACCACATTGGCAAAGATGTCCATCAACACAAGGGTAAAGAGCACTCTCTTAAAAGAAATTAAATGTATATTGAGGGTTCTCATGGCAGATTACAGCGGTTAACCCTTTTGCAAATGAAGTGATTCTAGTTCACATATTTTGTTCTCAGACAAAGTGGGAGATTTACTAAAACTGGTGCAAAGAGTATCAGGTGTAGCACAGTAACCAATCAGCTTCTTGGTTTAATTGAACAAGCTGAAGTTAGAAGCTGATTGGTTACTACGCACAGCGGCACCAGATTCTGTGTGCACCAGTTGTAGTAAATGTGTTTGCAAGTGTTTACTATTCGAAAGCCCTATAGAGCCCTAATTCCTCAAGCCAGGCTGTGCAAAGCAATTCTTAGACTGAACTCTTCTTATTTACACTGATAATATTTTAAATTAAAATGCCCAATTCACAAATGTGTTTCCTGTAATAGTGCATGCAGGGAAGGAAGCAGTGGTACAGGTCTTAAATGAGCATATTCGCTAGAGGATTTCCTGATCCCACCGACAAGGTCACTAAGCCAATTTACTTTTCATTTTAAAACCACACCAATAAGCAGCAAAATAACTTTATTCATGCACACAAAACCTTCTATGCACCCCTCGTCATATACAGTACATGTACTTGCTATTTCTACTGCTAATCTGAAAATTCAGTAAACCTGTGTTGAGACAAACATTAATAGCTCATTCACACCACTACAAGATTTGCACCTTCTGTTAGTGAATCAATTCATTTTTAATATGCTGACAATGCACTTCAACACACAGAAAAGTCTTGCATTATTTTTTACTTATTTTTTTGTGTTGCCGTGTAACAATAATGTGTTATGGCAAACGTTATAATGCATATTGTGGTGTGAAAGAGTCTATAGTCTGGCTTTGCTGACCTCCTTATCTGAAAATGCTAATTGTGTGGTCATTGTGTAGACCCTTTGGTGTTATAACTTTGAACCACTAGCCCAGAGCAAATATTCAGATAATGACTTCTGACATTTCAATGACTTTATCTGCACATTTGTTCCAATTTAGTGACGCTGAGTTTTTGCCAGTGGTTTGGCATGCCAGCCAAAACACTAGCATTTTTATAAGCTGAAAAGCAACTGGTGTAAAGTTAAAGCAGAAATTCACAGGGAAAGGGAGTCCCGCTGGCTCTGTCTGTACATCTGCTGTGTTGGGCACATTGCAGAGTGGCTGCAGAATACTGGGTGCTGAGACGCTCTCTGTATTCCCACACCCAGCACTGAAATGAGCCAGTACTTTTAGGTGGAGTGATCTCCACTTAACAGTAAATGTATAATCCTGACCCAATGTCATCTGGGGGGGAGGATGGTGTGATCCTGTGGATGATGTGGTAAGTTCATACTGAATGGGCTGCCATTAACCACCAATGTGGGGTGGGGGTTATTAGCATGGTCACTGACCACCAATGCAGAGCAGGGTGGGGGTTAATTGGGGTTAACATAATCACCACTAATCAACAAAGAAGGCGGTGGAGTTAACAGCATTACCACTAATCACCAATGCAGAGGAGGGAGGTAAAAACACTGCCACTAACCATCAACGCAAGGGGGGGGGGGGGGGACAGGATTGCCACTGACCATAATTAGGGGGAGCTGACATAGCATCACTACTGACCACAAATGTGGTGGTTATAACTGCAGTTACTGATACTAGTGCTGTGATTTCATACAAAGGAAGCAATAAAAAAGAACAGGATATTTTTTTATTCAAGAATATGGTACAGCACGCACATATCAGGAATATGAAATGTTGGATTTTCATATTCGTTAAGGGTGAGATTAAGGTTCAGGAGGGTAAAATTGTTAATAAAAAAATTCAGACCACTGGTTCTCTGTGTCTATGCCATTAGAACCTTGATGAAGCCAAGCCAAGTCGTTGTGACTCAGACTAACTGCATTTTGGGGCATCCTAAGTTATTAGTTTCCCCAATTTTACTATATGTAATATATTGGTTTACAGTTTATTTCATCAAATCAACTGGTGTCAATTTTTATTTAACAGCCTGCAGAAAAACTGCACCTGAGATTTAATATGCCTTTTGGCATTTAAATGTACTTGGAGCATGAGTAAAGGGGCATTGCTCAGCTGAAGGTCAATATTTACTTAGCAGAACTAAAGGCAGTAATACTTATCTCTGTTCCAACAGTCAAACTTTGGCATCTCCTCCCCAGCTTTTTCCAGATACCAGTCTTCGGCCATCTTGACTTGCCAGTGTGGGACGTCATCACTCCTACGCATGCACAGAAATTCAGTCATCCCAGTACACAGACAATGTGCCAGAATGTAAACTGAGCTGCAGCTGTGCAGCCCAAAGTACCTAGTGTATTGTAAACAGGCAGGTAAGTGTATTTTATTGCAGAAGAGCCATTGTATGACTTTTATGCAATAAAAGGCCTGCCTGTGTGTAATTTTTATTTTTCCAACTTTAGTTCCACTTAAAAGAAGCAGCAATAGCACCACAAGCTACATCAGCACTTGCGCTTTAGTGCAAATCACTGTTGTGGATCAATGCACAATGTGTTGTAGAAGCACAGTACTTTTGAATAGGTTGATAGTAAATTTCAATGCAAGAAAACACTTACCAACACCCTTTTGTTTTTTAACACACTGCACCAAATTCACAGAAGGTTTACATCTATGCATTGTTGCACACCTAAAAGGTTTGTACATTGAGGTTCACTGGAGAGGTGTATTAGGGTGTTCTATTCAAAATGAATGGCACTGCAACACACGAAATTGTGGGTAGTGCATTGCCGTGTGTTTGTGCAAAATATCCATCGTGCTGCGTGTTAATGAAACATACAGATCTGAATTGGGGCCTAAAGCATACAAACACAAAAACAACCTTACGATTGATATTCTCATTTTCTAATAATGGATGCAGTACAAATTATCTGGATGTTCAAATGAAAAGTCCTGAAAATCTAGGAGTTTTTCTTTTCCATGTTAACAACTGCAAAGTCAGCTGTAATTGTGGATCTGCTGTGCTTCTGCAGCTTTGCCAGGATGAACTGGCAGGAATCAATGAAACATTTATCCCAGCTAACATTGTTTTCAGTGTGTTCTCTGGGCTCTGCCTGCCTTGCTGCGTGAATCCCTGTGAGATCAGATTCTGCATTTCCTTCCATGCAACTCATCATGTGCTGAAGAGAATCATCTCAGTGGATGGAATTCTTACATGTGTGCTGTTTGATGATCCTGTGACAGAACAACACCCTGAAGCACAGATTCCACACATGAATGAAAACTGAATGAGTGAAAACTGTTAACCATTACTAATTTATTTGCAGTATATGAGATTCAAGCCTTCATTTAAAGCTGAGCTGTCCTAAAGTCCTATAACAAGTCTACTTTTTTTACCACTCTCCAGCCACAAAATGTGGAACTAAATTGGTTACTGAGGTAGCAACTGCCCAGTGTTAAGTCAACAGTAGTTCTTATGTTAGCTATAGATGGATTGAAATTTGTCTGGTTCAGCAGGGAGCAGCAGAACTTCTCTCCATCTATGGCTGTTTCCATTCCAGAGAGGTTGGTCTCAGCAGGGACCAGCAGAACTTCTCTCCATCTATGACTGTGCCCATTCCAGAGAGGTTGGTCTCAGCAGGGACCAGCAGAACTTCTCTCCATCTATGGCTGTTTCCATTCCAGAGAGGTTGGTCTCAGCAGGGACCAGCAGAACTTCTCTCCATCTATGGCTGTTCCCATTCCAGAGAGGTTGGTCTCAGCAGGGACCAGCACAACTTCTCTCCATCTATGGCTGTTCCCATTCCAAAGAGGTTGGTCTCAGCAGGGACCAGCACAACTTCTCTCCATCTATGGCTGTTCCCATTCCAGAGAGATTGACTTTTCTCCAACTGGCTTGTGGGAAAATTGTCCTTTGGTCAGGGATGCAGCAGCTTTAACTGCAGTTGGGGTGTCATCATAGAAGTGATTGGATGACTCTGCCTAGTCACACCATCAATGGCTCTGCATGGATATAGAAGATGAGTCAGGGGATTTAGAAAGTATTAAAAACAGTAGATCATCATTACAGCCAAAAATATGAACCTTTTCAGAATGGGGTCACTAATGGCAGCCCTTGTGTTTCTCTGTTTCATGTATCAGACCTCACACACACAGGAAGTTCTGCCAACTCTCCTATAAGCTCTTCCTCCGTACAGCAGCGTTTTGGCAGAGAAAAACATTTGACTCTTGTAAAAGTGTGTAACGCATGTAGGCGTGTTTTGCGCTTGGGAGTTAAAGTGGTAGTAAACTATCATATAATAAAGCTTACCTATAGGAAAAATGAATATCTCCTAAACGTGCCCCATTTAGGAGATATTCGCTGCTTTTGACAGCAAGCGCATGAGTTCTGAAGGAACGGTATAGCTATGCCATTCGTTCAGAGCACTGTGTGGTGGCCAGACACTCCAAAGCGCATTCACGGGAGTGACGTCATCTTGGCTCAGCCAGTTTGACGGCCGGAACTTGCGAACCCGGAAGGAAGACCAATGAAGATGGAAGCCTCTGCAACAGTGACAGCGTGCCACTGGAGAGATTCATTTTAGGGTAAGTCCTTCATAATGTGCTAGTATGCACATTTTAACATTACCTTGCAGAGGAAAACTCTTTTTAAGTGCGGTTTACTACCGCTTTAATTTCTACCAAAACCCTGCTGCTCAAGGTCGCACTGGCAGTGTTTTTTTTCTGCCTCTAAAGATCCCTGCCTCTAACATCCTCTAAAACAGCGGTTCTCAACCTGGGGGTCGCGACCCCTTTGGGGGTCGAACGACGCTTCCACAGGGGTCGCCTAAGACCATCGGAAAACACATATTTCCGATGGTCTTAGGAACCGAGACACCGCTCCTCGCCGCCGCCACCGCCGTCTCCAGGTGTGGGCGGGATGACATGCCGCCCCTGTCATCTGGACACACCTTGAGATCAATCCTCGCCTGTGATTGGCCGCCGGCACTGTAGCTCAGGAGAGGCACACAGGCGGCCAATCACCGGCAAGGAGGTGGAGCTTGGAGAGGAGGAGCCGAGCGGCACCGCGAAGATCGAGCGAGTGAAGAGGAGGAGAGCGGCCGGAGAAGGAAGACATCTGACAGGTAAGTGTCGGTACCATGGGAGAGGGAGGGAGCGAGCGAGCCCAGGCTGGAGCAGGGGTCTGCAAGGTAAGTATCATTGGTGTCGGTGGGAATAGTGCCCCATCATTGGTGTCACTAATACCAATGATGGGGCACTATTCCTCCCACTGACACCAACGATGGGACACTATTCCTCCCACTGACACCAATGATGGGGCACTATTCCTCCCACTGACACCAATGATGGGGCACTATTCCTCCCCCAAATGACACCAACGATGGGGCACTATTCCTCCCCCACTGACACCAAGGATGGGGCACGATTCCTCCCCCCACTGACACCAAGGATGGGGCACTATTCCTCCCCCCACTGACACCAAGGATGGGGCACTATTCCTCCCCCTACTGACACCAAGGATGGGGCACTATTCCTCCCCCCACTGACACCTATGATGGGGCACTATTCCTCCCCCCACTGACACCTATGATGGGGCACTATTCCCCCCACTGACACCTATGATGGGGCACTATTCCCCCCACTGACACCTATGATGGGGCACTATTCCCCCCACTGACACCTATGATGGGGCACTAATCCTCCCCCCACTGACACCAATGATGGGGCACTATTCCTCCTCCCACTGACACCAATGATGGGGCACTATTCCTCCCACTGACAGCAATGATGGGGCACTATTCCTCCCACTGATACCAATGATGGGGCACTATTCCTCCCACTGATACCAATGATGGGGCACTATTCCTCCCACTGACACCGATGATGGGGCACTATTCCTCCCACTGACACCGATGATGGGGCACTATTCCTCCCACTGACACCGATGATGGGGCACTATTCCTCCCACTGATACCGATGATGGGGCACTATTCCTCCCACTGACACCGATGATGGGGCACTATTCCTCCCACTGACACCGATGATGGGGCACTATTCCTCCCACTGATACCGATGACGGGGCACTATTCCTCACACTGATACCGATGACGAGGCACTATTCCTCCCACTGACACCGATGATGAGGCACTATTCCTCCCACTGACACCAATGACGGGGCACTATTCCTCCCACTGATACCAATGACGGAGCACTATTCCTCCCACTGACACCAATGATCGGGCACTATTCCTCCCACTGATACCAATGATGGGACACTATTCCTCCCACTGACACCAATGATGGGGCACTATTCCCCCCCACTGACACCAATGATGGGGCACTATTCCTCCCACTGATACCAATGATGAGGCACTATTCCTCCCACTGATACCAATGATGGGGCACTATTCCTCCCACTGACACCAATGATGGGACACTATTCCTCACACTGACACCAATGATGGGGCACTATTCCTCCCACTGATACCAATGACGGGGCACTATTCCTCCCACTGACACCAATGACGGGGCACTATTCCTCCCACTGACACCAATGACGGGGCACTATTCCTACCACTGATACCAATGACGGGGACCTATTCCTCCCACTGACACCAATGACGGGGCACTATTCCTCCCACTGACACCAATGACGGGGCACTATTCCTCCCACTGACACCAATGACGGGGCACTATTCCTCCCACTGACACCAATGACGGGGCACTATTCCTCCCACTGACACCAATGACGGGGCACTATTCCTCCCACTGACACCAATGACGGGGCACTATTCCTCCCACTGACACCAATGACGGGGCACTATTCCTCCCACTGATACCAATGATGGGGCACTATTCCTCCCAATGACACCAATGACGTGGCACTATTCCTCCTACTGCAAAATTACAGTTATGAAGTAGCAACAAAAATAATTTTATGGTTGGGGGTCACCACAACATGAGGAACTGTATTAAGGGGTCGGGGCGCTAGAAAGGTTGAGAACCACTGCTCTAAAAGCTTATGGGTTAGATTTACTAAAACTGGAGCACTGGAGAATCTGGTGCAGCTGTACATGGTAGCCAATCAGCTTCTAACTTTAGCTTGTTCAATTAAGCTTTGGCAATTAAACCTGGAAGCTGATTGGTTTCTATGCAGATCCACACCAGATATTGCATACTCCAGTTTTAGTAAATAACCTTCTATGTGTGTATTGATACATAGGCTAACATGCAAGGGCATTTAGAGCCAGAAACAAAAAAAAACACCAGGCTTCCATAGGAGCAGTTGAAAAAAGGTCCAGTGTGCATAAGGTCTTATATTGGTGCAATACTGGTTTTGAGCAGCAGATAAAGTACTGTATTTTATGTACCAAAGTGAATTATACAGTATAGTAAGTCTGTCTGATAGATAAGGGCTGGATACAGAAAAAAATATTTAAAGATGGGCTCAACTCTAAACTAACAATAAAATATATTATTTCTAATGACTGAGCTGTCCAGGTTCTCTAAATATAACCTACTAACAATCTGATCTCAATGTCAGTCACTCTACGGGTAAGGAACCACGGGTGATTTTTTTGTAGATATTAGTTGTTGCTACAAAACATTAATGCCTGTGAATAACAGCAACTTGTAGGTAAGGATTTCCTCACTAAAGTCACCGGCAGTTTTCTACAGCATTGGTTGTGTTCTGCTACAAATCACTTTCCTTCAGAGACTTGTAGCTAAGCATATCAATTGCTGCAACATTTCACAGAAAAACATTACTGGAGAATTATAGCCAAAGCTATTTCAGCTATACTGATAATCGGCTGAAGCCTGCTGTTGGCTGACATCAAAGAGCCGATTCAGGCTCTGAAAAGATCAGGACCTTATGATTGGGATCCACCTAGAAGACTGGACCAGCACTTGGCTCGGGCTCTCAGTGATCTGCTGTGAGCCTGAGCCAGTCCCTCCCACCCCCTCCACAGCTCAGCACTGCAGCGAGTACTGGAGGGGCAGAGAGCAGGTGGCTGACAGTCCCTGGCTCTCTGCTCACAGAATCCTGAGAACTGAGCAATCTTGGTATTTGATTGCTCAGTTCTTAGTGCAGAACTAGCGGATCATCATTGGATTGATGATTATAGATAAACATAAATAGGGTTTTTTTTCTAAATCCCATGCTTTTCCTTTAAGAATGATTATCACTAGTGATTTTGGCATTGAGCTGATATACTGATGAATCACAAAAGGCAGAAAAATGGAACTGTCAGTGACCCCATGGAAAATGCTTTTTTTTTTTTTTTTAGTGTCAAATTGCTGTAACAAAACAGGAGGCAGGATCAGAGCCAAAATAAAGTATTGCCTGTGTCTACCCTGCTTTAAAGCTCAACTCCAGGTAAACACCTGAATTAACAGGTGAAATATATACTGAAATATAGGGGATTTTTTACCTGACAAAGGAATTGTTTTTCTGTCCATTCTGATATTTACACATCCCTGTCATACAGCACTACCCTGTCTGGTAGGACATGAGACCTGATATTTCTCTGCTACAGTTACTGATCAAGGCCCTCCTCCAGGCTATGGGCTTTGATAGGACAGTGAAAGGAGCAGCAGCAGAGCAATGAGCTCATCTCTCTGTCACTCTGCCCTCCACTCCCATCTGTATTCTCCTTGTTAGAATATGATAGGAGCAGCAAAGCTGACTGACTCCTTGTGCTCTCTCTATCTGAGCTATGATGTGCAGGGACTTCAAGATGCTGATATTAAGCATCTTACCTTATGCTCAATAAGTCCAACAAATATGTGGTCATCTTGGTAGCAAATAACTTCTTGTGTTTTTTGCCTCTACTGAGTGTCATCATTTAAATTGTTTTCAGATATCCCTGTAGACTACAGAACACCTCCCCCTATGCTATGGAGATGAGGCAATGATAAAGATTTTCCATGATCCTAAAACCCTTCCTGCTATAGGGTGACAACACTGTTCTTTCATAGCCTTAAAAGAAAAAAACTAAGGCTGCCATCTCATCAGGTACAGGACTCTCAGGGACTAGTAAACTCAGGGACTGGTAAACCTTTGAAGAGTTAAGGCCACTTAAGTGATTTGGTAACTGGTCACGGGCCACTATGAAATTAAATGGTTCCGAATTTCAAATTTTTTTTTATTTGAATAGCATGATGAACATTTTCCTCTTGCAGCCTCTGAATGCCGGCAGGAGGGAGAAGAAGAGAAGTGGACTTTCAGCAGCTGTAGGATAAAAATTGAGAGAATTAGTTCCTGTATATGCCACCCCTCCTGTCCAAGTATAAAACAGAATGTGACAGGGAGGCCACACAAGCCCACTGAAGCATGGGGTTGTGGTTGACATTGCGCCCCCTGGCGCTACACCAGTGGTTAGGAGTGTGTGGTAAAAACACATCTAAACTATGGGCTTTTACCAACCCCCAAAATGGAAATGGAAATGAGGCCTTATTGTCCTGAGCCCCTTATAAGGCTGCTTTCACACTGATGTGCTGTGGTTTACCTGCACAGTGGGTACAGCACATTGCACCTGCGGATTTCCGGTAGGTTAGGCGCGGCTTTCCTTTAGTGCACTTTCTGAAAGTGCACCAAAAATTCAGCGTGAGGTCGAGGGCAACATCAGAGCACTTCAAGGGTTGAGCACCCCTGGTTTAGATGCATTAACCCTTAAAATAAGTCTCAATAGTTATCCTACCCATCCCACATTGCAAAAACACTAAAACCCCAAGCATAATACAAACCTAACCACGAAACTGGACCCAGTGGCTGTCCAAACATCCAAATAGTGGTTGCATTTGATTGGTTGCAATGACTTTTTGGCTGAACAATTCCTGCTCAACTTCATCGATTTTTCAGTTGCAGGGAGAAAGCCGACATCGCCAGCCACAGAGATAATTTTGGCCAGTTTATCAGGAACTGACAAAATGTGATCAGTGTATGGCCAGCTTAAATCTTAAAGCAGAAATAAATGCATTGATTTAAAGTGGTTGTAATCCTCAGACATGAAATATGAATAAAGCATATCCCTCTATACTGTGTACTTGTCTCAATCCAGAGCACTGATGTGTCATTTCTCTCTGTTGCTTTGTTTCTCTGCCATTTGCATGAGTCACTTCTGACTACTTTTCCTGACACTAAGAGAAAAATGTGACAGGGGAGGAAGCTCCAGCACACAGTCTGTGAATGACAGCCTCAGCTCCTGTGAGTTGTGTGAAGGGGGGTGTTTCCCTTCTCTCCAATCTTCCTGCAATCACATGCCTGAAGAAGGGGCCCTGCACAGCTCTGAAACGTTTCACTTTTTTGTAATGTGATCTTTTTCAATAAAAAGACATTCTGACTTATTTGAAGATCAATGCTGTGAGTGGCAAATATTTACACAGTGTTGTGCATGCTCCAGTATCCAGCTGATGGTCACTGCAGCACCCAGTACCTTTGAGAACCCATTTCAGGAATGTTTGTGTGAATCAGCTATCAGCTATTCCTGCTCTCTAACTCCCTTGTCTCCTCCCATGCTCATCTCCAGGACTTCTCCAGAGCTTTCCCCATCCTCTGGAACTCTCTACCCCAATTTATCAGACTGTCGCCTACTCTGCTCACTTTTAGGCAATCTCTGAAAACCTATCTCTTCAGGGAAGTCTATCCTGCCCTCAGCTAATGATGGAATCTTCTACTCCTCCAACCAGTCCATCCCCCACAGTTACTTCCTCTTGTACCATTAGCCCCTCCCTCCTAGATTGTAAGCTCCAAGGAGCAGGGCCCTCCTAACCCTCTTGTATTGAACTGTATTGTTGCTGTATTATCTCCCATTATATTGTAAAGCTCTGAGCAAACTGTTGGCGCTAAATAAATCCTGTATTATAATAATAATAATAATAATCAGAGCTCTCCCCACTGAATTCTGCAGAGTGTAACTTCAGCTCCCTGCCCCCTGATTTTTGAAAGCTCAGACAAGCTGTATAAATTCTGTACTTTGAATGAATGTAGAGGAGAGATGACTGCAGATTAACAGGTACAATTTATGTAGGAGAATTTGTTTCATCTCTGGGTATCACCTGAGGCCAGTCACTTCACTTGGGTATATGTAAGAGTTTATAACCACTTTAACTGTTTCCAAAACAGTTACATTCAAGGCATGCCATGAATGATAACTGTCACAGTTGTTTTTGCTCTCAACTGAACTCTCAAGCTATTAAATGGCTGGTGTCATAACTAATCACAAGAAAACTGCAGATAAAACAGAGACTAAAAGGGCAGCTTCCTTTGCTGTAAAGGATAGGAGGTTTAGTTTTGCTTTAACACCAACTAAGAACTAGTCTTTTTCATGCTCACCTTATTTTTTGGCAGGAATATTTGTACCAGCAATATAATTTATAAAAAATAAAAGCCTATACAGCTCAGGCTTCTCTTTGATACTGCACTGAAAGTAACACATGCTGGATCATTAGTTACTGATTTAGAAGAGAACAGGTATGTTAACCACTTGCCGCCCAGCCACTGTAGATATACGGCGGCAGGGTGGCACTGGCAGGCAAAACCACGTTTTAAAACGTGTGTTTTGTAAACAAATAGGGGACGCGCGCGAGGTGCGCCGCCGCCCTATCTGTCCGGCCGATCACCGCCGCGGATGTCAGCCGCCGGGTCACAGCCGGTCCTTAGCGGCTATGTCCCGGCGATCGGCGGTAAACAGTGACAGAGAGCACAGCTGCAGTAGCTGTGCTGTCTGTCACTTCCTTGTCAGCTTGAGGACGAGCTGATCGAGACAGAAGAGTTTCTCTCTCTCGATCAGCGGTGTCCTGTGCAGCACACACCCCCACCCCCTAGTAAAACACTCCCGCTCACTCAGATAACCCTTCCCTGCAAAATAAAGTTAACCCTTTCCTCCCCAGTGCCATTAGTACAGTGTCAGTGTTTTTCTTTTTGCACTGATCACTGTATTAGTGTTTTTGGGGATGTCAGTGACCCCAAGTCAGTACCCCCCCAATGTCAGAATGTCCTCCGCAGTCCCGCCATAAGTCGCTGGTCGCTGCCATAGGTCCCTGATCGCCGCCATAATTCGCTGATCGCCGCCATTATTAGTATAAAAAAAAACCTAAAAATCCCAGTATCTTCCCCGCCATTTGTAAACGCTATAACTTTCACGTAAACCAATTAATTTACACGTATTGTTTTTTTTTTTAGCAAAGACATGTCGCAGAATGCATTTTGGCAGAAATGTATGACTAAATTTGATTTTTACATTTTTTTTTACTGGACATGTTTTATAGCAAAAAGTCCAAAATATTGTTTTTTTTTCCTCAAAATTGTCAGACTTTTTTTTTTATAGCGCAAAAAATAAAAACCACACAGGCGATCAAATACCACCAAAAGAAAGCTCAATTTGTGGGGAAAAAAAGGATGTAAATTTCATTTATGTACCGTATTGCATGACCACGCAATTGTCCATTAAACTAGCGCAGCGCTGTATAGCAGAAAAATGGCGTAAATTGCAGTATTTATACCATAGTTTGTAGACGCTATAACTTCCACACAAAGCAATCAATATACACTCATTGGGATTTTTTTTACCAAAAACATGGAGCAGAATACATTTTGGCCTGAATTTATAACCAACTTTGAGTTTACTATATATTTTTTATAGCTGAAAGTAAAAAATATTGTTTTTCTTCAAAATTTTTGGCCTTTTTTTGTTTATAGCGTGAAAAATAAAAAGCACACAGATGATCAAATACCACCAAAAGAAAGCTCTATTTGTGTAAAAAAAAGTACGTAAATTTTGTTTGGGTGCAGCATTGCATGACTGCGCAATTATCAGTTGAATTAGTGCAGCGCCGAGTAGCAAAAAGAGGCCTGGTCATTAAGGGGGGGTAAATCCTCTGGAGCTCAAGTGGTTAAGTAGAAATAAGAATTTGGCTTATAAGGATGAATCTGATTCCCCCCATCTATGCAGCTTCTGTACACTCCCTACTACACAAGATAATAGTAAACATCCCAACAGAATTTCAATGTTGTTACTTTATAGATTACATCTTCCAGTGCTGTCATAAGACTTCACAGTCAAGTGCAACATGAATACCAGAAGTGTAGTCACCATGTCAAAAAAAGTAATTGCTCTTAATGTTATCCCTGCAGCTTACATTAAATTAAGTAATTTCAATAAACAGATATGGAAAACACTTTCTGACATCAATATGGACAAAAAAAGATAAAGAGTTGAAATACCTGGGAAAAGCAGTGAGTAAGACAATAACACCACCTAGTGGTTCCTGTACTTTTTGAGTGAGGAGCCAAGTGAATACAGAATAAAAGGCAAAAGAACAATTCCTTGCTGGATGTTTGTAGGAAAACACAGAAGTGTCTTTGTAAAATTCAGAGAAATAATGGTTCTTTATTTCCTGAGATATTAATTTATTCCATGTCAAACAGGAACTTAAGGTATATGCAAATCCAAATACACTATATTGCCAAAAGTATTGTGACACCAATATGTAAAAGAGTGTGTCACATGTATATCTACAGTATATGAACAATCAATCTGTGCAAAAGAAAAAAATATATGTAGCAAAAAATGATAATACCACATGTAAATACACTATATTGCCAAATCATTGGATTTAGGCGTTCCAATCACCTCCATGGCCACAGGTGTATAAAATCAAGCACCTAGGCACGCAGACTGCTTCTACAAACATTTGTGAAAGAATGAGTCGCTCACAGGAGCTCAGTGAATTCAAGTGTGGGGTCGTAATAGGTTGTCACCTGTGCAATAAGTCCATCTGTGAACTTTCCTTGCTACTAAGTATTCCGCGGTCAGCTGTTAGTGGCATTATAACAAAGTGGAAGCAACTGGGAACAGCAGCAACTCAGCCACAAAGTGGTAGGTTACATAAAATGACAGGGTGGGGTCAGCGTATGCTGAAGCACACAGTGAACAGAAGTCGTCAATTGTCTGCAATCAGCTATAGCTAAAGACTGCCAAACTTTGTGTGGTCTTCAGATTAACACAACAGTGCATAGAGAGCTTCATGGAATGGGTTTCCATGGCCGAGCAGCT
The DNA here is from genome assembly GCF_062004578.1 of Staurois parvus. Lineage (NCBI taxonomy): Eukaryota > Metazoa > Chordata > Amphibia > Anura > Ranidae > Staurois > Staurois parvus. The sequence goes on from NW_028317998.1 coordinate 831,286, forward strand.
GCATCCAAGCCTTACATCACCAAGTGCAATGCAAAGCGTCGGAATCAGTGGTGTAAAGCATGCTGCCACTGGACTATAGAGCAGTGGAGACGTGTTCTCTGGAGTGACAAATCATGCTTCTCTGTTTGGCAATCCGATGGACACGTCTGGGTTTAGCAGTTGCCAGGAGAACGGTACTTGCCTGACTGCATTGTCTCAAGTGTAAAGTTTGGGGGAGGGGAGATTATGGTGTGGGGTTGTTTTTCAGGGGTTGGGCTTGACCCTTTAGTTCCAGTGAAGGGAAGTCTTAAGGCATCAGTATACCAAGACATTTTGGACAATTTCATGCTCCTAACTTTGTGGGAACAGTTTGGGGATGGTACCTTCCTGTTCCAACATGACTGTGCACCAGTGCACAAAGCAAGGTCCATAAAGACATGGATGAGTGAGTTTGGGGTAAAAGAACTTGATTGGCCTGCACAGAGTCCTGACTTCAACCTAATAGAACACCTTTGGGATGAATTAGAGTGGAGAATGCGAGCCAGGCCTTCTCGTCCGACATCAGTGCCTGATCCCACAAATGCGCTTCTGGAAGAATGGTCAAGCATTCCCATAGACACTCCTAAACCTTGCGGACAGCCTTCCCAGAAGAGTTGAAGCTGTTATAGCTGCAAAGGGTGGGCCAACTCAATATTGAACCCTACGGACTAAGACTGGGATGCCATTAAAGTTCATGTGCGTGTGAAGGCAGGCGTCCCAATACTTTTGGAAATAAAGTATATGTTGCTGTTGTTCATTTTCCGGGAACGTCAAAAAACTTTTTACTTTTTTTTACTTTTTTTATTTCCTTATTTTGGTTAATTTCCTCATTGTAATCCTACAAGCCAAGTTTATCCACAGGTACTTACTTTCCTAGGATGGCACTGTCACCCTTTTCTGTTTGATACCAAGGTAGACTACAGGCAGCCATTCCCACACACATTCCACTCTACTCACTGCAGTAAAAGTGTCCGGCAGCTGCTGGAGCCTGACCATAGAAAGTTCATACAATAACTCTACTAAATGTGCAGAGGGAGAGAAAACATGAACATAAAGTGATCCAATTATTTACAGCGCTTTACAAATCAACTATTCTTTTGTGAGTTTAGTTCTAACGTAAAGCTGAACTCCAGGCAAATCGTTAAACAGATAAAAGAAAGACTCCTATTGGAGCTTTTCTGTGTCAGAGGATAAGTATTTCTGTTCATTTAGTCCTGAAGTTTATGCACTTCTGTCACAGGGCACACATGAAAACTTATTTTACTACCTTTTATACCACTAGCCCCTCCCTCTTAGATTGTAAGCTCCTAACCATCTTGTATTGAACTGTATTGTTGCTGTATTGTGTCCCGTTATATTATAAAGTGCTGAGCAAACTGTTGGAGCTATATAAATCCTGTATAATAATAATAATTTTTCTTTGCTGCAGTTCAGTACTATTTTTTCAGGCTCATCTCTTGTACTCTGTTCTCTCCTACTATCAACATGTCCCTGAAACTGCAGCACAACTGGCTTTTTGTGCTGCTTCTCCTTCCCATAGTCTGAGCTCTGCTGTACAGATACTTACACATTGAGAGGATTTATTAAACTGGTGCAGGCAGAATTTGGTGCTGCTGTGCTTGGTAATAAATCAGCTTCTAACTTCAACTTGTTCAATTAAACTTTGACAATAAAACCTGGAAGCTGATTGGTTAGAACTGTGCCAGATTCTGTGTGCAGCAGTTTTAGTAAATCTCCCCTGTGAGGATTTAGAAAAACACATTTTAGTATATGCTAATGAATACAGAGCTGCATTCATTTGTGTCTTTTACATCCACCTGGAGATTAGTTTTAAAGAAATAAATTGAACGCCGTTCACTTACAAGATATACAAGCCCAGCACACCAGGCTAGTGTTCCTGTGTCTGGATAGTAGCAAGCCTGCAGAACTAACCCCATGCTGTTACCATCCTTATACTGTTCAAGGCCGGGTGAGTTCTTCAATCAGTGCGCCATTAGAAATGTGGCCTCCCTCCCAATAAAAAAATCTAATAGGTCACAGCTGCTAGTATGGGATTGTAAGGGAAGGCCCTCATACCAGCTTCCCTCTAGTTACAGATATATCAATCTAAATAGCTGATGTGTTGGGCACCATTTGTTATTCTTTTGGTGAGAAGTGCCATCTTGTTTCACCATGATTATAAACGGGTAGAGAAAAATTTAATTATATAGGCACTTTTCGAATTTACTGATTCACAGTAGTTCAGTTGTTTGAGTTCAACAAATTCAGCAAAGCTGACCATATTGTCTGCAGGTAGCAAAGGGCTCGCCCACCAGTGCAGGCCGCACTTGTCATGCACACCCGCAGCCTGGCTCAGGAGCGAGCCTGCACAAGTAGAAGCTGCTTGCTATGGGGGCACTCAGAAGGGGGATGCAGCCAGGAGCACTGGCAGGGAACCTGAGAAGAGGAGGATCAGGCCTGCTCTGTGCAAAAACATTACACAGAGCAGGTAAGTAGGAAATTTGTGTTATGTAAAAAAAATACTTTTACATTTACTTTAGGTATATCAACTCCACTGGCTACCGCTCTCCTTTCTGTAGCTCATGCTACAGTTTTAGAACTGTTTAATTTCTATGGCCTGTAATTGCCTAATGCTGCCATCTACTGGATAAAACTGATATTGCATACAACATTCAGCATTTGTGTTGATATTGTTCAACAACACAGAAACATGTTTTTGAAAACATATTTTTACAATATGTTATACAATTTTTGTCTTATACATACACAAACTATTTGAAAATTTCCCTCTTATTTAGTGAAAATATACATATGAGGAAATATTAGGGTCGTTATAATTAAACCAAAAAATTGTTAATACTACAGGTACTTATATAGCGCCAACAATTTATGCAGTACTTTACCTATGTATATATTGTACATTCACATCAGTACCTAACCCTCAAGGGGTGTACAATCTAAAGTTGCAAACTTACATCAATACACATACTAGAGCCAATTTAGACAGGATTCAATTAACCTACCAGTGTGGGAGGAAACCAGAGGAAACTCACACAGACACAGGGAGAACATGCAAACTCCAGGCAGTTGATGCCGTGGTTAGGATTTGAACCAATGACCCAAGTACTGCCAGGCAGAAGTGCTAACCATTTGGCCACTGTGCTATTTCATTTATGAAAGTGTTATTTTTCCCCTGCTTGTGTGTTCTTTATCAGTGAATATGCACAATTTCCGATTCATTTCATTAAAAAATGGTATTTAAAATAAACATAAATCCAATGCTTGATCTGAACCTGAAATTAAATATTGCATTAATTAATCATGCTTTAAATGATTTGCATTAAACTGAGCATGATTATTTCCTTTCTGTTATAGGAATGCATGCAAAGTGATTAGAATGCTAATGAGTGCAATCAGAAAGACAGAGTGGTGATCAGGATCAAAGTGTTTTCTATCTACTGGAGTCAGCCATGATGAATACTCTGCAGACTTCTTCTGCACTTGATCTTGAGCAGAAAAACAAAAGATAAGAGGTGTGTGTACACAGTCATGCATTGTGATGTCTGAGCTGCTTCTGCATTCAGATTGACTTGTAACTGCAAGTAGGCAAAGAAATGATCGTAAAACAAGTAAAATAACATAAGTGGTTATTCACTCCAATGCCTTGTAAGTGCACCTAAAGCTGAAAATATACAGTTGTGTCCAAAATTATTCAACCCCCAATGCTGTAAAGGGGTTTAGGGACTATAGTGTACATTTGGAATTGTATTCAGAATCAAATCCTACAAGGACGTTGTAACTACCCAAATGCAACTAAAATGACATCAATTGTTTATGTAATACAGTAGTAAATGGTTCTTATGTGGTTTCTTCATTGCCACAATTATTCAACCCCTTAAAGACTACCACTCTGAAGAACAGAGGTTCATACAGGTGCTTTCCATCAGGTATTGAAAACACCTGTGGATGTCACCGAGCAGCAATCAAGCATAATAAGCACCAATTAGGCAGCTTTAAAATGACTGTGATACTCAGCTCCTTCTAGACATTTACTGGTGTGGTTACAAACATGGTGAAGGCAAGAGAATGGTCCAGGAAGACAAGAGAAGAGGTGATTTCTCTTCACAGGAAGGGCAATGGCTATAAGAAGATTGCAAAGATGTTAAACATACCAAGAGACACCTTAGGAAGCATCATTCGCAAATTCAAGGCAAAGGGCACTGTTGAAACGCTACCTGGTCGTGGCAGAAAGAAGATGCTGACTTCGACTGCTGTGCGCTACCTGAAGCGTAGAGTGGAGAGAAGTCCCCGTGTGACTGCTGAGGAACTGAGAAAAGATTTGTCAGATGTGGGTACAGAAGTTTCAGCCCAGACAATAAGACGCACACTGCGTAATGAAGGCCTCCGTGCCAGAACTCCCAGGCGTACCCCCTTGCTGTCTCCAAAGAATAAGAAGAGTCGACTGCAGTATGCCAAAAGCCATGTGGACAAACCACAAAAGTTGTGGGATAGTGTTCTGTGGACTGATGAAACAAAATTAGAACTGTTTGGGCCCATGGATCAACGCTATGTTTGGAGGAGGAAGAACAAGGCCTATGATGAAAAGAACACCTTGCCTACTGTGAAGCATGGTGGAGGGTCAATCATGCTTTGGGGCTGTTTTGCTTCTGCAGGTACAGGGAAGCTTCAGCGTGTGCAAGGTACCATGAATTCTCTTCAGTACCAGGAGATATTGGATGGAAACGTGATGCAGTCCGTCACACACCTGAGGCTTGGGAGACGTTGGACCTTTCAACAGGACAATGATCCCAAGCATACCTCCAAGTCCACTAGAGCATGGTTGCAGAGGAAAGGCTGGAACATTTTGGAGTGGCCATCGCAGTCACCAGACTTAAATCCGATTGAGAACCTCTGGTGGGACTTAAAGAAAGCAGTTGCAGTGCGCAAGCCTAAGAATGTGACTGAACTGGAGGCCTTTGCCCATGAAGAATGGGCGAAGATACCCGTAGATCGCTGCAAGACACTTGTGTCAAGCTATGCTTCACGTTTAAAAGCTGTTATAACTGTAAAAGGATGCTGTACTAAGTACTAAGATTGAATGTCACTTGGGGGTTGAATAAAACTGATAATGCTGTGAGCACAGAAAAGACATTTGTGGTTATTTCATTATAACTGTTATGTTATATTTGTCTGACCTACAAGTGCCTCTTTAATGTAAATGTAAGCAAGATGACTGAATGATCAAAAGCAATGTCAAACTGGCCAAAACACTCAATTTCAGTGGGGGTTGAATAATTTTGGCCACAACTGTATCTAGTCCTACAGCTTTTTTTTACCAAACTGACCCATAATAAAATAAGTCTCATGTCATGCAGGCAGCTGGATCTTGTAGAAATCTTTACTGCAGGGATTTCCTAACCTATTCCCCTCTCTGGATTTCCAGCACGTAGAGGGGCGATAGCTTTGGGTCTCCAGGCTGAATTCAATTTAAAAAAAAAAAGAAATAAAACTTCTCAATGTGGGCCCACTCCCTCCTCCTCCATTGAAAACAGTTCTTTTATTGCTTTCACTGTCTGTAATGTGATCTCTGAGTGAGAGAGAGTCTGATGAATGACAGGAATCTCTCCTCCATTCACAGATTGTGTTACAGGTAGTGGAAGCAAGGAAAAAACTTTCAATAGAAGAGGATGGAGGAGGGGGCAGTTCCACTTTTTCTATTCAGTTAAATTTAGCCTAGAGACTCAAAGGGTCAAGTATTATTGTCAGTGGCACCGATTTCATTGTATGTGTGTTTTTATAGTCATGCTTGCTGCATTTTTAGTCAGGTAAGTATTGAGGGGGCTGGGGCCACTGTTGCACAAAGAAGGTTTTTTACCTTCATGCATAGAATGCATGAAGGTAAAAAACCTTCAGCCTTTACACTCACTTTAATGCTAAGATTAAGCAATACCTGGTGCTTAACTGCTTGCCGACCACGCACTGTAGTTTTACTGCTGCAGTATGGACCAGCTCTGCAGAATCATGTATATATGTGATTGTTTATTTCCAGGTAGGGGGTGCACGTGTGTCCACCCACCTGGCTGAGTTCTTACTGGTTGCCTTAAATGCTGATCCGTGTGTCGCAGCCAGTTATTAATGTCTGGGACTCGTCGATCAGCGGAGCAAGCAACAGGAGAGAGATCATAAACAACACAGATCTCTCTACTGACAGCAGGAGGGTGTCAGTTTTTTTCTCCCTGCAAAGCAGGGAATAAAAATTGTCACATCCCTTAGTAAAAGCAGCACATGGTTAACACAATAACACTTACTAGGCACATGGTTAACAGTTTAATTGCTCCAAATGCTAACCCCTTCCTACCCAGTGTCATTAGTACAGTAACAGTGTATATTATTAGCACTGATCACTGTATTAGTGTCACTTGGATGTCAGTGTCAGTTAGTCAGTGTCAGATTGTCCATCGTACTATTACAGTCACTTATAATCTAATTGATACTGTTGATATGTTGATAATTGGGGTGTGTAGTATCAGTTTTCCTCACCAGCCCATACCACCCAATTTCATAAAAAATCACTCTAATCCCCAATCTCTACCTATATGGCCGATTATGTTATTGCAGGGCATTTTAACATGGCACCATGCCTGTCAGTGAATAAATTGGCCTCAGACACTGCTGTTGCCTCTGCTCTATTGTAAGTGGTCAAACCTTTTTGGTCTATGGGATGTGTGGCACTGGAAATATCCACATGACGGAGGATTTATCTGTTACTCTTCTACGTACAATACTATGTCTCATATTGACCTTATTAATGTGAGCAGCAGAGTCCTGTCTAGAGTGACAGATGTCTTCATTCTTCCAAGAAGAATATCAGATCATGCCCTCCTACTGTTATCTCTGCACTCAATATGCGCCTTTTTGATTTTGGATATCAGATGACAGAGTTGAACCCTTAGTAACTTCAGCAGTTCAATACTTTTGGCCCTAAAATCAGAACTCTGCTGCTCCAGTTGTTGTCCCAGATGCTTTTAAGGCATTTATTAGCAGCCATTACCAAAATATGATTTCCAAGGTCGGAAAGTACTCTAAGGCTGCTCTGGATGCGGCTGAGACCAGGGCACACACCCTTGAATCGCTATGTATCAGCACACATAGCTCAATCATTTATCAAGATATTCAAGTTACATATAGGGAGGTTATTCTTCTCCAGGTTGAGTTATCTAAGAAACAGCAACTCCACCAGACACAGCATATGTTTGAGCAAAGAGAGAAGACGGGCCATTAAAAAAGTCTAGGGCAGGGCTTGGAATTTCCACTTGCCCGCTCTCCAAATGCAAGGGAAAATTCCTTTGTGGTGAGCACAGATGGAGCAGGTGGCTTGCAAAGGAGAGGGTAGCTTGCAATGCAATCCCCAGGCACCGGGGATCGATTTGCGTTCCACTTACGCTCCAAGCCTTGTTGTGAAGGTTTCTTCTTCACTGCCGCGGAGGACACAAGGCCCACTCTCCACCGCTTTGGGGGAAAATGACTTGTGTATGGCTAGTTTAAGGTGAGCTGCTTGCATGCACACTACAGGTCGTTACTCATTGTCACAGTTAGAATGGAGCACCACTCAATTGTTTGAAGTTTTGTATAGAGAGAGAAAGGGCTAGAAACTGTATTTTACTGTTGTCTGTGTCTGGCCTGGTGAGATTGCAAAGAATAGGAAATTGGGTACAATGCCCCACCATATACACTGTTTTTGCCAACATCCCAAATATTGAAACAGACAACAAGTATGGAAATATACCCCTGGGACTTTGAAAGGCAAAAAAGTGTGTACACAGGTATAAAACAATAAATGTTTATTGCAACAAATTATTTTTTGATAAAAGAATGGAAAGACTCAGTGAGGTTGAGTTGCAGTACAACAATGTATGACTTAAAAGTAAAAAACATACACGGTGTGCATATCCTGGCAGACTGTAATTATTACAGACTGTCCGGATATGCACACCGTGTATGTTTTCTACTTTTAAGCTTTAAGGGGGCGTGGTTGGGGGCAGGGCTGGGGGTGGGGTTGGGGGACGGGAAGGGAGTGGGGTTGGAGGCAGACCTGGGCAAGGTTGGGTGGGGCAACTGGTGGAGAGTAAGGTTTGTGCCTGGCTAGTAGGTCTAGACTCGAAATTTTAAGCCCTAGGGCATGTATTTTTGTGATTTATTGCTTATAAAACTTGTAACAGGATAGGTATTGGGGCATGGGGTAATCCAAAACAGCTAGTGACAAGACACACTTCAATAGGCAAACACCTCTTTGGGCAGTCTTTAAGCCAGAAACAAAGGAGAAGGACAGAACTGAAACCCTGTAAGAGCTTTCTCAGAGAGAGAGAGCTACCGCTGGGACCCCAAAAGTTGAACAGCACACAGACATCTAATTCTGATCTTGGGTCAGTTCTCACAATGTTCCATGGCAGCTACATACCTTACAGCTGCCATCAGGTAATCTTCAGTAAGTTCTCCAGACCAAATCCTTTGGTGAAACTGCTACAGCAGCTCCTTAGGGTAATTAGTAATAGGCCCCTCAGCTCTGCTATAGGCTGGGACCTTCTCCAGCAGGACATAAAAAGGAATGCTCCAGACCCCCGACTGTTAATGTTGCCCCCTGCCACCTACTGGGCACACCTCCACAGGGATTGGCTGCAGTTCAATAAATATTTAAGTTACTTTCTCTGCCCTCTGTGTCCTGGAAGCCTCCACAATGCATGGGGAAGCAATCAAATCTGCAACCTGTCAGAGCTAGAATGACCCGAAGAAATCAATAACTGCTCCAATGATTACAGAGGACTTAAAAAGAACTAAATTTACCTCTCATCCTAGCAACCTACCTAAAAGGGTTCTGGTGTTTTTTTAATAAACCAGATGAGATTGTTGCCTCTTTTATATGGGAAGGTGGTACACCTAGGATTGCTAAGTTTACCCTTCAATTTCCACTTACCTTTGGTGGCTTGGCCCTCCCATGTTTACATAAATACTATTGGGCTGTAGTGCTTGTGACTGTTTGTTGGTAGTTTTCTCAGGTGGATAACAACTCAGCAGTTACCTTAGAGGTGGCTTTCCTAGGCTCCTATTAAAAATTATGTAATTTAGTTTTCCAGACCCCCATTCTAACCCAACACCATTCCTATGAAGACTACTATCCATATTTGGAGACAGGTCAGAATTAAATTAGAAGCCACAGATGTATGGTCCTAATACACTAAAGTCCACTCCCATGCTCCCTCATTTCTGTTCCATACCGGACTCATCTGTCTGAACCAAATATGATAATAAAATACTTCAGAATGTTATGTCTTAAGAACATCTGTTAACATTTGATAGGCTGACATTCCCACACTAACTGATAGTAATTGAGAAGAGGGTATCCAACAACATCTTCCACTTATGATATCAGCAAGAGACAGATGGGTAAAGCTAAAATTTCTGCATAGAGCATATTACTCACCACAGGATTCTACCTGCTCTAAATGTTACACTGAACCTGGTACATTTATCCACATGGTGTGTTTACAGCCACTTATACAAGACTTTTGGAAGGAGGTTGTGGGACAAATGTGTGCAGTGAGTGGAGTGGTGATCCCTATGGATCTACTAATACTGTAGAGGTATGTGACACGGTTAATGCTACAAAAAAGTTGTTTCTTTTTTTAGGAAAGTCTAGGAAGACTATTCTTACCAATAGGAAGTAATCTGATCACCCCTATGGTACAATACTGGAGATCCATGATTAATGTGGTGCTGCCACTCTATAAACTTACCTACCTGGGGCATAACTATCCCATAAAACTCACAAAAATCTTGGCACAAAAGTCTGGGAACCTGACGTTGTAACATAAGCTAGTTGGTATATTAAACAATTATCATGTGGACCTTTTTTATGTTTGTTTTTTTTCTGGGTGTCAAGTAGTACCCTGAGATATTTCCATCCATTCCATCTTTTCTCCTCTCTTCAACTCTCTCTACTCCTTCCTACCCTCCCTTTCCCTCTTCCTCTAAGATCACTACCTAGCTTGTCTGGGCTTTGATTGATAACACCTCATATTCATTCCCTGACCTCCCCCAGTATTTTTTCTCCTTTTTACTCCCTTGCAGGATGGCAGACCCTACAGGTCCTATTTTAAATCCAAGTCTGCTGACCCAGGAGTCAACCTGTATTATTGCATGTATATCCTCCCTGTATGATGTACTTTTGCATCCTGTGCTATCCTCTGAGTTCTCTTTCTCTGTCCTATGCAACTGTGCACCACTATTGTTTATTGTGCTATTTGTACAAACTAAATAAAAAACGTTACTTGTTAACAAAAAGTGCAGTTCAAAGAAGGGTTATAAAAAAATCAATACAAAGCTTTCTACTGAGCACGGCAGCACAATAAATATGTACCTTTCACACCTGTACTCTGTACTGAAATAGCTGTTCAGGCTCTGTCTAACCCACCTACGTTTACATTTCATACTCATTGTGAGTCCATTCAATCCCCCAGGATTAATTTAAGCACTTACATTTCTCCAAGGAGAGCAAGAAATGCTGGGCAGGATATGAAGTTATAATGAGAGATTACAGGATTTCTTGTTCTATGGTAGTGAACTTTTTCTCTAGCTAAAAGGCATGCTTATCCTGTATCATTATGTATCTATCCCACTCTCCTATTGCTTCCACACAGGGGCGGACTGACCATTTGGAAACTCGGGCACTGCCCGAGGGCCCGGGGTCAGTAGGGGGCCCCATGAGATGCCCCTGGTACCTTTTTCATAGGCTTTTTTGAGTTTGGGCAAGGACACAGGGGCCCCATGATCCCCTATTGCCCGGGGGCCCCATGAGTTGTCAGTCCGCCCCTGCTTCCACTATAGCAAACCTGTCACATTAGGTTTAGTAAATGAAGAAAAAGACCTTTGACTTTTCAAAGTGCATGTTAAAGATTAATTCCAGGTATGGTTTATTTAGACATAAGAATGTTTGATATTTTTAGATAATTACATTGCTCCAGCTAGGACCAATGTAACTATGTACTGTATATACCACACTTGTCTGACAACCCTGGAAATCACTGAAATACTACACAGCCCAAGGTCAGCTCAAAAAAACGCTGTCCTATACAGTGTGTGAAGTGACTCATTTAAAATGCCTGGCTATGACATGTATGTACAGTCCCCAGAGATATAAATACAAACCCTATAGGGGTGCATTGTAAGCTACCAGTCCCTAGATTCCACTGTTAAGAATGCTTCATTTCTCATGTTACCTGATAGTTAGAACATTGGGCCATGCCTGCTCAATGTATGATAAAATGGTAATTTATAATGTCCATTAGAAGCCTGTGTGACAGGGTCACAACCAAGGAGCACAGTTGGTAGATAGGGGCAGAGCATCAGACAGTCAATTAATAATAAAAAAGTGCCTGAAAAGGGATCTTCATGACAGGATCACCAGGTATTTTTTCTGTCATGATACAGCCAAGAGTGAATAAGTCTGGGTCATATTTTCATAAACACTTCTACCAACACAACACAGGTCTGTCAGGACAGAGCTACAGTATATTTAAATATACATGACATTTACATAACATTACATTATCGAAAAGAAGCCAAATGTTTCATTATATACCTTCACAGCAAGGGTCCAATAGACCCTGAGCCTGTTCTCACTGGACTCCATTATATGCGTCCACATCAGTTTGCACAGTCTAGTTGTATTGTTTGCATCTAGGCTCTGAAACAAATATGTGTTCTTCTGTAGAAGTCTGGTTGCGCAGAGAGAAGATTCAGACGCAAAGTGTGCCAGCTTTATTGTAGTATATCTGTATTGTTATGTTGGTACTGGTTCTTCTAGACATAATGCATCCATGGTCGGTCTCTATGCATACTAGAAAAACAGCTGAGATCATTACCCTAACTTCCGGACTAGTTCATAATTCTACACACAGTAATGAGTGTGTGAAGATTGTGTTAGTCAAAATCCTAATTGTGCTAATTGGAAAAGATGCAATGGCCAATCTATTCCATCCTTGCAGATAGTCATTCACTTTGATCTCAACTATATAAAGTTGAGATCTGCAATCAAATCTTTGCCCTATTTAAGTTCCCATCTATGATGGAGGGTATGATCCATGTGTTCTTTGCAACCCCAGGAACAGAGGAAATAATTTTTTTGTAAGTTTTATTTTTAATGTTTGCTTATGTATGTGTTACTTTACAACTTTTATTTTTGGTACCTTTTTTATAACTGTCTTTGCACTGTCCACATAGGGATATAAAATGAAAAATGAAAACAACTGTTTTGATTAGTCTAAAGAACATAGAATTCTAGAGACTACGAGTTGGTGTGTGTTCTAACTCTAAAAGGCCTTATTCACACAGGCGTACTTACATGTGCACCCACGCAATGGTCTGTCTTTGCTCAAAAGGGATGTTTAGGTGTTCCGTGCATCTGCGTCCAGGCAGGCCCATTCATGTCTATTCAGATGTAATGGCTGTGCTGACACAAATGATAATCCTAATTTGGTGCATGTTCCCAAATGCACATTGTCTGCCTGAATCTGGGACATATACAATGGCACCCCCACAATCTCAATGTCACACCTTTGCATGCATTGTTAAGCAAAATAATACAGGTGTCATAAGAAGCAATGAGACTGCTCAGATTTATGTGTGCATAGTGTGGTTTGAAAAATTAGGTATGTCCATTTTTTTTATGCACCGTGATAGAATAATGAAAATATGGAAAACAAACTACAGTGCACATGAAAAAATAGACACAGATAGATGTGAATAAGGCCTTGAAATCTGTTGTGATCTTTGAAAATAACTTCAAATTAAAAACAGCTAGAGAGGTCTAGAAAGCTCTTTTTGAAGCTCTTTTATTGTGTGTTACGAACAGGGGCGGACTGACCATTTGGAAACTCGGGCACCGCCCGAAGGCCCTGGGGTTAGGAGTGGGCCCCATGAGATGCCCCTGGTACCTTTTTCATAGGCTTTTTTGGGTGTGGTTTGAGTGTGGGCGAGGACACAGGGGCCCCATGATCCCCTATTGCCCGGGGCCCCCATGAGTTGTCAGTCCGCCCCTGGTTACGAATATGTAAATATTTCATAGTCTATGCAGATGTGCATTTTAAACCCACTAAATACATCCCATGAGCATCCAAATAAAAGTTTTTTTAGAAAGTAGCAACAATAATAATTATTTTGATATTTTCATTTCCCATTATCTATCATTGCTGATATTATCATTATGACAGCTTAGTATACCCTGTATATGAATTAACATAATTCTTTATTTCCAGATTTTAAAAAAAACTGTGCTTTTCCAGAAATATGCAGCATCCTGTCACATTAATCTGTGGTGTTAGAGTGGGCTCAGAGAAACCCAAAACCAAACCAACAGATTGGCCTTTCACAGGCAAGAGCAAAGCATGAGTTTGCTTTACTGGTTACACTCTCTTGATACTGAATATTTTAACCACTTGCTGTTGACTACCGTATTTTAATGCATTGATCTTAGTGAGGTCCATATAAACTGATGGCCTTGTAATTAAGTTGTTCAGTATAGTCTTCTAATATCAAGTGCTCAGGGTCAAATGAGCATTCTATAAAACTACAGTGATTTAGCTATTGGCCAGGCAATATGCCCAAGGCTACATTAACAGCACTTTGGAATTGATTGAACATGGATGTAAAATCTAATTTAGAGACATTTAGGAGGAGATTTACTAAACCTGGTGCACACCGAATCTGGTGCAGCTGTGCATAGTAACCAATCAGCTTCTAGGTTTTACTGGCAAAGCTTAATTGGACAAGCTGAAGTTAGAAGTTGATTGGTTACTATGCACTACTGCACCAGATTCTGTGCGCCCCAGTTTTAGCAAATCTCCCTTATGTCTGCTAAAGCACTATACATCACAAACATTCATTGTTTTTTGTTAATACTTGACTCCACCTTTTTTTTAAACCTTTGTTGCATCTCAATGTTGCTTATCTCCTGCAGCCACTTTCTGTCTACAAGACAACTTGGTGATGGCCGCATAGCACTTCTCATGGCAGGTTTACAAGTGGAGACAACAGTGGACCATGACTGCCTAATTTATGTTTAAAAAAACACTTTAAATTGGATCATTTCAATTGGAAGCTGATCTAACAGAGTGACAATCCAAAAGCACAACAGGAAAACAGGAACAGACCATCCAAATCACTGTCTAATCAAGGCAGGTTTTAGATTGGGGCATAGGCAAGAGTAAAACTGCAAGCATCCATGGTTGGAACACTGCAGGTCTGCTGACACAACCCATTTTATAGGGTACAGAATGATCTGTTACCTTTAGAGAGATGGTGCAGCTCTCTAAGTCCATTCTCTCCTGCGCATTGTGAGTAAAACGCATGTTCCTGCAGCACCCAGCAGTACGCTAATTATATGTGCATGTTGATGTACTTCATCATGAATAACACACCAATACACTGTACAGTAAAGTGCAATGCACAGTGCATCCAACATTCAGCACACCACAATACAGTGCAGTGTACTCCATTGTTACTAAAAGGGTCATATGCATTTTATGATCTATTGTGATATTTTAGCATAATTATGTAGTTATGTAATCATAATCAATGGGCTCCTTTAACACAAAGCACATAAAAGCACAGTAATATGCATACATTAATACAGCCAACAGTTTGCTAAAGCCCTAAATGTGCAGGGAAAAGTGAGGGTAGATTAGGGTCCACTCGTATATACTCTGTAATGATGGTGAATGTGATCAAAGATGCTAAAATGGCCCTACTTAATAGACTGGAGGAAGGGGCCACTCGACATATGCAGACCCTAATTCACTTTATGTTCCTGGTGGCCAAAATAGCAATTGCTACCACCTGGAAGAAGCCGGTGGTGGAGCTGGCGGTGATGAAGCGCAAGCTTACCTGGATAATGATTAATGAGAAGTTAGTCAGTATATTTGTGATGCTACACCAAAGTTTGAGAGGGTCTGGAATCCTTGGATACAATACCTATAAACTCCTGCATGAAAAGTGTTCTGATGATGATCTGAGGGGTGGACAACCTATCTCTTGCCTTGCTCTTCTTTTTCTCTTTTCTCCTTTTCTTTCCTTTCTTCCTTCGATCACATTCTTATTTTTCTCTTTTCTCTTCCTTCTGGAAGCATGGCTTTTACCAGAGGCCCAGCTCTCAGTTTTTATTTATTAATTTTTTTGTGATTGTTTTGCCTTGGGGATTTCTTCTTCCCCTTGGCTTAGTTCAACTGTATAATTCATTTGACATTGATTGTATGCCAGGGGAGGATGTGCTCTGGCTAGCAAGAGGTGGGCTAAACTGTTTATGCCTCTGCCCCTCGATGCGAAGCTCTACCACTCTATGGCAATTTAGCCATTTTTATGATACAATTGCAGTTGATAATCTTTCTTAGTACTTTATGACCTCCAGCTGATTGGTTTTCAGGTTGATTGATGTTTTAGTTCCTATGTACCTACTGTATATAGCCCATGTGGCAATACCGCCTTTCCTTTTATGGTTGGCCACCTTCAACTAGGCCATGTGTTGGCTGAAGGCCTTTATGCTGTTTTCTATTTTTTTGTATTGTATGTAAAATTCCAAAATACATTATTCAAATGGAAAATTGAGGGTAGGACATTTGAGCTACATATGAGGCCAGATAATAAAAACCTTACAAATAAAAAATAAGTTTATAAATATAAAAATCAAATTAAATTTAAACATGCAATGCTATTTAATCCCTTATTAACCCTTTGATAACCCTAATAGGCTAGTAATTACCTCCTTTTCCCCTAGCTATTACTTTACTGCTAGTAATTTTTATTTTTTACCATTAGCATTTCATTTTCATTCATTTTATTTGTTATTTTTTCAGTGTTGCATTAGGAAAATGCACAAAATTGAAACAAAATGCCTTTTTTTATTTGCAAATAACTTCGTTAACATTGTCCCAGAAACGTAATTTTTATTGACATTTTAAATTTTTTTAATTCATATTTTTTAACTAACCCTCGTAAAAGAAACACATTTTTCATCTTTTTTACCTACTTTTGTCTATAGATTACATTTTTGCCTATAGAAAAAAAACTAATTTTTGCAATGTTGCACCCTCTTGTGTGCTACAGTACATAGTGTAGTATATCGTAGATAAAATCATTGTGTATGACTAATGGTAATTGTGTGAGTCTGTGATTTAGGTCTGGTTATTGTGGGTCAGCTGGATGACTCAACAGGTTGTGGCTCTATCATCTCCTTTTGACTCTGGAGGACCATATAACCTTCCCAGAAGTCTGTAAGCAGGAAGAGGTGGAGACCTAATCTGCATGTTCATGGGAATCCGGCCAATCCCAAATTTGGAGGCCTTGGTAGAGTGGTGGACTGGTCCATAATAATGGGAGAGTCAGGCTGACAGGGTCAGAGAGTCGGGTGGAAGATGGAGTGCTGAGGAGACTGTCGGTGCCTGGGATGGGTCCGCTAGGTCTAGGGGGGCTGGCCTCAGGCTGGCTCAGGAGGATATATTCAGCAGTGAAGCATGAATGGGATTGAGACCTGGAGCAGCAGGGAGCAAAGGGGACACAGTGAGTACAGCAGCACTCTCTAGGATCTACAAGGGGAAATACTGCCACATGTAGCAAGCTTTCCAAGGACAGCACTGGGCTAAATCAATTATCCTTGTCCCAAGAGATCTTTCTAGAAGCTAGGAGGGCTGGTAGTGTTTGCAGGCTGTGGAGCTGCGAGCAACTCTACAGGGAGAGAGAAGATATCTCTGCATGTAGTTATGAGAACTTAAGCTGATTGTTGAGGGGTTGCTAGTTTCTCACCCATAAAGGGCTGTTGCTATGGATCCACAACAACTGACAGCTTTAAAAAGAACAGTCCAGGATCTTCCTTTGTACATAGGAAGGAAGTTTCCCCCCTTCATTGAGTCAAGCCAACTGGGCATCCCATAATCCCTATTTCCTTATCCAAGTTGATTTCCCCTAATAAAAGAACAAAACCAAACCCATGGACTGGTTACTGTCTCTTGGATACAAGTCTTGGGGAGAAATGTCTGCTGCCTGGCTGTGCGGAGAGAAGCTTAGGGGTACCCACAACACAGTGACCCTCACGAGGTTAGCGTTACAGCAAGATAATGTCACCAAAAAGTCTAGTTTGTCCTATCAAAAATAATATATGTATTTAATCCTAAGTAATGACAAAGTTATCACCAAATAAACAGGCCCATAATGTAAAAATTGTTCTGGTCTATTAGGGGTAGTTGCGAGAGCTGAAGTGGTGAATAATTATGTGCATTTTAAACATGGTTTACATGTGTCATAATTCATACCTATGGAAAATACCTTTTAAAGTGGGAGTAAACCCTCTCATATACCCAATGAAGTGAAAAGCCTCAGGTGATACACAGAGACTAAACAAATCCTCTTGCATAGGCTTTACTTGATTATCTACAGTCTTCTCTTTTCTGCATCCCCTCAAAAGGGCTGATTTTAGTTAAAATCCTTCACAGAGATGGGGGCAGGGAGCCGCAGTTAGAGCTATGTGAGAGCTGATTGGAGGAAAGGGACGACCCCCCCTCTTCTTCACAGAGCACACAGGAGCTATGTTGTGTATAGACAAGCTGTCTGCTGATCTCTCCCCACCTCTCTTCAACAGAAATGTATCTCATGTGTCAGGAAAACTTCTCAGAAGTGACTTAAACAAAATAATATCACCCTACAGAGTGAATGTAGGCTAAGGTGATGGGAATTAGAGTCATTCAAAAGGTAGCTGTGTCCTCTGGGTCAGTTCAGATACAAAAGTGTCATGCCTCACTGTAGTGTATCTTTAACAGACTGAAAAAGTCAACATTTGTTTTCTGCTGTTTGACCTTGTGTCTTCATAATTTCCACCTGAACTTTATGTGAACTTCCTTTTTCAACTAGGTGCATGGATTGCTCTTCAATTTATTAGTGATGTTGTGTTGTACAGTAGGAAAAGGATTCCTAAAGGAACATTTAATGTGGTGTGACAGCACCTATATATCCTTACCTACGAATGTGTTATATTCAACAGCATCAGCACACAAGTGCAAGGTTCATATTTGTCACACTGAATTAGCATATGCTGAAAAGGATGCCACTCTAATTATATATGTTATGAAGTAGTCGTTAGGAAATAATTTTATTATTTGTCAAAATAGTTCTTTAGAAAAACAATGTCAGCACACCAGACCCTTATTCAAGCATGAAGCCTGGCAGACAAGATAGGGATGGGATGAGTGTGCACGTTTAATCCCCAAACAATTCCAGGCCACATGTCCTCAACAAGGAGGGGGGTACTTTGCCAGGGGAAACCGCTTGGCAAAGCACCTTGCCCTCACATCAACAAGGACAGGTCTTTTTCCCCACAGTCCTGGCCCAGTGGCTTTGTGGGTCTGCATGTAGGGGGCTTATTGGAATCTGGAAGCCCACTTTACCAATAAGGGAGTCCCCAGAAACTGGCCCCTCCAGGGTGAACCCCTGCTCATCCACACAAAAAAGTAGAAGAGTAAACAAGAAACATACACAGTTTTTGACAAATCCCCAAAAATGGCCTCATGAAGTACACCCATCATCTATCGTGTCATCCAGAGATGTAGTTAATCACAATGAATGACCCCCAATGCCCACCAAAAGAAATGAAAATCCTACTAACCGGGGGACACGTCTGATCCCATCACTGACTCACTGTGAATGACATCTCCTGGGGCCCTGCCACTAAAAGTAAACCAGGGGGCAGTGTTTCCTGGATGACATCATTGACCAAAAAAGGCCATGGCCATATTTGATCAAAGAGTGCACATTATGCCTGCTTCTTTGTTTATATGGCCAAGAATTTCCAGCCAGTAAATTAAACAGACTGAATGACGTTACTGGTTACTAAGAATGCAGTGGGAACCTGCACCCCCCACTTTCTTAGCAACCAATGATCCTCATATTTTGTACAGTAGCAGTTGAAATACCTCCACTATATATGATGTTCCTTTCCAGCTAAATGAGCAAAAAAGCTTGATATTGGGGCCTGTTTTGGACTAAACCTTGAGCTCATCTCTAGTGTTGGGCAGGTAGGGAATAACTAGAATAGCACTAGAGACTGTATGAAGGTGGTAGGTGGACAGACACTTACTAGACTAGCACAAGGCAGTCTGAAGATGATGGGCACAGAAGACATTGCTGGGCAGTCTCAGTAGATGGTCGTGGAACTTCCTAAGGTATTACTACTTTTTTTTATTCCACCATGGATTCTGTCAAGGAAGGTTTAAACTTCAGAGATTATTTTTAGCTATTTACTACTCCTAATTATAATAACTGTGCTATGTCTAACAAACAGTTGTTAAATTACTTATGAAGGTGCAACTGGCTTTATGGCCAGTCTTGAGATTGACATGCCTCGTTCAGAAAAAAACATTGTATTTTATAATCAACTTAAAACAGCTTTCATCATATAGTAAGCATACAGATGTTGGGAACAATCTTTTAAATACTTCTGGACCTTCTATATGGAAAGTGCCCACAGGTTTTTGGCAGTTCTGTTCAAATTAGCCTCCTTCTTTACCAGGCATTTTATTCCATGTAGTAAAGCAGTTAAACATGAGGGCTCTATTTCAAAAAACATTTTATGGAACGGCTGCTTAGTTCCACTTCTATCTGACAGCAATGACAGAAGGAATTGGAACCATGGCCAAATGTAAGTGTGTTCCAAAATAAACATTCAAGAGGTCTTGGAGGAAGTAATAAAATGTTTCATAATTTATTATCTTAAAAGCTATTTATTTTGGACAAAACAACTTAAATGATTCTTAGCTTTACTGGATAATGTCACAACAAATGTGTAATACATGGATTTGTGGTTGTTTGTATCAACCAGGTGTTTACACACATTCTAAACAGAGTTCTTGTACTTGAGGTGCCAAAGCCCATGGAATTTAAATGCTGCTACTTAATAAACGGTAAAGCTAAACTCCAGGTATGCAGCTAAATAAACGCTTAAAATATATATACTGTATAGGAGCTTATTTGACTACCAAATAATCTTCAGCTTTGTCGGACCAGTCTTGAGATTTACACAGACCTGCCAGATACTACAGCCAGGCTGGTGTCCTTGTTTTGTCACTGCAGTCTGGCAATACAGCTTGGTCAATAAAGAAGGAAGAGTATTGGAATCATTATATTTTTTTATACTCTCTCATTCTGCTAGCACAGTGGTCTCAAAACTGTAGCCCAGGCCCAAATGTGGCCCTTTGCTTACTTTTATCTGGCCCTTTGGGTACTATTTTTCTCCACTTATATTAATCAATCAGCACCAAACTAACTCAATAAATCCCACTCTTATAGAAAAGTTATTCACTTCCACCCTTGAAAGTTAAGCACAATATATATATAAAGACTTTTCTTTATACAAAATCCAAAGAACATATAAATGTCCAATAAACATACAAAATGTGCAAAAATTGTCTCCAATGTCTTAAACACCATACGCAAAAAATCTTTTCTTCTTTCAAAGTAGATATCTTTCTTAGTTCATGAAGTTTCCAATGACCATAAACCTCAAAAAAACAAACTCAAAATAGTGTCATACCCTTTATAAAATAAATTATTATGTGCATCATGTGCATCATGCAAAACACATAATTAGTGAGAAGAGAGAAAAAAATATATATATAAATAATTAATATATGTGTATATCTACATACACATATATATTCTATAAACGCATATATATATCCAAACTCTCAAACGTGAAAACACTCCAATTGTGTCCACTGCAACAAACCTGTGAATCACTCCTGTGTGAATAACCACACTATATACTGAATAGTGATCACCTTAAGCCCCACAAATCACAGTATAACACTCCAACTCGTGTAGTGATGGGTAATTACCCTATAAATATATCAGAAGGGCATATCATAGATTAGGATAACATCTTTCTTCAGGATCCAACTCCAACTCAGTCTCACAAACTCTCTTCCATTTTCCTCATAAATGAATCCGCAGTTAGATATGGTAGATAAAGTATAACATCAATTTATTCAGTAACTTACATATCAAAACGGAAAAAACAGCTCCTCATAGCAGAGATAATGCAGCAAGGGAACAACCTCATGTTCCCACTTCCAAAATGGCCGCGATCGCACTTCTGGTAAACGTGAGACGTCACGTGTCACTGACGCGTTTCGTCACTTCCTTTGACTTTTTCTGCAGTCTCCTGAACATGCAGATCCTGCTACTAACAAGTTCCTTTCTCACTGCAGATCATCAGTGCACACCGGAAGGAGGGTCGTGACAGACACACCCACAGGAAGTCTTTTTCTCCACTGATATCAACAAAGAGGCATAATTCCCCCATCTGACACCAATGAAGGGGCAGAATAACTCCCAACAGCGAGTCACAATTCCTCCCAATGACATCAAAGATGAGGCACAATTCCTTTCAGACACCAACTATAGGGCCCAATGACACCAACGATGGGGCTGTATTCCTCCCACTGACACCAAAGATGGGACATTGTTTATTCACGTAAGTCATGACCTTTTCTACTCCCAATAGTCCGGCCCATCTTACATCTGAAGGACAGTAAACTGGCCCTTTGTTTAGAAAGTTTGGAGACCCCTGTGCTAGCAGGTTCTTTTGTCAGCACATGTGCATGTTGAAGAGCTTGACTTGACCCTCTCTCTCCCATCTCCCAAACTACTGCACAGGCTATTACAGGTGATATCAAGACAGATTCAATTATCTACATTAGCTGCATTTAAAATACATTTAACATTTTTTAATGCATACATGCATTACATTGAGTGTTGTATTGCTCCATGGAGTTCTCTTTTAAATTTCCTCTGTCACTAAATAAATAAATAAATATGCTAGTAAATGAAATGTGTACGAGTACCTGCATGTACCTGCAGTCGTTTCCATTGCCCCTATACTGTGTGCTTGGCTGTTCCAAATTGGTGTTACAGTCAAATCAAAGATTGCGCTCACTAAGGAAATTGGTCAGCAGTTTGCTTGTTGCTGCAATTAACTGCATACTGTACCTGTAGGTAGCATGTACATAATAGAATAACATTGATAGAGGTATAAACATCACCTACTCCCCTATAGTATAAAAGGGTCTTTTCTTTCTCTCTAGTAAATAACATTGTAAACAATTATATCACAAAACAGTATCCTGCATTTTAATTGCAACACATAACCCTTGATCCACACAGGAGGCCTTCTGATTCTTGAATATGTCTAATCAATTCATGCTCCTGGTCTCCATTTTGGTAGCTGTCATTTAAAATAGGGAAATGTCTTCCTTCAATTGAAACTTCTGCCTAACAATCCTGCCTAACAGGTGAAAGATGGCTCAGACAGTACATAAGTGTAAGGTCTTCTTTGAAATGTTAGTCTAAGTGGATTAAACAATTTGGATTGTCCTTGTTACATTACGCCAGGTTTATTAATTCTAACTAGAGATACAGGCTGAAAGTGTACATACGTCTCTTGCAGAGGTTTCAAATCAGTATATGCCTTACTTTTATTTTGTTGATTTTTTTAACCATTTGTGCTCCAGAGTGATTTACTCCCTTCATGACCAGGCAATTTTTTTCTGTACAGGACTGCCCTACTCTAACTGGCATGCAATGCTGTACCTAAATGAAATTTATGTAGTTTTTTTATACAAACAGATATTTCTTCTGGTGGCATTTGATCACCTCTAGGCACGGGCGGACTGACCATTTGGGAACTCGGGCTCTACCCAAGGGCCCGAGGTCAGTATGGGGCCCCATGAGATGCCCCTGGTACCTTTCATAGGCTTTTTTGGGTGTGGTTTGAGTGTGGGCGAGGACACAGGGGCCCCATGATCCCCTATTGCCCGGGGGCCCCATGAGCTGTCAGTCCGCCCCTGCCTCTAGGTTTATTTTGTGTAATTATATAAACAAAAATGACCAACATTTAAAAAAAAACAAACAAAATTTTCTACTTTCTGGTATTAAACATATCAAATTAAAAAAAATTAAAAAAATCTAATTTCTTTAGAAATTTAGGCAAAAATGTATTCTGACACACATCTTTGGTTAAAGAGAATCCCACATTTTCCCAAAATCCCAATTTTTTTTACATACTGTCACTAGCACAGTATAGTGTCATCATATAACTGGTGTGGAGGTGATTAGGGACACTAACTGGTGACAGTTGTAAAAAAAATAAAATAAATAATAATAATTATAATAATAATTTTTCAAATAGTTTTTCTTTCATTGTTAACTTTTTTTTTTTATATATATACTTTCATCAAAGTAGTTCAGTATAACCATAGTAACACTGTACTACTCTGGGGGAGTGATCAGGGATTTTTTTTTACACTTTGATTTGCTGTTACAGTGAAGTTCACTGTAACAGCAATGTTTTGAACTGTCATGAATGGGTTACATTCATGGCAGCTGTGAATTTAGTATAGTGATCTGTGATTGGCCCACAGCTGTCACATGGTACAGGGTGCTGTGATTGGCCTATGTACCATGTGATAGCTGTGGGCCAATCACAGCTCACTATAGGAAACACAGCTGACATTGTGATCAAAGTGGCCTGGTACTGGCAACCACAATCTGCTGTGTCCTGGGGACACAAGTGCACATGTCCTAAGCAATATATGGGCACGTCAGCCTGTAGCTGCCACCCGCCTGCAGTATATGTATTGTGGGCAGTTGGCAACTGGTTAGTCTTAGCAACTGATGATTTCAGAGGCACAGAACTTGTGGGAGTTGTATGTCTGCAGCATTTTGTTAACTGAGCATTTTATTTGTCTGCAATGTAGTAGTTTAGCTGGTGATGCTTGTATAGGTACATGTTTGTATGTTGCTCTATAGACTCCACAGCAAAAGAAATACCAAGATTTCCTGGTAGGTTTTCCTAGAGCTTATTTAAAGCAGAATTAAAGCCTTACACCAAAATCTTCCTTATTTGGTTGCCAGGAGCTTGTAGCCATAATGTTACCAATGTTTCCAATGCTGCCCTGACAGCTCTCCCATCAGTCATGGACACTGCCATCTTCTCCAGGTCTTTTCTCCAGGCTCCAGCTCTTTGGCCACATGGTTGGTCAGGTCACCATGGCATCACTCCTTTGTGTGGGCATGGAGGTCACATCATCATGGAACAATGGTGTAAATATATACCGAGCTGTGCATGCATGGCTCAGTTTACACAAATGCTGACAAATAAGGAGAAGGGTTTATGACAGAAGAGACCAAGAGGTCCTCTTTTGTCATAAAAATCTTACCTGTCAGCATATTTTTAATAGGTTTAAGGCCAATGTAAGGCTTTTATCGAATCTCTCAGTCTCTCCATTTGCTTGGTGGTTATAAACTAAGGATTTCCTATACACAATATTTATCTCTCTCAGGAAGAATTCTAACTCAGATAAAACAAACTGTGGTCTATTGTCAGACAACAGTTCATTTGGGATACCTTCTCTGCTGTAGAATGCAGAGAAAAACATCATTACATTATCAAATGTAACCAATTGATTCTCACGAGCAGCCAAAAAATATTATAACATACTATATTGAATTATTCAGTGAATGTGACTAAATTGCTACAATCCAGAAAGCAACTCACACTAAGGCTGCCCATGAACTATACAATTTTCTGTCCAATTTCTGCCCAATTGACTTTAGATTTACCTTCAACTATATAGTGCAAGGGCCTGCCTAATTAATCACAATTGAAAGTGTTGTTTAGGTTTGACCTCATATTATATGGTTTTTGGTAAATCTACAGCAGAATTCTCAAGAAAATTGTATAATGTATGGCCAGCCTAACATATACTCATAACATGCATAATCTAAATAAACATACAGTAGCGCGATTCCTTTAAATGCCCCAAAACACATGTGAATGCAAACAAATATAATGAAATATAGTGAACGATTCTAATTGCAAAGTCTCTTAATAGTGTTGCTTCTTCAGCTTAAAAAAAACTCCATAGCTCTATATCTTCTTAAAGCGTAATCCACCACCACAAACACCAGATATGCCCTCACCTGAAGTTTTTCACCTCACATAAAGTTAAGTCAAAAAACGCATGTTTCCCTTGAAGTGGACAAATAGTGGCGGGTATATTTTGTATATGGAATCTTCATCCAGTAGGGACCAACCCTTTAATCCTTCCTCCTCCACTCAGCATACATATGTCAGAAAAAATAAGCAAAACACAATAGTGCTTTATCCTTTAAACACATTGCTTTATTAAAAACATAAAAAAATGACCACTCACATTGTGTAGTATGGCAAACCGCAAGCGTCATGACTAAGGTGGGGCTTCATGATTATTATTATTATTATACAGTATTTATAAAGAGCCAATAGTTCACTCAGCGCTGTACATTACAAAGGGGGACAGAACATGCGACAGTACAATAACAATACAATGCAAAACATGAGGGGATCGAGGGCCCTGCTCTTTCGAGCTTACAATCTAGGAGATGATGATGTCAAGATGTTCACGGTTTGCTGATACACTGATACTACACATCAGCAGGGTCGTGAATAAGGGGGTACCACTGGTCCTCCTGTACAAGGTTCAGACCAGCAGGGGGGCCAGGCATCAGGGTGATGTGAGCAGGGAGGGTGATCAGTGCAGCAGGGGTAGGGGGGTGGGGGGCAATTACTGGAAATGATCTCTTGTATGGCTCTCTCTGCAGCCCCCTCCCAGTGCAACATACATGCTGCCCAAGTACCCCTGTGTGCCCCCCCACCCCACCCCTGTAGTACTGCTGGCTTCCCTACCCTCCTTCCCACCAACAGATGTAAGAACACAATAGGATCAATAGGATGGAGAGTGTGAGAAGGGTCCATAAATATGTCACATTTACCTGCCCCTTCCTTTCCTAAATTAACACAGTGGTGATCGGTAGCAATCACTCACTGTGTTCATTCATAACTGAAGCATCTTAAACTGTGTTTATTTGGGGGCCCAGTTACATTGGTTGTACAGGGCCCCATGGTTTCTAACAGCAGCCCTGCACATCAGGGAAGTGGAGACTACCTGTATATGCTTAGGAAGGGTAATTTTGGATCCATATGCGCATAATATCAGGTGTGATTGAGCACCTACACAATGCCGCGCATTTAAAGGAAGCGCGGCACTGTATGTTTATTTATCATTACATTATCAGATGTTTTATTTGAGAAGAATGCAATTTCTGGCCATTTACTGTAATAATATATTAATGCTATGCAAATTGTCTGTCTACAGTTGCCTCTATGAATGTATCTGCAATATTAATAGCAAGTTTCATCAAAGCAGAATGAGGAAATGGCACAGATTGGAGCTGCAAACTGTGTGACAGCACATTTGTCATTATATTATTATAATAATGTAGCCTTTGATTTGTTACAATTTCTTGGTGACTTGTATGTGCAAGTTGTATAAAACCCTCTCTCAAAACCTCTGGTAATGCTACGCAATGAGATTCACAGACAATCAGCCATCAGCTTGAGACCATTTATGTTTAATCCTGTAGTAAGGTTGTAGAACAGGGTACAGTTTACTGGTCATGAAATTTGGGTTTGTTCAATTATTCGCTACAATCTTGGGACACATTTTCTTTTATGGATAAAGGTAAGCATTTACATTCCTGACACTATGGTTGCACATCTGATTACACTTTAATTTTCTCCACGAAGCTCTTTGCACAGCCCAGTGAGGAGTTCCTCTGGTGAGACTTGGACACTTGTAGTTTAAGTGCTTCTGGAGCTGTTGTGGTCAGACCATCCACCAATTGTAGATTTAGTGCAGCAAAATATATCTCTGCCCAATCTAGCAGTATGTTTCTTTACTGTACAGTAAAGTGTACAGTAGAATGTACAGTAGAATTCAGCTTGCAGGAGTAGCCCTTGTTAGCAGAGGAAGTAGAATTAGTTGCAGGGCACATATCATCTGAAATGGAAGCATCATATTTATCTATATTTAAGACTGTATCCTCTAGGGCTGTACCGTCTTGAACCTGTAGCAGTAGAAGTACAGCTGATTTTTTCAATATCCTCTTCCCTTGCATTTGCAGCACTGTGTGTCATTTGCAGGCAGGGCTGGTGTGCTAGACTATTTTGTGCCCAAGGCAAGACCAGCTACTTGCACCGCCCCAACCCCCCCAAAAAAAAAAAATTCACCTGTAGTTCAACTTCACCCCTCCTAGCACACATCCTTTTAACTATCAACTTTTTCACCCTAGCAAAAATTCTCTCCCCCAAATCCCCTCTCCTAGCATAAATCCCCCCCCCCAATCCTGCCTCCTAACACAAATGCCCCTAAATCCCTCCTCCTAGCAGAACCCCTTCCAAATTACCCGTCAAAGCACAAATCCTTCCTCCGCACCCAAATCCCCCCTCCTAGCAATCCACTCCCAATCCCCCATTCTAGCACAACTTCCCCCCAAACCCCCTATCCTAAGCCAACCCCCCAATCCCCCTGTCCTAGCACAAATTCCCCCCCAATCCACTCTACTAGCACAAATTCCCCCAATCCCCTTGTGACATAAATGTGCAGATGTGAGTAGCTGAGAGGTGACCTGTAGCAATATGTAATCCTAAATGTAGTTTCAATCCTTGTCATTAAAGATGTATTCATTCATAGGTATTCAGAGACAGATGGTCATCAATTAACATCTGAAAAGAGACAGAGCAGCTTCCTCAGGCTGGAAGTGGCACCTGGGTGCTAATAAGATTTTGTCACCTTCTGGGAAAACCGGGAAGGAAACGGCTGGAGACAGGTTGGCCTCATGACACCAGAGCTCTAAAAGAATATACATACATCAAAGGGGTATGTTTCATCCCTCATAAAAGCTAAAATATTAGTTGCAGAGAGATGAAAATACTTCCTTCTGATGGGACACTCTGTGGGTCACATAAACATATAAAAACATATTTGTGAATTAGGTAGAATGCCAGGATAATGCAGAAAATGGTTAGGTGGCGCTGGTTTACAACAGCCGAACAGTGATTGGTACTGTCGCGATTGGACTGATGCGCTGGTGTCGGAAATCCAATTCCCGACTTGGTTATTCAAGCCGGTCTTGGTCCGATTGACCTTGGGCAGTTCGGCACCCAAAACATCCTGTGGGTGGGTACAGGAACACCCCCCAGGGTCAACTGGTTGAGGACTAATGTCCCGCCTACGTCCATATCCCCATAAATTGAGGACACAGAGATTTGGGCATTGTGATTCTTATGGAGCCGGTTCGATTGACTGACGGATTGCTGATTCTCCCTGACTTGCTCCAGTCACAGGATAAATCTTGGTAAAAGTTTTATCTCTGTCTTTTATTCCCTTTTATTTTATAGTAAATAGTCTATGTGTGTCTTCTTGTATTTTTTGTAACTTTTTATACTTTGTACATATTTTATGCACTGCCCACTTTCGGGATATTAAATCTTAAAATTAATAAGTGACTTCTGTGTATTTAAGCATGGGCTCATATCTTTGGAGAGATTAGATTGTATTGTATTTTAGTGCCTTTAAACGCTCAGTCAAGCTCATTGCCAATCTGTATGCAATTGTACTGCGTGTTGGCAGATTGCGTGCAGATTGTAAAGGTCAACAGATCTGCCAGACGGAGATCTGTGTGTGTAGGGTGTCCCAGCAGACCGTTCTATGGATAAACTGTTGGGTGGTGGCAGGCTACCTTTTGTGGTGTGTCTGGTGTGGGGGTGTGTGGACAGTGGGAGAGTGATTAACACTGGGGTTCTGGCTTGTAGGATAGCTATAGGGATCCTAGAAGGGTGTGTGATTGCTAAGCTGCTCCTCAACTCTAATTAGTGCACCAGATTGTATATAAGATTTGTATCTACCAGTGTGTGGTAGGCCATCTGGATTGGAGTGGAGTCTCCCTCTGGTGGTGGCCAAGAGGTAGTGCAGGCTGTGAAAGTATATCACGGCTGGTCTTGTATACGGTTTCATATATTCAAAGTTAAGTCCCCTTTATTCCTTCTTACCCCAAGTCACGGCCGCACGTGCATGCCTTGGTAGCTAGTCGCTGTGGGCGTGGTGTGTGGGGAACTCGTGACACCCCTATCCTAGCACAAATCCCCCCCAATCCCCCCTCCTAGCACACTCCCCTAATAGCACAAATCGTACCCAATTCTCCCACATAGCACAACACGCCAAATCCACTCTCCTAGCACAAATTCCCCCCACAATCCCTCCTCCTAGTACAAATTCCCCCCTCCTAAAACAAATAACCCCAATCCCCTCTCCTAACACAAATCTCCCCTCAATTCCCTCTCCTAGCACAAATCCCCCCAGTCCCCCCTCCTAGTACAAATCCCCCCCAAACCCCCCATGGAAAGACTGGCATGGGGGGGATTTAAATCTGGGGGGGGCGTAACCGAAATCCGCTTCCCGACTGGCTGGCTGCTATATTGCGCACACTAGTACTGTAGTCACTGGTAATGATAGTCCAACTCCCAAGGGGTTAACTTGACCATTTTATAGGACCCTGGTACTTAATGTATGTAATAAGCCATGAATGCACCCTTTTACTTATATCATTGAATAACTTTAGGCAAGGTAGAGCTTACAAACTAATAACCTTTTGTGATCAAAATGGCACAAGATTTAGTCATTGAGGGGGCAATGAAAGCTGCTGCATGTATTAACAGGCACATTCAAGTGTCTGCACATTATAATTGCCAACAGCTTTTATTTTCTGACAGAGTCACTTTAGATGCAGATTTCTGTTTGCAACATGCTCATTTCAAGCTATACTAAACTGCCAGACGCTCCATACTGTAATACATATGTTGTTAATCCAGAACTCCAGTCTAACTGATGGCCAGGATATTGTTTTAAAATCAGAGCTGCTGAAATCATTAACACGGAACTCAAGACAACCAGCTACACAATTGAAATCCATATATGTGAACTGTTTTACCTGCCAAAAGATTTGGAATTTGGCTCAGCTAGTGTTGTGCAATCCAGAGGATCAGCAAAAGATAACACAATATGTGACAGAATCTGAGCTTTCTTCTTTGACATCCATACTGATATGAAACAGAGATTGAAGCTTTAGAGAATTTTACAAGGTGATTATCTCTTAAAATGACTGGCATAGCTTTTGATCAGCCTCACGCAAGCTTAGTGGAGGACTGCTTTCAGCAATGAAACTTTTAGTGTGCCGTTTCCAAAAGAAAATTAAAGAACGAAATATTGAAGTATAACTAAATATAGACATAAAAGTTATAGTAATTAAACTCTAAACTAAGAGTTGAAATATAATATATATTTTCATGGCACAAAAATGGAAACACTACATGATTTGCAGGTGTAAAAGTGAGAAAGTTATGTAGTATTCTTTTGCTTCCATTGTGTGGAAAAGATTCTGACGTCATCTGATATGCATAAGCACATTTGACATGGTCAACTGACCAAAAGAGACCAATGGACATTGCACGGGACTGTGACCCAGAATAAGAAAACAACTGCTGCAAAAGTGACTGAAGAGCTCAATCTTAGTCCCGTGAAGACTGAGATTGAGCTCTCCAGTCACTTTTGTACCCGGAGGCACCAGCTAAGTGGACATCAACAATGTGCCCTTTTTGAAGGTCAGTAAGCTCTGACATGACTCTGTATTACTAGCAGTGCACACAATGAATGAAAAAAAACTGTTAAAAGTATTGAAAGGAGGTGTGTTTGACAAGTCTTACTCATTCAGTTTGTAAGACAATGACCTGCATTTTTTTGCCATTCAGGCCCAGTATGTGAAGTTATATCCAAAGCAGAGCAAAACTTTGCAAATGGTAATTTGTGTTAATATGTGCTAAAATGCAGTAATCCAGTGTGACATTCTCAGCTTTGTATTGAAAACATTCACTCTCCTGAACTTTATATACACCCTTAAAATAATTGTAAACCTCAGTCATGAAAAATGAACATAGCATATCCCTCTATACTTTGTATTTGTCTCAGTCCAGAGCACTAGTGTCTTTTCTGTCTGCTGCCCTATTCCTCTGCTATCTTCCAAGTTTTCCTGACACCAAGAGAAAAATGGTGACAGGGGAGGGAGCTCCAGCAGATTGCAAGCCTCAGCTCTATTCCTGTGTGCTGTGTGGAGAGGGTGTGTGTCTCTTCCCTCCAATCATCAAAACTGCCATCAACCAGCTTCTCTGATCAGAGAGGCTGGTTGATGGCATTTTTGCTGTCTGTAGTGAGGAGACCTGGATGCTGCCTGGAAGTCTCGATAATCTGACTTTGACCTGCTGGGCTGATCCTAGGGTATTACTCTGAAGAGGTTGCCTACTGTGCCGTTATCCATCAGTGAGGGTAATTGATCCATCGCTGCACTCAATACCTTCAGAAGGGGGTCCTGGTTCCCAGTTGGTGCCATATTGCTTGAACAAATGTTTTGACCCTGTGGGGTCGCTTCATGGAGGTGAGGGGGCATTTCACCCAGTGTTGGCTCTCCTTCTATGTATAACCTTTCAAACACCAGCACTTTTTAAGGACTATAGAACACCTCCTCCGTTTATAGGGGGGTTTGGACTTTATGGTTTTTGTTGGATGGTTATAAGTTCATGTGTTGGATTATTGATATACAGTTTTGGACCTTTTTTGATCCATTATTTTTGTGTGTCACTTTGTAATGTTTGAGTCATTTATCTATTTATTTATCCCCTATTTTGGAGTCACTATTAATAAGTTCACTCTTTTTCTTATATCTTTATTTCCCAGCTACAGGGTTGCGGTATATAAGCTTTGCGGCTTTATATTTTTTTTTCACCATATACAGCATTGTATTAGTGTCACTTTTTCACTAATTTTTCACGGTATCCCCATTTAGGGGTCACTGTTATATGGCTCACTTCTAATTATACTATTAGTTTATATTTTGGTCTGTGTATTTTGGCTGATCAATTTTCCAGCAACTGTGTTGCGTCATAATAGCCTTGTGCTTTTTTCACCATTCACAACTTTTATATAGATTCTTTTTTATTTACACTATGTGCACTATGTATGTGTTTATATTCTGCAACTTTTTAGTTGGCACATAGTATACTTGACAATATATTTTCACACCACAGCACTATTTTAGTGCATATTTAGCACTGTCTTGTTGGGATCCCATGTGTGGATCTTATCACTATCTATGTTGGCACCATGTATGATTATTAAGGATTGTCACCTATTTACTATTTATGGTGTACCTAGGTTACACTTTTTGTACAGAAATTTTGGGTGTATTTTCACTGTTATCCATTATTTTGGATGTTTTCATGTGTATTCTATTCTACATTTATTTTTGTGATTTTATTTTATATGTTTAAGTTGTGAGGATGAATTTTCTTGACTATATTTATTTTCTTGACTATTTGATATATATGTTAGGGTTTTCGACCACTTCTACAGTACCTAAAGGTTTCAGTCATGCCCTTTTTCCTTTTTTCCTTGAGTTTATGCATATAAAGTTTCTTCAGTCTCTTTTGATGTTGCATCATTTTTGTTACCTGCCTCCAGACTTGTTCTATTTTGTCAATATCTTTTTGAAAATGAGGTCTAACGAAAGCTCTCTATAGGCAAATTAGATCCTGCTCCTATTTTGATGTCACATTATAGATCATGGAACATGGCAACAAAATGATTTGAAATGGTTGCTGAGCGTAACCACAAAATAAATCCAACTTCCAATTTATTTTCAGCGTAGGAGCTGTTTAAAGTTCATTGGTACAGAATATATATTAAAGAAAAAAAAAAAGAAACAAATAAAGATAGAAATCATTATTAGGAAACAGTAAATGGAATTGCAGTTAGATGTCATAATCCAAAGTTCACGTGTCCTTTTGATTTGGGAAAACAAATACGTGAATCATTTCTGCAAGTAGCGTAGGTGTGAAAGTGCCATGGCTTATGGAACACATGAGAATATACAGCATTAAATATGCATTGTAAGTAGTCTAGTAGTTAAGGTAAGATAAAGGAATAGGCTAGGAAAGAATGCTAAACATTCTAAGTCACAGCACATGGAGAAACTCTCAGGCACCGGCAGATTTGCAGTGTTAACTCTATGTCTGCTGAAGCCTCGAATACAGTTAGAGATACATTATGACTATGATCTCTAGGGACACCCTGTGCAGTCAATTATAATATTGACTAGAAATGGGATTAAATGGGAGAGGTTAAAGTGTTTAATGATTGCTAAAATGAAGCTAAGTAGAGGAGGTGGAGAAGGTTTATTGACCAGTTTGAGGATAGCCATAAATGTGTTCTGTGACATGACTTTTGATTTTCTTTCCAACTCAGCTGGAGGAGTGGGAGGATACTACACATGTGCTGTGTCATTCTTATTCCCTTTTCTCCACAGATAAAAGGTTAAATCGCTCAGACTGAAATTTCACAGTCACAGCTCTTTAAAACAATTTCATCTATAGTCCAAATGGAGTTTTTCCTGGAAAATGTAGGGCCACATTTGGGCACCCAGAAGGGAAAGTCATAAAACATAAATTAAAAAATGCAGCGCTCTAAAAGAGTGACACTCATATATCAGTAAAAAATAAATAATAAAAAATAAATATAAAATAAAATCAATATAAACGCTCATATAACTCAATAAGAAAGCGTCTAAGTAAACGCACATAAAACAGTTGTAACAGCTTGCATATTATTATACAGCAGGAAAATGCACTGTCCAAACAAGGATGAAAATAAATGCGCTGTGGAGCGCAACAGTAATAGTGTTGATTGCGTCTGAGTGTGACACAAATGGTGCGTAGGTGACAACAAATGTCCAATATACAGGTAAGTGAAAATCCGTGCTTCCAGTGAATGTAGGAAAGAGAATATGTTGCACTAACCAGATAGCGCAATTTAAAGCACCTTTGAGTAACATAGATCACTCCTGGTCATCATCATCCTGGGGTAACCACGGGGATCATCTGGCATACGTCTGCACATCAGCTGATCATCTACTGCTACTCTCCGGATTCCAGGAAAACTCCACTTCAAGTGTGTATGTACCCAATATAAAGCACTTAAGGAATCCACCTTAATAGAGCTGGTATACAGGAATGTAGAAACAGTATCAAAGATGGCTGTCGGCCTCCCTCGTGCGGCGTGATGTCACTGGCTCGGGTCCTCCATAATGCATTTCATGCACTTGCACATTTTCAAAGGCTTTGATGATCCCCGTGGTTACCCCAGGATAATTATGACCAGGAGTGATCTATGTTACTCAAAGGCGCTTTAAATTGCGCTATCTGGTTAGTGCAACATATTCTCATTCCCACTTTCACTGGAAGCACAGATTTTCACTTACCTGTATATTGGACATTTGCTGTCACCTATGCACTATTTGCGTCACACTCAAACGCAAACAACACCATTACTGGTGCGCTCCACAGCGCATTTATTTTCATCCTTGTTTGGACAGTGCACTTTCCTGCTGTATAATAATACGCACACTGTTACAACTGTTTTATGTGCGTTTACTTAGACGCTTTCTTATTGAGTTATATGAGCATTTATATTGATTTTATTTTGTATTTATTTACTCTTTATTATTTATTTTTTACTGATATATGAGTCTGTCACTCTTTTAGAGCGCTGCATTTTTTAATTTATGTTTTATGAGGGTTGGAGGTTTAACCTTTTATGTCAGCTGCTTTCTATTATTGGTGTTTCTTTCTAGCACTCGTTTACCCACTTTTACCAATTAGAAGGGAAAGTCATGCCTCTTTGGATGTAATTGTTTCCATTTACACTTTTATTTTGTTTGTAAAACAACATCTTAGTAATATCCTCGTTGATAAGTTAATGCACATTTTCTGTTAAAATCTACATGGGTACACATCTACACCATTAGGGTAGATTCTAATACTGAAACAAAATGTCATTCATGGGTGCCTTCAAGCAGATTGGTCAATAACAGCATTGTCTTTTGGGCAAAGCAGAATTCATCAGAAGCCCTTGGGCCACCAAAGATAAGAAAAATGGCTATCAGTCCGGGTTAGATTTTTAGGTTTTAGATTTTATTGTTCTTCTCTAGATAAAAGCTGTGGTGTCTTCAGTCAGAGCCTTATACAGTACATAATAACTATGAACATTCATATTTATGTGAACAATTAAAGTAACTGTAAAGCTTAATTTTTTTAATTAAAATAATAAAGATGTAACACTTACCTGCTTCTTACAATGGTATTGCACAGAGCGGCCCCGAACCTCCTCTTCTTGGTTCTCCTTCTAGCGTTCTGGGCTTCTCCTCTTCTCGGTGCACCACCTTAGGCAGCCATAGGGGCTCACCTATGGGCTCTTAACTATGGGCTCGGTCCAAGGCTGGGCTGTGTGCATCTATTGACGAACATAGTACTGCTTAGCCCCACCCCTTGCTCTCTGCTCACAGGATTTGATTGAGAGAAGCGGAGAGAGCCACTGCCATGTTTCTCTAAAAAAGATTTTTTCTAACACATCCCAAAGTTGGACTTCACCACAGTCTAGACATATTTCTATTCAGTTGATATAATTGTATTCTCATAATGTGGACACTATTTTATAGACAACATTTTCTAAGGAACACAACCATTGGACTGTAAAGTGAGAAGTCATCAAATATACAGTATACTATAGACCTATTTTTGTGGGTAGTTTGTTTTTGATGTTAGGTAAAAACTGAAAAACTATTTAATTACCATTTCAACACAATTTTAACTCCCAGCATAAACATAAAATTATTATATATATATATTTGAACTATCAGTATATAATTACAAACACATAATCCAAATAATAAAGTGGCACTCATGGGACTTTAGGATGAAGAAGACGAGCTTGTGCCTCGTCCAAACGTCAAAATAAACCTTATCACTGAGTGTACACCTTTCAAGTCCCATGAGAGCCATTTTATCTTTTGGATTACACGTACGTCATGCTTTGCTGAGCACCCAGGCCCATTTTTTCACAGATATCTGTCAACTGCTGAATCATAAACACATTAGGTAGCCACTGCACTGCAGATAGAAATTTAAAATGATACCAGAATAAAAATGCTATCTGCAAAGTACTACCCATGGAAGCCAGTCAGAATTCATTGTGCAGTGGTCTAGTTTGAACATAGTGATTGCTTGCTACAGGTTGCTGCATTTTGCATAAAACATTTTGCCCCAGCACTACTTTCTCACTCGGAATTGAAGAGCAACTTCACACTATCAGTCAACAATTTTTAATCCTTATGCTGCTAGCATTGGTAAATAGATAGGAAAGTATATCATATGTATTTGGTTTAATCTTTTTTTTTTTACGTTTCTTCAATTACTTTCTGGTTTCCAGGCCTAGACAAATGATGTCATATATCCCAGGAGTCGTCGGGAGAAGAGGAGGGGTTTTCTCAGCTAAGCACACCCACCTGCCTGCATTCCTGAGTTAAGGGTAGATGGATTCCAGGACATAAGTGCTACATGTTTCATCTGCCCTTACTCAAGATGGCTGTAAGCCTCATAGCCCTGCTTTGTTTTATAGAGCTGTGACTGTGAGTCATAATATTAGGCTGGGATTCAGTGACCTAGGACTCTGGGAGTCTAGGGGGTAGTTTTCAAAGTGTTTTCTCAGCAAAAATAAAGCATGGATGGATGGATGAGTTTGCTTTGAATATTAAAAATTAATTAAATAGTGTTTGGTTAGTAGTGCTCAGGTGCAGTGTAGTTCTGCTTTAAACCCTCCTATCCTTATGAACCAGTTCACACCACATGCATTTTTTCTGCATTACAAATGCATGGAAAGTAGGTAGGTTTCCAATGGCAAAGTTCACACCAGTGCAGTCAGTTCCATTTCCAGAAAAAAAAGTAGAACATAATGCATTTTCCCTGCACTGGAACATGGTAAAAAGCATAAAAAATGCAACAGAATGCATCAAAAATGCATTGGACCCCAGTATAGTGGGAAAAAAACAGGAGAAAAGAACACAGTGGCTAAAAGGTTAACACTTCTGCTTGGCAGTACTAGGGTCATTGGTTCCAATTCCAACCACGGCACCACCTGCCTGGAGTTTGCATGTTCTCCCTGTGCCTGCATGAGTTTCCTTCAGGGACTCCAGTTTCCTCCCACACTCCAAAAACATGCTAGTAGGATAAATGGATCTTGTCTAAATTGGCCCTAGTATGTATGAATGCAAGTCAGGGACTTTACACTGTATGCTCTTTGAGGGTTAGGGATTGATGTGAATGTACAATATATATGTAAAGTGCTGCGCAAATAAAGCACCAATAATAAATAAGAAAGAATGCTTATGGAAACACATAAAAAACACACTGGAATGCATTAAAAACGTGCATCTGGAACAGATCTACAGTGCATTTTTGTGTTGCGAATCGGCCCTTACAGCCAAGGAAGCTGCCATCTTAGCCTCTGTTTGGGCTGCACATGTGGTCAGTAATGACACCAGCCATTTGATGGCTTTATAGTTTGGTTGAAATCATAAGCAACTGTGACAGTTATCTTTCACGGCATGCCTTGAATGCAACTAGTTGGGGATTTAGTTGGATTTAGTTCCGCTTTAATAAAGCATATACTATGGAAGAACCATAAACTGTTTGCACTCCATGTTAACTTGGCATTGGTTTGTTGAGCCAAGGTCAGTCGCAGCTTGTCTTCTACTCTTGTAACTTGCTCCACTCCCCTCCTTCCCATAATAGATCTTATACTAAGTGTGGCGGGCTCCAGACTACACCTCCCAGAGTCCTAGGTCACTGAATCCCAGCCTAATATTATGACTCACAGTCACAGCTCTATAAAACAAAGCAGGGCTATGAGGCTTACAGTCAAGATTTGCCTCTAATGAATACCACCTTGGTACGGTCAGCAGATCTGCACCGTCCTGGCAGCTGGAACATGTTAGGATATTGATTTCTGAGATTGTTTTTCACTGAGCTGACAGAGCATAGAAAGCTACAGAGTTCAGAGGTAAGACAAGCATGCAGAATGGATTTCATCCTTCCAAAGTGTAACATTTTGTTTCCAAGTTCTTTTATTGTCTGTAAGCAGAAATGCAGTATTATTATATAACTTGGGGTTTTCTAAATGAATGAATCATCCAGAAAACTGAGTATCTGATGCAGTTACAATGTCTGTTTATTTGGAAATTGATCTCTCCTGGCCTCCCAAGTGCCTTGCTCAGCCATCAACAGATTGTTTTGGTCAGCATGTAACTATGTGAAATCTGATTGTTTAGTACTAGAAATACGCAGCTACCCAAAAACGTTTGTTTTAAAGGGTTTAGTTATTTTTATATGTATTTGCTTCATGCTTTTGTATTCTATACTAGTATAGCTTCAAATGTATAAAGTATTATATGTGCATAATCCCACTGTGTATTCTATAATTTCATTGTATAGACACAGTCTTAATCTTCCATATACAGTGATCACCAGTATGAACTATTATTTACACTAGAGGATTCATTAATAAGACAAAGATCAAAGTACAGTAACCCATGACAGCCAATAAGAATTAATGTTTATGTCAACCAAAAAACATAAAGCAGTATTGAACCCCCCCAAAAACTGTATTATATTACAGTTTACCAATTCCTTGATGTGACTGCATTTGTTTTCTCTTTATTTTTTATAAGCTTTTTTTCTTTTATTTTCATCCACTGATCTGGCCAGTAAGTCTGTTTATTATTTTTCAACTTGTGTTAAAAGACCAAGCTGTCCAGCAAAAGTGGCAGTTAGATGGTTAAGACAAACCATTTAATACAGACAGGGGTGCTTAGAATGATCAGCTTTTATTTAATTATGTAAAACCTTTATCCCAAAAGGGAAAAAAAACAGTTTTAAGTAACTGCATAAACATGTTAGCTGGACTTTACTTTGTTAGTCTACATCTGCTAGTACATCTAACATCACCCTCTCCCCAGACAGGCAATGCTGCTGTCTCTGCTGCTCCTCCATCCACAGTGTAGACACCTTCAAACAGAAAGTGTGCTACTGGCTGGATCACCAGATGAAAATAAAGATAAAA
Organism: Staurois parvus; assembly: GCF_062004578.1. Classification (NCBI taxonomy): domain Eukaryota; kingdom Metazoa; phylum Chordata; class Amphibia; order Anura; family Ranidae; genus Staurois; species Staurois parvus. The sequence goes on from NW_028317998.1 coordinate 870,330, forward strand.
AAGAAAACTAATGAAGCCACCTCATTTAAGGATTAGAAAACTGCAATAGAATAATTTTTTTGTTTTTGGATTTAATCTCACCCTAAATTCCCACCATTCACTATCTGCTCAATTTTACCGTGTTATCCTCCAATTCAACATAGGTATTGTAGGGTGGCAGCGTTCACACATTGCCATTTAATAGAAAAAAATGCTTTTTCAGCCTTATGCAAAGGATTTGCAAAGAATAGCTAATCATGTAGAGGTAAATTTAAAAAAAAATAAAAAATTATTGCTTGCATGTGATTAGATGACAGAAGCTGACACAACGTCATTCCATTCACTAACCTATGACACTAAAGCTGGACATACATTATACAGTTTTCATATTCAATTTCCTGTAGATGTACCTTCAACTATGTAATGCACGGGTCTATCCTGATTGCATACAAATTGAAAGTGTTTAGATTTAACCTCATATAATATGGTTTTGTTAAATCTTAATTAAAATTGAACAAGAAAATTGCATAATGTATGGCCAGGCAAAGGAGGAGATTAAAACTGGAGCATTCAGAATCTTGCACAGCTGTGCATGTGTGCAATTAAGCTTTGACAATAAAACCTGAAATCTGATTGGTTATTATGCACAGCTGCACCAGATTTTGTACTCTCCAGCTTTAGTTAACCAACCGCTAAGGTGTCTGTTTAAGAATGAGAGAACAGCCGAGATCCTGATGATCAGAGCCGATCTCTTAGATGTGCCAGCTTTTGAAGCTGAGGTGAGGAACGGAGAACATTTTCTTCACTTCTCATTACAGGACACACCCTTCTGTCATTCACTTTTACAGAGATGGCCAGTTTATGAAGGCGAGATCTGAAGATCTCACTGGCCATCTCTTTAAAATATCTCCATCCCAGATTCTCAAGCCCAGAGCTGGAGAATCTTGGTGAGAAGCTTCTGTGATGTGAGGAAGAAGGCTTCTTTCTTTCCAAAAGCAGCACCAGCGGGGTTAAATATTGATATAAATTATAACTATATATGTTTATGTATATTTGTGTTTTGTATATAGTGTGTGTGTATATGTATGTGTGTGCATATATATATATATATATATACACACAGTATAGTGTATTGTCATTTAGAACGCATTCACACCTGAGCAATGCAGAACTGTTGGCAGAATTGCACAATTCTTACCGCAATTCTAAATTATGCTAAAATTGTGTAAAAATACACAGTACACTTTTGGGTGCCATTCATTGCTAATGGCATCCCAAATGCTGTTAGCAGACATGCATTTTTTTATCATTTGACAAATACGCTATCAACGCAGCTAAATGCATATTGAAAAACCACACAACACTCCATGCCCAATAAAGGTTCAGTTTGGCTTTTTTGGGCCTTTTTAATGCACATTTTGGTGAAGTTTTTAACAAACATGCTGCTGCTTTTTTCAACACACATTTTTTAAAAATGTGAGTTGAAATTTTTATGTGGATTTTGGTGCTTTAACATGTATTTTGGCTAATTTTTTTACCTCTGTTTTTGTGCGTGTTCTGCAAAATGAATATCATGTTTGCGGTGCTATTATTTTTTAATGGCACCCAAACGTGCCTATCAGATGTGCAGTTTGCCAATATATGCATAAAAACCAAATCAAAATGCACTTTAAAAAAGTGCCAAAATGCGTGCTAAGAAAAGTGCCAAAATGTGCGTTACAAACCACACCAAAATGCATGTCAAAATAACCTGTGCCAAAATGTGCATTAAAGCGTCTAAATGTGTGTGTAAAAAAGCGCCAAAATACACATTGACCCTAGGTTCACATCTGTGCGGGTGGTGCCGCTGTGGATCCGCAACCGCACCACCCGCACTGAGAAATGCGGACCCACGGGTGGGTGTCATTAGTTCTAATGGCACACCGCACGCACTGGAAATGCAACCATACTGGGAACAGAGGTTCCCGTGTGGGCTTTGTTTTCCAAAGAAGTGCAGGGACTTCTTCCCTGCATGTCACGGGCATGGGAGTCCATTCAAATGAATAGGCTCTCGTGCCCGTGCAAAACGCGGCCCACATGGCTGCATATATGTGAACCGGGGGTAAAAAAACCCACATCAAAATGCGTGTTAAAAAATACAGCATGTTGAAAAGAGGCAAAATGAATGTAAACAATGCTAAAATGTGCAATTAAAAATGAGCCAAAATACACTTTTAAAGAATGTGCCAAAATATGGTTAAAAAATACCAGTGGTCAGTGCTTATTATGTTCATATAATTGCATGGTCTTTTTAAGTTTGGTTTCACTGTATAAACTCAGGTGATCTGTAATCACACAATTCTCAGAAGATCACATGCAGCCTCTCCCCCTTTCTCACAGATCTCAGCTGTTCTCATTGGAAAAACTTCTCTCTTTCTGAGAACAAATGTTCTCCGCTTCATAAACATAGGACATAGGAGAAGATTCTTCCCTGAGAACGGCAGAGAACTGAAATGAGATAAATTATCTCCGCTTAATAAACGTACACCTAAGTTTGAAAAACATCTACAACTGCATGCCTGTTAGCAGCTCATGAATAACCGACTAATGTGGGCCATACATGGGTCTAATTCCGAATGAATTTTCTTTGGAAAACTGGAAATTTTGTAATCCGATGGCGACACCGTTGATTTCGAAATTCAACCAACCAAGTCTTTAAGTTCACCTCATATTGCTACAGAAGTGAATTTTCGTGACCAAGAACTTTATTTTCTTTCCAGGTCACAGCTCATGCTCATTTCTTTTTTGATTACATTTATAGAACTATTCTCCCATCATCGATTAGAAATTTGTTAGTTTTTCAAAAAATTTCCAACATGCCAGATCACTCAAACTTGGTCGCTCAAAAATCAGCTGTTGCTGTGCCTCACTAATGGTGCAAAATTTGAACAAACATTCTTTCAGAATTCAACCCATGTATGGCTGGCTTTAGTCAACTGCTCCTATCTATGTATGGAGCAGGGGCGGACTGACCATTTGGAAACTCGGGCACTGCCTGAGGGCCCGGGGTCAGTAGGGGGCCCCATGAGATGCCCGTGGTACCTTTTTCATAGGCTTTTTTTGAGTTTGGGCAAGCACACAGGGGCCCCATGATCCCCTATTGCCCGAGGGCCCCATGAGTTGTCAGTCCGCCCCTGGTATGGAGATAGATAAGGGTTGTATCCCTCTTCTAATGCAGGCCATTCATGGGTCAAATTTTGAACTAATTTTTTTCAGAAAATTAGAAATTTTGTGCATTTTGTAATCCAGTGTTGCCACCACTGATTTCGAATTTTGACCAAGCAAGCCTTTAATTTAACCTCATGACATCACATTGCTACAGAATAGAATTTTCGTGGCCAAGAATTTTCTTTTTTTTTTTCCAAGTCACAGCTCATGCTGATTTCTCTTTCAATTACATTTCTCTCACAATTCTCCCATCATTTATTAGAAATTCATTCATTTTTACAAAAAATTAGCAACATGCCTGATCACTTAAATTCGATGGTTGCTCGAAAATCGGCTGTTGCTGTGGCCCACTAATGGTGCGAAACTTGAACAAAAATTCTTAGAAAAGATTTTCGAAAGAAAACTCTTTCAGAATTCAACCCATGTGTGGCTAGCTTAAGTCATTCAACAGCCCTTGTATATTTATTTTTCTGACTACTAGGGTAATTTTCACAACCGTTTCACATTACCGAGTTTGAAAAAAGCTGCTTTTCTGCTTGGAGCTTCCCACTTTCAGTTCATAAATATGATACACTGTTATGTTATTATTTTCCAAATTATGTATAAATTTATATAATATATATACATACATACATATACACTCACATTGAGGCAGCTTTATTTACATTTTCTTTCTGTTTAGCAGTGTGGCAAAGCAATGCTCTTTACTGTTCCTCTCTGGTAATCCATCAGTCTGCTTGTGCTGAATTAGAACAAACTCTCTAGGTGATTTATTGATCTTATCTCAGCAGTCATTTAACAAAAGATACAGAATGTACAGCATGCTATTTTGATAGGGAGGAGACAGTAAATCAGATCCATATATGAAATACAATTCTCAGTATATTAAAAATGTAGGCAGGTTTTACAATAATGAAAGGACTCTAAAGTCACCATTAACTTTACATTGTTGTACAAATGTACTCTATGCAGATTGAGTAATTATTTGGAGTGTCCAAACACAGGAAAAAAAGGAAATTTCCCAGTACCGTTTCGATCTTCTCTATAACATTGCTTCACAATTTCAGAATGTCATACATCTGCTTTAGTGCATACTGAGACTAATTTGGTCAGTTCCCCGTTCTGAAAGACAAGATCCAGCTGTTAGATCAGCTAGACACCGCAAATACCAAGACCTTTCAGAGCACTGATTTCTTAAACCAAAATAAATTCAAAGTGCTGCAATGCATGATAAAGCATACAGAAATTGCATTGTGATGAACTTAAATTCCCAGTAGTCCTTAGGAATCTGAACACATTTACACAGGGTTGGGTCAAGGGTAGGGCAGGAGGGGCTGGAAGGGCAGCTACCCAGGCGCAATGAAGCAAGAGGGCAAAGAATGGAGGCAGGGTGATACAGCTTTCTATGAGATGTAGTAACAGTGGGAGTAGGGGTGCAGTTCTGAATCCTTGCCATGGGAGCTGGATGACTCTGTCCCGGTATTGCATATTTATACTGCTTTACCTACCAAAGCATTTCAATTCTCTCCCATTAGATAACACACAAAACACAGCACAAGGACCTTGAGAGTATATATGGTGTCCTAATAGGGTTGCCACCTCATCACTTTAAAACCGAACACATACTAATCACACAGGTTCTGTAGCTGATTAAGGTGGTAATTAAACTCACTTAGTGTCTTGTGTGTATTCTCTTGTATGCCTCAGAACCTGTGCAATTAATATTTGTTTGATTTTAAAGGGATGAGGTGGCAACCCTATGTCGTAACAAACAGCCCAGGGGATTGTGTTGATGTCTTTATGGATTACTTGGCTTTGAGTGCCAATTGCGGGCTGATTCCCATGCCACACATGATACTCCACTACATTGCCCAAGCAATAAACACTCTTATGGTGGTGTTACCAAAAGGACACTTTATTGAGTCAATAAGGGGTTAAAAACAAAGTCCCCGGTGAGTAAATGATGTCCACATAATAAATATCCAATCACACAAAAAATATCCAATCATATATAATGCTTACACTGGTTTCCGTGGTGGGCAGCGGATGACAAACATATCTAAAACACGGAAGGACTGCTGTCTAAGGCGCACTTTCACAAACAACCCGACCAGCAGGTATAATGTGGCAAGATCTGTGCTCCGTGGAGGGTGAAAGTTCAGGAAGCTGCAGCATTCAAGCTGGCGGGGACACTGGAGCTGCTCTTTTGGACCAGAGGTGCTGATTTCAAGGTCTTACCTCTTTGTCAAATCTAGAAACATGTAATCTTGGAGACCCTGTATGCTCACTGGCACTATGGACTCTGGCAACATGGCCACCTAAGAACTTCCTGTTAGCAGTGATACTCCTGGCAATACTTTTTTTTTTTTTTTTTGTTATAGAGTGGAGGTGGATTAGAACCCTGTTCAGTTTTTATTGCTGTCTCTGCCCCCATTAGGGAGATTCATCCTCTATATTTGTTCTGTTTACCATTATAATTGAAAGTAAAAGAAAATCCAAAATTTTGGGTTGTCCCCCGAAAAGTAGAGAGGTAATCTTTCAATGGAGAAACTAGTTCCTCAGAAATAGTTGGCCACTAGTTAGGGTCAGCACAGTGCCTAAATAGTTAGCACTTCCGCCTAGCAGTGCTAGGGTCGTTGGTTCAAATCCCAACCATAGCACCACCTGCCTGGAGTTTGCATGTTCTTCCTGTGCCTGCGTGGGTTTCCTCCAGGTACTCCAGCTTCCTCCCACACTCCAAAGACATGCTGGTAGGTTAATTGGATTCTGTCTAAATTGACCCTAGTATGTATGAATGTGAGTTAGGGACCTTAGATTTTACACCTCTTGAGGGTTAGGGACTGATGTGAATGAACAACATATATGAAAAGCGCTGCGTAATTTGATGGCACTATATAAGTACCTGAAATAAATAAATAGTTCTGGTGACCTGGGGGTCCCCAAGTAATTCCCTTAATTTGTAGGGATTTCCTCTCACTTCCTATTTGGCTAGGAGACAAGAATTGAAGGGAAATCTCAGCAATGGGACACAGATGGCGAAAACAAATCTGACAGAGATTATAACCCTCCCTTGCTCTATCCAAACTGAAAAAAAAGGTTTTGCCTAAAGTTTTTCTTTAAACTCTGTATTGCAAACAAAGCATTTTAAATATCTAAAACATCTTAATTCCACTAATACAACATTACCACCTTACAGCTGGTAATTTGAGTTGATCAGCTGGTAGGTGTACCCCCTATACACAATTTTGGTTCATTAAAATAATTGAATTTACATCAATAAAAGTTGAAAAGAAAATAATTAGTGACATGAAATAGAAAAAACTCCTCACTTTCAGCCCTGCTCACCAGAGAGCTCCCTACAGTTCATGCATATTAAGATCCCTCTGATCAGAATTCGTTACAGCGTGGCTCTTTTCATTAAATAGGTAACTTACAGTTCCAGCTTGGCATGTTGTTAAGTGCTCCTTCGGGTGATGCAGTTTTATGTATTTACAGAATCTTGTTTTATTTTTAATGATTATGGAACATCAGAGTTTTATTTTCCCTGTATTGCTTGATGTTTCACAGTAGTGATTACATTATAATTCAGGTTTGTATTCTGTAGCAGTGAACAATAATTAACAGTAAAGTAATCAATGTATTCCTCTAGGAGAAGAACACACATGATTAATTGTTGTGAAAAGAAATCCTTTTGCTAAGAGGTGTTTACTATGATAGATGCTTTCTATAACTGCTACATCCTTCCTTGCAATGTATGGATCAGTATTTTACTGTGGGCATTTATTAGTAAATTGCACAGTATTAACTGAAAACGATTATGTATTTTCAGTAATTATCAACTGGGTGCTATAATTCTGCTGGGTTGTGGCATAGCCCAGTTCATCATGCTGAAATATCCCTCAAAGCAAACTTATGATTTGCTCATTCAGGATAAAACATGCATCAGCCTTCCTCGCCATTCCCAGTATATACTTTCCTTCGCTCCTCTTCCACTTTGTTATATGCTGAGAAGCTGAGTGTGCATGCAGTTAGGTCCATATATATTTGGACACAGGCACAATTTTAGTTTTTTTCAGGTATTTACCAAAGCATTGTCAAGCTATAGTTATATAATGGAAATGGGCTGAAAGTACACACTCTCAGGTTTAATTTGAAGGTATGTACATCAAAATTGGAGGAAGGATTTAGGAATTACAGCTGTTAAGAGTAGCCATTCCCCCTTTTTCAAGGGACCAAAAGTAATTGGACAATTGAATAAAAAGCTGTTTCATGGCCAGGTTTGGGCTACTCCATTATTTCTTCATCAAGTAAGCAGGTAAAAGGTCTGGAGTTGATTCCAATTGTGGTATTTGCATTTCGAATCTATTGCTGTGAACCTACATAATGCATTCAAAGGAGCTGTCCATGCAAGTGAAACAGGCCATTGTAAGGCTTCAAAAATGAAACACATCCATAAGGGAGATATCAGCAACATTAGGAGTGGCCAAATCATCAGTTTGGTACATTCTGAAGAAAGAAGAACGCACTAGTGAGCTCAGCAACAAAAAAAGGCATGGATGTCTACGGAAGACAACAGTGGTGGATGATCACAGGTTCCTCTCCATGGTAAAGAAAAACCCATTCACAACATCCAGACAAGTGAAGGAGACTCTCTAGGAGGTGGGCATATCATTGTCAAAGTCTACAATCAAGAGAAGACTTCACGAGAGCAAATACAGAGGGTTCACCACAAGGTGCAAACCATTCATAATCCTGAAGAGTAGAAAAGCCAGATTAGACTTTGCCAAAAAACATCCAAAAAAGCCAGAGCAGTTCTGGAAAAACATTCTTTGGACGGATGAAACAAAGATTAATCTGTACCAGAATGACGGGAAGAAAAAAATGTGGAGAAGGCTTGGAGCAGCTCATGATCCAAAGCACACAATGTCATCTGTAGAACTTGGTAGAGGCAGTGTGATGGCATGGGCATGCATGTCTTAAACAGTGAAGCGCTAAATAAATAAATAAATAAATATATATATTAGGTGCCGTCAGTGAATATAAGTGCTATAGTGCAATAATTCCTTGTAGATCACTGAAACATGCCAACCAATGGTGTATATAACTGGAAAAAAAACTGAATACTTAATATATCAGTGAGAAATACTAAATATATAAATATAAACACACCAGTGATGAATAATCTTATACCTCCGATAAAAACTTCTTCTCATTCATAGAAGAATATAAATAAATAAAAAAGTGCTCATTAAGTGAACAAATGATCAAAAACTCAAAAAGTGAACAAGTGTATAAAAAAACTTTTCTACGTGCATATACCAAAAATGTATATACATATAACATATATATAGATAAAAAAAGTCCATGCAGGTGTAGCTTGTGAAAAAACGTGGTCTTCACTTCTAGTGCGCACACACACAAATCCTCAAATGGCAGCAGTGCCTGCTCACCTCCCCGCACTGACCCTCAAGGGGCCAAAAGGCTACTTAATCTCCTCTATGGCCAATCTTTCTCCTTCGGTAGCTCAGCAAGGGATCACAGGGTCTCCACTTCTCCTCCACTCATACGTCATATAGGACATAAAACAGAGCTCCCATAGTGTAATATTGTTTATTATAGGCCACTTCTATTGTATATTGGTTGTACTCACAATTTTCTCCCTGGTTACACAGACTTTCCACCTCATCATTTGGTACGCCATATCCGGTTTAGAAATACGTCACTTCCGGTCACGTGGGACGCATGTCCGAACGGAGCGGCCATATTGGTGTTCCCCTGTGATTCATGTGATACACCTATGGGATGAGGTGGAAAGTCTGTGTAACCAGGGAGAAAATTGTGAGTACAACCAATATACAATAGAAGTGGCCTATAATAAACAATATTACACTATGGGAGCTCTGTTTTATGTCCTATATGACGTATGAGTGGAGGAGAAGTGGAGACCCTGTGATCCCTTGCTGAGCTACCGAAGGAGAAAGATTGGCCATAGAGGAGATTAAGTAGCCTTTTGGCCCCTTGAGGGTCAGTGCGGGGAGGTGAGCAGGCACTGCTGCCATTTGAGGATTTGTGTGTGTGCGCACTAGAAGTGAAGACCACGTTTTTTCACAAGCTACACCTGCATGGACTTTTTTTATCTATATATATGTTATATGTATATACATTTTTGGTATATGCACGTAGAAAAGTTTTTTTATACACTTGTTCACTTTTTGAGTTTTTGATCATTTGTTCACTTAATGAGCACTTTTTTATTTATTTATATTCTTCTATGAATGAGAAGAAGTTTTTATCGGAGGTATAAGATTATTCATCACTGGTGTGTTTATATTTATATATTTAGTATTTCTCACTGATATATTAAGTATTCAGTTTTTTTTCCAGTTATATACACCATTGGTTGGCATGTTTCAGTGATCTACAAGGAATTATTGCACTATAGCACTTATATTCACTGACGGCACCTAATATATATATTTATTTATTTATTTATTTAGCGCTTCACTGTTTAAGACATATATTATTGGTTACTGAATGGTTAAGTTTTAAGTGACAGCAGCTGTTTCAGATAGGGATTGTGCCTATATTGAGCGCAGGAGGATACTCAAATACTGTCTATGGGCATGCATGGCTTCCAGTGGTACTGGGTCATTGGTGTTTATTGATAATGTTTCAGAAGACAGAAGCAGCCGGATGAATTCTGCAGTGTTTTATAGATATACTGTCAGCCCAGATTCAGTCAAATGCAGCAAAGTCAATTAAACGGCGCTTCACAGTACACATGGACAATGATCCAAAACACTCTGCAAAAGCAACCCAGGAGTTTTTGAAGGAAAAGAAGTGGAATATTCTTCAATGGCTGAGTCAACCACCTGATCTCAACCCAATTGAGCATGCATTTCACTTGCTGAAGGAAAAACTGAAGGTAGAAAGACCCACAAAGAACAACTGAAGACCGCTGCAGTTCGAGCCTGGCAAAGCATCAGAAAGGAGGAAACACAGTCTTTGGTAATGTCCATGGGTTCCAGACATCAGGCAGTCATTGCCAGTAAAGGATTCTCGGCAAAGTATTAAAAATGAACATTTTATTTATGATTATATTAATTTGTCCAATTACATTTGAGCCCCTGAAAATGGAGGGACTGTGTATAAAAATGGTTGCAGTTCCTAAAATGTGTACTTGATATCTATGTCCAACCCCTTGAATTAAAGCTGAAAGTCTGCACTTCAAATTCGTTTGGATTGTTTCATTTTAATTTATTCTGGTGGCATACAGAGCCAAAAGTATGAAAATTGTGCCTGTGTCCAGATATACATGGTCCTAACTATATATATATAATATATATCTGGCATGGCTCTCCTACATACATAACATTTGAGTAATATTAACAACATACAAAGAAATGCTGCTATTGCTGTTCTTTTCAAATATGCCTTCTACAAGATTGTCATCCTTAGTCTTCCTTTTACCGACTATAATTTCACCGACCTAAAACAAACTACATGTTAGATGTACCTAATATGCACATCACTCGTTTGCATCTGGGACTTTAAAGTGATTGTAAATTTTTTTTTTTTTTATTAAAATAATAAACATGTTATACCTATCTGCTCTATGCAATGGATTTGCACATAGTGGCCCCCCCCGACCCCTTCCGAGTGCCCCCAGAGCAAGCTGCTTGCTCCTGGGGCACTCTTGCGTGCTCACTCCCGAGCCTGCCCTCTATGTCCATAAGCCGTAAAGAGTGCAGCTCAGCCCCTCCCCCTACTCCCTCCTCACTGGCTGTGATTGAGGAGCAATGGCTCCTACTGCTGTGTCTCAGCCAATGAGGAAAGAGGCAGTTTTGGGCAGATTGCTAGAGTTTCTTTGTGAAGCTAGGATCTGGTCTGGAGAACTCGCTGAAGAGTACCGGGTGGAAGCTGGAAGGACTTCAGCTGTCCTGGGGGCATTGTGAGCATTAGGCCTCACGCACAGTGGACTTTTTTACAGCTGCTGTTTTTGGCTTCTGCCATTTTTTTTCTACAGCCAGTAAACTCCCCAGCATGTTATCCTATGTGTCCATGCACACATAGGCTTTAATCAGCATTTTTTGACAGGGGCATTTTTGGGCTGGAAAAAAACCCAGAACTAGTGGGTTTCAAAAGGAGTTTTTTTAGCTGTAAATACACTCTAATGCTGTTAAACGCAGTATAATGCATTTAAACACATTTTTTTCAGGCAAAATTTTTTTGTGTAAGAAGAATGCTAAAAAATGACAAAATGCTGCTAAATACGAACACAAAAACACTAAAAACCTCCTTTTACAGTTAGCACTACCGGCATTTTGTAAACGCCCAGTGTGCATGAGGCCTACACCTCTCCCTCGCTGGAAAGTGTCTGGTGGATACTGGAATGAGGCATCTGGTCTGATCCTATGACATTTTGAGTACTGACATGAGCTCAAGATCCTAGTGACCGTGTGCTAGTTCCTCTAGATGAAAGTGACAGTGGTAGCTCCAAGGCAGTCCCTACAAGGTCTCAATACTGGTCTTTTTCTCCCGCTGCTCTTGGCATAGAGACTGTAGATAAAAGCTTAAGATGGGTGAATTGTGTCCTTCTGTTACTGTTAGTGATACTGGTGTATCCCATTCACCGTACATCATCTCCAAGTGTATTCAGCAATAAAATACAAAAAAGACAACCCAGAGACTGATTTCTGAAGGAGTGAATGAACTGTGTCTCTGTACTAATTTGAGAAAGAACCTGTTTTACTCAGCGGCTCCTGCGGGAATAGTGCTACAGATGTAAAAATGAAATCGAATAATCCCCTAAGAGTTAAATAAGACCTGTGACAAAAAGCTCTCAGATTACATGTGACTTGAACCCCCCTTCTATATTGGGGGAGCTGTCTAAGTGAAACTAAGAAACTATCTAAAGTGCAACAGAAGGGGAATGTCAACGGTTTGATACCCACGAGGTTACTTGCCAGGGCTGTCATCTTCTCCCCAGCTTCTTCCAGGTACCAGTCTTCGACCATCTTGATTGGCTGGCACAGAGTAACATCGCTTCCAATGCATGCACAGGACTTCAATCATCCCAGAACAAAGGCACTGGGCTGAAATGTAAGCTGAGCTGATTCTGCATTAAAAAGCCTGCCTGCTCACATTTTTTAATCTTAGACTTTTTTCTGCTTTAAACTGTCTTACATTAGCAACTGCATTATGTATACACATTTTGAATACATGGGCTTTTCAAGGGCAGGACATTCACATACGCATGCCTGAATGTTACCCTAGGGTACACTTTAAGAACTATGGAGCTTTAACTTTGCATGTATGTAAGTTTGTTACTGGATCTAATTAACTATATGTCATATACTAATTAGGTAATGATTGCAGCAATGTTTAACTAGAAAGCTTGAATAATGATAGGAAAATATCATTGCCCAGTAACGAGCTTGCATTCTGTGCTGTAGCCAGGCTACAGCAGGGTTTTATTGGTCACAGACTTCACTGGTGATATGAGTTTGTCAGAGAGGTAAACATGCTGTGCTGGTGATTACAGTCAGATTCAATCAAACTGTCCGCACTATTTCTGGATTTGCTTACAGAACAGCCAGACTGCAGCATTTCATCATAGAGGGAGCCTAAAAAAAACATTGGTATTAAAATGAGATAGATTATGTCTCTAGAACCAAATTGTTCAACTTTCACCTGAATTCTAAACATTCTTTTTGTACGCAGTATTATTGTTATAAATCAAAATCAGGCTAGCTGCATAAAGCTCATTCTTCTGGAGCATGGGTGGTACAAAAGAATGAGCCACCTGTTAGCTCAGGACTTAGCGAGCCCTTCTTTTGAACCCACACCCCCAAGTGCTTCATATCCACCATGTGCTTCCAAAGCTCCACTAATGGAGACACCAGTCTGTGTGTGTGTCTGGGTGTTATCATTACTTTGACAGGGGTCAGCACTTGTCATCATTATTTAAAGGATAAGTTCACCTTTCATAACATGTTATATGTTACACCCATATTCAGTGTGTAACATGTTATAAACGGACCGCTCCAAATCCTCCCCGCTCCCCCATTGTGACAGCTAGGGAGGGATCTTCTCCCCCTGCTAGCTGTCACACTTGTGTTTAAAAAGTGGTCGTGTGGGGCTCCGTCCACATGGCCACATCATCCATTTAGGCCCCATGTACACGGGACACTTCTGAACGATGGAAATTGATTGCTGGAAAACGTAGGTTAAAACGTCTGTTTAGCCGCGTTTGCATAACACATTATGTGCGTTTTGCGTTTAGAATCGTTTTTTAAAGATAAGCACAGAACAACCTCCCAAATACCCAGAATGCACTGAAAAGTGGTAAATGATTAACTATTTCAGACTGTTTCAGAGAAATACAGAGCGTAGAAGCAGAGGGAGCAGTTTGTGTTGAAATTAGCTTAGGTGTGAGTTGCACTTTAACATTTCTTTTGTTTCCAAGGGTGGTAAAGGTGTCTGGTGGAGTAAGTCATTAAGGCCACCTAGCAGGGGGTCTCCATGAGGAATTTGAAGTGTGAATGGTCATTAACAAATCCTTTTGTTTCCAAGGGTGGGAGAGGGCTGAGGTGTGAATTGTTCATTACAATTTGTGACAAGCTTGGTAAGAACATCCTGTTTTCAGTGTTTTGTCCATCTGAGTACCTTGAAAACTCTTTGCATGCATTTTTCATGATGAAAAAAGGCTCTGGACAGCATCGGGAACTGGAAGTTAAAAAAAAAATTCAGACACAAACGCTGATAAATGCGATATGCCGCATTTACAAGCGTTTTGCGTTTGAAACGCTAATAAAATCTACTGCTAAACGCAAGTTTTCTGCATTCAAAAAACGACTGTAAATTCAAATGCCTGTAAACGACTGTAAATGAAGATGTGTATATGGACACATAGGAAAACATTAGGGTGAGTTTAGGGACTGCTGAAAAAAAAGCTGAACAGCTCCTAAATGTGAATTTATCAGCTGCAGTGTACATGAGCCCTTTATAGTGTTCTGTGAATTAATGAACTACAAGTCCTGACAGCCTTAGCGGCTGTCGGCTTGTAGTTCTCAATGAACTATCTGTGGATCACCGTGGTAGTTCATTGAATCTTCCTGTCAGTATATCTGCTTGCTTGTACTGTACATCCCATACTTGCAAGCAAGTATACTGACAGGTCTGCCGGAGACCTGCATGGCACCAGTGATCTGCTGATCACTGCTGTAATGCTTTAGAGGCTCCTGCAACAAAAAATAATAAATGCACATTTTTTTTACCTGCAAAAAAATGAACTGATCCTTTAATTGTAGCAAACAAAAAGTTAAAAGAGGGGATAAAAACACCTCTGCAGCATTTCAAACTAACAAATAAAATATTACAGAATACAAATTAGTCATATTTTTCTATGTATATGAATCATTCATTTAAAAACTGTATGTATTAATTTGTAGGGAAAATCTCAAACATCTAAAACTGCATTGTTCCACTTTTTTAGTGCACAAAACATGACTCCCGCAGTCAGATCCGTTAAGAATCAGAATTTCTCGGAACTGAAAAAAGAATGCATAAAAAAAGGAAGATTGTTTGAAGATCCAGAGTTCCCAGCATCTGATGAATCCTTGTTCTACAGTAAAGCTCCCCCACACAATATAGAGTGGAAACGGCCTGGGGTAAGCGTTTTCTAATGTAGCAGTCAACAAATTAATTATGTAGGGACTGACAGGAGAAATGAGAATTAAAAAATACATAAGCTGCAAGCAAAGTAAAAACATTACACAGTGCAAACAGCAATACAAAGCTGTGCGTAGAGTGGAAATGTAAAGGTTTTTTTTAAGAACGTATTACATCTGGACAGAAGCTGTTTACCATCTGGTATTATATTTTATAGAAATTTCACTTCCCCGCAGTCCCTGTACACTGAAAATTGTTGTTGCTCAGGCATACATAAATTTTGATGTTGGGGAAATACTTATTCTTTTTTTAGTCTATCAATATTTCAGATACTACTGATGTTGAAACATCACACCTTTACCGCTGCACATTTGTTGTAAAATGTAATGTATGAAAATCTTGTTCAGGAAACACTTTTCTTGATCCGAATCCATGAGCTACAAGGTGATTGTGACGGGCGCGGCGTCAGACCCCAGCCCTTCTCACCAACTTGTGACCGAAGGACTAGCCAATCTAAAACCGCTCTGCCACTTGCGTAACAATGCCACTCTCAGCTGCACCCTGCACAGAGATTTTCCAGCTCACTGGAAAACAATCTATGTGCCAGCAACCTGAGAGCGATTGTTACTGGGTCAGGTCAATTACGCAAATAAGCCTTCACACTGCCACCACCTCCTTTTTACAGAGAAGGAGGAAACTCACAAATCTTAGCAGTAACACTATGATGTTTGAATAAGCATCTGTATACACACTGTCACCGCAGACAGATGTATCCAGAGGTTTTAAAACACACAGTAGCACTCTTCAGAGACAGGGATTCTTAGTTTGCAATAAAGAGCTGTGGAAACAGTTCAACACTTTTCAGAAAATAGGATTTATTACTAAAAAGGTCAAAATGGTGCAATAAAAATATTTACAGAAAAGACGTAACATATATATATATATATAGAGAGCAATAACACAACAGAGAGATAAAAGAAAGAAGTTTAAGAAGGTAGGATACTTGCAGAAGTCCTGGGTTTAAGCAGCGTTCAAGTGTACTGAACAAAAGGGTGCTGTCAGGAATCGGCTTGCCAATAGTGGTGGGACTCACCTGCCTTGTGGGATGCAGTACCAGGGCTGGCCAGCGGGTGCTCTCAACAACCAGAGGCTCACTTCGGCAATTAGCCATCACCTGGGTCTGATTGCAGGTGGTGTATTTAAGGGATGGCCAGACCTGCAGTCTGTGCCTTGTTGTACTGTTTGCTTGGCCCTGGTTTCCTGATCCTGTTTCTGCTGTCCTGACGCTGCCTGAACTCTGCCTGTACTGACCTCGGCTAGTCCTGACCACTCTCCCACCTGCTCCTGGTACTCCGTTTGCCCGTTTGCTACCGACCCGGCCTGCCTGACTACTCTTATATCGTATGTTTGTTATCTGTTGGAGGTTTGGTTCAGTTTGTTTGCACTGTGTTATGTTTAGTTTTGCACTGCGTTATGTTTAGTTTTGCACTGCGTTTGTATTGTTAATAAATTATATTATTTACTATATCTGAAGCCTACGTTTCCCTGTGTCAGTCCACACACTTCTGGTCACACCCGCATCGCTGACAGGTGCCTTTTCTCCCAAAGTTGGTTCCTGATGTTAAAAGGGAGAATCTCTTCATCTTCCTCTCCAGGCATGACAGTCTGCTTTCTAGGAACCCAGCAGGGTGTCTCCTTAGAGCAGAGAACCAATCTCCTCATTTGGGGAGGGGTGTTTAGGCAGGGACTCAGGATAGGACCAAATCCCTCCCAAGTTTATACCATAGCCAATAACCTTCACTAGGTACATGTAGCAGCCTAGCCACTGGTAGATTAATATGCAGAATGATATCCTGAACGTCCAGACATCAAATATGACATATCTTACCGTTCCAGATAAAGACATATTGCTTTCTACTCTTGTGTAGGTGCCACATAGGGGTGTAAGGTGTCAGGTGACTCATATTAAACTGACCTATCTGAATATATGCTTTGTTTTATTGTACCTTGTTCCTGTCGGGATTTATGAATTTGTCTGAAAAAGTGGATGTACATTTTACTGCCACTCTGGAATGCTTTCATGCCCAATGACTGTCTGATTTTTAGCTTTACGACCAGGCCAAGGCAAGAGTCTGACAGACATCAGGGGACCAGCTAATTGGGTTTACAACCATGAAGCGTATCCAGCTGTGCCCTGTGCACTCCTGAACTCGGCACACACACAGACCACATTCCTTGCAAGGGGAGGGGGCTGGAGGGAGAGAGAATGATATTTGCAGAGTATGATACAAGATGGTGGATCTTAGCAAAATGGTTGTCCTCGTGCATATCTGTGCGCACAATTATCACAATGATCCAGGGTTGTGGCTTTGAATTAGCAATTGTTTTGATATATTTGTAGTCCAATCTTGCTCCAGTCTAATCCACAGTGGGGTATCACAGATTAGTAAAAATGTACTTTAGCTGTGGACAAAAGAGAAAATGCTTAAGTGCTGTTATAAATTCTTGGTGCATTAAAACATGGAGCATGGATAAAACTAGTGTCTACCTGCTCATATGTTAAAACAGAAAATGTTTAAGTGTTAGTAACCCAGGACCCTGCATTCACAATATCCAGTGTCCCACAGTACACAGAACATGGAACAATTATTTTAGTAAATATAAACTGCTAAATACCTGTTCTCATCAGCAGTACATAGCAGTGTTGTGACTTCTATCAGTATCCAGCAGAGCACTAGTTAAAGATTGTAGGAGGAATTTTCATTCTTCTCTGACTGTCCTATGAGGCTGTATGACCCCTGACCTTCTGTCTAGACAGCACTGATTGGTCTTGTGCTGATCACATGCACCCCCCCCCCCAAAAAAAAAAAAAAAACTGTCTAGAAATACACACCAAACCGAGTATATGCAGAGTGCCTCCCAGGGCTCTGTACTATCAACAGATGGATTGGGGAGTGTGGATAAAGGGTAGGAACAGAGAAGACGGGATCAAACAGCCTTTTTATAACACTTTAAAGTAGACTATACTAAATTCAGTCACTAAAATCTCGTATAGGCTTTACCATGTTAAAGTGGTAGTAGGCTCTGAAAAAATGGGTCATTTGCAGGTTAATGAAGGATAATGCCATAATGTGCTAGTATGGCTTGCATACTGGTATTATGGCAGACTTACCTTTAAAGCAGAGTCCTCCATACCTGCTCTTTCACCACTGCCAGCACTACCATCTTCATCTGGTCTTCTTTCTGGGTTTGTGTTTTCCTGCTATTTGAATGACCAAGCTGTGATGATGTCACTCCCACATATGCGCACAGGAGTCATCATCGCAGCACAGTCCACTCAGTGTGCCCTGAGTGCAAAGCGTCTCTGTGTATTGGGTAGAGACATGTGAATAGCTCCTAAACCTTGTAAGTTTAGGAGAAATTCACCGTACCTACAGGTAAGGCTTACAAAAAGCTTGCCTGTAGTTACAAATATTAAAGGTGAGTTTATTACCACTTTAAATAATCTAGGTCCTTTACCAATTTTTGCGGCCATTATCAGCACTGTATAAGCTGTATGTAGCATCAGCTACCTGTACGTACCTTTTACCCCCAAATGGACCTTTGAGAATATACCCAGGTCTCCCAATAGTACAGAGACGGCCAGTCATACAAGCTCAGTCCCATGCACACCGACAATTAAGGCTCAGCTGAGGGGACTGACAGGAGGGAGTTTAAGGTCACAGGATACTCCAAACTGATCAATACCAATAATAGGAGGAGAAACTTCTCGCTATTTTCAGCCTTTCCTGGAGGTAACAGAGAATGGTCAGCATATCTACTGTATGACCCTACAGTAGCAGTCCCAGTCCATATAACATCCTCCTGGCACTTGCCCAACTAACACACACAGCACGGTCTTTACTCAGTGTTCCAGGATCTGTCTGCCACCCAGCATCCAAAGGTAGATTCTCAGTGAAAAAAAAGATCCTTCTCCAGACCCGAGCCTTCAGTGTAGTGCCCTCCAGCAAATGTGATCCCCAGGTAATCTTCTCTAGGCCCTCGGTCCAGCAGCTGCTGAGGCCCAGACTGCAATTTCTTGTCTCTCTGGCTATCCAGGTGCAACAGCCACAAAGAGAACTGGATCTCTCTCTTGAGGGAAAAGAACAAACTGCTCAGGCCTCCTGCACAACCACCTAGGGCCTCCTTCTAGGGACTGGCTGGGGCATGGTAGCTATTCATCTGATAATTTGAATCTCCTAGCCCTATGCTCTGGAATCTTCTTTTTAGAGATTGGGGAAGAAATCAAACTCTCAGCTCAGGAAATCCTGAGCAGACCTACACAATCAGTCACTGCTCTATTCATTACAATGGAACCGAAAAACTAAATTTACCTAGCAGCATAACCAGAAGAGGGCACTACATCTGGTATTCAGCAATACTGGAACTTTCTGACTTCTGTGTCCTGGCAGCAATACAGAAACTTCCCAATTGCTGCTCCAACAAAATTGAATTGGGCTGAGTGTTGTTCCGCCATTCTCAAAAAGCCTTGTATTTTTATCAATGAATACAAAGCTTTCTCTGATTGGCTAAGGTGGCATGGTGGGAGGATCCGAGGATGACATCACATTCTCTACCTCAGCCAGTCAGAGAAATCTTTGTGTTCACTGAAAAAGCACAAGGCTTCCTGTGAATGGCACTCAGCCGGACTCAATTTTGTTCCGGCAGCAGACAGGAAGCCCCCATACTTCTGCCGGACTGCTGTATCCTGTATGTAGCCAATTCTACTGCAGTCTATACAGTGCTGACAGTGGGCATATCTATTAGTAAAGGAAAGAGTTTGTTCCATCCAACTTGTCCCAAACAAACTATTCAAAATGAAAGTAAAAATGGAGTTCACCTTTAAACGAATCCCAGCTGATCCTTCCATGCGGATTCCTGTTCAGGCACTTTATGTTATGGGGTGATATCTGTTCCCCAATTTTCTCCTGTGTTGTCATCCTGTCATATTTGCCATTGGTGAAGAGTACACGTTTTCATGGCAACACAGATTGTGCAGGCGTGATCCTGTTGTCAATATTAAGTAGCCAATACAGAGCAATGATTTTCAGCCAACGTTGGAGCAATGCATATAGACAAGAAGTCTCTAAAACACCTAAATGAGATTAGCAGCACTGAGTCCCAAAAATGGTAAAAAATTAGGGGAAACAGTATTTTATTAAAAAAACAAAACAAAAAGCTTGACAATGTATTATTGTATACAGTGCTTTAGAAAATGAAATGCCACCCAGTTGGGAATTCGATTTTTTTTAATTAATCAACGTTTCCCATGCATTTCTCATGTCTTGTGTAATGCTATGACTGCAGAATTGCAGATGATGACATGAGGTATGGTCGCCAGGAGATGTAACCTAATAACTAATGTCAAAATAAAGGAAAAGTAAAGAGTCTTCCAGATGTTTTCTAAACACTATTAGAAAATGAAGACATTTCTCTGTCTGGCAGATTCTTCTTGGAGCAGCACTAAATATCATACAGAGTGTTGGGAATTGAAGTTCACTTCCTGAAAAGCCATCAAGATTTGACTCTCAGTTCCCATTGTCTGATGATGATATGTTGAATGCTGATGTATTTGCCATACTATGGGAATTAGGGGATGTTTTCTAAAATGGTCATTGGGTCGTGCATGATTTTTTTTCCTGTCGCTCATTTACAAGCCTGGCTGGGTTCACAGTTGAATGATACAGGACCTTTCCCCCACAACTGAGTAGAAACCTACTGGATACCTTCATCAATGAAGCATATGAACAAATTAAACCTCCACCCTCAGTAGGGAAAGATTTGGTAGTTTTAATCCTGGAAGTAAAGACCCTCTAAGGCAGGGGTCTCCAAAGTACAACCCAGGGGCCAGATGCGGCCCTTTGCTTGATTTTCTCTGGCCCTTGGGGCATTATTACCCCCATAGTTCCTGCCACTGCCAATGGATCAGTATTCCTCCCACTGACACCAATGATGGGACACTATTCCTCCCACTGTCACTAAAGATGGGACACTTTTCCTTCCACTGATACCAATGACGGGGCACTATTCCTCCCACTGACATCAACGATGGGGAACCATTCCTCCCACTGACACCAATGATGGGGTACTATTCCTCCCACTGACACCAATGATAGGGCACTATTCCTCCCACTGACACCAATGATAGGGCACTATTCCTCCCACTGACACTAAAGATGGGACACTTTTCCTTCCTCTGATACCAATGATGGGGCACTATTCCTCCCACTGACACCAATGATATGGCACTATTCCTCCCACTGACACCAATGATATGGCACTATTCCTCCCACTGACACCAATGATGGAGCACTATTCCTCCCACTGACACCAATGATAGGGCACTATTCCTCCCACTGACACTAAAGATGGGACACTTTTCCTTCCCCTGATACCAATGATAGGGCACTATTCCTCCCACTGACATCAATGATGGAACACTATTCCTCCCACTGACACCAATGATGGGGCACTATTCCTCCCACTGACATCTATGATGGGACAGTATTCCTCCCACTGATACCAATGATGGGGCACTATTCCTCCCACTGACACCAATGATGGGACACTTTTCCTTCCACTGATACCAATGATGGGGCACTATTCCTCCCACTGACATCAACAATGGGGCACCATCATTAACAATCATAAAACTACCATTAACACACTCACAGAACAGTAGTTGAGTAATTGATATACTGTATATGAGAACTATCTTAAAAATGCTGGTGTTCAAAATAGAATTGCATGTCTCGACATTTGAGGGTATGAGTGCTCAAGAAGAAATGAGAGGTCACACGGGCATCTCTTAGTACTGGTGGCAGAGAAGAAAGACAGACCACCCAATCATATCCTTCTATAAAATCATTATGTAAGAGAGCATAGATATTAGGGGCAAGGCATCTTAGACTAACAAGCAATTACAAACCAGTCAATAGGCAAAATACTAACCATGTAGTGGATGAAGCCAGCAAACAAGAAGTGCCTAAAGATTCCTCTTAATATGGGAAGGGATGACCCAAACTCTGATTGACTAGACAGTATCCCCAGCACCTCATCTATAGGAAAAGACCAAATAAGACTATATAAGTACAATTATGGCCAAATACAAAAAGCTGTCCATCAATACCTCCCTCTACAAGTCCACCTAATATTGTAAAAATATATACAATGAAAAAAGGGATAAGTCCCATAGACTTCCCCATTACCAGCAGTTGGCAACCATAGTAAATAAAAAAGGTCCATCTATGCTTACCACTCCATTAGGTGTTTCATGAATTACCCCTTGTGCAGTGCCCAAAATGTTTGAGGATGGTCCTAGGATGCCACCGGCATGGGAGATTGCTCTCTAGTGGCGCCAAAACAAAGAGCAGAGCTCAGTCAATGCCGCTGAAAGTTTGGGGCAGCAAAAAACAACTTTTATTGAAGGGAAGGCATATAAATGGACAACCCCTCTACAAATCTTTTTTCCCCCTAAGAGAAGATACGCCTGCATGTCACATGACACAAAAGGTGACACAAAAGTAAATTATTTGTTGTCTGACTCTGATTCCTCCTTCTCTGTTTGGATGAAAGGCACTCCGAATACGGGACAAGGTCGTTTAAAAGAAGTCGTAACAGTAGCGGCTCATTTGAGCAAGATGCTAAAAACGTTCAATTGGCACTAATTCCACTTTTTCACAGGATCAGATTTCCATTGACTCTCAGAAGCCTGTAATGTGATCCATTCACATAGAAGGAAAGGTGGTGAGTGAATTGGAATCTTCTTTTTCTGACTCTTCAAGCACAGTGAGTCAGTACACACATAGCTCTTTATGAACCTAAAAAACACATCCTCCAACTTTTTTAGGTCGAATGCGGAGGAGAGGTCTCCGATGGGGGAGATTGTGCTGGGGAATAGAACACTATCTGATTCAAACTTAACTACTACATTGAACATTGTTAATTTGATTTTGTATATGATAACTCAAACTGAAAAAAATCTGCTGTCTCAAGGGCTTAGTTTTTGCCCACACCAGAACTTTGATTAATTCAAAGTGGTTAAAGATCTCCAATTATTTGCTAGGAAGCTCTCCCTAAGGTGCGCATATTTAAAATCTGATAACTAGACAGAGATAGCTGATTGGTCCCAGTACTCCAGTAGGTAGTTTAGAACCCTTAAGGATCTGACTCTTCTGCAAGAGAAAAGTGAACCAGTCGATCTCATTGATCAATTAGACTTAGACCAATTATTAGTGGAGGTAGAAGGTCCTCAGGGCAACCCCTTAACTCAATTTAATAAACCTTCTTCCATATTTTCCTTGGGTTTTTTTAATAAATATTTTATTAATTTTCAGTATATCATATTACACTAATAAAATTTCAAGATATTCAACATTACACAATTCCCTTTTTATACCTCTTAATTCAAAAGAAAAAAAAACCCACCCGTTCCCACCCCCTTTTCCCCTTTCTGCTCCCTAATATTTTTTCCCTCTTATCTCCTCGCTTTTATCACCTCTTTTCTCTTCACTCACAAGACACCCTTCTCTTTCTTCCTTTCTTATCTCCTCCCTATCTTTCTTTAAATTGCTCTTTAAACTTATTCCATTTCTCCCACCTTTCTCTGAATCTCTCCATTCTATCTTCTTCCTGATGGTAGAATTGTTTCATCTTATATACATAGTCAACCCTACTTATCCAGTCTTTTTTTTTTTGTATTTCTTACTCTTGCTAGAATTTAGATATTAACCCCTTTGCCGCATTTATCAGATGAAATGCCAATGAGTCCTTATATTTTTCTACTGTAGTCTCCGTTTTTTATGGAATAAGCATGTGTCTGGATCTTTTGGAACCTCAACCCCCATTATCTCCTGAATTAAATAAAATATTTCTTCTCAATACTCCTGAATTTTAGGGCATTCCCACCATAGATGTGCCATTGTGCCTTTTGTCCCACATCCTCTCAAACATAAAGATGATTTATCTATTTGTTGTTTATGTGCCACACTTGGTGTAATATACCACCTAGCCAAACACTTGTAATTAATTTCCACCACCCTCATACCTACCGCTCCATGTACAAATATAAATATTTTCTTTTTCTGTTGCTCGTTGAATGTTATTCCAAGTTCCCTTTCCCATTTCTCCATGTACAAAGGCAGGGCGGCCTCCACCATTTCAGTAAGAATTTTATAAATCCAGGAAGTACCATGTTTCTGTGTTTTATTTGTATTAAAAAGTTGTTCTAGTAAATTTAAATCTGTCATTGATCTTAAGGGCATAGGGAGCAAACTAACAAAATGTTTTAGCTGGAGATATCTCTACTCGTTAAATACGTAAAAATGCGTAAAACAACTCCTCCTCCTTTATGAACCTTTGTGCACTGGTGAGCAGTCATGTTGGAATAGGAAGGGGCCATCCATAAACTGTTCCCACAAAGTTGGGAGCATGAAATTGTCCAAAATGTCTTGGTATGCTGATGCCTTAAAGTGTTACTAAACCCACACCAATAAAATCAGTCTGTGTATGCAATAAAGCATGCTTGTTATACTCACTGTGGAACCTAAGTGGTTAATACTCTGCATTGTGTAAAAAGGCTGTTTGATTCTCTCTTCTCTGATCCTCCCCTTCTTTCAGTGCCCCTCTTATCTCCTGATAAGACATATCGTGTGGGCATTCTGCACATGCTCAATTTTGTGTGTATTACTAGATAGGTCTTTTTTTCTTGGTACAGTGCATGTGATCAGCACAGGACCAATCACCATGAAGCTCTCTATGCACTGTTGTTGTACTAATCTGAAGGCTACACAAAGTTTGGAGGTCTTTAGCTATTGACTCTGCAGACAGGTGGAAACTTCTGCTCACTGTGCGCTTCAGCATGCGCTGACCCCACTTTGTCATATTACTTTGCTGTTGTTCCCAGTTGCTTCCAATGTTTCATAATACCACTAACCGTTAGCAGCAAGGAAATTTCATGGATGGACTTATGCACAGGTGGCAACCTATCAAAGTACCACACTTGAATTCACTGAGCTCCTGAGAGCAACCCATTCTTTCACAAATGTTTGTAGAAGCAGTCGGCATGTCTTGGTGCTTGATTTTATACTCCTATGGCCATGGGTTGGACACCTCAATCCAATGATTTGGAGGACAATATAGAGTACAGTATGTTATATGTAGTGGTGATACGTTACTTTTTCGCAATTATTTTTAGAGATATCTTTGGGATTAGGAATAGACAAGTACTCTTACAAAAGTGTGAAGCTAGAGCTGTTAGGAGAGGGGTGTCCTCAATTTTAAGGTTTCACAGATGGATACCAGAGTGACACTTTCAAGAACATCAGAATGGCTATTCTGTAAGAAGACAAAACAGACCAAAGATATAACAATGACTCACCAAATATCACAGCAAAAACAATTTTATAGTATAACTAAAGGCAAAATTTTAGTAATAAATGGTTAGAACCCCAGTCAGTTTTTTTATTAGTGTTCAATGTCAACCCAAAATGTGGGAATTTATTTTCCTTTCATTTTCAGTGGTAAGGAGAAACAGTAACAATTGAGAGAGTGAATCTCCTTAATAAGAGCACAGACAGCAATAAAAACGGTGACTGGAATTATAAACAAACTATAATTAAATAAACACAACATTATATTTATAAATGTCAAATATGGAATTAAAATAGTATACAAAAATTACACACATAAAGACAACACTGTCTTTTGTATTGGTGGAAGAAGGGTATTTATACACTGTATGTGTGTGATATTTGATATTATTTTCAATATTTGACATGTATTAACATATTTTATATTTACTTAATTTAACTTAGTTGTTTTTGATACATCATGTGTGTCCTGTGAAAGCAGCTTCCCTTTGACTGGTATTCCAGTCACTTTTTTTCTTTAGTATGAATACATATACTGCAGGGACAGTCACCGCACTGACTTAGTGAGGTGGCATATTTCTGCAGTTTAAACCATTTTACCTCTTTATTAGCAATACAAAATGAAAGGGGTTCTAATTCTTGTCCACTACATCCATCTCACTGGATATCACGCCATGAGATAAAATACCAAATGGTTTCATGAGATACCGCTTTGTGAATTGAGCCCTATATCAATTTATCAACACTGATGCTAAAATACTAGCCAAAGTCCTGGCAACCTGCCTGGACAAGTCTCTTCTCTTTACCCTTGCTATGGAACCCCTAGCTACTCTTGTCCAAAACTCTTCCCTGATTATAGGTCTTTATATTAACTCCTTAGAGGAAAAAATCTTGTTTATACGCCGGTGACACACTGATTTATTTGGCTGTCCCTGATCAGTTACTCTTTCAAGGCTTTCAATGCTTCTCTGAGTTTAAGGTAAATTAGGACAAGTCACTTCTGTTCCCTATAGACCAAGAAGCATTAAGCAATATGTATCCCATCTCCTAACTGCTAGCAGTCAATAAACTTGTATGGTCACAATACAGCTTCCACTGAGCGGGTACCAAGCCCATGGCCAGCATTTGAGTTGATAGACTTTTTTTTCATTGTCAGTGTTATTTTTTTTGCTGTAGCACATCCTACAAAAAGAAAGATTGGATTCCACTATGTATGGATTTTAAGTGGGTACCTCATGCAAAAACAATTATAAAATTGGGAGGTCCCCCACAAAATCCATACCAGACTCTCAGGGTCTGGTTCAGATTTTATGTGGACTCTACACAAGAAAAAAAAATGTGTACTCTTTCTGTAAAAATCTATACCAGACCCTTCATTACAGCATGCAGCCTGGCTGGCCAGGAACAGGGTGGGTGACGAGCGTGTGCCCCCCTCCTGTTCTATACCAAGCCATTCAACATGGGAGGTAATATTTTCATATTCTTTGACATTTTAATATTTTTCATAATTACACTGCTTGTTCTTATTATTTCTTAATATGTCATCCTAAAACTATCCAGATCCCAAGCCTGACTTTCATTTGTTTGTTCAATTAATGAAATCAAATCACATGTCTTCCAGTATTCATATTTCTTCTTAAGGCAAGTCTCTAATGTATGTCTGGCTGTAGTCAAACTCAATAAATCTACATGACTTGGTTTACATATGGCAGAAAAATCCATAAGGAACATGAGATTAAAAAAGTTTAGCAATAAAAAAATAGAGGTGTTGCCCATGAAAACTATCTATGATTGCTTTCATTTTCTTTGCTGCCCTGTAAAAAGGACAGGCAGAAAAGATCAGGAATGTTGTAAGTCCTCAAAATCCACAGCTTAGTATATCAGCCAAAAGCTTTAACTGCCAAAGACCTTGGAGTTTACTGAACTCAGCTTCATAAAAGCTTTAAAAAATACATATCTGTAGAATGAAATTATGTGAACCTCCAAGACACTTTAGCCTCTCAGACTGTGGTGACAGCAAATACAGTGGCTAGATTCTCATAAGCCTGCACGGTAAACGTAGTGTTTTACTGTGAAGGCTGGTATTTGTGTCAGCTCCAGCAGGAAGCAGTGCAATATATGTTTCAGTGCACCATACTGCTTGTTTTCTTTTACTTTTTTTTTCAACTTTATTTAAAGTATCAAATAGTAACACTTCATGTCACTGCACAGCAGCATGGTGTATTGCTCTGCTGTGCAGTGCCATCCAGTGCAGTGCATAAAAATGATGGCATGCTGCATTTTTATGCACTGCAACACAATGCACATCACATCAGTGTTAAGTGAAAGGGGCACAGAAAACAATTGTTTTCTATGTGCCATAGTCTTGGCCTTCATTTATCCAGTGCAGAAAAAAGCAGGTCACTGCAAATAGTGTGAATGAGCCCTAAGAATTTAGCCATAACCAGAATATTATCGCCAGGAATGGAGTAGAAGGGAGGTTTTTGCCATGAAATATTAGATGTGGCACTACTCTTGTGAGGGTCGCTGTGTTTTAGGTCCCCCTAAGCTTCTAAAAATACAGCCAGGCAACAGGTATTTCTCAAATCTCACTTGCATTCAAAGACAATGGCCATGGGCTTGGTTTTGTTGCTTTAGTAGGGAAAATTAACTTGGATAGGGAAATAGGGATTATGGGATGCCCAGTTGGCTTGAATCAATGGGAGGTGGGAACAATTTCCTTCCTATATACAAAGGCAGATCCTGGACTGTTCTTTTCTTGAAAGCCATCAGTTGATGTGGATCAGTAGCAGCCCTTAATGGGCGAGGAAATGGCAACCTCTCAAAAATCAACTTAGCTTCTTGTAACTACATGCAGGAATATCTTCTCTCCCTCTGTAGAGCTGCTCCCAGCGCCACGGCCTGCAAACACTATCAGCCCTCTTGACTTCTCTGAGGATCTCCTGGCATGGGGATAAGGGATTGAGCCCAGCAGTGTTCTTAGACAGCTTGCTACGTGTGACAGTCTTTCCCCTTCTAGATCCCAGAGAGTGCTGCTGTACTTACTCTGACCTCTCTACTCCCTGTTGCTTCAAGTCTCAATTCTATTCACGCCTCATTGCTGAATGTATCCTTCTGAGCCAGCTTGGGCCCAGCCTGGAGGCTGGACCCCCCCTAGACCTAGGGGACCCTACCCAGGCACTAACAGTCTCTTCAGCACTCCATCTTTCACCCGACACCTCTGCCAGCCTGACTCTCCCATATTTATGGACCAGTCGACCAATACCAGGGCCTCCAAATCTGGAATTGGCCGCAGTCCCATGAACATGCAGATTAGGCCTCCATCCCTTCCTGCTCACCGACTTCTGGAAGGTTCTATGGTCCTCCAGAGTCAGGAGGAGGCAATAGAGCCCCAACCCAGCTGACCTGCAATAACCCGACCTCATTCACAGGCTCACACAATTACCATGAGACATACACAATGATATTACATGCGATGCACTACACTATTCCAGTAGCACACTAGAGGGTGCTACACACAGATGATTAGACATACTAAGCTAACTTTAAAGATCAACATAATGATGTGTTAAGCTGTAATTATCAGCATGCAGTAGTCAACACCAGGCTTTTCACTTCAAAATACAACATATAACACAGAGAATGCCGATAAACATCTACTTTGCACAACTGAGTGAGAAACATTGATTGTAAAGTTGCAATATATTACTTTACCTGTGCAAGTTCAATTGTATAAATTGCTGCCTCTCTACTGCATATAAAAAGGAATCATTAATCTGCATTGTAAAAGCACAGGGACAGATGCAACCAGGTCTGTGGATAAGGGGGTACCACCAGTCCTCTTGTACGGGGCCCAGGCTAGTAGGGGGGCCCAGGCAGAGAGGGTCAGTGAGGCAGTGAGGATGGGGGGGGGGGCAATTACTGGATCTGTTCCCCTGTATGACTCTCTCTGCAACAGATGAAAACTGGCTTCTTCTCCTCTCCCTCCCACTGGTTTTCAGCTGCTGCAGAGAGAGCCGTACAGGAGATCTGTACCAGTCATTTCCCCCCCCCACTGCACCCATCATTCTAACTTTGCACCATACATTTCCCCCTGCTGTCCAGGCCACCTGTGTGTCCCCACCCCCTCAGTGCTGCCAGCTTCCCTCCTCTCCTTACCACCAGCAGCTACAAGCGCACAACAGGATCCTTCAAGATGGAGGATGGGGGAAGGGTCCTGTAAATATACCAAATTTACCAGCCCCATCCTTTTCTAAATGATCACAATGAGTGATCGGTACCAATCACTCACTGTGTTCATTCATAACTGAAGCATAGTAAACTGTGTTCTTTTGGGGGGGAGGGGAACCTGTCAGGTTGGCTGTATGGGGCCCTGTGGTTTCTAACAGCATCCCTGGATGCAACTAAAAAGCAACTGGTTCAAAATGTTATTGGGTATTACCTTTGCATAACACTCAGAAACAATCAAGAATACTGCTTAGCCATTTAGTAAAACTAGTGTGTTCTTTTCTCAAAAACAAGGAAATTAAAAGAACAGATAAGTAAGGGACAAAGGATAAAAAAAATGTTCTTTTCTGTAGAGTGTAATGTGGACACACAGCTGTTAAAAGTAGATCTAAACAAGGCTGTCTGTAAGGAGGGGCAAAAAGAGCAGCTGCCCAGGGCACTTTAACTTTCACTGCTTTAGCCGCTAAGCTATCACTCATCTCTGCCTGTCTGCTTTCTATGATCATTGACAGTACTGTTTTGAATGTAATCCTGGTCAGCTTCATTAACCCCATTTTTTCTGCCACATGTTAAATTGTGCTGCAATGCAAGACAACACTTCTACTTTGGCAAGGGGACTGTTGTGTGCGTTTGTACCATAATCTATGCAGTAACCTCTAGCAACCAATAGGTAAGCAAAAAGGATGTGCAGTAACCTCTAGCAACCAATCACTGAGCCGGTAAAGATGTGCAGTAACCTCTAGCAACCAGTGAGTGGTAAGGATGTGCATAAACTCTAGCAACCAATGGGTGACTGTTAATAATATGCAGTGACCTCTAGCAACCAATCAGTGAGCGGTAATGATGTACAGCAACCTCCCAACAACCAGTGAGTGGTAAAGATGTGCAGTAACCTCTACCAACCAATGGGTGAGCAGTAAGGATGTACAGTAACCTCTAGCAACCAATGGGTGAGCAGTAATGATGTGCAGTAACCTCTAGCAACCAATCAGTGAGTGGTGAGGATATGCATAATCTCTAGCAACCAATAGGTGAGTGTTAATGATGTGCAGTAACCTCTAGCAACCAGTGAGCGGTAATGAAATACAGCAACCTCTAGCAACCAATTGGTGAGTGGTAATGATGTGCAGTAACCTCTTGCAACCAGTCAGCAAGCAGAAATGTTGTGTTGTAACCTCTAGCAACTAATCAGTAAGCCATAATGTGTGCTGTAAACTCTAGCAACAAGTCAGTGAGTGGTAATGATATGCTATAACCTTTGGAAATCAATTGCATTCACTACCTGATCTGCTGCAGTAAACTGATTTTGAGTCTAGTTGCTATTTATTGTATGCCTTCGAGTAGATGTAAAACGAATTTGCATGGCGGGGGGCCAGGTGGGGGGCCAAGAAAATGTTTGCCCGGGGTCCAATCAATATTAAAGACGACCCTGGATCTAAATCCAACCACTAAAATCTCAAATGAGCTTTTACATATTAATGTCTTTTCAGAAGTTATTTCAACCTTTTTTAATTAACCACTTGAGGACTGGCATGTTAAACCCCCTTCCTGTCCAGTCCAGTTTTCAGCACTGCGATTCTTTGACTGACAACGGCTGGGTCATGCAGTACTGTAATCAAATCCATTTTATATCATATTTTGAGACTGATGAAGCTTTCTTTTGCTGGTATTTAATCACCATTGGGTTTTAAATTTTTCATTATATAAAGATAAAAAGACTGAAAATGAAAAAAACCTAAACTTTTTTCTCTTTCTGTTTAATCTTCCTTCATAAATGTAGGCCAAAATGTAATCTGCTTCATTTCTTTGGCAAAAAAAACCACAAATAGGTGTAAATTATTTAGTCTGTGTGAGTTTACAAACTATAGTATATACATTTATTTTTCGCTCCATAAGACGCACCTAGGTTTTAGAGGTGAAAAACAAGAAAAAAAAATATTCTGAACCAATGGACTGCAGACACAGTACAGGGGATGACCAGAGACTGCGGACACAGTACAGGAGATGACCAGAGACTGCGGACACAGTACAGGAGATGACCAGAGACTGCAGACACAGTACAGGAGATGACCAGAGACTGCGGACACAGTACAGGAGATGACCAGAGACTGCGGACAGAGTACAGGAGATGACCAGAGACTGCGGACAGAGTACAGGGGATGACCAGAGACTGCGGACACAGTACAGGAGATGACCAGAGACTGCGGACACAGTACAGGAGATGACCAGAGACTGCAGACACAGTACAGGAGATGACCAGAGACTGCGGACACAGTACAGGAGATGACCAGAGACTGCGGACAGAGTACAGGAGATGACCAGAGACTGCGGACAGAGTACAGGAGATGACCAGAGACTGCGGACCCAGTGCAGGGGATGACCACAGACTGCGGACACAGTGCAGGGGATGACCAGAGACTGCGGACACAGTACAGGGGATGACCAGAGACTGCGGACAGTGCAGGGAATGACCAGAGACTGCAGACAGTGCAGGGAATGACCAGAGACTGCAGACAGTGCAGGGAATGACCAGAGACTGCAGACAGTGCAGGGAATGACCAGAGACTGCAGACAGTGCAGGGAATGACCAGAGACTGCAGACAGTGAAGGGAATGACCAGAGACTGCTGACCTTTGGGGAGGGAGGGGGAGCGGGTACCTGAATTTGACAGGTACCCGCTCCCACTTCCGCGGAGTTGTCCTTCCCTCTTCTTCCCGGGCCGGCTTCTGTGACAGCCGGGTGCCCACTGCGCATGTGCGAGAAGCGCTGCGCTTTGTGAATGGCCCGGCGCCTTCTGGGACCTTTCATGTGTCCCAGAAGACACCGGATCATTCACAAAGCGCAGCACATGCGCAGTGGGCACCCGGCTGTCACAGAAACCAGCACGGGAAGACTGTGCAGCGCTGGAGCGAGGAACAGGTAAGGCCCTGCTGGAGACAACAGCTGAGTGGCCGGCCCGGTATTCTGACATGGTGGCCGCAAAAATACCGGACCGGCCGCTTTATATTTGCTCCATAAGACGCACTGACATTTTCCCCCCTTTAAGTGCGTCTTATGGAGCGAAAAATACGGTAATTGAATCACTAATTGAAAGGGGCATGTTCAAAATAATAGCAGTGTGGAGTTCTATTAGTGAGGTCATTCATTCTTTGAAAAACAGGTGGCAATTATTGCCCTTATTTAAGGAAGGAAGGCAGCAATTGTTGTACATGCTGGTTACAGTGCATTTCTCTCTGAAATTCTGAGGAAAATGGGTCAGTCCAGACATTGTTCCGAAGAACAGGGTACCTTGATTAAAAAGTTGATTGGAGAGGGGAAAACATATAAAGAAGTGCAGAAAATGATAGGCTGCTCAGCTAAAATGATCGCAAATGCTTTAAAATGGCAACCAAAACCTGAAAGACGTGGAAGAAAGCAAAAAACTACCATTCGAATGGATAGAAGAATAGCCAAAATGGTAAGGACTCAGCCAACAATCAGCTCCATGAAGATCAATGAAGGTCTAAAGTTACCTGTGAGTACTGTTACAATTAGAAGACGCCTATGTGAAGCCAAGCTATCTGCAAGAAGACCCCGCAAAGTCCCACTGTTGAAAAAAAGACGTGTTGAAGAGGTTACAATTTGCCAAAGAGCACATTGACTGGCCTAAAGAGAAATGGCGCAACATTTTGTGGACTGATGAAAGTAAGATTGTTCTTTTTGGGTCTAGTGGCCGGAGACAGTTTGTCAGACGACCCCCAAACACTGAATTCAAGCCACAGTACACTGTGAAGACAGTGAAGCATGGTTGCGCAAGCATCATGATATGGGAATGCTTCTCATACTACGGTGTTGGGAATATTTATCGCATACCAGGGATCATGGATCAGTTTGAATACATCAGAATACTTGAAGAGGTCATGCTGCCTTATGCTGAAGAGGAAATGCCCTTGAAATGGTGTTCCAACAAGACAATGACCCCAAACACACCAGTAAACGTGCAACATCTTGGTTCCAGACCAACAAGATTGACGTTATGGAGTGGCCAGCCCAATCCCCGGATCTTAATCCAATAGAAAACTTGTGGGGTGACTTTAAAAATGCAGTTTCTGAGGCAAAACCAAGAATTAGAGAAGAACTGTGGAATGTAGTCCAATCATCCTGGGCTGGAATACCTGTTCACAGGTGCCAGAAGTTGGTTGACTCCATGCAACACAGATGTACAGCAGTTCTCAGAAACAGTGCTTATACAACTAAATATTAATTAAGTGATTCAAAGGAAAGCAAAATCTTCAAACATTTTTCAGTTTATATAGTGAATGTTTGAGTTTGTAAAGAAGAATACAAACACTGCTATTTTTTTGAACAGTCTAATATTCACTTTTCTTCAATTTTTTTAGAGGAACAACACAAATGTGATATATTTTTCTTCATGTTTTGATTTGGAATAGAATGTGTAGTGTTCCCAATGCATTTGTGTGTATGGAAATAAAAGCTATTAGAAGGATTGTGAGCTTTATTCACTTTTTTCAACACACTGCTTTTATTTTATTTATTTTTATTTTGTATCAAATCATGATTTAGTTCTGTGCAATATTATATTGGTAGTCAGCCTGTAAAATATACTGATGAACGCCCAGCACACTCATTAGACTTTTTTCATTGGTTATGTAGTTTCTTTACATGCCCATCTCAATTTCCAGAAAAGATTTCTCTATTTGCAGCTTGAGGGCTCCTAGTTTTTCATCAAAACTATGTTTGAATGCCTCATCTCTGAGGTCCTGTGACTCTGTTACAATCAGACTTACAATGCAGTGAATTGGACTCTGGCAGAACCAAAGACCATGCGAACTTTGTTAAAGTGGAACTTTACCCTATCCATTAACTTTACGTATTGTCTCTCCTGCCCCCTTTCTCTAACAGAATTTTTATTTTTTGGGGGGACCCATCTCCACACTCCTTTATTTCTTGACTAGGCCAGAATGACATGAATAGTTGCCCACAGTTGATATACAGTGTGTGTGTGTATATATATATATATATATATATATATATATATATATATATATATATCTCACAGAATGGTGCAAACGGTGACAATATAGACAAAAAAGGAAGCAATCAGAAACGAAAAACAACTCTGGAATTGATACTGGAAAATTTTGTTTAAATAATAACAAAAATTGGTCACATGAATGTAGAATAACACAATGTCTGTAACCCTAGGGGCTCACACCTAAGCTTTTTCGGCAGCATATTGCGTTTTGCAGAAACTCCGTACAATCCATTTAACATGATTTCCTATGGGACATGTTCACATCTACACGTTTTCACCCGGTGCATTTTTTGGAAAGGGTCAGGGACTTTATTGAACGCAAAAAGTTGCATATTTGGTTCTATGGACTTCAATAGAAATGCTGCAGAAAAGCATGTATTGCGTTTTTGCTGCGTTTTTGCAGTGTTTTTCATTTTAAATCTGTCTAGCAACAAGAAAAATAAAAATTAAAAAAAAAACCCAAAATAAATGCAGGTGGAAAACACAATGCACATCGCAATGTAGAAACCGCTCAAACGCAACCTGCATAGGTGTAAACCTAGCCTTATACAGTCTCAGGGAAACCACCAACTAGTATGGACTGTGGAGCCTCAGGAAGCAGCTCTGTCAACTAGTAAAGAATGACAAATCTGAAACCAGTCAGCTTCTATCTTCACCTTGTTCAGTTAAGCTTTGAAAATGAAAGGTAGAAGCTGATTTGTTGCCATGCACAGATTCTGACTGCTCCAGTTTGATAAGTTCCTCTCTTTGTGTGTTACACTCGCCTGAGCCCTACCGTACACTGTGTTGTACATTTCATACTCCTGAACAATGCACTCTGTATGCTGGTCCGTATATGACATCCTCCTCAACACTGCACCCTAATACATCTTATACCCCTAACTCCTGCACTCTTTATGCTATATTGTACATCACATACGTATGACCCAAGTGTTTATCGTTTGCTGTTGTTGCTTGCTAAGTAGTCACTGAACATGTTAATCAAGTTCTAAGATAGGCTGTGTGCACAATAAATCCTGAAAGTTGTATGGGTCAGTTAGACCAGTGTTTCTCAACCTTTTTTCAGTCAAGGCACCCTTTAAATTTATGGACAATTTCAAGGCACCCTCCAAAACTATGGACAGTCCCAAGGAACCCTTTAAAATGATGGCCAGTCTTGAGGCACCCCATCCTAAAATGTAAAAAACTATTCTATTAGTTTTATATAATGCAGCAATATCCACACATATAGGACACGCAACGTTAGAGGTGATTTATTCTTCCAAAGCATATATACGTTTGCACATTGGTACAGACTAGAATTCCAATGTTTCTTTTCAAACAAGGATGCTGTGCAGGCAATCGACATCCTCCTTATCAACTGATGATGTCATTGGTTGTCAGGGTGTCTCCAGCAAGAAGGTCGTAATGGTGCACATTGAAAACCTGTGGCTTTGTGTAACTAAAAGGCAGGCTTCTTCCACCTAATGGCTTGTATTTACACATTTTGCTAAGGCATCCCTGAAGAAACCGAAAGGCACCCTGGTTGAAAAAGGCAGAGTTACACTGTCTCTAGAGGGAATGTAATTAAAGCATATTTGTGGCATATGTCTGCCATGTCCTACATGTGAGTACAATATTCAACCATGCCCCCCAAATGCAATTTGGCCACACCAACCATTTGGTGAAAAACATAAAACATGAGGCTCACATCAGTTTTCTCCTTTTAGGAGCCCAAGGTTGCCCCAGGCCTTTCACAATCCACACTATGCCCCTGTAATGAACATATATACCAGAAAGTGGTACAAAATTAAAGATGGTATACTAAGAATTATAAATCATTCACTTGCAAATTCTCTTTCTCTAAATCTTCCACAAACATTGGCCAAGCATTCACAGGATAATGTTCACTGTATCCATAAAGCACATTTTTAGGCTGACTGCTCTGCCTCTGCTG
Organism: Staurois parvus; assembly: GCF_062004578.1. NCBI lineage: Eukaryota > Metazoa > Chordata > Amphibia > Anura > Ranidae > Staurois > Staurois parvus. The sequence continues at coordinate 906,796 of NW_028317998.1, forward strand.
CACTGAGTTCCCTAGCAGTTCTCCCTTTCTGAACTGCAGTACTGCTCCCTCTGATGAAGAAGAGAAGGGAATTTTGGAGAACTGGGCAGAGTTGTTAATACTGATTGGAATTTCAATACAGCAGAGGCAGCATTGTCAATTTGCTTAGGAAATTTATATGAATGTAGGAAAACTTTGGATTTCTGGCAGAGTAACAGGTATTTTTCTGTAATTTCAGGTTTTTAAAGGGATTAATAACATGGAAAGATGTGCGTGTATTGCAGAGATGCACTGATTAGCAGCATCTGGCCATTGGATGCCAGCCCTTTTTAGTCTCCATGGCCTTTACTATGTATGTATGTTATGAGATGGGCTCCCCAAAAACCAGTAATCACAGTGCTCAGGGGAGGGTGCTGACAAGGAAGGGGCTAATGTCCTATCTACACGACCCCTCCCCCTATGGTGGGCAATAGCTTGTAAGCCTCTGTATGGCAAACTGGTAAAGTAAAGTGAACAGGGAGTGCTCATATATAGTTTATAATTTAAAAGGGTGTAGGTATAGGATTTGTCAGTGAAGGAGAATATGTAGGCTGCTGCAGGTATGGACCATAATGCATATCTGTAACAGATTACCAACCTTTTCCCAGTTAGAGTCCCCACAGTATAGCCTCAGTATAGATTGCCAGAGTGCCTAAAAAATTAACTCAAGCATCCTAATTATGTATCTAAATGTTTGTCTGGAGTTCTGCTTTAATATTCTAATTCTGTTAAACATTATTTGTATTTTCACAATTACAGGAGCTTTATAATGATCCATATTTGTTTGTGGATGGAATTAGCCATCATGACTTACACCAAGGACAGCTGGGAAACTGCTGGTTTGTGGCTGCCTGCTCATGTCTGGCTCTTCATCAGACTCTCTGGAAAAAGGTACCAGTAATAAGACGATACACATTAGTAGCCCATTTTGTTTAATATATAGAAAAAGTTAAGCACGCAGTAAACCAAGAAAGCCAATTGGAAACCATAGTTTTCTAGTCTCATTATACTAAATTCCTGAAATCTGCTTGCTACCATGGGTTTCTGGATGCATATTGTTGCCCTTTGCATGTCCTTAAAAATAATCTTAGGCCATGTACACAGTGTTTGTGAAGTAGAAATGCATTTCACTGGGAGATTTCTTTTTCTGCAATTTACCTGTAGGCTGTCTTCAGTAAAGGCTACAAATCAATGAGGTCTACCCTTAAAGTGACCCTGTTGCTAACTTCAACAACTTAAAAAGAGGTCTTTGCATAGGGCTCTGGAGCCAGTCCCCCAGGGAGATTTCATCACCACAGCTCCTGTGCCTGTCGATCCCCCGTACAGTCTTAGGCCTACATTTGGTCTCCTGGCCTTTATTGAGACTGTATCCTACAAGTTTATGATTGCTAGGGGGTGCGATTTGTGCCCGGAGAAGATAGCAGCTTAGCTCCCGGAGCTCTGACACATGGAGGTGGAAGCACGTGACCACAGCAGGGAGCGACACCACTGCAATGGGGAAAACAGATAGGAGACCCGCTGCCCCACGATCACGGTCTCCCCGCCAGACGAGCGGACCTGCCAGCCGCAGCATTCCAGACTTATTCCGATCCCAGACCCCAGAGCACATTGAGGCCCCCCCCCTCCTACTGCCTCCTCCCACTCACTTCACGGAAAGTCCCGCTCGCGGAGCAGAAGCCCAGCCGCAGCACCCCCAACCTGCCACTCTGTAACCTCCCCTAGCACGATAGGGGATTTGAAAGCAGTATCATCGGATATCAAAGAGACCCTCTCTGCAGCTATTGCAGAGTTACATATCAATATGCAGGCAGTGGCCCAAAGGCTTGAAGCAGTGGAGGAGAAAGTTATCTCGCAAGACCTTGCCATCCAGGATACACGCAAACTGATAGATACACACACTATGCACCTACAAGAGCTTGATCATCATATCGAGGACCTGGACAACAGGGGAAGATGACATAATTTACGGGAACATGGTGTCCCTGAAACAATTGAATCGGGCCAACTCACCCAAACAATCCTAACCCTTTTTAATGATCTTTTGGAAAGACCACAAGAGTCTTCGACTGAGATTGAACGCCTCCATAGGGCTCTACGTCCTAGAGGTAGGGACACTGATCCCCCAAGAGATATATAGTTTGCTGCTTAGTCGACTCAAGGGAGAAATATTACACAGAGCGCAAGATCAGAACCGTGTGCTATATATAATGGAGCAAAAATCAAATTATTTCAAGATCTCTCTCATCTCACCCTTCAACGTAGAAGGGATCTACGCCCTCTATTGGATCTGTTACACTCCAGGGGTATAGCATGTCGCTGGAGATTCCCGTTTGGCCTCTCTGCAACGCACATGGGACGGTCAGCTATCCTGCGATTCCTGGAAGATATCACACCATTCTGCGAAGTCCTAGATATCTCAATAGTGGACCTGCCCAACTGGTACGGTGAATTCCACCTCCCTTCTCAGACAGATGAAAGCCCAATGGAGGCCCAATCCGCTGGACACCCTGGAGGAACAAGGCGTCGCAGACCATCCCACCACACCTCGTCATCTCCTGTACGATGAAGGCTCATCATTGGGGACAGTCTACCAGCCTCCCCCGCTCATCGCAAGGCACATCACGAATGACACTTCCCCTTTTCCCCTCCCCCACCCACCTGTAAGTCACCCTTCCCCCATCCCCTTCCCCTTCTGGCCACTTACATACCTGACCTGGTGTATCGTGTAATCTTGCCTAAACCCTGGTTCCATTTCACCTCCCATTGACAACCTTCTGTCAGACATTGGCTAAGATACTAGGGTATGTGTATCGCATTTGATTGTTCTATCTCTCATCTATACTATATGTTCATTCTATGTTTATGCCGATTTTCAAATGTATATACCCAGAGTATATCAGCTCTTGTTGGCTGGCTGCATGGTAGCGGTGCTAACAGAACCATGGTTCTTAATTTTACTGGTTCTGGAGCTTGTTTGTCTGGACAATAATGACCTAATACATTGTATTGGTAGCCTCAGTCAAGACCAGAGTTTTTCTTTGTTCAGGATCCAGAGATGCAGACTGCTCAGTTGCCTTGAAATGGGCCTACATCCCTGAATCTCACTGCACTTTGCAATTGTTGTCTCTAGACAGGAATTTTATACGATTGTGATTTTGAGTCTGAACTGCTACGGTTTATTGAGGCCTTCTCGCATTGCCCTTTAGGAACACATTTTGCGGTCCATGAGCAATTCCAGAACGAGCCTTCTCACTCTTATTCAATGTTTATATTGTGGTTCTGTGCCGCTCTTATTGTGTGACCATACCCTGATACATATCCTACCCACAGTGTCTCGTCCTGAGCTTCTTATCTGCATATGAGCTCAGAGGAACCTCTCCCTGACTAATATACTTTCTTACAGGTTCGCAATCACCGCCAGATCTATTCATGAACACCCGAGATACTATATGCAATTCACTCATACACTTTTCCTTTCTCCCCACTTTCCTCCGTACACTGTTTCCCTCCCCCCACATATTATGGCGGCCTTCACATTCTTTCCAGTATATGGCGTGATTTACCCTCAAAACCCAGGTCCCAAGAGATATGTCTATGGCATGAAATTTCTTTAACTGTTCTGCATTTTACTGATTCATTTTATGGTTGTGCAAGTTTCTGATATGTGTACTTAGGTTATTTTGGACCGTGCTCTCAGCAGGCCACAGAATCATGAGGCCACACAAGTGGTTTATCACAACCTCCCCTTCTCTGGGGGTGACCTGCACCCGTGGTAGTGGCCTGCTGCACTGCGTGGAACACCTTGGTTGGGGCCATTATTCCTCTTCCATCAGGGTTTCAGGGCTGCAGTTTAACCAGATGGTTTGCTCCTGGCCTAAATCCCTGAATCTTACTCTTACTGTGTTATGTAATTAATGTTTCAAGGCAAGGTTGCACATAAGGTTGATATCTTCAGTCTGAACAGACACAGTACAAGGAGATCTTTTCGCATGGTCTTCTGTGATTGCATTTTATGGCTCATGGGCAACTACAGACCGAATCTTACTTTTAGTGTATACTGTTTATCTTGTGATACTATAGTATTGTACATGTATGAATATGCCACAGATTCCCCTTGACGCCTTCCCAAGACAGTCTTACATACAACTAGATGCAAACAACTAGATGCATAGGAACCATCCTTTAGAATTCCATACCTCCATACTTATTGGTGAGCATCTCTAGACTTACACGCGATTACTTACACTATTATAACCAATACATCTCTATATATAACATCTCCTACCCGTGCCCCCTTAATACAAATTGAATACCTCTCCCTACAGAAATGAGCTGAAATCCACCTATCTCCGTGTGTCACTGCTCCCTTCTTTTGGACCCTATTTTATACACATTTTTCGTCCCCGATACACCCAGTGGGTCCTCGAAGGTCTTCCTGGGACTCTCCCGCAACCCCCCAAAATGGACGCCTCTGAGTCCGACCCGTCTCCGACTCGTACTTCACATCCAACCACAATACATTAAGCATCTTACCAACACATACGAATCTCAATACAGGATGGTGTAGCTGGACTACACTGTCTCCAGTTTCTGTTTCATACTAGAAGTTTTAGGACCACATAACACCACATTAGTATGGGGTTTTTATTGTAGGCTCCTGACATTGTTCACCTCTACTATTCTCTGATTTCTTGACTCTTCTCTATCTTTTTTCACTCCTACTTATACTTTTCATTCTCTCTCTTTTCTGGGGGGGCTGTTTGGTGTCCCCCCACCCTTTTTTTTTTCTCTCCCTCTCACATCCATCTGCTGCACATTTTCGATCTTGAGTAGTACCTTTTCGGCCATCCAGGACAAGTGCCTACTAGACAAACACCTGTACGAGCCCACCATACCCTTTCTATGGCATCTCTTAATGCAAGAGGTCTAAAAGTACCTGAGAAATGCTCACAACTCTTGACTTACATGAAAAGCTTGCGAACAGATGTGCTCTTCATCCAAGAAACAGACTTTCGTGCTGATCATATCCCTAAATTTTCCAATGCTAATTACCCAACAGTCTACCATTCAGTTAATACAGAGGTGAAAGCAAAAGGTGTGTCCATTTTGATCTCCAAAACACTCCCACTTACAATTACTGACTCTCTCGAGAACCCGGAGGGAAGGTTCTCTTCCTTAAAGGCACCCTCTAAAACAAACCGCTTACTTTAGCCAACATTTACAGCCCCAATACAGAGCAAGTAAACTTCTTTCGTAAAATTTCCAAAACACTTGCAACATTTCAATTTGGTATCCTAATTCTTGGGGGCGATTTTAATGTAGCACTGAATCCATTGGAAGACACGTCGACTGGCTCTTCGTCAAAACCCTTCCGAGCACTTAAACAGATTAAAATTGAGCTGAATGACCTTCTTCTTCATGATACTTGGCATACCCTACACCCCTCTGACAAAGACTACACTTTTTTCTCCGCACCTCACAAGCGTCATTCCAGAATTGACTATCTCTTTCTTTCACAAAAAGACTTGACACAGAAGAAACAATCTAGCTTCTTCCTCTCCCTAGACGCCAAGAAGGCCTTCGACAGATTGACATGGTACTACATGGAGGCCGTTCTGATTGGACTTGGGCTTCCTCCTCATCTCTTGAACTTTATACACAACACCAATGGCTAAAGTTCGAGTCAATGGCCTTCTTTCAGACGCCTTCACAATAAGCAATGGGACTAGACAGGGATGTCCATTATCCCCCCTCCTATTTATTCTTACCTTGGAACCTTTCTTGAACTGCATTAGACAGAATGATAACATCAAAGGCATCTTAATGAATGGCAAAGTCCACAAAGTAGCCGCCTTTGCAGACGATATCTTACTTTTCCTGACAGACCCACATATCACGTTACCTAACTTACTACATGATTTCCAATTATTCCAATATTTGGCCAATTTAAAAATTAACTTCAATAAATCCCAGGCCATCAATGTTTTCCTAACCCAAGATACGGTCAGACAGGTGAAAATGAACTTTCCTTTTGCTTGGCAATCCGAGGCCATCACTTAGGAATTCAATTACCGACTCAACTTACAGAACTCTATGCCGAAAAATTTCTACCCATTTTACGCAGCATCACCAAAGATCTACAGACATGGGATAAACCATTTTTCTCTTGGTTTGGCAGAGCAGCTATTATTAAGATGAACGTGCTTCCCAGACTATTATACCCGATGCAAACGATTCCAAGCAAACTGCCCAATTCCTTCTTTAAGTCCTACAAAACATTATGTACCTCATTTCTATGGTGTAATAAACGTCCCAGAATCGGTTCTGAACAACTGATCATGCCTAAGACGGGCGGAGGTATTGGACTGCCTGATATCACCTGCTACTACAGAGCCTGTCACATGGCAAGAATTGTAGATTGGTCTACGAATGGCAACGGTAAGGCTTGGGTTAAGTTGGAAGCTGCTTTTTCAGAGATCCCACTCGCCTCTTCCCCTTGGCTGAAAAACTCCCACATCCCATCTGAGTTCAGGGAACATCTTCTTATAGGCCCTACTCTATCGTGTTATCATCTGATAAGTCAGAAAACAGATTTTTCTTCGACCCCTGGTCCACTCAGTCCTATCAAAATGAATCCGGACTTCCCCCCTGGTATGTCCCGTACCTTTCTCGCCGGGTCTAACCCCCCAGACAATTTGAATCTGCATCAACTTTTCAAGGGGGGACATTCTTACTCAGAGACCACCTTTTGAACAAATGGCCATCCCTAACCCTAACGCCGTGGATGTACAGACAACTCCACCACTTTGTACATAGCTCCTCACACCTAAAGGACTATACTAGACCACTTACCCCATTTGAAAAACTCTGCTCCACAGACTCTCCCCCGAGACATGTTATATCTAAGCTTTACACGTGCCTCCAAAATACCATATACCTACCTTCTAGGAAAGCTTGCAAGGCTTGGTGCTGTGACTTACAACTCCAACTATCGCCAGAAGACTGGGATCACATTTACACACATATACATAAAGGTTCCATATGTGTCTCAACACAAGAAAACAATTTTAAAATATATTCCAGAGTGCCGTCCTTCACAAATTTGACCCTAACATCTCAGATTTGTGTTGGAGATGTCACCAGGCGACGGGTACACTCCTGCATATCTGGTGGGATTGCCCATTGTTGCAGCGTTTCTGGGGAAAAATTCAACCCATAATCACACAAGTAACTACATACTCCCTAGACCTCTCCCCCGCACAGTTCTTGCTCCACCATTCCACACTTCCATTTAGGACATATCATAAGTCACTCGCCATGCACATGGTAAACACGGCAAAACAATGTATTCCAGTCCACTGGCGCTCAACACATGTTCCCACTATTCGCGAATGGTTTGCAAGAATCAATAAAATTGAGGAAATGGAGGAATTGATTTTTGTAGCTAAAGACCATCCCAAGAGATTCAGGAAGACATGGGCTTGTTGGAGTCATTTCAAAACCACTGCTGCCTATCACCTATTATTGCATGAACAACCTACACCCCCTGTTTGAATGTATAGACACCATGTTGTCTCGGGGGATGTTCTGTCCACCGGTGACGCATTTGTGGCGCATTTGGTTGGATTCAGACTAGGCATCTCAGCCTGCCTTTTGGGTTCTTGACCCACGCGTTGCCCCATTGAATGATCATGCACGTGTTGAATATTAAGCTATACGACTATCCTTCTGGCTCGTACAAAATGTTGTGATTTATTTCACCTACAGTTACCTATTCTATTACCCTCTCTACGCCTTACCCATTCTCCCCCCCCCCCCCCACCTTTTTGGTTTGTTTTTTTTTCTTTTTCTTCCCTTTCCCCCTACTACCTCACTCTACATTTCCTCCTTTACCTATTCACCTCTCGGATTTCTCTTTATCTCACACCTTTTTATACGTTTTCATCAATCCTATATCACCAACAGACTATAGCACTTAATCTTTCATACAGGTCTTTGCAAAAATAGAAATGAATACTTACCTGTCCAGCCACTCTTACTACTAATATTTGCATCTGATACGTTCAGGAGTGTTGGATGCCTAGTTATTCTCTGCACTCTTTGGTTCCTCCTGCTTGTCCTCCACCTAAAAAGAGAACACAACAGTGAAGTCTATGTTAGCAGGTTGAGCCACAGGGGGGAATACTGAATATTCTTTAGAGTATTCAAAGTGTGAAAATCAGTACTGGAGAGGTAAGTATTAACTTTAATTTACATTAATGCAGTTAGCAGTGCAGATCACTTGTGAGATCAAGCAAAACAAATCTCAGATGTTTTGAATACAGAACACAAACCGTTTGCACAGCCGTCTGTATGCTGAATTGGTCCTCGGAGATGTATACCCTATATGAAAGTTTCCACCTGATATGTAACAAGCACAAACTCCCCTAAACAGAGACAAATTACATGTACAAGACCTTAGTGATCAGTTATTAACTGTAATTTAATATCTGTATAAATGTGGTTTTGTCAAATATGTATTTCAACTGTTACATTCATGCTATGAACAAAATATGTTTTGTATTATAGGTTATTCCAAACTGGAAGAAACAGGAATGGGACCCAAAAAGACCACACAAATACGCAGGAATTTTCCATTTCCATTTCTGGTGTTTGGGGCATTGGATAGATGTCGTCATTGATGACCGTTTGCCAAGCATAGATGGAAATTTGATCTACTGCCATTCTAATGTGAAGAATGAATTCTGGTGCGCACTGCTCGAGAAGGCTTATGCCAAGTAAGAATCTCTTTTATTTATCAAACTATGAAAATGGAAGTAGTCCAGATGAACTAATAATTTATTGCCATGGCAAGGTTCAACATGACAAGGGTTGTCTCGTCCATATCCTCAAGGCATAAAACTAATCATATTTTCTAGACGATACGCCACTCTACATAGATATTGTACAAGTTATTATCTCTTTGTGTTAAGAATGCAAAATGTGAAAAAAGTTGTTTCTGGTAATAAGGGAAACCCTAATAATTAGGGTAATAGTCCAATAACGTTCCCACTATTGTTAACAATAATGACCTGATTTCAGTTATGTGCAATGTCAAAAGTGGCTTTCTTTGACCTCACATCTATGCTAAATAAACATGTTTCTTTTGTGTTTTTAAGTTTTTTTGTTTTTTTTTCTAAAGACATTTATAATACTATAACTAGATAATAAAAACCTAAATCCAGTCAAAATATTATGTATGGTATTAGGTGGGAAAAAGTTAACTTTTCTTATAGGTCTACATCTCTGTCTGTGGCCCCACTGGGGAGATATTCCTGTACTATGGTGGTCTACAGTACCTGTACAAGAAATGGGGGGATTTTGTTTGTGTCCCCATTAGAAATGTTTCCCAGCACATCCTGTACTGACAGAAAAATTAGGAGAAATTTGCCTAAAGGGAACAAAGATGACAATAAAAACCTAATCTATCCTAATGCTATCCAAATGGAAATAAAAAGTTTTGGCTGGAGTTGGGATTTATGTAAGTAGTCACCTCCCCTCCACTAGATAGCAGCCTCCCCATTTCCCAGTCTACAGAAATGGGTTTAGTGGGTCAAGTGTAGTGACACATTATAATCAATTCTATTTTCAGACTACTCATTTCAGGAGAGAAATGTTGCTTCTTAAATGGGATGAGCTAATGCACTTTGCATATGTTCATACAATTTGAACTTTTTGCTGAATAAGCCAATGTGACCTGCTACATTTATGCAGCCCATACATGGGTCGAATTCGAAAAGTATTTTCTTTAGAAAACTGGAAATTTCATGCATTTTGTAATCCGATTTGACCAACCAAACCTTCATTTTCACCTCATGTTGCTACAGAAAATAATTTTCATGGCTGGGAATCTTCTTTTCTTTCCAGGTCACAGCTCATGCTCATTTCTTTTTTGGCTATATTTCTTACACGATTCTCCAATCGATGATCAGAAATTCATTTGTTTTTCAAAAAATTTCCAACATGCCAGACCACTTAAATTTGATCGCTGTACGAACATCAGCCAATACTTCGGCCCAGTAAAGATGCAAAATTTGAACGGAAATTCTTAGTTACAATTTTAAAAAGAAAATTCTTTTGAAATTCGACCCATATATGGCATGCATAATTATTAATTTGTGTAAAGAATAATGTAATTTGTAGTACGCCAGAGCAGCTGATGGGATTTCAGCTTACTATAGTTATACTGGTGAAAGATGAATTCTGATTTATTCTTGTGGGTTTTTGTGGTCTGTGTTGAAGGGATTTCGTCTTGTCTTCATGACATCAGTTTGAGATGCTTCTGAGCTCATGCAACATTCCTTGACAGGTGCATTTGACCTGTAGTTGGCCTCCTTCTTAACTGCATTTGACCTGTTTAAAGGGGGTTTTGCTTTACCATAGACTTGTATGGGGATGCACAACTTGTTTACAGCAAACAAAAGCCCATCAACATAGTACCTAATGTGCAATTTCATACATGCTTTGTGCTCTTCTACGTACTTTAGGTTGTCAGGATCATATGAATCACTAGATGGTGGCAGCACAGCGGATGCCATAGTGGATTTCACAGGAGCAGTTATTGAAAATATTGACTTAACCGATGATAAGTACAGTGTTAATGTGGCTGTGCAGACAAAGTTGTTTGAAATGCTTCTAAAAGTTCATAGACAAAGTGGGCTGATCTGCTCTCATCTAAAGGTAAGACTACTTCACTAATTGGAAAAAAAGTATTGAAAAAAGGGAAAATTATAAAATCCTATTATTGTAGAACAGTTTTGAAGGCCAATGTCATGCTAAGTCATACTAAAGAAAAGGAATACCAAAAATATACTGTTTTCATAAGATTGAATACCAGTCAAACAGCTAAATACACAGATGACCTACATATAAAGGAGCTGATTATTGTTGCTATAGATAGTTATACTCACAGGGTGATTTGGTCCACTTGCACAATACCAAAATCAAAAAATGATCAGTACGTGTTCACATATTCATACTTATTAATACATATATCATAAAATAAAACCAAATCTAATTTAAATAACAAAAATCGTGGTATTTGAAATTAAAGTTTATGTCAAGACAAACCTTTTTTTTCGTTTTTGAATAGAGTTAGGAAGAAATAGAAACCCTGTCCGGTTTTCCCCAGAGAGGAAGTAAGGGAAAATCTGCAATAGGGACACAAAAATATATTTCTGTCAATGTTTTGGCTGGGCATTCACTTTAAGGAATACAGTATATCCAAAAAAAAATGTATAACCACATGGCAGATATATTAAAAAGTCTTGGCTGAAAAGGTTTTCTCAAAAGCCAAAACTGAATGAGTACAGATAAAGAAAAAAATGAGCAAAAAATAATGGTGTCAGTATTCATAATCTGGCTTAATTATTGGGAAATTCCGACAGCAATAAATAGACTGCATGCTGGGCCGATGAAATATGATAGATTGTGTGTTTGCTTAACACCAGCTGCAATCACTTAACAGTACATAAAAGCGATCAATGTTTCATACTCCAGCAGGAAATAGTCTGAAGCATGTACTGAAAGCCTGGATGAAATCTGTCTGCTGCGTTCTTGACTGAGTCCCAGGAGACCTGTTTGCCAGTTTTTTATGTGAATAGTATAGATTTATTGTGAGCATAAGAGAAACCTTTTTTTTCTATTGAGATATTGCACACATTATGTACCTTGCTCTTCTAAGGTGATACTTTCACTATTTGGGGAGATTTAACAAAGGCACAATGGGGGGATTCAATAAAGCTGCTGCGCCACTTTTATGGTGTTAATCCCTCTTGGTAATGTGTTGTGGCAAATTTTTTAAGCTTTGGCAACACTTTTGGTTTTGACAGGGGCTGGTGCTCCAAATTCAGGTAGTTCTAAAATGCACTAGTTTTACAGTGTAAAAGCAAATGCAATACCTGCGCCAAATACAAAAAAAAAATACCAACTTCGTATCAAAGTGGAGTCAATTTAGACCAACTCTCTTTAGGCATATAGAGAGGGACACTGGATTGCAAAAGTGTCTAACAGTTACGCAGAATGTGTCAAATTCAAGTATGAGTTCTAGACAGGTCTGCATCACTTTTAGAATGCACATGAGACACTTTTGCAAAAATCTGTCTGCACCAGTCTATATGAACCCCAGGGAATGTTTTCTGTGTAATGATGTTGAAACAAACCGATGTTCATATTTATACTACTTCATTTTTCAGGCTCCTTCCTACAGTGACAGGGAGAAAGTCACACCTCTAGGACTTGTTAAAGGTCATGCATACTCTTTAACAGATATTAAAAAGGTGACATTGGGTGAGAAGACTCTTTGCTTTGGAAAGACTACTAAACTGTTTATGGTTAGAATGAGGAATCCATGGGGAAAGAAAGAGTGGAGAGGTGCATGGAATGATGAGTAAGTATAACTTAGTGGGGTGCATTTAATAACACAAAACAATGAATATTAATTTGTGACAACCTACCTACCTAGCTTGTAAGTTTTAATTTTCCAACCTGAACTATAAAATAACTGTCAAAATTCTGTAAACATAATAACAGACAACAAGCCAGAAACACCATCAACTGGAATACATAAGTCCATTAAGCACACCTCCCACAAAACAAATCGTGTTCTTAAAATGTCTTCTTTTATGAATGAGACAGCAAGATAGAGTGAAAAGAATGCAAACAGACAGATCAAGCATGATGATCATTAATGACAGACCAGGCCAAGGTCAGTAGCAAAGGCAGATAGTACAGGCTAATTTGATGTTTGCAGGTTGTATTCCTCATTATGTATGCTATTCAGAAGACAGTTTATATTGAGGCCCTTTGTGTGTAAGGAGACCAGACAAACAGTGCTGTTTTTATATGAACTTCAATATCTGTGTTTTACTGCATGAGGATACTCAGCAGATAGGAGGGCTTACAGAAATCTCATGAATTTGAAAATTGACAGATTCTCCATTTTAAAGAAGAACTCCAAGATAGGCAAAAAAATCACCCATTAGTACACCCCCCTACACAAAACACTAAACAGTTAATCATTAGAAATAGTGAAGCGCTATATCAATATATACTCCTAATGCATATTAAATAAATATAAACAACATATTGGTGCTCAGTGTGAAATATAAATTATTAATATATAGTGAACCAATCTCTAAAATAAAGTGAACACTCAAATGTGATAGTGGTTATACTCAATATTATTAATAATAATCCAAAAAAACAGAAATCATTAGCGAATGGTGATTATACTCAATAATATTATTATAATCCATAAAATATAAGTAAAACAAAATTCATTAGTGAAATATCAAGCTGTAAAGTCCATGCAAAAAACGTGATGGTGCCCACGTGATCTTCACTCTAGTGGAGAAACAAACACCAATCCTCAAATGGCAGCAATTGTTTCTCCACTAGTGTAAAGATCACGTGGGCACCATCACGTTTTTTGCATGGACTTTACAGCTTGATATTTCACTAATGAATTTTGTTTTACTTATATTTTATGGATTATAATAATATTATTGAGTATAATCACCATTCACTAATGATTTCTGTTTTTATGGATTATTATTAATAATATTGAGTATAACCACTATCACATTTGAGTGTTCACTTTATTTTAGAGTTGGTTCACTATATATTAATAATTTATATTTCACACTGAGCACCAATATGTTGTTTATATTTATTTAATATGCATTAGGAGTATATATTGATATAGCGCATTCCTTTATTTAAGTTATAGCACTAAGACATTTATTTGGTTTCTTTGAGGTGGAATTGCTGCTTTAAAGTATTAAGGGTGTGGCGCTTTTATTACACTTGTGATATATTGATATAGCGCTTCACTACTTCTAATAATTTGAGCACATACTTTATGGTTCAAGTTAAGTGGCAGCAGCTATTAGTAGGTTTACTTTAACTCATTATAAGCGCAAGAGGATATTTTCCATTGTTTTTAGAACTAAACAGTTAATACATTTGTAAAATGCCCTACCACTGAAGAGAGAAGTCTAATTGAATTTTCAGGAAGTCATCTCTGTAATTGAAAAGATAACAGCATCTGCTCTGCCAAGGAAAAAGTGTAACAGCTTGGGTTACATCATATCCTCTCCTCTTTCTCTGCAGTAAAAGGAAACTACAGTTCCCATCAACCACTGGGAATTGGGCAGGTCCAGTAGGCCTGTTCATGTTGAATGTGTAGTCACCCACTTCAACATAAATCACGCCCCCTCATTTTCCAGCCACACTGCTCAGCACCAAAAAGCAGGGCAGTTAGGTTACAATCTTTAAATGTAAAGTATGCATGTGCAAAACGTTTAGTTAATTTTATGTAGTCTAATTTGATTAAATATTTAATTCTCCCTCCTCTAGGTTTTCTATTACTGGCTGTGGCTGCTCTCTCCACATGCAATCTCTCCCCCTCCAGCCACAACAGGAGATAAACTAATTGGTCCGAGTACAGCAAGGAAGGCGCTGAACCTCTGACAATGTTTTTATGGATGTTCCTGTGCCTGGGTCAGGAATTGAGGGGAAGTCTCCCTCCCGTGGGGTCACAGAAACAGGAAGTCTGACTCCAGTGTGGTCACAGAAACAGGAAGTCCCCCTCCACTGGGGGCACAGGGATAGGAATTGTTGGGAAGACTCCTTCCATTGGTTTCACAGAAACACAAAGCAAGGGGAAGACTCCTTCCATTGATGTCACAGAAATAGGCAAGCTCCCTCCAGTGGTTTCACAGAAAAAGGCAGTCTCCCTCCAGTAGTGTCACAGGGACAGGAAGTTTCCCTCCGGTAGTGTCACAGAAACAGGAAGTTTCCTTCCAATGGTGTCACAGGGACAGGAAGTGAGGGGAAGTCTCCCTCCCAGTGGGGTCACAGGGACAGGAAGTGAGGGGAAGTCTCCCTCCAGTGGGGTCACAGGGACAGGAAGTGAGGGGAAGTCTCACTCCAGTGGGAGGGTCACAGACAGGTGGGGGGGCAGTGTGACATTAGGACATGTGGACACATGATATACTCACTCGGGTGCCAGGCGCTGCTTTGTCAGAGAATATACTTTCTAGGCTTTCATAAGGAGCAGCCTGGAACCAGCAACAGATGGCTGGCAGAAACACCTAGCAGGCTGAATGCTAGGGGTGGCTAGCGACACATTGAGCAACCAATGCTCTGCATTCTCCTCCCTAAAGCCGCTGAATGTCTGCTTCTCCTCCCTTCCCTCCCACAGGCATTCAGCTGCTTTGATCCTGGTGGGTGGAACCGGAGCAGCTGTCAAATGCCAGCCAATGATTGGGTGCTTAAGAGAGGGAGTGGAGCCGCATAAACGTAGCTACCAGCCCAGTCCCCATCCCATTGGCTGGTATTTGACATGTGTTTTGGTTCCACCCACCTGGATCAAAGCAGCTGTGGGGCAGCATATAGAGCAACCAATGCTGATCTGAAAACAGTCTGTTCGGCAGGCACTGGCCAACTCTCAGCCTGTGTGTACAGCATCTCATCCAACAGGAGCCGATCTCACGAACCAGCATCTGATCAGCATCTAATCAGAGCCGGTAGCCAGTGGCTGCGACGCTGATCAGTGTGTCCTGGCAGGGTGGCAGTCCCCCTGTCAGAACACAATAGCTCAGTGAGGAGATTGCTGCAATAACATCAAGTGTATGGTGATCTGTATGTTTTTTTTTCATTTAGCCTGCTGGGTTGAACAGAAAAAATCTTTCTGTGTGTACCCAGCATCAGAGAAGCCCCAAGCCCTGAATTTCACTAGCATGCTATGGGTAAGAACCAAAATAGCAAAGCCAGAGCTTTCTCAAACAAAGATATGGTGCCAATATGGGTTAGAAGTTCATTGATCAGGAAGTTCCCAGGGATATAGATGTTGTTCTAAATAAGCAGGGATATGTTGTCTTGGAGAACTTACAATGAAACCAATTGTTCTAGGCACATCCTGCTGGGAATAGGCATTAGATGCAGAATATGAAGACAGATTACATCTTCCAGCTGATTTGAGAGTACAGTAAAATCCATATGAACAAACTAAGGGTCAAATTCTGAACAAGGTTTCTTTAGAAAATCTGAAATTTTGTGTGTTTTGTAATCTGATGGTGCCACCATTGATATCAAAATTTGACCAATCAAGCCTTCAATTTCACCTCATGTTGCTACAGAAAATAATTTTCGTGGCTGGGAATCTTCTTTTCTTTCCAGGTTGCAGCTCATGCTCATTTCATTTTTAATTATATTACTTGCACGATTCTCCCATCATTGATTAGAAATTTGTTAGTTTTTCAAAAAATTTCCACCATGCCTGATCATTCAAATTTGAAGGCAGCACGAAAATTGGCCGATGCTGCAGCCCACTAATGGTGCAAAATTAGAACAAAAATTTTTATTTATGATTTTCAAAAGAACATTATTTCAGAATTTGACCCATGTATGGCCTACATAAGGTATTGGAGTCTGCACTGAACTGCTTTGGCTAGGATGTTTGGATCCAAAAAGATGGCAATGCTGCTGAGCTGACATTAGTGAATATTCATGAAACTAGAAATACAATATACTGAACATTTTGCGTCAGGATTCAATGCATTTTGGAAAATTCATATTTTTTTATACACAAAGGATAACAACAATATCTATTTTTTTTTTCATTTTATTTTTTAAGATCTGAAGAATGGAACAAAGCTAGCAGGTCGGAGAAAGAGAAGCTTGGGCTTACTGTTCGAAATGATGGCGAGTTCTGGTGAGAGATTTATGCATGACACTGATATACTGAAATAAGGAATTCAACTAGGTGTGTGACATTCAACATCTGTAATTAGGCCCAACAATGGGGATTTTTAAAGGTTGATTAGTTAATTCACACATATTCTTCACAGAGTATTATTCAGCAATGGGGTATAGCTTATCATTAAAGCATGGTCATCATTAAAAACAAATATTATGAATTAATATATTCAATGGTTATCTCGAGGTGTCAGTATGCCAGGTAAAAGTTTCCATAAAACACCAGCTTGAAATTCAGTTTCCCAAGTGTATTGGGCCTGGGTTTATGGCGCAGCCTCCGACAGATGCAGAAACCACAGGAATGGGATCCCATACAACTTAGCGTTCGCATCCTGACAAAGGCTGTTTTCAACCAGTTTTGCTGCAGTTAATTTCTGTAAGCCCCTTCAGTGGGAACTGTCTTATCAACCTTTGTAAGTGGGCACTACAAGCTGATGCTGGAAGATGTGAAATGGTGTGTCACAATTAACCATCTCCTTTAGGAACATCCACTTTACACTATTCTCAAAAATTACTGCGGCACCATATCTTACTTTCCTTGTCACATTTTCTACTCCCCACAGGGTACTGTACCTATCATGAAGGGGGCCACATGGTTGAATTGGTCCCCAAAACCAAACATTCCCATTCCTTCAATGGCTATACTACAGTAAGATTAACCACCTCAATACCAGACACTTTCACCATTTTTCTGCCTATGCCAAGTTTTCGATGCTGTCACACAGTTACTCAGTCATGCAACATTGTACCCCAATGACATTTTTAGCATTTTTTTTTTTGAGACAGAGAGACCTTTCTTTAGGTGGTATTTAATCACCATTAGGTTTTTTTTATTTTTTTGGTATATAAATGAAAACATACTGACAATTTTTGAAAAAAAAAACATGTTTTTCTTAGTTTCCGTTAGAAAATTTTGCAAATACATAATCTTTCTTAATTAATTTAGGCCATTTTTTTGTTTTTTTAATCACAATTTGTTTTACATGCTGTCACCAGTGCAGTACAGCGTCATCATATGACTGGTGTGGGGGTGATCAGGGATACTGACTGGTGACAATATGTAAAATAAATAAATTAATAAAATTAATAAATATATTTTTATTAAATTTTTAACCACCTCCCGCCCGCCATATAGTAATATGATGGGTGCAAGGTGGTTCTTTAGTTCTGGGAGGATGTCATATAACGTCCTCCCATTCTCAGGACACAGCGGATCACCGATCACGGAAAGAGCCAAAGATGTCATGTGATCAGCTGTGTCCAATCACAGCTTATCACATGTAAACAGGGAAATGCCAGTTATTGGCATTTTTCTCCTCTCGAGCTGTCACGCTGACAGCTCGAGAGGAGAGCCGGTAATCAGCTTTCCACAGAGGGGACATGTACACTGATCATCAGGGCACTGATGATCAGTGTGCCCTGATGATCAGTGTAGCCCCAGCAGTGCCACTTGTCAGTGTCCATCAGTGCCTTATGTCAGTGCTCATCAGTGCCTCGTGCCAGTGCCACATCAGTGCCACATATCAGTGACTACCAGTGCACATCAATGCCACATAGTGCCCATCTGAACTGCCTTTCAGTGTCACCCATCAGTGCCAGTCAGTACCACCTATCAATGCCAATCAGTGCCGCCTATCAGTGCTAGTCAGCTGCCATTCATGACAGTTTTGTTTACATGTTATCCTCTGATTGTTATGATTGGTCATTGTGATCACACGATACCCTGACTGCTCATAGCAGCCGGGTACCAAGCACTGTGATTCGCTGTGTCCAGGAATGCACTACTGCGTGAGTGTGAGGATGTTCCTGGACTCCCAGAACTAGACAACCACTCTGAGGTTGTGTTTATTAAAAAATCATTAAGGCATCATTTATATGTGCAGTTGCAGGGGCAGTAAAAATGTGTGGTTGAGCTACATTTTCCCACCCCTATACTGCAACAAGCAGCAGATGGGGGTGTTTACATGTCGCAGTCACAATGCTTTGCTTCATGCCCGCAGCAAAAACTCCCCAACATGTAGAAATAGGCAGGAAGCAAGCCCACCAAACGCAACGCATTTGCATGAATGGGTAAGTGCCGCACACACCCAACAATCGCATGCAAATCACACATTTGCAAAGCATTTGATGACAAAAATGGTGTTAAAACAGACAGTGAGGAGGCATCACATCACCACCTGTCAATCGCCTATGAAAAGTGAACAGAATGGGAATAATTCTTCAGAGGACTAGTTGATTTAGATGCACATATATATCTACTCTAAGTATAATTTTAATATCAACTAATGTATTTAAAATTGGCTTGGTAGCAGCCTTTTTGCAATCCACTATAAAGCAGAGCTCAGAATCGGAGAGGGGAAGCAGCACAATGAGCCAATCAGTAGAATACTAGCAAGGGGTATGCTAATAGGAAGTGAAAACAAAGTGACAGAGAGATATGCTCATCGCTTTACTGCTTCTCCTTCACTGTTCAAATACATACTTGTGGTGGGGCAAGGCCTAGTTGTATCACTGCAGTAATGAAAAGTCAGGTTCTCAGGGTAGCTGTGCTATATGAAAGGACTGTGTAAATCTCTGGACTGAATGGACAGAAATATAAATTCTTTGGCTGGTAAAACAATTTTCATGAATGTATTTCATCTGTGTCTGGAATTTCGTTTTAAAGAATCCCATAAAGGAAATGTATAGAGTTTTCAGTACTTTGTTAATTTTCTTCCCTAATGCACCCGATGGATTATTTTTAGCATGTATACATGGGGTGTTGTAGAATTCTACAGTTGTCATTTATGAGAGCCTGCGTACCATATGAGATTAAAGACACTTTAAAACATTAGTATTTGTTATTTGTTCTCTGATGTAGGATGACGTTTGAGGATTGGTGTAAGAATTTCTCCAGTGCTGATGTGTGCCATGTAATAAACACCTCATTACTCAGCCGACACAAGACATGGGAAAAGGGAGAAGCATTTGGAAAATGGACTGAGAATGCAGACATTTTGCTGAACCGCTCTGGAGGGTGCTTCAATAACAAAAGTACTTTCCTTCAGAATCCGCAGGTAACTAAGATCTTGACTAGAATCGTTTTCATGATATTTGACAGGGATAGCTTGCAGGCGTGGAATTTTATACTATTGGCTTGTCACTTAACACTCAACGTTGTTCTAGCACAGCCATTCTCAGCCATGGTTCCATGGAACCCTACAGTTCCCCCAGAGGTTGCTATGTGTCCTCAAGCTGTGGTTGATTGTCCTACATTTTGATGGTGTCCGTATAGTCTTGGGGTCAATGTGACTTAGAGTGATTGTAAAGCCTCACCTTGTAAAACAACCCATTCAGTTTAAAATAGAAATGAAAGTTAAAACATTTGTGTATAGATATAAAAAACATTATCAGTACTTGTTTCCCCTTTTTTTTAGAAGTGATCACATTCCCTCTATTATCAGCTGCAAAGGAGCTGAAGGAGGATAAACAGCAGTACACTGATCATCTCAGTAAAAAGCTATGTAGGGGGCATGTCAGGACAAGTCTGATCATTGGAGGAAAGCACGCTGAGTTCCCAGCGCAGCTAGAGAACCGGCCATGCCTAGTGTGGTCAGTTTTTAATATGAAAGCAGAGGGACTTGCAGGAACACCAAGGATTTCACACAAAGGAAGAATTATAAAAAGAACAGTATACTTTTTCATACAAGTACATGGTACAGCAGGCACAGATCAGGAATATGAAATGTTGGGTTTGCATACTGTATTCTTTAGGATAAAAACTGTCATGCATTTATAACCACGTTAAGTTGTGTCAATTTTATTTTCAGATAAGAAAAGACACCTATATAAACATATTGTGACACATCTGATACCTTAACAGTATCTCACACTAAAGCTGTAGCAGAGACCAAATCAAAGATCAAAGTCTATATCACCTCTAGCATATTTTTATTAAAATTGTAATAATGATGTCTACTAGTCAGGTCTGTCCTAACCTATAATAAGTTTATGCAGGTATTTTTTTTTGTTGGCTTTCTTCTAGTCCAAAATAATGCAAATGTGACACAGCATACTTTCTATCTAGTCAGCAAAAAAAAAAACTTTATATAAAATGTTTTAACTATTCAGGTTAAATATACTGCTCAAAAAAATTAAAGGAACACTTTGAAAACAGATCAGATCTCAATGGGGAAAAATATCATGCTGGATATCTATACTGATTTGGACTGGGTAATGTGTTAGGAACGTAAGGATGCCCCATCGTTTGATGGAAATTAAAATTATCAACCTACAGAGGACTGAATTCAAAGACACCCCAAAAATCAAAGTGAAAAAATGAGGCTAGTTCATTTGCTGGAATTTCATTGCAGCAACTCAAAATGGTACTCAGTAGCTTTTTTGGCCCCCATGTGCTTGTATGCATGCCTGACAACATTGGGGCATGCTCTTAATGAGACAACGGATGGTGTCCTGGGGTATTTCCTCCCAGATCTGGACCAGGGCATCAATGAGCTCCTGGACAGTCTGAGGTGCAACCTGGCGGCATCAGATGGACCGAAACATGATATCCCAGAGGTGTTCTATTGGATTTAGGTCAGGTGAGAGTGGGGACTATTCAATAGTATCAATTCCTTCATCCTCCAGGAACTGCCTACATACTCTCACCACATAAGGCTGGGCATTGCTGTGTACCAGGAGGAATCCAGGATCCACTGCACCAGCTTACAATGGGTCCAAGGATTTCATCCCAATACCTAATGGCAGTCAGGGTGCCATTGTCTAGCCTGTAGAGGTCTGTGTCCCTCCATGGATATGCCTCCCCAGACCATCACTGACCCACCACCAAAACCTAAGTAGGATAATAGCTGTCTATCACCTGTGTATCCCATTGAAAGAAAACAGTCTATCAAAGTTTTCCAGCACTATGTTGAACTATACAAGTCAATTAATGTTTACATGCTAACTGTATAACATTTTAAGGGTTCATTACTAAAACTGGAGAGTGCAAAATCTGGTGCAATTCTGCATAGAAACCAATCAGCTTTCAGGTTTTATTGCCAAAGCTTTACTGAACAAGCTGAAGTTAGAAGCTGATTTGCTATTTTGCACAGTTGCACTGGATTCTAAGTGCACTAGTTTTAGTAAACTTCCCCCTTTTTGAATGGGGATTGCTCATTATGGTGTATTGGTAGATTTCTGGAGCTTATTTTTCTTCCACACCCAAATCTGTACACTGTGAAGCAACACCCACCTTACTGGAAAAGTAAGCAAGTGTACAACATGCGGCGCGTTACTTAGGCCATATTTTTCTTCTTGATACCATCACGGCATGCCTTCTAAATATGCTTGAATATCTTGGTACCCGTTTTTTTCAAAGCTGTTTATTTTGTCTTTATACCTTGAATATCTGCTGTTTCATAAGTTTGTGACCAATTATTTAACGTGTTAACATGGGGGTGTGGTTTTGTTGGGCTGGGTTTCAAATGGGGTTGTAATTTTGTTGGCATGGTTAGAAGTGGGTGTGGTCAATAGGGTGTCTCCATATTTCATGTTAAAAACCCGGTCACCTTACAACTGTCTTTGCCCAAAGGAGACCAGCATAAGAAGTCATCCATGTGTGTGTACGACCATATGCTCATGTGTTTTTTCTTTTCATCAGTACATATTTGAAATAGAAAAAGAAGAAGATGAAGTGCTTGTTTCTCTACAGCAAAAAGACCAAAGGATTCACAGGAAGTCTGGCAAGGGGGACAGTTTCATTATAGGCTTTGAAATACTTAAGGTAAACATTATTTAGTGAATAAATGTATTTTTCTAGAGAGTATGTAAAACCAATACTTTTCGTTTAATTTGGATAGAGAATGTTTGAATCCATGTCATTTGAGTCCCATTAGGGAGATTTCCTTTCATATTCTGTCACCAGAGACACAACCGGAAGTAAGAGGAAACTTCTCCAAAATGAGGGGAAATACTCAGGAACAGGTGTCCCCTTTGGCAGGTTAGCCCTCAACTGTTCCTGTGAGAAATCTAAAATTTTGGAATCCCTGTTACCTTCTGTACCATAGATGATGGTAACCAGGACAAATATAAAGTATATCTCCCCAACAGGGGCACAGAAAGCATTAAAACAACTAAACTCAATGTATGCTTTGCCAAACCGTATATACTGTATGACCCATAGGGGTGGATTTACTAAATCTGGAGCGCACAAAATATGATTCAACTCTGCACAGAAGCCAATGAGCTTCCAGTTTTTTTTGTTAAAGCTTAACTGAACGAGCTGAAGTTAGACGTTACAAAGAGAAAAAGCATGCAGCGCTAGAATATTGAGATTACCTCGCAATGCAATATGACAACCTCAATGGAGATAAACGCAGCTAGCATATAAGTACTGGTATGTACAACCCGTACTGGAACATACTCTTAGTCAATGGTGACATTGGTGACAACGTGCCATTGCCACGAAACGCGTTAGGGAGATACTATTTGACTTACCACCACTGTCCACATGGTCCACACCTTGATACGGGCGGCCATTCTTATACCTACCTGGAATTGTGAATTATATCATGTAAGTGCTACTACACTATCGGAAGCCTCTCTTTTGGGTTTATTTCCGAGCCTTCAAGGTGACTCCTGTCCTATGAGCGTGCACTGCACCCCCTGGAGGTTGCTGTCAGAAAGGATTCCACAACATATTGGATGAGCGTTTACCAATACAGATGATTCTGGTGACTGCAGCAGAGACGACCAACACTCCGGCAGAGTTCCTTATCCAGTGACCAGGAGTAGGTCATTTTACTCCAATGCGCTATCATATGCGCTATCTGGTTAGTGCATTCTACAGCCACACTTCCTACCACAAAAGTCACAGATTTCCTTATGTTACTCCATTGATATATTGACTTTGACACCAATGTCACTATGTACACCTTATTTTGACTAAGAGTATGTTCCAGTACGGGTTGTACATACCAGTAATTATATGCTAGCTGCGTTTATCTCCATTGAGGTTGTCATATTGCATTGCGAGGTAATCTCAATATTCTAGCGCTGCATGCTTTTTCTCTTTGTGACTGTTCTCTTATGAGGCATTTTGAGGTTTGCCTTTCATGCCAGCTGCTTTATATCCTGTTCTAATATCATCCAGCGCTCGTTTTACCCCCTTTGTTTATTTATTTACATGAAGTTAGAAGTTGATTGGCTACCATGGACAGCTGCACCAGATTCTTGGTGCTCCAGTTTTAGTAAATATCTGCAATAGCTGGGAATTCAGCTAGTTTAGAGTTAAGGACCACACTTAGACGAGGCACCTTGAGACAACAGTCTGCTTCATGTATAGTTTAGCAAGATGTTGAAACCGTTTAATTAGATGCTTTGTGGTGATCAGCTGGCAAGTGGAACGTGTACTGGGAATTTTTGCATTGCTTTGTATATTGCCCTGACAATGTGCACTTTTTTCTAGTTTTAACTTATCTGAGAGGCTGCCATTGTTACACTGTAGCAATAAAAACCTGACGGGGTTTAACACGTCTCCACTCTGCCACCAAAACATTATGTTCTTCAAAGATGCTACCTTCTTCCAGCTTACATGTACCTTTTCAATATCCTGGTGAACCCTTATGGAGAAAACTTCAATAAATATATTTTGTTCTGACAGATCTACTGTATATTGGTAATGTAAAATCTCAGTCAAAACGTTTTTTAGGTTTAGGATTGAACAGCATTGTCTCCGTGCCTTTTCTCTGCACTTTCTGACACGGGAACAAAATTGTCACCAAAGCAAGAAATGATGGGAGAGCTTCCAACATGGAAACACCAGCAGAGAATATACGTCTTTCGTAGTACAGCATTGATAGGCTAGAACTATTTCAGCTTTGTATTGTATCCTGTTCTACCAATAGAAACTTCCCCTCACTTTCTGTACCATTTCTGTCAGCAATGTTATCACCAGACAGGAAATAAGGAGTTCTCCCTAGGGGTGACAGAGCAGTAGACACATTTTCCTACTCTATACACAATGAAATAAGCTTTGTCTGGGTTTGAAAATTCATGCATGTAATGCAATGATATAGAATAAATATAGTGAAGCGCTCAAACTAACAATATCCCCTAGTCATATGCTATATAAAAGAGGGGGTCACATGTATATCTATATGAATAATACATTTGTGCAAAACTAATAAATATACATACAGCAAAAATGATAATACCACATGTAAATAAGTGATATAAATCACAGTATTTAATCATATAAAGATTCATCATCCCAAAAATGTGTAGTCCAAACAATTATGTGCAGTTTGTCCAAAAACGATAATAGTAGCCAGTCCCATACACAATTCAATCTTCATGTGTCAAACAACACCCAATTTCTTCTGTATCCACAACAAATTCACATCCACCACTGGAAACAAAGCACCAATGTGCCCACCACCAAACACCCCCTCAGGGTGTCTTCTCACCTGGTATGATGGACCCCATTGGGGGATGGAGGTCAAACTCGCTTATTAAAGATGTACAGTATTAAAGCTTGAAACCAAAGGATTCTCTTAAGAATGGTCATCAATCTCCCCAGTACAGATATAATTTAAAGTATAAAGGGAAAGAACACAGACCACAAACCACTTGTTTATTTAAAAAACTTATAGGTATACACTCACAAAGTAGAACAATCAATGCGTTTTTTGGCATACTGACTCTACCCTGCATGATGACACCATAGAAGTGGTTTACATTCTACATTATGTGTTCTTTCCTTTTATGCTTTACATGACATCTGTACTAGGGAGACTGATGACCATTCTTAAGAGACAAACTTTGATAAATCTTTATTAAGCGAGTTTGACCTCCATTTCCCAGTGGAGTGCATCATACCAGGTATGGAGACATTCTGAGTGGGTGTTTGGTGGTGAGCACATTGGTGCTTTAATTCCAGTGGTGGTTATTTGTGAATTTGTTGTGGAACACAGAAGAAATTAGATGTTGTTTGTTACATGAAGATTGAATGGTGTATGGGACCAGCTATTATAATTTTTGGACAAATTGCACGATTGTTTGGACTACACATTTTTGAGATGATGAGTCTTTATATGAATATAATAGTGTGATTTATATTGCATACGCTATATTGCCAAAGTATTTGGATGCCTGCTTTTATACACACATGAACTATAATGGAATCCCATTCTTAGTTCGTAGGGTTCAATATTGAGTTGGCCCACCCTTTGTAGCTAGAACAGCTTCAACTCTTCAGGGAAGGCTGTCCACAAGGTTTAGGAGTGTGTCTATGGGAATGTTTGACCATTCTTCCAGAAGCGCATTTGTGTGGTCAAGCACTGATGTTGGATGAGAAGGCCTGGCTCGCAGTCTCTGCTCCAATTCATCCCAAAGGTGTTCTATCAGGTTGAGGTCAGGACTCTGTGCAGGCCAGTCAAGTTCTTCCATCCCAAGCTCGCTCATCCATGTCTTTATGGACCTTGATTTGTGCACTGGTGTGCAGTCATATTGGAATAGAAAGGGGCCATCCCCAAACTCTTCCCACAAAGTTGGGAGCATACAATTGTCCAAAATGTCTTGGTATGCTGATGCCTTAAGGGCTCCTTTCACTGGAACTAAGGGGCCAAGCCAAATCTCTGAAAAACAACCCCACACCATATTCCCCCCTCCACCAATCTTTACACTTGGCACAATGCAGTCAGGCAAGTACCATTCTCCTGGCAACCACCAAACCCAGACACGTCCATCGGATTGCCAAACAGAGAAGCATGATTTGTCACTCCAGAGAACATGTTTCAACTGCTCTAGAGTCCAGTGGCTGCGTGCTTTACACCACTGCATCTGAAGCTTTGCATTGCACTTGGTGATGTAAGGCAAGGATGCAGCTGCTTGGCCATGGAAACCCATTCCATTAATCTCTCTACGCACTGTTGTGTTAATCTGAAGGCCACATGAAGTCTGGAGGTCTTTAGCTTTTGACTCTGCAGACAGTTGGCGACTTCTGTACACTGTGTACATTAGCATGCACTGACCCTGCTCTGTCATATTACGTGGCCTACCTCTTTGTGGCTAAGTTGCTGTTGTTCCCAGTTGCTTCCACTTTGCTATAATACCACTAACAGTTGACCGTGGAATATTTAGTAGCAAGGAAATTTCACTGATGGACTTATTGAACAGGTGGCAACCTATCACGGTATCATACTTGAATTCTATGAGCTCCTGAGAGCGATCCATTCTTTCACAAATGTTTGTAGAAGCAGTCTGCATGCCTAGGTGCTTGATATTATACACCTGTGGCCATGGAGGTGATTGGAACACCTGAAACCAATCATTTGGCAATATAGTGTATTTACATGAGGTATTATAATTTTTTGCTATTTATTTCTTTTGCACAGATTGATTGTTCATATACTGTAGATATACACGTGACACACTCTTTTACACATATGTAACATGGATAATGTTGTTGGTTTAGGCGCTTCACTATATTGATACTATGTGATTATATGAGTCTGGTGATTGCACTTGTTTAGTTGTAGCTGCTCCCTAGAAATAGAATTGTTTTTTTTCTTTTTGTCACTGCCAATAGCGTGGTTTTTTTAATTCTTTATTGTAATGTTGATAGTATGTGAAGATAAAATGGATAGTATATATATATTTACATAATGTATTGAGTATGAATGTTTTGCTTCATGAGGTGGAACAAAATCGAGAGTACAGGATCCATAAGATTCAAGGACAGGTGAGGGTTGGATCGTCACCCTATATGAACCTAAGGTCTGTCTTCTTAAAGAAAATGTTAAAAACAGGAAGATACATCATTATTCCTACAACTTTTCACCCGGGCATAAGCTGTAACTTCATCCTGAGAATCTTTACAGATGTACCCTCTGATTTCAGGTATGCAGTTTCTATAAAAAGTACTGTTTTATGCATTACCTCTTTTATTGTTAAAGCATAAGTTCCTTCAAAATAAAAAAAAAAATCAAACACAAGGGACATGACTTACTATTAATTTGATGTGTACTTTCTGCAGTTTGCTCCTTCTTTCCTTGAAATATTCAACCTCCGACCCCCCTACCCCCACTGCCATAATTTTCTGGTGCAGTAGGGGTTAATAGAACTGAGGGAGCTGTGATGGACAGTCAACATGTGTGCCTGACAATGTCCAACCTTTCTACCCAGCTCCTTTATTAAGGCTTCTTTCACATCTGGGCATTTTCTATAGCGGGCAGATACTGTAAGATTCTGCCCGTTTTTCCAAAATGCTGTGCAACAATAACAGATCACACCACGCGTCTTCAGGTGCCATTCATTTTCAATGGCATCTAAAACTCAGTGCGATTCTGCCACAATCGTCTGCTACAATTGCATCCAACTGCATTGCGCGAAGCTTGTCACCCACTAAGGAACTTGGTGTGATTTGTAATTTTTGCACAACGTTTTGGGATTGCAGGCAGAATCACTGTGATCTAAATGCTCAGATAAATGCCAAGATGTGAACGGAGAACAGAAGCCGTACTACAGCTTCTATGAATAAAAACTTGCCTATGAATGGATGGGACGGACCATTCAGTCAATTGCAAGTCCTCTATTCACCTCTTTCTCCACATCCTATGTGAATATGGCCCAAAGAAAGGCTCCAGGGAACTGGGATTACTGTATATGTGGTGGTCATTGACATACTGAATCACATATGGAGATGAACTGTTGAAAACAGCCCACTTCTTCCAATCCTCCACCTCTTCTCTCTACTCCTACTCCCCTTCCTCCTCCACTTGCTTCTCATAACTCTGGGTGATCATGGCACCAGGAGAATGTATGCAGGGCCTAACCAGTGTACCTGAGAATTGGGAGTCAACACACAGATACCTAAACAACATTTTTTTATTGTAGAAATTGAATGATCATAGAAAGAAGGCAGTTACAACAATGGCAGTGCAAGTCATATGCTTCTTCAGACAGAAAAGGCTATGCTTATCAGCAAGGCACTCTTTCAATAGTAATATGACATTAGCTTACAGACTACAGAATGCCCAAGCAGCATTTCATTTGGAGGAGATACAAAAGATTACTGGGTCACCCTGCGAACCCCAAAGTCCTTGTAGTTATCTGGCTTCCATTAGTAGACAGTTCCAGCATGCTGGCAGAAGAGACACTCTTTAAGGGGGAAACCTACTCTTTCCTTCCTTATCAGGTGCCTCTCCAGCTCCTATTCTTTTTATACCCAGTGGGGCTCTGTCCCTGACCTACCCCCACACTGCAGGAACACCAAATGGCACAGAATCTGCTATTTAAGCTTTTCTATGTCAAAACGGCTGCCCAAATATCGACATTCAATAAGAGATGCTGTCCTCTCCTAGATGGCCACCTGGAGTCTATAACAGGGGACAAACTAGTCTTCAGTGGTCTCCTGTCAGCCTGAAGAAATGACACAATGCCACCTTGATGTTGGTGGATATACTGTAACACCTGCCTACAGCTCTGGAGTGCTGGAGTTATATGTAGAAAAATAGCCCCTACCTCCAGTTCATGTCCTGGGCATGTCCCATGTTAACATTTTTTCACCTGTCATCACAATTTTTATTCATGTATTTTTTTATAAATATTATTTATAGATTTACTTTCTCTTTTTTACAATTTTCTTTTTAAAGTTTTTTTCCCTGTAAGGCTGTCCCTGCCCTGTTCAAGCAGACATGGGCAGGGACACCAAGGCTTTCCCTAAAACACCTATAAGCAGTCATATCCATGGATTACTGGGTGTCAAGGATGTACCACTAGCTGGAGGTGGCCCAATATGCGCTTGAGGTACTAGCTTGCCCTGCTCCACTTATGTCAATGAGAAACTTCAGTGCAGCAGGGGGTGGTATTGTAAATGACAAGCTGACTTTTCAGGCTTGGATCACTGAGAACTACTAAACACCCATTGCAAATGTTACTGCTAAAATCAGTACATTTATTTTATATACATTTAACTAAGAAAAAACAGTTTTTGGGTATATGGAGATGTGGACTGCACTGCACCTGGAGTGAGGAAGTACATTGTTTTGGGTGCATAATGGTTTTATGCTGCCAAAGGATGCAGTGAGGTGCTGTGATAAAGGTGGGTTTATAATGGACTGTCAGCAACAACTACCTGATGCACTCTAATCCATCCAAAGTAAAAGCTGTAATCTTACCAAAATAAGCACAAATACCCCAATTAATAGAATAAAGTAGCTAAGGTGTTGTTGAGAATTGAAACACAAGCTATTAGTCAGTTGTTGCGTGCAGATATTGGGTGTACAGGTCTGTGCACACAGCCTGGACATATAAGAAAATGAAACGTACTTCAGCACTATAACTTAAAAAGCGTAAGTGTAGCACCTTTCTAGTTTAGTTAGGGGGAGCTAAAGTCTTGATTGTCAGTAAGGAAGGCAAAGTAGCAGCTGGGATGTAATAGCCAGAAGGTCAAATTGTGGTCAGGAGCTGAGAGGCTCTGCAGGCAAGCCTCTCTGGAATTCCCCCCTGCTCTGTGGCTTTTGGAAGAAGGCTCTAGAGCAGTGGTTCTCAACCTTTCTAATGCCGCGACCCCTTAATACAGTTCCTCATGTTGTGGTGACCCCCAACCATAAAATTATTTTCGTTGCTACTTCATAACTGTAATTTTGCAGTGGGAGGAGTAGTGCCACATCATTGGTGTCAGTGGAAGGAGTAGTGCCCCATCACTGATGTCAGTGGGATGAATAGTGCCCCATCGTTGGTGTCGGTGGGAGGAATAGTGCCCCATCGTTGGTGTCGGTGGGAGGAGTAGTGCCCCATCGTTGGTGTCGGTGGGAGGAGTAGTGCCCCATCGTTGGTGTCGGTGGGAGGAGTAGTGCCCCATCGTTGGTGTCGGTGGGAGGAGTAGTGCCCCATCGTTGGTGTCGGTGGGAGGAGTAGTGCCCCATCGTTGGTGTCGGTGGGAGGAGTAGTGCCCCATCGTTGGTGTCGGTGGGAGGAGTAGTGCCCCATCGTTGGTGTCGGTGGGAGGAGTAGTGCCCCATCGTTGGTGTCGGTGGGAGGAGTAGTGCCCCATCGTTGGTGTCGGTGGGAGGAGTAGTGCCCCATCGTTGGTGTCGGTGGGAGGAGTAGTGCCCCATCGTTGGTGTCGGTGGGAGGAGTAGTGCCCCATCGTTGGTGTCGGTGGGGGGAGTAGTGCCCCATCGTTGGTGTCGGTGGGGGGAGTAGTGCCCCATCATTGGTGTCGGTGGGGGGAGTAGTGCCCCATCATTGGTGTCGGTGGGGGGAGTAGTGCCCCATCATTGGTGTCGGTGGGGGGAGTAGTGCCCCATCACTGGTGTCGGTGGGGGGAGTAGTGCCCCATCATTGGTGTCGGTGGGAGGAGTAGTGCCCCATCATTGGTGTCGGTGGGAGGAGTAGTGCCCCATCATTGGTGTCGGTGGGAGGAGTAGTGCCCCATCATTGGTGTCGGTGGGAGGAGTAGTGCCCCATCATTGGTGTCGGTGGGAGGAGTAGTGCCCCATCATTGGTGTCAGTGGGGGGAGTAGTGCCCCATCATTGGTGTCAGTGGGGGGAGTATTGCCCCATCATTGGTGTCAGTGGGAGGAATAGTGCTCCATCACTGGTGTCAGTGGGGGGAGTAGTGCCCCATCACTGGTGTCAGTGGGGGGAGTAGTGCCCCATCACTGGTGTCAGTGGGAGTAGTGCCCCATCACTGGTGTCAGTGGGAGGAATAGTGCCCCATCATTGGTGTCAGTGGGGGGAGTAGTGCCCCATCATTGGTGTCAGTGGGGGGAGTATTGCCCCATCATTGGTGTCAGTGGGAGGAATAGTGCTCCATCACTGGTGTCAGTGGGGGGAGTAGTGCCCCATCACTGGTGTCAGTGGGGGGAGTAGTGCCCCATCACTGGTGTCAGTGGGGGGAGTAGTGCCCCATCACTGGTGTCAGTGGGAGGAATAGTGCCACATCATTGGTGTCAGTGGGAGGAATAGTGCCCCATCATTGGTGTCAGTGGGAGGAATAGTGCCCCATCATTGGTGTCAGTGGGAGGAATAGTGTCCCATCATTGGTGTCAGTGGGAGGAATAGTGCCCCATCATTGATGTCAGTGTGGTGGAGGGGAGAATAGTGCCCCATCATTGGGGTCGGGGGGGGGGGAAATAGTGTCCCATCGTTGGTGTCAGTGGGGGGAGGAATAGTGCCCCATAATTGGTGTCAGTGGGAGGAATAGTGTCCCATCATTGGTGTCAGTGGGAGGAATAGTGCCCCATCATTGATGTCAGTGTGGTGGAGGGGAGAATAGTGCCCCATCATTGGGGTCGGGGGGGGGAAATAGTGTCCCATCGTTGGTGTCAGTGGGGGGAGGAATAGTGCCCCATCATTGGTGTCAGTGGGAGGAATAGTGCCCCATCATTGATGTCAGTGTGGTGGAGGGGAGAATAGTGCCCCATCATTGGGGTCAGGGGGGGGGGGGAAATAGTGTCCCATCGTTGGTGTCAGTGGGGGGAGGAATAGTGCCCCATCATTGGTGTCAGTGGGAGGAATAGTGCCCCATCATTGATGTCAGTGTGGTGGAGGGGAGAATAGTGCCCCATCATTGGGGTCAGGGGGGGGGGGGAAATAGTGTCCCATCGTTGGTGTCAGTGGGGGGGGAAATAGTGTCCCATCGTTGGTGTCAGTGGGGGGAGGAATAGTGCCCCATCGTTGGTGTCAGTGGGGGGAGGAATAGTGCCCCATCGTTGGTGTCAGTGGGGGGAGGAAT
Source organism: Staurois parvus (assembly GCF_062004578.1). Lineage (NCBI taxonomy): Eukaryota > Metazoa > Chordata > Amphibia > Anura > Ranidae > Staurois > Staurois parvus. The sequence continues at coordinate 939,338 of NW_028317998.1, forward strand.
AGTGCCCCATCGTTGGTGTCAGTGGGGGGAGGAATAGTGCCCCATCGTTGGTATTAGTGACAGCCTGGGCTCGCTCTCTCACTTACCTGTCAGCTGTCTTCCTTCTCTGGCCGCTCTCCTCTTCACTCGCTCCGGCAGCTCCCTCGATCTTCTTTGATGTACGCGCGCTGCCGCTCGGCTCCTCCTCTCCAAGCTCCACCTCCTCGCCGGTGATTGGCCGCCTGTGTGCCTCTCCTGAGCTACAGTTCCGGTGGCCAATCAGCGGCGAGGAGGCGGAGCTGCTGAGCGATCCCGGAGGTGTGGCCAGGTGACGGGAGCAGCGTATCATCCCGCCCACACATCGCCGGAGAGAGGAGCGGTGTCTCGGTTCCTAAGACCATCGGAAATATGTGTTTTCCGATGGTCTTAGGCGACCCCTGGGAAATGGTCGTTCGACCCCCAAAGGGGTCGCTTCCCCCAGGTTGAGAACCGCTGCTCTAGAGGCAGTGGGTAGACCTGTGGGGTCCTAGCCAATCCCCATGCAGGAGGTTGGCAAGGGGCTGGACAGTCTTAAAACTGTTAGAGCCTGCTCAGTTGCAGGAGAGTTCAGGTGGTAGACAGAGAGGAGGATGTGAGGCTGAAGGAAGCTGCAAGCTGGCCCAGTGGGATGGGGCCTACCTCCAGGCCTGGAACTGTAAAGGAGAAAAGCACAGAGCTCACCAGCGCCCTGAGATAGGACCACCTGTATGGCAGAGAAGGAGCAGCCCAGCTGATAGGCAGCCACCAACCCACAAGCAGTACAGGAGAGGATCTGAGTGAGTACACCTACACCCCCTGGGTGGGTAGGGGAAGAAGCACACTGGAGGAAAACTAAATTAGCCACCTGCCAGTGACTGTTCATCTTTTAAAGTGACAGGAACTGGATCAACTGTTCAGGGATACCTCCAGATTGCTGGGTGAAGAGGAGACATTCATCTAGGGTCTGGGGTGGTACACTAAGGAAATGCTGGCTAACTCTCCAACAAAGACTATGCTGCAGTGAAGGCTTGTAAATAGTTTCAGGAAGTTGTCCTCAGTTTATCAGTATCCTTAGACATCCTGTACACCCCTAACCCTATCCCAGTTCACATCCCCTAAATAAAACAAAACCAAAGCTCAAGGACTGATTTCTGACTCTGGATGAAAACCTGGGTGAAGATGTGTGATGCCTGGCTGTGCAGGACTATAGGGGAACCCAAATATTCTAGCGACTCCTAATCGGGTAGTGCTATATAAGCATGGTTTGTTAAAGTAGATGTAAACCTAACCAATAAAATTTCATATAAATAATATCACTTGGAAAGGTTATCTTTGTTTTAATTGTTAGCTTTCATGAAAATATTAGCTGGTGATACTGATATTAAGGTCTGTGTTTGGGCAGTTTATTTTATAGGGGCGACAACGTTCTGCCCCTCTCTCCAATAATCTTCTGCCTATAAATCACTTGTAAGCCTCTGTGCTCAATTATATTGTCTGGACATATGCCGCTGTTGTCACCATTTAACTAGTTGCCGACCGCAGATAGCCGAATGACGGCTGCACTGCGGCCGGCCAGTTCTGGGTGGACGTCATATGACGTCCTCCCAGAACGCGCTCTCCTGCGCGCCCCAGGGGGCGCGCACCCGGCGATCTCCGTGATTGCTGTGTCCTACGGACACAGCTGATCACGTGATGTGGTAAAAGGCCAATCACAGCGGCCTTTTACCACGTGATCAGCGGTGTCCAATGACACACTGATCACAGGGAAATGCAATTGCCGGTTCTCGGCTGCACTTTCCTCACGCTGTCAGATCGTGAGGAAAGTACTGCCGAGAACCGGCAGTTGTCAGAGCGAGGATCGGCACCGATCATCAGGGCACTGATGATCAGTGCCCTGATGATCGGTGCCCAGCAGTGCCACCCACAAGTTCCGCCCACCTGTGCCCAGCAGTGCGCCCACTAGCTCCGCCCACCTGTGCCCAGCAGATCACCCACCTGTGCCCAGCAGTGCACCCACCTGTGCCCAGCAATGCACCCACCTGTGCGACTCTGCAGTGTCACACACCTGTGCCCAGAAGTGCCACCTACCTGTGCCCAGCAGTGCCACCTACCTGTGCCCACCAGTGCCACCCACCTGTGCCCACCCACCAGTGCTGCCCACCAGTGCCACCCACCAGTGCAGCCCAGCAGTGCAGCCAGTCAGTGCCACCAGTCAGTGCCCAGCAGTGATGCCAGTCAGTGCCGTCTATCAGTACCCATCATCAGTGTCACCTATCAGTGCCGCCTATCAGTGCTGCATATTAGTGCCGCCTATCCGTGACACCTCATTAGTGCCGCCTATCTGTGCCACCTCATTAGTACTGCCTATCAGTGCCTTTTAGTGCTGCCTATCAGTGCCCATCAGTGCCACCTTTCAGTGCCCATCAGTGCTGCCTCATCAACGCACATCAGTGAAGGAGAAAAATTACCTGTTTGAAAAATTTTATAATAGAAACAAAAACTTTTTTTTTTTTCAAATTTTTTGCACTTTTTTTGTTTATAGCGCAAAAAGTAAAGCGCCCAGTGGCGATTAAATACCACCAAAAGAAAGCTCTATTTGTGAGAAAAAAATGATCAAAATTTCATATAGGTACAATGTTGCATGACCGTGCAATTGTCAATCAAAGTGCGGCAGCGCTGAAAGCTGAAAATTGGCTTGGTAAATAAGGGAGTATAAGTGCCTGGTAGGCAAGTGGTTAAAGCAGACCTTTCTGTAGGTCCAGTCTATTGAAACTCCCCCCCCCCAAAGTCAAGAGACCTGCAAAGGTGGTTTAAAATTAAATCTTTTGCTACAAAAGAAAAAAATTAAAAAGACTTGTCCCTGGCTTCCAGGAGGTGTGGCATAGCTGGATGTTTGAAATCCCATGAGAATGCACTTCAGTCCATTCCAGGAGCATATCCACTTGAGATTTCGAGTATCCCAGCTATCCCAGGAGGCAGTGGTGAGGCACAATGACATGGCCCAAGCCTCCTGAAAGTGTTGGAAACCTGGTTAAGGTATTTATTTTTACATCACCTTTGAAGGTGATTTGACTTTGTGGGCTGGGGAATTTCAGTACAACGGACTTTCCATATTCATAAAATGTTGCATTAAAATAAAGTCTGTGAAAAAAACAAATGCAGCCAGCAACATTTAAGAAATATGCACTGTGAACAAAAAACATATGCAGCCTGTTATTACTGTAGTGCATGTGGACAGAGACAGGCTCTAAACAGGCTGCAGGACAACAGCAGTATTAAGAGGTAAAAAAAAAAAGTTAAAATAAAAAAGGTAGAAATCTGTTCCTCCCCATCCCCAAATGTTCTCTGTGTAGCACCCTCCTAGATAGGTGTTAGATTTAGCATGTTTTTGATAGGTACATTGTGTTACCACACTGTAGTTAGTGTGATGGTGATGGTTTGTTAGATAAAAGTTAGGTCACTGCACTCGTTTAAGCTGTATTCTGCTAGTCAGGTGTATGGTATGTTCAGCCTGATAGCTCCAGAAAGCCTGAAAAGTTTCTGGATAAGGGTGGAGCTATGCAAATAGCAGCATGAAGCTTGATACAGCCCTGGCCTATCCCAGAGAGGCAGGCCCTGATGGCATGCTGGGAGACTGTATATATTCAGTGAGCACACTGAGCTTGGGGTCTTTTTCTGGAGAGGATTAGTCCAGCCTGGAGAGGGCATGCTGCTCTTTCCAGGCAATGCTGCTATGTCTGCTGTCGTGAGGCCTCAGGTGGGCGACCTGCGAGCCTGAGACCTGGGTAGTGTTAACTGCTGACTGAGGGGCAATCTACTTAAGATATGATCTGATATCACTGAAGAAGGCAACCATCTGTACAGAATTTGTGCTAGTAATACCTCTCTGGTGCTAGAGCGTGTGATGTGGGTCTAGTTAAAAGGGACACCCTTGTCCATCTACTCTTCTACCTAAATAGACTCTGCTCTAGCTTAATACAACCTTAAAGCAGAAGTCTACGGTTTGTTACAAGCACAGACTTTATTAAAGCTTGTCCTGAAGAATACCTACAGTAAATCATCAAGTGTACATAGTTTTTGTTTTTGGAGTATACCACCCAGTTCCCTCAACCCTATCCAAGTTCTCCAAAAATAAAAACACCCCTAGACTGGTCATTGAAGAAACATGTGAAAGCCTGTGTGCCTGGCTGAGGAGCAAAGCTGGTGGGGAAGACTTGGACAGTATTCATGTGGCTCCTACAGGAGTAGCTCTACACACAATACACATTTTCTACCAACAATTTACTCATTAAGGGATTACATCTACTTACAGAGACCTGCCAGTACCTCCAAGTCCTACACAAATCTCTCCTTATGCATTTCATCAGTAGCACTCCCCATGCTTTCCCTATCACAGCTAAAGCACATTGTCAGTGTGGTGTCTAGGAAACCACCCTTTTATAGTAAGGTTGATGGATTATCCAAAAGCCCTTTATTAGCCCTTTGATGCCAGCTGACCCAGGTCCAAATGCCAGGCAGTGCATTAGTGTAAAGAATTCGGTCCAGTGAATTACCACATTAATTCACTGGGGCCATTAATAACAAACATGTGTAATGTTGATTGTTACCTTTCCTGAATATCTCCTCTAGCATACCATAAGGTAATTAATAAAAGGAATTCCCATTGAAGGGAAAATCTGCAGTCCAGGGCCGCTAAATATAATGGGCAGAAAGCACACACTGGGTATCAAGAGAAAGCATGTCATGTGACGCTAGTTTTAATAGCATTGGCATGATAGAGGTAGGGGGTCAAAGCTGCCTGTCATTGAAAATGGCTAGTAATGGCAGCTTGCAGGCTTTGCAATATAAATCAGTGTTTAGGGTATTGTTCCAGGACTGCAGTCAAGACTACAATAAATCAGGTACATACTTAAAACACCACACCAGCAAACGTATTTGAGCACCCCACAAGTTGAAACATTAGTTGAAGTAATCCTGGAGTATAGGTTCTCCCTGACATAACCAGCCTAAGTAGTATAGCAGCACCAAAGTTGTACAGTTATAGTGCTTTATTATTGTTAATATTATTTATTACAGGTACTTTTATAGTGCTGTCAATTTACACATCACTTTACATTTATATTGTACATTCACACCAATCCCTAACCGTCAAGGGGCGTACAATCTATACAATTTAAGGTCCCTAACTTACATTCATACATACACATACTAGGGCTAATTTAGACAGGATCCAATTAATCTACCAGCATGTCTTTGGAGTGTGGGAGGAAACCGGAGTGTGGGAGGAAACCGGAGTACGGGAGGAAACCGGAGTACCCGGAGGCATAGGGAGAACATGCAAATTCCAGGCACATGGTGTCATGGTTCGGATTTGAATCAACAACCCTAGTACTGCCAGTCAGAAGTGCTAACCATTTAGCCAATGCTTTGAGAAAGACGTCTTCTGCAACTGAACTTGAAAAGTGCAGTCTATTTGCTTCAGTAAATCTATCAGTAGGCCCATTTTTTTTTTTGGCAATAATGGAGACCTGGATATGTATGCGAGGCTGTGGGTGCTGAGTGATGAGTGTTTTGTTGCTGATGGACCAGAATTTGTAATGTTACCACACATGTCAATATTTAAAGTAGATGGAAACCCTAACTGAATGGTACCATTTTTGGGCAAAAATAAAAAAATTTTATTCTAAGGTGCATGTTAATAATGCTGATCTCCTGCATCCTCCTTTTAGCTATTTCCTATATATACACATATGCATACACTCTAAAGATGCCTGTCATTTTTCAGGGTGAATTTCCTGATGGTGACAACAATGGCCAATGCTTGTGTAATGTGTGTTGAAATGATTACTTGTAGTCTCCATAAATAGCCCGTGTTAGAGGGTTGACAATTATGGCAGGATTGAGGCACGGGGCATTTGCCCCCCAGGTCAGTTCAAATAAGATACATACTATATGTTGGACTTCTGAATATACAGTCAGTGACAGATAATTTTGGTAAGATAGTTACATAGTTAGTCAGGATGAAAAAAGACACAAGTTGGTCTAGTTCAACTAATAAAGAAAAAATAATAGCATGGTATTTTATTTAGGTGAATTTGTGTCATTTTCACAGAGCAGCAGTTACTTTGTGCAGCTGGTACTTTGTTCTTTACAATTCCATTTTTAGCATATAGAACATGTACTGTATAGGCAGATGTGTCACAGTAAATCATGTCCTTTAAGACAATGCCTTTCACCATGTCCACCAAACATGACACATTCATATCACACTGTGTGGTACACTTTCCTCAGCCCACAGGAAACTGCCCCTGGCATTTATGAGCCAATTGATCATTTTTACCTACAGCCAAAAAATTCCCAGTCCTCCGCTGGTGACAATTCAGGAGCACAATTGGGAGGCAAGGACAAAGTCTCATGTAACAGGATGTGCCTACACAGACTATCACAGCAGGATCACTGATATTTTAATAAAAACTACAGAATTAAAATAATTAAAACAGCTTTGAAGATTATATTAACATGTAAACACATATATGAGATTGTAGAGGTTGAGTTTACATCTACTTTAATTCTATAATCAAATTTAACATTTTAATACAATAGACAAATCACCATAACATTAGAATCAGATTGAGGTGGACCTGTTATCCAGTTGTCTAATGTGCTCTGCAGGGAGCTGCGACTTGATAAACCAAGTGTGATCTGCTGGAACTTGCTATGGGGATACCCAAAAAGAGTCAGTCAGGTGTCAGTACGGAGTGTGGAAGGAGTACACCCACAGGGCGAAACAGAAGGTAATAGCATGCAAATGTTCACTGAACCATACATATTAGTCCAAAGAGCAGCTCACAGTCAAGTAAAAAAACACCTTCTCCAAAACCATATAAGGTGGAGACCAAGTATTGGGAGCCTATCCTGTCAATAAGATGGATGCTTATTAGTTAGTTATAACATTCATAGCGAAACCCATTTGTTACATGATTTGTATTTTTTTTTTTCCAGCAGCTCTACACAGACCAATAAAATACCAGGGAGAGAGGGAGGGGGAGAGAGGGAAATAAAGAGACCCTGCAGAGACAGCAGGATGATGTCAAGATGTAAACTGACCACACCATCATGGATAGGTATCCATGATTAGCTTGGTCAGTTTACAGAGGGGAGAACAGGAACAGGCAAGATCAGCCAAGTATTATACAACATGCGAATTACTAAATTGCATGCAAGATCAGATTGCAGTTTGTCCTGCCTCAAGTAGACAGGAACATTATTTTTTTTTTAGGTTTACAAACACTTTACCTATTCTGGATCCCCCACCCCCGACACCTATGCTGACTAACCTGTGTAGGAAAGATGTATATACTTACTGTACATATTTTCAAGCTGGGCCAGTCACGTGATCTCACCTGTGTCAATCAGCTGCAGCTACAGAGGAAGACAGCGCTTGATGGCTGGTAATGCTTAGGAGTCATCTTCCATAGGCTTCTATTGCCCATCCATTGTCGGTGCTCCCTCCTCTTCCCGGCAGCTGTTGCTGGCTGACAGAGGGGAGTCAGATCATATGTCCGGGCCAGAGTGGCCAGAAATTAGGTAAGTAGGCAGATCTTTTTTGCAGAGGTTAGTCAGAATAGGTGTTAGGAGAAGGGGGAGCATTTTTAATATCAGTTACATTTTGACTGAAATTCTACTTTAAACTTTTAAAAACTCTTGAGCTGCAGCAGGCAGTCTTAAAGTCTTAATCAATGATCAAATTATTAGGCTGATCTGTATAAATCTAAGAGCCCATTAAAACTTGGCCATTTATTCTTTTTCCTGCAATAAACATCATTTTATATTTTAATGCATGAAAATGTATTTCAATTAGAAATTCCATTCATTGCTCTGTGGCTAGTTCACAGTGTAGTTCATTAAAAAAAAAAGTAGGATGTGGTGTCTTCTGCATTTGCACATTCAAGTCAAACTGAACTCCAAAAACAAAGATTTTCTATGTTACAGGAAATATCTAGAAATTTTAATTGTGCCTTTTTAACAGGACTGGCATTTTTAAAATGCCCAGAGTGCATGCAGCCTTACCCCGAAAAACCTACTTATTATCTGGAATTCTTCCAGAATAGCAGTCGACCTCCTGATATCAGACAGTGTTTAGGCACCCATGTGCCTAAAGCCTCATAGCTGTATATCTGCAGTATGAAATGTAAGGCAGTGTTGCCTCTTACTTCTAGTCTCACCAGATTTCGTGATGTCATAATTGTTCTGCTCAGTTTTGCTTGCTGGAGGCTCTGACATGAGGAAGCAAAGCCATGCCTCTACCAAGATGGCTGCCTCCATGCAGAGACAGTGCAGAACAAGTCAGTAATAGGAAAAGATAAACTGCTGGGAGACCACAGGCAATACTGGTGAGGAGTCCTTTGCCCTCTGTCTGCCTATTTTTTTTTTTTTACCGCAGCTAACTCTTTAAGCTGGCCTATTCTTGTTAATGGTAAAAGTACAAAAAGGCATGCACTATGCAGTTTTGTGCATTCTATGCACATCTGAACCATAGAACGTCCCTGTTCTGAGGATTTCTTGCTCCTCCAATACATGAACAAAACATAAAATATGTGATAATAATGTGAAAGGGTATATACTGTATGTGTATACACACACACCTATATATTATATATACACACACCCCACAGAAGCATTTTGACGTTTTTAAAGAGAATGTTATTTTTGTTCATTAAGATTCTCCTGTAATAAACCCACCCCTTATACCTTCTTTGGTAAATACCTGGTTATTCTGGGTATGAAGGAGAATGTAAGCTCCTCACAGGATGCAATGCTTAGACCTAAGAGGCCCATCACCAGGCCTGTACACTGCCAAATGATCAGGAGGGGGAAGAAGTAAACCCTATGTAAACTCTGACACTAATAAAATACAATACACTTAAAAGAGAACCTTTCACTTTGTCCTGAGTGGGCCAGTGGCAAATATTCTCTGCCTTTTTTAGTAAAGTTGCTGAGTACTCTAGTCATTCCCACTGTAATTGTGCAGTAAGTGATTGGAAACTTCAACTTTTCTGGTTCTCTTTGTGTTAAGGTTGTCTTACAGTGTTTTTGTTCTCTTGACCTGCTCTGTTTATAATTGCCAGTAACTGTTCTGTTCTAAGATGCAGGCATGCACTTTATTAAGTCTCATAGTTCTATAAAACTGCATTGTTTCTTCAAAATGATTGCAAGTGTTACATCGATATAAAAAATGTGATAACTATACTTACTTTCAGGAGCTTTGTATGTTGTTATAAAATGTGAGCATAAGGGTGTCACATCTCAAGTCCATCAAAATGCGACCAGTGCTGTTTTTGACATGAAAGCAATCTTCTACCGCAGGAAAATCAACAAACCAATTGCTGTTCAGGTATGTGACTGTTCAACAATGCAAAGAAAATGTGACAGTTTGAATCTCCTATGCTGGAAAGTATGAATAAAAAGAATGAGTGCTGGTGATGGAAAAGTTAACGAGAGTATGTATAACATGGAATAAATAGAGACCCACATAGTAACACAATAGGGGGGCACCACATCCTATGATACACATAGGAAAAAAACTAAAAATAGTTGCACTTTATTGGCACCCCAAGGAGCCGCATGACATTGTATTCTATTGTTTTTAATAGTGTCACGTGACTCCTTGGGTTGCCAATAAAGTACAGCTATTTTACAGTTTGTTCCTATGAGTAATGTTAATAGCGCGGGTTCATTCAAATCATCCATATCATGCTCGTGGAGGTGTGGTAGATACTCACCCCTCCTCCTTCATCTGCAGGACGTATTATCTCAAGCTCCAACATCCCTTTGGTGATTTCATCACAATACTTATTTTTAAATCTCATATTCCAACATCCACCATCTGCTTGAAAACCTCTATTTGATGGTTTGAGTTTTTCTGGAGGTTAAAAATAGATTTATTTCTAAGGCCACTGTAGCTGTGGAGGTGTGGTAGGTGCTCTAGTTAGAGTCTATCAAGCTCTTTATGTATTTCCAGACTCATGTCTGAAATAAAATAAAGATGTGCCATTGGAGTCCTCATTTAATGAAATCAGCCTTATGTACAGCACTTACAATGAATTCTTATTTGGGAGAACCAGAGGAAGTGCTCATGGGTATTTGTCTACTGAAATGGGGTCCCAGGGAATGGAGGTACACAGGATACAGTCTGGGTAGGTGAGGAGTCTAGGGCAGGAAGGATGCCAATTGGTACTGATGGAGAAGAACTGAGCCAGCCCGTAGGTACAATGAAGGGCTGAGGTGCAGAGTCTAAGGAATTGCCTTATCTTCTCCAGATCGACTGAAGGTGGATGTGGGTTGCATTGCAGAGTGTTCTCAGGCTATGGTCCTCTGACTCACTGTGCATGGAAACAGAGGCACTGGGAATCTATAGTACTGCCCAGAGATACATATGATCACAAGGAGCAACTTGTAAAAATCACTAGGAGCAGACAGCAGAAGTGCACAGGAACAAATTAGGAAACAGACTAGCAATACACAGGGAGACACTGAAGCAGACTGCAGGCCCAGGTGCTGATAACAAAAAGAAGGCTGAAACACACATAAGCAGAAACTGAGGACAAGGACACCGGAATGCTCATGGGATACTACAGGTGCAGGAATTCAGGCTTCAGCCAGGAACACAAAGTGACTGGGAATGTGGGACTAAGAAGATAAACCTGGAATGCACTGGGAGAGGCAGTCACTAGAAGCAAGGGGAGTCTGGCTATGGGATCACTAGGAATCTCAGGGTCAATAGGAGTCTCTCAGAAGAGCCCGTGGTACTCCAGGTGAACAGAAACAACTTCTTCACTAGGTAACACTGGGGAACGCTAGAACTTTTCTTGGAAAATACGGAGTCATTGAGAAACCCACTTAAATTGAAAGGGAGATCACTTTGCTGGGCTGGGACTAGGTATGTAGATAATTGGATTAACAGCATGTGGTTAACCACTCTTGCACAAGTTTTTTGTGATGACAGGTGCCAGCCTTGCAATTAAAAGCGAAGGAACTACATGTACCAGCATGCATGTTGGCCTTTGGGAATAGATTTGAGAGATTAGAAGTAAAGCTACAGATATGTGACAGCTAAGAGGTGATGAAGTGATTGCAGAATTGCTAAATCAGCGGTCACATGATCACTGCTGTTCACTATTGAGTGTTAGAGAAGAGTCTGGCATAGGACCGATGTGTCCTCTGCCATGGACTCCGAGCTCCTTCTTGGGAAAGCCTGAGTCGCATTGGATGCAGAGCTCTCTCAAGATATGGATGGTCATCTTGGATTCAAAGGTGATATATATTTCCCCTGCTAGCTCTCTTGGAAGTAGACCATAGTGTGGGAAGCTTCAAAAAGGTACAAAGACATAAAGCTAGAAAAACCCCATGCTACTATAAAGAACTAAATATCTAAAGATCAAAAAAGAATATAATACTACTACACTTCCGTGTTGAAAGCTGCTAAAACACCCCTGTGAAATCACTAAAATACAGTATAGGAACAATGAAATAACAGTGTAGCGCTTCCTGTGAAACCAGATCATACACTGATTACAAAAATGAAAAGTTAATTAAATAAGTGTCTCTGTACTTCAAATTGCTCTCAAATATTGATTTCATAACCCATAAAGTGTTTTTGTGCTTCTGTTGTGCATAAAACAAATAATAACATGTCTCTGAGCTTGAATTTGTATTCCATCCAATCCCTAAGACATCCAGAACCATTTAAGTGCTCTGGTCTTAAATCATATAATCTCCAAAAACATTTTCCTAGCCATGAAAATCAGTGCAAGATATCCACCATCCTAAGTGCATCTCATACACCTCCGTTGCCCCAATCAGGTGGCTCCTCACCTATCTAGATAGACCTTACTATTAATTTAGGTCAGTACCAGCTCTACCATGCAAACCTCTAGCAAGCAGGGATCTCAGCCCTCTCTGTAGCTGGCTCCAGTAGCTCTCATATAAACCCGCAGACAGTAATCACATAAATCCATAGAAAAGCACTGCTACTCCTCTATTACCTGCATTGGGAATCCGCCCATCCTGCCTTTCCTTTGTAGCAAACTCAAACTTGCTAGGGAGTTCTGTTTGGGCCCTCTGTTGGCATCAACCACATAGTTTCTTTTATGCAGTATTTAAAATATCCTTATCATTGCTATTATGTTTTGGTACAAAACATCTTTGTACCACATAGTTCCTTGGGTTGTGAATTTTAAAATATCCAAACATTTATAGGCATTGCCTCTTTTTTTTTTTTTAGTGCATTTAGCAAGGGCTTAAATCATACCATGGCAAGGAATCTGGTGCTCAACAGGGAAGACAGTTAATCCACAATAATATAGGATAGTAAAAGTCTCTGAATGGGTATTCCAAGGCTGTGATCCAGGGGCTGCTGCTGTATAGAGTTAGAAGAGATTCTGCAAGTAAGCACACGGAGAGAAGCAGCGCCAATTTGAGTGTAGCAACAATGGATTTATTTGAAACAAACATCAAAATGCACACTTATAAGATAAGGAGTAAAACAAGCGCCTGAGGAAGGAGCATGCATGCGCCGAACGTATGCCATGCCATCCGTTTCATACCTGATGTCACACCCGGCACCTGCAGGGCCTCTGGACCATCCAGGAAGAGCTGGAAGCCACCAGCACCACCAAGAATACCAGTGGGACAGGGGCCATTACCTGTGGTACTATCAGTGGATAGCTTTTTTTTTCTCTAATGAGCGCTTGGTTTACTCCTTATCTTGTATGCGCATTTTATGCTTGTCTCAAATAAATCCATTGTTGCTACACTTAGATAGGTACTGCTTCCCTCCTTGTATAGCAAGGACTTGCTTGCTTCAATACTCACTAGTGATTCTATTTGCCTGCAGACAGCAATTTTAAAAAGATTTATATTTGTATATTTTACCATTTAACAATGAAAAATCTGTTCTGCAGTTCCTAGCATATTTAATTTATATGCAGCAGTAAATAGTTTAGGTTATCCAATTTAAATGATGTCAAGATGATATGTACAATATTCATTTTGTTTACTGAATACATTTCATGGCATTGTTTGTGCTTTCCTAGAATTGTTTACTGAATCTACACAGACTGAACACCAGGGGCAATGACTTAGTATAATGAATTGAGACAGTGCTGGCTGCAGTAAGATAACATAAAGCCGACTTTATATTCTCTGACTCTCAGGTCTGGGGGAGCAAGTTCATGTGTGACCAGTTCCTGGGCCAAGTGCTCCTGGCTGCATCGCCTAATGATCCACAAGAAGAACAGACTCTCCAGCTGCATAACAAGGATGGTCGGGAAGCTGAGGAGATGCCAGGATGGGTAAATGTCAAGGTTGTCTCTTCGGATGACCTGCTTGAACTGTGAATGTGAGATCATCCTCCAGACACAGACAGCACTGCGAGCTAGAGACAGTCTAGCTTCTATGCACAGATGATGTCCCTGTTCACACGTATAGACCCTCGAGATCTGCATCTGTGCTGTACACCAAAAGCATTCATATAGTATACGCAACCGTATTTGCCTTTGTAATCGTTCTACAGAACAATGTTATGCTGGCTATACATTGCTCGAGTTTTGGGCCGTTCCTGATGAATTGGAAGAAATTTCTTAGTGGGTTTCTTGGTCATCCCTCTCTTGCTTGACATCCCTGCTTCCAATCAGGCTGTGGCTGGTTGTCAGAATACAATAGCTACAGTGGGAGATAAGTCCATCCGCACACTACAGCATGGATAGAAGAATCTGCTAGATTTTGCAGGCTGAATGAAAACAAACAAACAATCTATAACTATATGGTCAACTTTCACTAAATACGTACAAGGACTGAATGTTTGATTGTAAATAATATACTGTTAACACAGAGAGCATAAACCTATGTATCTGAAGTTGAAGTTTAGTTATATCATTTACCACATTTCTGTCTTCTATAGTTAAAAAGGTCATGTCTAGGGAACTACAGCTGGTTGATTTACGAAGAGCAAATAGGCTCTTCCCAAATTTAATTTTATCATACAGGATTTATATAGTATAAAGAAGAAACCCACAGAAGTGTAGAACAACAAAAAAATGAATTAAAAATGTAAACAAAAGCTGCAAAGACCACTAGGAGATATCACCCAAAGTACAATGATTAAAAAATTCAGTGTTGCACTAAATGGGTATCACCAATCACTAATCAGCAAAAATATATAAAATGTAAATATCACAATTCATATACAAACAGATAATTATAACCATCAATCTTTTATGCGCACACTAAGAATGTCCAAATAAACCTTTAGAGGTTAATAGAAGTGAAAATCTCATCCCCAAAAAAGACAAAAGGTAAGAAAAGTCCCATGAAATATGAAATTAATATTTTTCTTCTCGCCCAAAGAGAAGTGCCAATAGTATCCATCCATCACCCAGTTGGTGGCAAGGTGTAAGCTTACCAGATATTCATGACCCCCTAATTAAAGAGAAGTCATAAATAGCATGTTCCACATAATTAGGCTTCAAAAGGTGACCATCCTGCATAAAACATCACACATCTGCTTTCCGTCATCAGCTTTATACATTCTGGACTTTGAATGGATGTAGAGAAGAGAAGACTGCAGATAAACCATTTATGTAGTTGAAGACAGGAGGTGGGGACTGAGGCAATGCGGATGCATGATGGTTTTTGGAGAATGGTCGCCTTTTGAAGTCTAATAAGGTGAAGCATGTTATTTATGACTTCTCTTTAAATTAGGGGGTCATGATTATCTGACAAGCTTACACCTTACCACTATCTGGGCGACGGCTGGATACTATTCGCTCTTTTCTTTGGATAAAAAGAAAAATATTAATTTTCATATCACAAGGGACTTTTCTTCTTTTCTTACCTTTGGTCTTTTTTGGAAATATATTTTCACTTATATTGACCTCTAAATGTTTATTTGAATACTCTTAGTGTGCACATAAAAACAGAGAGAAATCGAACCATTAATTTTATGACATGCGACATTTTCATTTATATATTTATGCTGTTTAGTGATTAATGATACACATTTAGCACAACACTATGAATTTCCAAGGATTTATATAGCACTAACAGTTTGCATAGTACATTACATTATAAAAGGGAGACAGTACAGTTAGCATACAATTCAATACAAAAGGGTAAGAAGGGCCCTGCTCCTGAGAGCTTACACTATAATAGGGAGGGGCAAGTGGAACAAAAGGTAATAACTGTGAGGGATGAGCTGATGGGAGATATAAAAGATTCAGCTGTTAGCTGAATGCAGGATTTTTTCTGGGATTGTCTAACAGTGGAAAGAGTGGGAGATAGCCAGATTGGGGTAGAGAGTTCCAGAGGATGGGAAAGGCTCTGGAGAAGTCCTGAAGATGAGTATGGGAGGAGGAGAAATAGGAGCCAGAGAGCAGGAGGTCTTGGGAGGAGCATAGAGGATGGTTTGGGTGGTATATTGAGACAATACTGGAGATGTAGTTTGGGGCAAAGTTGTAAATGGTTTTGTATGTTGTTAGTATTTTTAATTTTATTTGTTGGGCAATCAGAAGCCAGTGGAGGAACTGGCAGCGAGGGGTAGTGAACACTCAACAGCTGGTAAGGTGGAGGAGTCTAGCAGCAGCATTCATAATAGACTGAAGGAGGGGATAACCTGCACAGAGATAGGCCTATGAGGAGGGAGTTGCAATAGTCAAGGCGAGCGTTAACAAGGGAGTGAATAAGTTGCTTGGTGGTTCCTTGGTTAAAAAAAAAAGGGGAGTATTTTGTAGATGTTATTGAGGTGAAGTCTGAAGATTTGAACAGTGATTGGATTTGGGGCTAGGTCAGGGTACAGGATTACATCTATGTCCCTGGCATGAGAAGAGAGAATGATTGTTGTATTTTTGAACCTGATGGAGCAGTCAGGGGCAGGAGTATGAGGGAATATTATATTTATTATGAGCTCAGTTTCAGAAAGAATAAGTTTGAGTTACAGATGTGACATCCATAGTGATATGTCAGTTAATAAGTTAGTAATGTGAAAGGAGAATGAAGGGATGAGGTGGGGAGTATTAATTTGGGTGTCATCAGAATAGAGATAGTATTGGAAGCTGTGGCTTAATGAATGAGTTAAGTCTCTGCTGTTATGCGTCATTTGTTGGGTATGCTTTACAAAATGAATTTTACCATGTTCACTAAGCTAAGGGAACATTTACTTGCAAAGTGAACATCCTTTTTGCCTTTAGTAAACCAATGCTTTGGTGTTAGTGTAATGGAAGTAGGTAACAATACTGGAGAGGGAAAATAATTTCAACTGAATATTTAAACAATCAACAGATCCAGAAATATTGGCAAAAGTAGACTTTCCCTGTTTAACTTGAGCAATGAGTCACATGCCATTTTCTTTTGTTTAAATGGAGTGGCAAAATCTCCTAGCTGTACCACTCTCACAATTGCTGCATTCTTAAAGTAAACTAAATGAAAAAAAATGTAAAAGATTTTGGAGATTAAGGCTTCCTAATCTGGCCTATGTTTAGATGGATTAAACATTCTGTCATATGTCTAACACTACTATGCATATTTTTGATTTTCTGTATACATGGTATTGAATAATACAGAACTGCTGGAAAAACTTCAGCAAAAAAAAAAATCAGTTTTTCTTCTCACTTCCACAGCTGAAGACTGTGCTTTGATATTCTGTACCAGTTTTTCAGTGCAGACAGTGCCAATAATAACTAAAATACAAAGTATGGTATCCCATAGTAATCATAAATCAACTCCTAACTGAAACAACCTGAACTTTAACTGCTTTGGGTAAATGCATTTGACGGTTTTGCAAACTGTGCATGTATTACTATCAAAATGTAAAAGTCATAATATTTTAAGAAATTAACTAAGGGTAAAAATATTGTCTAACATTTGTGATGATGTATTGTAACTCTAAAACACAGCATTGTTATTGCCATGATGCTTAGAAGATATATACATTTGTTACAACACTTTAATGCTAGTTCAAGTATCTGCACAGGCCGGTCTGTCTATTACCCAATTTCTTTTTACAGCTTTCATCAGCATGACATTAACAGAGGTGGATTAACTCAAGAGTTGTAACATATTAATACTTTTAGTGGTGTATAAAATTTACAATAACATTTCCTTCCATTACACAAGATGAGAATCCAAACTCTACTGCTTGGAATATGGTTTTTCATTCATTTCATGATTCCACCTTCCACCCATGTAAAATCTGTAGACCTGAACTATTTCCACTGTGCCTATAGCAAATGGAATGGCTACAGTCATTAGCAGGTGGTACTTAATCCCAGTGCATGTGCAGAATAAGGGCTGGGGTGAAGTTTGTGGAGCTGCTGTACAGTGACTTATAAACTCATCAAGGCAGTGACAATGAAATGACAGTATTCACTTGACATTTGTATATGCTACATGTTATTATATGTCACATTTGTCCATTTTTACAGAATTATTTTATATGTTTGAACCATAAACATTTGCTTTTAAATAAACGTATGTTGTACATTTTCTCCTTTATTCGGAAACATTTAGCTGTGAAAGTATGTCCTTCAGTTGTTCCATGAATTAACAACCCCAAACCATGGTATTTCTAACTTTTATTCACAATACTGCAGGTCCAGATTTCAAACTGCAATATTTTTTTTTTTACACTCAAGACACAGTCATGCACAATCCATATTTCAATTTTTCTATTGCTTCAACCACAATTTAAATTAAACCTCCCAAAATGAAAATTTTTGTTTAAAAAAAATAAAAAGTAGTCACTGAGGTATTCAGATCATACTGTATTCTCAGTGTATACCCAACATAAATAACTTAATTCCAATTTAAAAAAAGAAAAACTTTCCTTCAAAAAGATACAGAATGATATCACTACACATTTTGTATTTTACAGATAACACGCCCTAAAAAAGAGGAATGTACAGCAAATGTGTTACAGTTGAGAGAGACAATGGAAATATATCATTATATTAATAACATCAGATTTTCCTCTGACATTTCCTTGTGTTTTTTTCTTTTGTTCTTGAAAGTTTGCAAAAATGACAAGTCATCTAATCACAGTACTGGAAAAAAAGACAATAGAGGTACCCTGTGAAATATATTTTCTTGATATTGTTCCCAGTCAAAGAAAGTATGAGATGTGTCAGTTGCAAAACTAAAATTCTGGGTATTGATGTTTTTCTGTGATATAATGGTCACAAATACACAAGCTATATTTTTATTGGATAATGCAATGCATGAGACATGATCAGAGGACGGTGAATAGAGAGACATTTTTATATAAGAGTATTATTTCCTGTTTTTTTTTTTTTCACTCCACTTACAAAATTTGAGAAAGGTTGTACCATAAATCAAAAATTGCGTATCTATAGTAAATTAAATAAACAACAGGTTTCCAATATGGAGTGAAAAAAATGTTATTTATAGCTGATGTTCGTCCATTTGGGCTTGTAACAATGTTTACTACATAGACAATTATTTACCATAAAAAGTTTTTTTTCCTCTGCAAAGAGCAGCTGTGAAAGAATGCACCCATGGTCTGTTTTTATTACAAGTGGTGGGTAATAAATAAATAATTTAAAGGCTCAGTAAGATTGTTTAACAACATGAAATTCTATAATCCAACCAAATAGCAGTGCACTGATCCATAGGTATATATGTTATAGGCTGTATGGTAAGTTCCTTCACTCCATCTAAATTACTGCCTGAAATAAACACCAGTATATTTCACCTGATAACATAAAAGTGATAAAAATATATATTTTTCCTTAAATAGTGGCAAAAAAATAGTATTTTTAGAAAAAACGCAGTGGGTATATATGTTACATTGCAGGTGTACCATCATAGCAAATTTTGTGCCTTCTTTAACATACATCTGTAAACTTTTTTCCTCAAACATATGGGCACTTAAAGATCATCTGAGCATAAATACAGACATGGAGCCAGACAGTCATGAGATCTATGTACAGCACTCTTTATACTGGATCAGTTCATATCTAGTTTGGTTACAGTTCTGCATTTCTTAAAAATGGCTAGCAACAATTCTTTGCATAAATAAAAAAAAAAGGCTTTGTTTATTACATGCAGTCAAACCATTAAATAATGGAAGGTGCAGTGAAAGCAAGAGCAGCACGCCAAAGGGGTCCAGGAGTATAACATCACTGATACCTTTATCGCTTATTCTGATACCTTATTTTGTACAATAGCCTTTAAGCACTGGATTGCGTCAAGAAAAAAATACCTGTTTTGAAAAATAAAATGTAGAGGTCATTGCTCCTCCTTGTAAATTTGTGTATAAATATGGGGGCTTCTGAACCATTTTTCAGAAATACATAAAGCCTGAACAAGGGATATAAACTATCCCAAAAGCTTGCATCTTTAAAAACCGAGGTTATTCAATAAAAAAACCTCTCTGCATTAATTGATGGCTAACGTGACACAACACCCTACTACAGCATAGACTTCCAAAGAGAAGGTTGCAGTTCTCCTTTACCAGGGTTATATTGCTAATTTGATTAAAATGTTTGACTTTTGTGGGTTAAATGAGGATTTATTCAACTCAGGGATAAGATCGCTCTTTAACTCCAAAATAATGTTCCAGCCATCCTCCTATAAAACCAGCTGCAAAGCCTACTTTTGCATTTAAAGAGCCAGTTTATTCCTGAGTTGAATCAAAACCTCAATTAATGCATACTAGTCTAGCATTCCATTCAAACTAGCAGTTTAAGTCCTGATAATGGAGAACCTTAAAGCCCCCAAAAATCCTTGGCTTTTTCACTTTGGACTCCTATGATGAAAAAATAAAATACTCTTGGACTTTTAAACCTTTGGTATGTCATGTATGTTTTCCCTACACCCTCCGTTGTTCACCTGAGGTGCCTTTGAGAACATTTTGTGTTACAGCTGTCGAACCAGAGTCATTGCTAAATACACTATGGACGTCTCTTTACATTAAGCAAGTAAACCAGTTCCAGATATGGCACATCCTTCCTACATCTTTAAACTAGTAAATAATTTCACGAATTTCTATAAAATTGTTAACCTTCAAATATCTTAAGTAAAAACCATCTTTAAAAACAATGTAGGCTCCTATAGCTGATCTTTTGAAAATACTAGTTGCCTGTCAGCCTCTGACCTTAATGCTTTTGGAGCCAAAGACTTGCAGGATGTATGCAGCCAGAGAAGCCAGAACTAATCTTTGTACCTTTCACTTGATCAGTGACTCAGTACTAAAGCCATAATAGAAGCATGAATCTTGGCAACAAGCAATTTCAGAAAGAAACTTTAGTTATTGCAGTCTGCATGTTGTTCTACCAAGAAAATGCCCTTAAAAAATTACTTACTGCTTTATGTAGGAACATTTTAGATATATGGCAAGACTAATCTGTATATCTTTTAAAGGATAAGTTCACCTTTGCAAAAAAATAATAAATGCACATCTTTTTGCATGTAAAAAAAGTGCATTTATTTATTTTTTACTATAGGCGTGCAAAGCATTGCATCCGCGATCAGCAGACCGCGTGTGCTTTGCAGTGCTCTTGCAGTCTGTGTAAGTTGTCTGTTCATACAAACAGGCAGTTACACACTGACAGGAAGACTCAATGAACTATCACAGCGTTCAACTGTGTCCTGGTAGTTTATTGAGAGCTAGAAGCCAACAGCTGCAAAGCCTGTCTGTACTTGTAGTTTTCACATTTACAGAACTGTGAATGAATTATGTGACTAGGAAAGTGGAGCCCCGCAGAGCTGCGTTTTTGTTTTTTTTTTGTAATTGTGACAGCAAGCGTTTCAGTTGGTATTATACTTTAAGTGTTTACATTATTGTTATAGGACTTTTCAAATTAGCTAACTTCATGTTCACAGTATTTTTCCCTTTACAAATTCCCTTATGAACGCTGGGCTTTTTCACACTATCTCTCTATATTCACACTATATCTCTGTTTCAACACAGGCTAAACACAAGGGCACATAGAAAACAAATAGTTTTGTGTGTGCCCTGTACAAACCACAAAACATGTGTTTTGTGTTGAGTTGTGCTGCTTTGCATACAATGCAAATGTGTTGCATTTTTATGCAGCGCAACTCACTGCATGTCACACAACGTGTTGATATACACCGCAATCCAAAGACTTTAATGAAGTGTCATTTTGTGACACATCAATTATTTTAAAAAATACAAAAACAGTGCCTGTAGTTGTAACAGTGAAAAAACATTACTTGCGCATTCAGGAGAGCAGCATTTTGGCGGAATAAAATGCCCAATGTGCCTAAAAATGTCTAAATGCATCTAAACAAGCCTAAAGGCTAGGAGCATTTAGCACTTGAGCATTCATTCATGAAGCTTGCAGGCTGCTGTAAACAAGCCTTCTCAGTACTCAACATTTTCTTAGGTCCTTCCAAGAGAGAATCACCTAAATAGGGTACACAGGGTCATTCATATAGATAGAATGTATTGATTTAATTTCCACATGAGACCCTTATTATCTCATAAAAAAAAATAAAGCTTCACAGTTCTAAAGATTTAAGAGGAAATAAATAGTAATCTTTTATATTCATTGTAACAATCAGTAGACTGGGAAAGCGAATTAGTGGCCTCTTCTCTAATGTTACATGCTGTTGGTTTGTTACCTGGAGATTCTCATCCATACATCAAAAACTGAACAAGGATGGTGGGAGTGGCAGCAGGCTGACAGCCTTGCCTAAAAGACAAAATTACAGAGCTCACAGACTTATTTAAACGGTCTTCCACCCAATTGCATTTGCCTTTTTTACTCCAGCTAAAGTGCAAGCATCTCTCAAGGATCCTGAGCCACCTCCCAACCCCCAGTCTGGTCATTGCTGGTGAACAAGTCTTAGTAAGCCCAATTTCCTTAAGACACAGCAAAAAGGTGAGTGAAGCATTGTATTGCTACAGCATACTGAATCACGGCAGGAAATGTTGTTAATCCAACCACTTGCTTAAAGTGTTACTAAACCCAGGACCCTGAATTCACTATATCTGGTCTCCCATAGTACACACTATATGGAGATGCAATTTTTTAGTAAATATAAACTGATAAATACCCTTTTTCATCATCAGTTAGAGCAGTCTTGTGACTTCTATCAGTGTTCAGCAGAGCACCAGTTAAAGCTTGTAGGAGAAGTTTTCTTTCTGCTCTAGGAGGATGCAAAATCCCTGACCTCTGTCTGGATAGTGCTCATTTGCCCTGTACTGATCACATGCACTCTCCCAAGCAAAAAGAAAATCTCTCTAGCAATACACACCAAAGTGAGCATGTGCAGAGTGACTCCGCACAAAATGTCTTATCAGGAGATGAGAGGGGGACACTGGAAGAAGAGTAGGATCAGAGAAGTCCAGATCAAACGACCTTTTTACACAGTGCAGTGGATTAACCCCTTAGGTTCCACAGTGAGTATAACAAGCACAGTTTACTGCATATACTGACTGATTTTACTGTTGTGGGTTTAGTAAAACTTTAACTTTTCAATATTAGAATTTCCATTGTCAGTCTGATTTCAAACTGACTCTAAAAACAGATATCAGTTATTACATCAGCAGAATTGAGAGAACTTGGGATAATAGTAAATGGTTTCAACTAATATGCATCAGGGGGCTGACAGTATATGCTTTCAGCACATACCTTTTCCTTCTGAAAACTTTGTCTTCACTACCTTGACAGGGAGAATAACTGCTATCATCCCACCATGCAAAGCTCAATGTCTAGGAAGCTGATCAGTGGGCATTATCATCTTCATATGAGGGGAGTGCCTACATTTACAGTATGTTAATAGAAACTTTGAGAAAGTCAGTATTTACATGGGTTCCTTAAGAGGGTGCCTGAGGTAACAGGATTATAGATCATAAAAGTGAAAAGTCAAGATATAGGCTGACAACTTATTCTGTCACTTATCTTCAGCATGTTAGTTTAATTCATTTGGGTTCTTACTGGTTCATTTTAAACATACATTTAATGACATTCAAATAAATATGTAACTGGGCTAAGCACAGTTTAAATATATATGCTTGGAGTTCTGCTTTAAGGACAATTTCCATGTAACAATGAAAAGACCTTCTTTCTCTTTTTAATACAATGATGGGTGTCACAGATATCGGACAGGCTATTGATACAGGCAATCACAACTCAAAAACAGAAGTGAAGGTCTGAAGCATGAAATACAATGAATTGCCTCTGTTTCAGTGGGCAATGTAGCTCAAACCAACTGAGATTGGGTTAAAGAAAAAAAAACCAAAAAACTTCTATTTGGGGGGCAAACTAGACACTTCCATTTAACATCTACCCTCTCCCTGCCCCTGTCAAGTTTAAAATGGTCTCTTATCACATTCCATTTAATCCATTATACAAAAATTTACAACCTATTCCATCAAGCTGTCAGGTCCAAAAAAACTTCTAACTTTAATATTTATTGGTTTAATGCCAAAGCCTTTAGTGGGAAATGAGGCTATTACTTTGGACTGTTGAATGACAATTGTGCAGCATGGCTTCAGGAAGGGCAATGGCTTAGTGCTGACTGGTATAGAAACTCAGGTGACAAAACAAAGAGCGGCACCATCAATGACAGTAAATACATTCCTAACCATACAGACCACCTATGTAACATTAGACATAGCATTTAGAAGTCCAAGATCCTTCATCCAATATTGACACTTACTTTTAGCTCCATTACTCTGTAAAATTGTGCAAAGAGCAACAATAATGTATGGCAACACCTTAAAAATGTTCTCTGTAATGATCCACTATAATAAGCTTTGATTGGTTGTTATTGGTTAACGCGCTTTCATATCACATCTCTTTGCACTGTCTTACTGAATAAACCACAATCATGTTATAGTTAATAACTTATCCCATCATAGTAAGAACCCAATCAAATCATGCATAACTAAGGAGGATCATGGCACCAACACATCCCTACTTAAGGCCACTTACGCCATCCAGGCATGTCATGGTTATAAACCATAGACACAGCCACTAAGCTGAAGCTATAGACTTGACAACTGTAGAACATTTAACATTTCAAAGTTGCACTAATTGCAAAAGACCATTCAATAGACTACCTGTGTCTTTGGCTTTCAAGCATAATTCCATTCCAGTGCTACATAGCAATATCAGATAGAAAACTGCCCCAAAGAGATTAAGAGCTTAGTTTCATAATTCACTGCAAAGAACAATGGTGACTAGCAATCCATAGCAACCAATCATAAACAGCTTTTACAAATTACATTTCACTGAGCTGTGAAGAGATGATCTTTAAAGGTAGCCTTCATTAAAGCCTAAAAATGAAACCTTGACATGCATTTCAACCTAAATCACCACCATGGTTTGTTTCTTCATCCAGGCATAGTACTTCTATAAAGCTAGATCACTGATTTGAAACTGCCTTGTTGCCAGTAATCTGTTGTTGTGGGACCACCTATTGCTATGACATTTGAATACGCAGGGCAAGAAATCTCAGTTTTACCCACAAAAAAACTGCACTACCTCTAAAACATAAAAAAGAGAAGTTGTCCAGTACTTAATCACACAACCTGAGGAAGTACACCCACCAAGAAGCACATGTGAGGAGCTCCCTGGAATGTAGCAGCATTAGATCAGTTGACAATTAAATTAAGGTAAATTAAGTTGACCTTCTGACATTAGGATAATTACATGTTCCTGAACATGATTAGGAGTTCAATGATTCATTTCTCTCCTTGCCTTGCCTCATTTGACTTACATATGGGTGCTCTTTGCTGACTAAAGAGATATATATTGCAATTCTAACTTTACTATACTACCTTTTTCTTTTTTTCAATACACATCTCTTAGTGGTGAGTGGTAGAGTGAATTTGTCATTTCAATTGTTGATGTCTGAAACGGAGCTACCATTTTTTATGGCCATCCATTTGCAGCCACAACATCTTGCCATGTCATATTTTAAAGCATAACTTCACTCTTTTATACAGCTTAACCTCCCTGTATTCACCTCCTGCCCATGAAATAAATGTTTTTTTCTGCTTGTTCACCATTTTGTTTTCTATTTTTTACTCTGGCCCTGTGGACATTTCTTTGTCTCCGCTGCCTCCTAGGATACCATGTCAAATATCCCAGGAGACTGCAAGATAAGGGACACACAGCAGCTGGTGACCCATGTATCGCCAGGGGATGGTAGCACTGGAAGAGGCAGCACACTCCTTAAACTTACTATCCAATAAATAGAATGATTCAGTAATGGGAATTGTTCTCTCATTGTGAAGGTTTTAGAGACAAAGAAAGGATAGGTGTGTGGTGTTTACACTCTACTAAGAGGTGTATATTATTTATATCTATTGTTTGCACATGGGAAACAGACCAGTTTGCTTTATTGGCACTTTTAACCCCATTATACAAAAAAGCAACATAAAGTAGCAAGCTTGTTCAATAAGAAAGTGCAATGAGTAAGAATAATGTGCAAAGAATGGTAAACCACAGCAACCAATTACGTTTCAATTTTCTGTAGCTGCATCTGTTCAGAGGAATAATGATTGGTTACTATGGTTTGTGACACTTTTCACATCATCATTTCTATCTGCACTACTTTACTGCATATTCCACGTGATCGTAATAACAATTTTATGGATTGAACCAGTGTGTAACATATCACTAAGCTCCTTCATTACACATATATTTATGAGTGGCTGAAATGAAAAACACACATTCTTCCATATGATGCCCAAATTGACTCATGAATTGACAGTTATCCATTTTAAAATATTGATTCAGTCATAAAACGACTTTGACTGTGCAGCACAGTACCATAGAACATAGTCATATAAGCCTTGTCGGCTGAAAACCAGAGTGCTCATGGGATTAACCTTGTCAACCAATGGAAAATGACATATCACTCTGCTATGTAAGAAAACAAATGCCACAAGCCTTGTAGGCAAACCACTTTGGTACAAAGGCAGACTACATCCTCTCTGTACCCCATGTTCTGGGAGATGTAACCTTCATTTTTATGGCTCCTTTGCATCAAGGTGTACCTTCCTCTGCAGAGTGGTTGCTCTTACATGCAAAACTGTACTGTAAGTAAATCGACCCTGTGCTGAAAACAGGGGTATAAGACTATCAGAGTAAATGGATGGTAAGGTCTACACAAACCGACGGACCAGTCAACATTGCTGCATATTTGGAAATGCAGAGTGATTTTTTTCAGTTTTTTGTTTCTTTAAATATAAAGCAAAAATAGCCAGATGTTAAATTATTTTGTTCCCTATGAAAGTACAACCCATCTATGGAAAATTTCTGTAGGGGATCAACGTGCGGACGTGCAGCACCAATTTCCAACGTGCCGAGTTGAATGTTGTAGTCCTGTTCCTACTTACAAAACAAAGGAAAAAAAAAAAAAGTTTAAGGAATCCGTAAGGGCAGGTAGAAGACACGAGTAGGTGCATGGTGGGTTCATGTCACCCCACGACAGTAGCTGGTTAGCTTGTTAATCCTGCTGTGTGAGGGGATGAGGTTTACTGATTTTGCTGAGTTCTGTGTTCTAATGCAGAGGCTACAGCTTTGTGTCCACCGTAGCTAGCGGCTGCTGTTCTTAATGGCTTCCTTTGCTGCTATTATCAGTGGAGTCAGGCTAGAAAGAGGCTTGGCTAGTTTTAAAAATGGATGCTGCAAGACAAAACACAAAACCACTGGACATCAGCATAACATCCTGTTAGTGAATACATTCAAAATTACTTGAATTTTGCTTCATAGAGGATGCATTCGCATCTACAGTCAGGTCCATAAATATTGGGACAACGACACAATTCTAACATTTTTGGCTCTATACACCACCACAATGGATTTGAAATGAAACAAACAAGATGTGCTTTAACTGCAGACTGTCAGCTTTAATTTGAGGGTATTTACATCCAAATCAGGTGAACGGTGTAGGAATTACAACAGTTTGCATATGTGCCTCCCACTTCTTAAGGGACCAAAAGTAATGGGACAGAATAATAATCATAAATCAAACTTTCACTTTTTAATACTTAGTTGCAAATCCTTTGCAGTCAATTACAGCCTGAAGTCTGGAACGCATAGACATCACCAGACGCTGGGTTTCATCCCTGGTGATGCTCTGCCAGGCCTCTACTGCAACTGTCTTCAGTTCCTGCTTGTTCTTGGGGCATTTTCCCTTCAGTTTTGTCTTCAGCAAGTGAAATGCATGCTCAAGCGGATTCAGGTCAGGTGACTGACTTGGCCATTGCATAACTTTCCACTTCTTTCCCTTAAAAAACTCTGGTTGCTTTTGCAGTATGCTTTGGGTCATTGTCCATCTGCACTGTGAAGCGGCGTCCAATGAGTTCTGAAGCATTTGACTGAATATGAGCAGATAATATTGCCCGAAACACTTCAGAATTCATCCTGCTGCTTTTGTCAGCAGTCACATCATCAATAAATACAAGAGAACCAGTTCCATTGGCAGCCATACATGCCCACGCCATGACACTACCACCACCATGCTTCACTGATGAGGTGGTATACTTAGGATCATGAGCAGTTCCTTTCCTTCTCCATACTCTTCTCTTCCCATCACTCTGGTACAAGTTGATCTTGGTCTCATCTGTCCATAGGATGTTGTTCCAGAACTGTGAAGGCTTTTTTAGATGTCGTTTGGCAAACTCTAATCTGGCCTTCCTGTTTTTGAGGCTCACCAATGGTTTACATCTTGTGGTGAACCCTCTGTATTCACTCTGGTGAAGTCTTCTCTTAATTGTTGACTTTGACACACATACACCTACCTCCTGGAGAGTGTTCTTGATCTGGCCAACTGTTGTGAAGGGTGTTTTCTTCACCAGGGAAAGAATTCTTCGGTCATCCACCACAGTTGTTTTCCGTGGTCTTCCGGGTCTTTTTTGGTGTTGCTGAGCTCACCGGTGCGTTCCTTCTTTTTAAGAATGTTCCAAACAGTTGTTTTGGCCACGCCTAATGTTTTTGCTATCTCTCTGATGGGTGTGTTTTGTTTTTTCAGCCTAATGATGGCTTGCTTCACTGATAGGGACAGCTCTTTGGATCTCATCTTGAGAGTTGACAGCAACAGATTCCAAATGCAAATAGCACACTTGAAATGAACTCTGGACCTTTTATCTGCTCATTGTAATTGGGATAATGAGGGAATAACACACCTGGCCATGGAACAGCTGATAAGCCAATTGTCCCATTACTTTTGGTCCCTTAACAAGTGGGAGGCACATATGCAAACTGTTGTAATTCCTACACCGTTCACCTAATTTGGATGTAAATACCCTCAAATTAAAGTTGACAGTCTGCAGTTAAAGCACATCTTGTTCGTTTCATTTCAAATCCATTGTGGTGGTGTCTAGAGCCAAAAATGTTAGAATTGTGTCGATGTCCCAATATTTATGGACCTGACTGTATATGTGATGGAGAGTGCGTTATAACATGCATTTTCATGCACTAATGCTTGCTGCTCATATGAATTGTGTACATGATTAAACAATCCTCCCAGATAGCCCTCAATTAATAAAACACCCGCACAGACTCTAATGCAACACAAAGAAACTTGTGCTGCGAGAACAAAAAGCACATGTGGATTTTGTGGCACAATGAAAGCCCATAGGAAATAGATCGGTGCACACAAAAAAGGTACACAAGCACCAAAGTGCGTTGATTCATGAAGACAGCTGTAACGCTGTGAAACTTTTTTTTAATTCCACCAGATTTGCCAATATGTATTTAGCCAACACTGTTTTTAAGAGAAACATTTTTGTTTAGGTAAAGGATTTTACACTGCTATTTTTCACTCTGTGTTTATCATATATTTATCATTTTTACTAGGAGTAAGAAAAACATTTACTTTACAATAAAAAAAAATAAAAATGTAATACCGGACATCCATGACATGGAGTCACAGAGTGAGAAAGCACTCCAGTAGTCGTTTGCCTTTAGACTGTGACTATATAATTGAAATTCTGCATATAGCGAGCAAAGTGAAAGTGGGGGGTGAGTTACTATTCTGACTCATTAAGTTTGAGGTATTTAGAGCTACAGACTAAGCAGTGAAATGTGTTGTATTGATATAAAATAATAAGTTCCAATGACTGCACTGTAATGGACATTGTTAGATGCCTCTATATGGGCCATCCATGGCCATGCACATCTCATACTGTTTATTATTCATGTAATTACTACTACAAAAGGCACTTAGTCTGTCATTATTCCACAGCATTGGGATAGGTGTTTTGGAGACATCAGACTATCATAGCAATTTATAATTGACCAGCTTCACTTACATGGCTATTGCTTGACTCTGGGGTAGAGCACTCAATAGCGGTTTTTCTGTGTGGGTTTTCATCTTGTGTTGGTATAGTTAAGTGTTTTAACATGTAAAGTTTTGTAAAACAGATAGGGTATACCTAGTGAATCCTAAATAACTTGCTGTTACATTTTAGGTATTGTTACCTACTTGAAAATAACCTGCTCTAATGCAACTAAGCTATAGTGCCTTGAAAAAGTATTCATATCCCTTGACATTTTCCACATTTTGTCATTTTACAATCAAAAACATAAATGTATTTTATTGGGATTTTATGTGATAGACTAACACAAGGTGGCACACAATTGTGAAGTGGAAGGAAATTTTCAAATTTGTTCACAAATAAATATCTGAAAAGTGTGGCGTGCATTTGTATTCAGCTCCCTTTACTCTGATACCCCTAACTAAAATCTAGGGGAACCAATTGCTGTCAGAAGTCACCTAATTAGTAAACCACCTGTATGTAATTTAATCTCAGTATAAATACAGCTGTTCCATGAAACCCTCAGAGGTTTGTTAGGGAACATTAGTGAACAAACACCATCATGAAGGCCTAGGAACACACCAGACAGATCAGAGAGAAGTTTAAAGCAGGGTTTGGTTATAAAAAAATATCCCAAGCTTTGAACATCTCATGAAGCACTGTTCAATCCTTCATCCAAATATGGATGACACAACTACAAACCTACCAAGACATGGCCGTCCACCTAAACTGACAGGCCGGGCAAGGAGAGCAATAATCAGAGAAGCAGCCAAGAGGCCCATGGTAACTCTGGAGGAGCTGCAGAGATCCACAGCTCAGGTGGGAAAATCTGTCCACAGGACAACTATTAGTCGTGTACTCCATAAATCTGGCCTTTATGGAAGAGTGGCAAGAAGAAAGCCATTGTTGAAAGAAAGCCATAAGAAGTCCCGCTTGGAAGAAGCCATGTGGGGGACACAGCAAACATGTCGACGAAGGTGCTCTGGTCAGATGAGACCAAAATGGAACTTTTTGGCCTAAAAGCAAAATGCTGTGTGGCGGAACACTGCACATCACCCTGAACACACCATTCCCACCGTGAAACATGGTGATGGCAGCATCATGTTGTGGGCATGCTTTTCTTCAGCAGGGACAGGGAATCTGGTCAGAGTTGATGGGAAGATGGATGGAGCCAAATACAGGGCAATCTTAGAAGAAAACCTGTTAGAGTCTGCAAAAGACTTGAGACTGGGGTGGAGGTTCACCTTTCAGCAGGACAACGACCATAAACATACAGCCAGAGCTCCAATGGAATGGTTTAGATCAAAGCATATTCATGTGTTATACTGGCCTAGTCAAAGTCCAGACCTAAATCCAATTGAGAATCTGTAGCAAGATTTGAAAATTGCTGTTCACAGATGCTCTTCATCCAATCTGACAGAGCTTAAGCTATTTTGCAAAGAAGAATGAGCAAAAATGTCACTCTCTATATGTGCAAAGCTGGTAGAGACATCCTCAAAAAGACTTGCACCTGTAATTGCAGCAAAAGGTGATTCTACAAAAACTATTGACTCAGGGGGGGCTGAATACAAATGCATGCCACACTTTTCACATATTTGTAAAATATTTTGAATATCATTTATCATTTTCCCTCCACTTTGAAATTATGTTCCACTTTGTGTTGGTCTATCACATAAAATCCCAATAAAATACATTTACGTTTTTGATTGTAAAATGTCAAAATGTGGAAAATTTCAAGGGGTATGAATACTTTTTCAAGGCACTGTAAATGTTTCTTTAATATGTTGATGCTGCTGTGCTGATGGTAAAGGTATATACAAATACCCATACATACACACATAATATACTGACCTGTAGAAGCTCCTTGGCAGAGCCTCTCCTGTCCACATCCATCTCTAGGCATCGATTTAGGAAGTCTCTGAACACAGATGACAGCCTTTCTGGGTTCTGTAACTCTGGGGTTCCATTCGTAGCTATCAGATACAGTGCCTTTACAACACACAGAAACAAATACCAGTAAAATGTTTTTGTCTGGCAGACAACTCAGATTTCAATGATTATAGAGAAATCTATTCAACAATGGCAATTTGTTGTGTGGTGGACTCTTACCCTTAAAGTAGATACAAACTGAACAACATGTAGTTTAACCACTTCCCATCCATCCTATAGCAGAAATACTGCTACAAGCCTGCATCGGTGGACAGAATCATGCATATATATATATGTGATTTTGCACTTCCAGGTAGGGGGCACACGCGAGGCGTGTGCGTGCCCTACCCACACTGCCATTTGTGGCTGTCTATCACCGGGTCCCGGTCGGTGATTACTCGCTGGTGCCTGGTGATTGCCGAGGATCTCTGACAGGGAGGAGAACTGTGTGTAAACAAAACAGTTCTCCCTGTCAGCTCGTACACAGTGCTTTGCATGGCTGTGCACAGCACAGCCATACAAAGCAGTGTGCTTACAGTGAAGCACAAACACATGGCCCCATAGTAAAACACACCCAGCACACAGTTAACCCTTTGATCGCCCCTCATGTTAACCCCTTTCTGCCCAGTGGAATTAGTACAGTGTCAGTGTTTTTTTTTAGTACTGATCACTGTATTTGTGTCACTGGGGATGCCAGTGACACCAAGTCAGTTCCCCCCAGTGTCAGAATGCCCACCGCAGTCCCGCTATAAGTCGCTGATCGCCGCCATTAATAGTAAAAATAAAAAATAAGAAAAAAAGTGGGATTTATTTTAGCAAAGACATGTAGTAGAATACATTTTGGCCGAAATTTATGATGAAATTTGATTTTTAAAATTTTTTTACTGGACATGTTTATCAGCAAAAGCCAAAAATATAGTTTTTTTCTCAAAATTGTCGGTCTTTTTTTTATAGCACAAAAAATAAAAAACCGCACAGGTAATCAAATACCACCAAAAGAAAGCTCTATTCATGGGAAAAAATGAATGTAAATTTCATTTGGTGCAGCGTTGCATGACCGCGCAATTGTCAGTTAAAGCAACACAGCGCCGTGACGCAAAAAATGGCCTGGTCAGGAAGGAGGGTAAATCCTCAGGAAAGCAAGCGGTTAATAAAGTATTGTGTATCATAAACTAATGCCATTATTTTAATAAAGTACATTTTGTTACATCTCAGTGCTGCAGGTCTTCTGCAGCATTTTCCTGTCTACATGCATGCACTTCAGCAATGTCTGCACGGCATTCCTCAAGGTATGCTGTTTGATGGTAACATCAGTGGACCATGTCTATGTAGCGTATATTAAGCAGCCACTAGCAGCCTCCATCAGAAGCTCGTGTGATATGGTAATGGGGGAGCACAACTGTGAAACAGGAATACAGCATTATTACTTTATATCAGGAGGTG
This sequence comes from Staurois parvus, assembly GCF_062004578.1. Classification (NCBI taxonomy): domain Eukaryota; kingdom Metazoa; phylum Chordata; class Amphibia; order Anura; family Ranidae; genus Staurois; species Staurois parvus. Next base: position 972,024 of record NW_028317998.1, read on the forward strand.
CCTTTAGAAGAGCTATAATGGCAGGATCATTATGTGTTATTTTAGTGAAAACTGCCAATTTAAAAATATTGAAATTAGCTCTTTAAAGTGATTGAAAAGGTTAAAATGTTATTTTTTGAAAATAACTAGCATGTTATACGTACCTGCTCTGTACAATGGTTTTGCACAGAGCAGCCCTGATCCTCCTCTCCTTGGGTCCCCACTGGTGCAGCTGGCCCCTCCCCCCTGCTGAGTGCCCACCATAGCAAGCCGCTATGTTCTACTCAGCCCTACCCCATCCTCACTGGCTGTGATTGACAGCAGCAGGAGCCAATGGCTTCTGCTGCTGGGTCCGAGGCAATAATCAAGCTCAGGTAAGTATAGGGGAGGGCTGGGGGGAGTTGCATGCAGAAGGTTTTTTACCTTAAAGCAGAGAATGCATTAAGGTAAAACACTTTCTGACTTTACAACCACTTTAATCTACTTTAACATGTTAAAGCTTATATAAAATTTTAGAATGAAATCCAAAAAATTATTGTGCTCAGTGTGAATAAAATGAAAATATAGCACTCAAAGCAAATGGATACAAAACTGGAATTAAATTTAAAATACAATAGGTGTGCTATCTCATTAAATGTAGAATTTTAAAAACAATGGTGAATAAAAAAATATCAAAAACTCACTGAATGGACAAAGTTGCTTCAGCACAGCACTTCAATCCAGTAATCACTTCAGTATTTCCACATCACCATGTGCACAAGCTCCTTACTAAATGGAAATGAACTCTACGTTATGGCATAACCACTTGCCCTCCGGAAGATTTACCCTCTTTCATGACTAGTCCATTTTTTGCTATAAAACGCTGCGTTACTTTAACTGACAATTGCACAATCATGATCTGGGTTTTTAATTTTTCTGCGCTATAAAACAAAAAAAGAACTGAAAATTCTGAAAAAAAACCCAGTATTTTTTATTTCCTGCTATAAAACATATCCAATAAGAAAAAATGTAAATCTTATTTCTTCATAAAATTTAGGCCAATATGTATTCTGCTACACATTTTTGGTAAAAAAAAAAAATCCCAATACGCATATATTGATTAGTTTGTGCAAAAACTATAGTATCTACAAAGTATGGTATATATACACTGGAATTTTTTCTTTTGTATACTAGTGCTGGTGGCAATCAGTGACTTATAGCGAGGAAAAAAATCCAGCAGATTGCTACTGAGAGGACACAGCTCTGCCTTGTTTACCTCATCAATTGGCTGGCACTCATTGATCGGCCTCTGTTATGACTAATCACAGCAGACACGGCGCGCCCCTACACCAGGAAGTGCAAAACCGCATATATATATATATATATATATATATGTGTGTGTGTGTGATTTTGCACAGAACGGCCATCCTGTAGCAGTACATCTGCTACAGGGCGGTCGGCAAGTGGATAAAGAGGGAACCAACAAAGGCCACAGCTTGTAACACTGCTTTAATAAAATGTATTTATAGAGAGGTACACACAATGTGAAGTTTAGGAGACAAGCATGTAAGTGCCATGGTGCTCAAGTTGGAGGGCATGATGGTATCTGAGTTAGGTTCCGCCCGATGCATTTCCTTACAGGACAATGCTGTCAGGGCACAGGATCTGGGATCAAGGAACATTGTGCGTACCTCTCTATAAATAAATGTTAATTCTTTTAAACAATGTTTTTGTTACCCTCTTTACACTGGTTGATCTGAGGCTGCATCTGGGAATATTGTGAGCTTTCCTGTGGAATAGTGCTGACTGAGTTTGCCAAACAAGCTGCGACTTTTATTAGCATAAATGCTGCAGACCTCTTATAACATAGAGGTCATCTCCATTCGGTAAACAGCAATTGGTCACACCACAATGTGCTGAAAGAGCTTTTTGCATTCGCTGACTTTTTGATTTTTTTAATTCACCATTGTTTTAAAGGGATAGCACACTTATCATATTTTATATGAAATTTTAGTGATGTTTTATGAGCGGTTAGATTTCAGCCTTTAGCCGAGGTTAGAGGAACTTAATTACTGCAGCTAAATGCAGACAATGCATCCATATGGCTCCATTCACACACTGCATTTAGCAACATTTTCATAACACATGGTTTAGGAAAAAATAAAGTTGGCAGCATACAGGAGCGATGTACCGCAGTTATCTGTACATAAACACAGTTAATTGCAGTACAAAGAAAAAATAAGTAAACAGTTGCTATAGAAAACGCAAGAATTTACTAATGCAGCCAAACTCAGCTGCATGTAAACTAACGTAATCGCTGATAAACGCAATGTACAAAAGCAAGTGATCTTTGTGCCAGGAGTATTGGCATTTCAAAATAAAAAAAACATGCATTTAAAAGTGGCAGAACAACCACCCATGTGAGAGAGGCCTAATAAAAGGAGGACAATCAGACCAATCTGAAGAGAAGTTAAAAATTAAGCCACAAATTTAGTACCACAGCATACACATGCGATTTTCTATTCCCATCACTTACTCTGAGAGGGTTCTCGTTAAGGTAAGGTGGTTCTCCTTCAACCATTTCAATGGCCATGATGCCTAAAGACCAAATATCAACTTTGGGGCCATAGGCCTTTCTTGTTACCACTTCTGGTGCCATCCAGTAAGGTGTTCCCACCATTGTACTCCGTTTACTCTGCTCAGGTGTGATCTGAGCACAAAAACCAAAGTCCGCTGAAAAAGTATGAAAAAACATTCATGAAATAGGAGTTTTTTTTATAATCAGAATTTACATCTCTGTGCAGCTGTCCCTCTTACAGTCTATGAATGTGTAGTAATAAATAAACATTCTTTTTAGAGGATAAGCAAAGCAATTGATCTAATTTAAAAAGCTGAACTATATTTATGCAAAACTATTTGCTTACAAATAACAGCTTAAAGTGTCAGTTCAGTCAGTTATAGTTGAAAAATTAGATCTGTTCTTGAAAACAACAGGTATGAAAGCATAACAATGAAATAAATAAATAAATAAATCAAACATTACTAAAGAATAGTTATTTATGTGGAGTTTGAGCCTAAATAGATATGGGCACATGAAACTGTTGTACTCACTAAGTTTTACTGATCCATCCATCCCAAGCAGGATGTTGTCACTTTTAATATCTCTGTGTATCACTTGGTTTGAATGCAAGAAGTCCAGGGCTTGTAGGCACTAAAACAAGGATATAATGAAGTAAAACAAAACAAAACAAAAACCATTACAACAAACCCTTATTTTAGATTCAAATTGTGTAATGCAATTTGTTATCCTGGGGAAAGCCACCTGAAAAGGTCTGAAAAGCTTATTCAATCTCTGTTGTCCCACCACCCCATTCCAGAGGTAAGAAGTGCTGGAAGTTGTATGTTCTCTTTTGCCTCCTTCCATTCAGTTGCACATTCACACTTGGGTGAGCCAAGCTTACAGGATTCAGGAACATTTATCTGGCAACCTTTACGGAAGTTGACTTAGATTTTATATTATTACAAAAAAAACAAACGTTGCACCAAAGCCAAGAGAATAATTAAATCATTATTTACTGTAAATGATTATCAGAGAATCATTAAGTGTGTAAGGAGCAGCCCATACATCAAATATGAGTTGTTTACTAGCATAAAGTTTCAGATTACACTAATGCATAGAGAAATTTGCTAATCGGAGCAGCTCCAAACAACAAGGAAAAGCTGTCTTGTGCTTAGCATTTACTAAGTGTTTTAAGCTGGATATGTCCGCATTAATGTTTGCAATCTTATACTGTATGAGGAGGTGTGGGTTCATAATGAAGATGAGTTACATGACCCTGTATGACCCCCACGTTTGACATGCACTGTAGTGAATACATCAAAGCTATATCAGTACAACCATATCACCAACACAGGTCTGCAATGCTTAGATGTTTTAATCAACTAGAACTGTATTCACTGTATATTTATATATATCATAAGCCCCACAAGGTACCATCACCCTGCCTAATTTGAGACATTTGTAAAAAGTAAAAGCACCTTTGTGGTTAAAACCAAACATAAGTTGCACCTCATACTGGGATTATGCAGTGCTTAATTTAAATATAACACATGCCTTGATGGAAGTGCCTGAAAGTATGTAAAAAAGGAAATGTGCCACAAGGAAGAAGAGAGCTGGCTGTTTTTTCAGTTTTGTATGAAACGGGGAACCCTAGAATCCCTTTAGATGTGCATACTTTATGAATAAAAAAAAACTTGTTTCCAGTGTGTCACCAGAGACCCAGTAGTACCCCCATTGGAAGGCAATTGCAGCTGTATTGCCTCTCGTAAAGCATAGATGAATGTAAAGCCAGGCCATCAATTACAGCCTTATTCTGGGTTTATGCTAACCTGACATGGATCTAAATTCAGCTGGTTCAGCAGGGACCGGACGAATTATGATCCATGTGTGGCCACTGCAGTTGAACAGAAGTCGATTTACTGATTGACTTCTGTTTAATTGCCTTGTCGCTCTATTTTTGCTAGATCAGCACCACAGGCAATAGGCTGAAGCCTGATCAGTGTATTCTGATGGCAGGGAAGTCTCCCTGCTGTCAGAATACAATGACACAGTGGGAAGGATTCCAGCATTCATATTGAATGTGTGGATGGGGGAATGAGGTCAGTTTTATTTGTTCAACCCATTGACTGAACAAAAAAAACTGACCCATGTGTGGCCAGCTTTAATGTCTAAGTCACCTTAGCCTTTCCTGTGACAATCATGTGTCACTGTTCTCTGCGGGGCAGCAAGCATATATTACCAATCAGGGGGAGTGGTTGAGGTGGAGAGGAGTGTTGACTTCTGACAAAAAGATAAAAGTTGCATATGTGTAACAGTGTTCTTTAGCTGCCTTCGTGTTTCGGGAAAAGAGGAAGTGATGGTGGAATAGCTGATGGAGCACATAATTCACTTTAAAACTATAAACTCACCTCTCGACAGACAGCGGCAATTTGTCCTTCATCCATACACGTTTCTGTTACAACATCAGTTAAAGATCCTCCAGCTAGGTACTCCATCACTACCCAGAGTTCATCCCCCACCAGATAACTGCAGGGCACAATAAAGTGTATAAAATTATTAACACAATGTAAATGACTAAAAAATTGGACTGAAAAAAAGAAACAAAACCATAAAATGCATCCATAATATGCTTAATACAGCCCTGTAACAAAAGTGTGTATGACTATTTTGCTCAACCCCTTAAATCAATATTAAGTTTTTGTAAAGCCATGGTTTTGCACAGAGCAGCTCCAAATCTCCACTTCTCAAGTTTCCCACAGGAAATCTTGGCTCCTTCCCCCCACTAAGTGCCCACCATAGCAAACCACTTTACCCCCCTTATTTTTTTGTGTCTTGTTATTTGCTAACCTATTGATTAGCATGACTCCCTCCTCGCCCTCTTGGGTTACATTTTCATGCTCGATTCTCAAACTGGCTACTAGCAAACTACTGGAGGGGAGAAACCCTGTATTGGCTACTTCTCATATGTTAACTGGATCCCTGCCCAGGTATAGGTTTGCCAACTTCAATGCTGCTTTGGATCCACCTATAGGCCACCGATAGCTGACTTGAATGTACCTACTATTCGACTTTTATTTTGTATCACATGTTGCTTTTCCTACTCCTGAGGTGGAGGTAGTTAACATTCTGTAGCTTAGTTTTGTTTTCTTTGTTGCATCCTGTCTCTGTAGGGTTGCAGGAAGGAAATTTGTACAATTCCTCCATCAACTCAGACAGTGCTGATAGGGGAATCCCTCCTGCCGGGACATTGTCTTATACCAGCGGGGGAGCGGGTGGGGGAAGTTGTCCCTGTCCGGAGAAGACAGTGATTATTGCTAGCGGCTATAGCAGCTGCTAGCGATAATCGCAAGTGAATTTGACAGGCGGGTTATATCCAAGTTGATCGATCAACCAACTTGGTACATTCAGCCTGCCCACACTCAGTTCAAATCTCGGCCGGTTCTTGCTGAACTGGCCAAGATTCAAACCATCTATGGCCAGCCTTAGACTGTAAAATTCCTACATGTACATTTTGCTGAGCCTTATTCTTGTACATTGTGTACGTTGCTCATTCTGTTCTATTATTTTTTTTTTTTTCAATAAACAAATTGTGAAAGAAAACTGAAAGTTATTATGCATCAAAAACTGCACTATTAATTTCACACACACATTCATACAGTTCATGTCAATGACTAGCATTTGGGGATTGGCAGTTGTCATACCAGATGCACTATTCTTCACGTTGTTAAGAAGACTGAAGATAAACAGGAAGAATGGTGTTAAACATTCTGCCCACTGTTTAAGGCATACATCTATTTTAAAAATAAATTAGGCAGTAAATATGCAGGCTGCTAGGTAAGTGGTTCTCTGTGGTCATCTGCTGGCCATAACTGTTTTCTGCTCCTAACAAATACCTTCAACGGAATTGATGGAAGTGGTTACCCAGTGGTCATTTGATCACACACAGCATCAGCCTGAATGTGATGTTAAAACCAGCGATCAAAAAATAAAACCAAAGAAAATAGTCACAAAAGCCTTCATGCAGATACTGTATTCCTATTCTTCACAGTAACCCATAATCCTATAGCAGCCTCTCTCAACTTTTTTTTTTACTTTGGAGGAGTCTAGAAATTATTTTAGGCCTCAGGAAAACCCTTCTGAAATTTTTATTTCTTCATTTTTTTTATTTTTATATTTCAGCTCGAGGTACAAGTGTTAATTTCAGTGACAAAAATATTTGTCATAATTTTCATCAGCTGCATGTTTTCAGCGAGAAAAACTATGATGAAAATCAATTCCAATTTAGCCAATGAACAAAAACTAAACGTAAATGTTAGGGAGGGATGTTTACCCACCTGAACTTCCACTTCCTCGGAGATCCACCTGTCTGCTAAAGCCCCATCCCCCTCAGCAAACTGTACTGGCTAAGAGACACAGGCTCTCTGCCTGCTGCCTGTGCCTGAGAGTTCTGGAACCATGCCCTGCAAACCACAGATGAGGAACTCCTTCATCGGCTTCGTGTCTGTCTGGATGTAATGTGGTGAGTGTTTCCCCTCCCAGCAAGGTAGCAGTGCTTAGCACTGTGTATAATAACAGCCCCTAGCTGTCCCCACTTGCAGCCTAAATCTGTGTCTGTAGTGCATGCTCAAACCTTAATACCATAAATGATAACATGTTATTAGATTTAGACTCCAGGAGTATATTAATTTTGAAATTCTACAGAAATCCTTAAATAATGCATTACAATTTACTAAACCCATTAGAGTTTAGTTGACTGAAATGTAGTGGAGATTTTAGCTGACTAAAATACGACTAAAACTAAAACAATTCAGATGACTCAAATATGACTAAAACTAAAATGGCATTTTAGTCAAAAGACTATGACTAAAACTAAATCAAAATGAACACTGCAAGGTGCATTAGTGTGACCACTAAGTAGCAGAAAGAAAACAATGAAGAATGTGGCACATATAGAGTATTTAACTCCTACAGCTGATCATTTTTTATTACCTTTATGCTATATGTGCCAAATTTGCACAAAATAATAATTATGAAATGAAACAAATTATAATACTAGAAAATACGAAGGCAATTAAATGTTACAAAACCCACAAAAGTAAAATCAGTCTGTACATCAAGTAATGCATGCTTGCTATACTAACTGTGGAACCTAATGGGTTAATCCTCTGCATTGTGTAAAAAGGCGGTTTGATCCTGACTTCTTTGATCCTCCCTTTCTTCTAGCATCCCCCTCTTTTCTCCTGATCAGATATATCATGCGGAGTCACTCTGCACATGCCCAGTTTGGTGTGTATTGCTAGAATTTTTTTTATTCTTGGGAGAGTGCATGTGATCAGCACAGGGCCAATCAGCACTGTCCAAACATAGGTCAGGGGTTCTGCATCCTCCTAGAGCAAAATTTTAATTCCTCCTACAAACTTTAACATGTGCTCTGCTGGACACTGATAGAAGTCACAAGACTACTGATGAGAAAGGGTATTTAGCAGTTCACATTTACTAGAATAATTGCACTTCCATGTTTGTGTACTCTGGGAGACCAAAGTGTGAATGCAGGATCCGGGGTTTAGTAACACTTTAATATTGTAGGGTTTCCTTACACTAGTAGGCATTTCTCTAGTGACTATTAGTGTAAAGAAACACTGAAACATTCATTATCTGTGTTTATTTTCTGTCCAATATAATAATTCCTTTCATTTCAAAGATTGAAAAAAGTTTGTCATGTAGAGCAGGAGAATGTTATAAAATAATCCACTGTAGGAGGTAAATACTATGTATTGCCTTTTTAAAGTAGAACTATAGGCAAATCTTTTTTTTTTTCAATTATTTTAGATGGAGCAAGGGAGGGTTATAACCCCTGTCAGATTTTCTTTTCCCATCTGTATACCATTGCGGAGATTTCTCTTCACTTACTGTCAAACAGGAAATTAGAGGAAATCCCTGCAAAAGAAGGGAATTCCTTGGGGACCCCCAGGTCACCAGAAGTAGTGTCCCCATTAAAAAGATTTTTCCACTATAGCTTTTCTGGCGACAATCCAAAATTTGGGGTTTTCTTTTACTTTCAATTTCAATGAAAATGGTAAACCGGTCCAATTGAGAGGGTGAATCTCTTTAACAGGGGCTCCGACTGCAATAAAAACTGACAAGTGTTCTAGTCCCTCTCCACTCTGTCCTCTAGTTTAAATACTCTAAATTACAGATCAGTGAAAAAGCTTCCTATTCCATTGTTGGCCATTGTAGTGCCACTGGTAGTCAGTGTAGAAGTAACCCCTTTCTTACTAAACTAAATGTCAGTGGAAAATTCTGCCCCTAGAAGTGTAGGTGAGAGATCAAATATATCACTGTTTAAGGAACCCCTAGTAACTTGTGGGGGAACCCTAAGGTTCCACAGAACTCTGGTTGAGACAGGTAGTTCTGTAGGGTGTGATATTTGGATATACTGTGTGACCATTTTTCGAGAATTCTGAATGCTTTCTGACACTTCATGGAGCTTTATCCTTCAACTGCTGACTAAAAGTCTTAAAAATACCTAAAAAACATTATAGATGTTTGTCAAGAATTTAAATGTACCACCCATAAGCACTTAGCTTTAAACTAAATCCGTTACAACCCTGGGCAATTCAAACATATAAGAACAATATGCATAAAAACAAGCTACCTTCAAAAGTAATTGGAAGTAGTGAAGCCCCAACAGTTAGAGAAATGATGGTTACTAGAGGCGCCCATGACTGACAAATGTGTTTCTTGATAATGTTGGGGACTTTTTTATAACAGGAGGGAGTCCGAGATCCCTACCAAAACAATCTAGGCAGGATGTTTTCAAATTTTAACCTGAAATATTTATCTTAGGGCTCGTTCACACTAGGCTGTTTTGCCAACGCTTGCCAAACGCCCCTATAGCGTTTGGCAAGCGTTGGTCCGGCGTTTGCGGAACGTTATTAACGCTCGGCAAACGCTCCGCAAACGCCGCATGCGCGGTTTAGCGGCGGTTGCTAGGCGTTTGCCGAGCGTTAATAACTCCCCACAAACGCCTATAATGCAGTTTGAGTGGTGTTACCGCTCCGCAAACGCCCCGCAACCCCGTCGCAACCGCACCGCAAACGCCGGCCGGGCGTTTGCGAAGCGGCACCATAGACGAGAATAGGAGGCTTCAAAGCCTCCTGACTCGTCCAGAGGCGTCCGTTTTGCCGCGACGCGACGCAAACGCTCCCGTTAGAACAGCACCATGTGCTGTAATGTGCAGAATTGGCAGAGGCGTTTGGGAAGCGGTAAAAACGCTTACCAAACGCCTCTCTGCCGCCTGCACACAAGGCTAGTGTGAACGTAGCCTAAAAGCGGTAGTAAACCACAAGAAAAAAAAAAAGTCCCATGCAAGCTAATGTCATAATGTGAAAGTATGCATCGCCCATCTTATGGAGAGTCCCTCTAGTTTCTAGAAAAGTCCCTGTAAAAATGATCATTTCTGTCAAGCATGGCCTTAGCTTCTAAACATTTTTATTAAAACAGAGAACTTGACCAAAAGGATATCTAAAAAAAGGAAATCTAGTTGCTATAGGTTACTGCACATCTGAACTGTTTTAACCACATTAGCTCCAGACGTTTTTACCCCCTGCTTGACCAGGCCATTTGTTTGCCATTTAGCTCTGTGCTACTTTAACTGGTAATTGTGCAGTCAAGCAACACTGTACCCAAACAAAAATGTATAGGTTTCTTTTGGTGGTATTTTATCACTGCTGGTTTTTTTTTATTATTATATAAACAAAAAAACCCAAAATTTTGAAAAAAAAAACCCAATATGTTTTACTTTCTTCTATAAAATATATCCAATATAAATAAAAAAAAAATCAAATTTCTTCATAAATTCAGGCCAAAATGTATTCTTTGGTAAAAAAAAATCAGAATAAGTGTATATTGATTGGTTTGAGCGAAAGTTATTGCATCTTCAAAACTATGAGATATATATATATATATATATATATATATATATACACATATATATATACACACACATACATACACTGGATTTTTTTTTTGTTTGTCTTTAACTACTATTGGTGGTGTTCAGCGACTTATAGCGGGACTGTGATAGTGTGGACAATCTGACACTACCTGACACTGGGTAGGAACTGGCTAATTGACACTGACTTCTCCAGTAACACCAATACAGTGATCAGTGATAGTACTATACACTGTTACTGTACTAAGGACACAGGATGGGAAGGTGTTAACATCTAGGGGCAATCAAAGGGATAACTGTATGCCTAAGAAGTGTTAACACATGTATTATGTGCTGCTTTTTACTAAAAATCTCTTTGTTCCTTCTCCCTGCTTTGCAAGGAGAATGAACAAAAAGATTGTTCCCTCTGTACAGCCCTGTGTTAATTGTCAACACAGATCTTGGGCTGTGATTGAAAACAGCCCACAATGCTGTGTCCTGGGTAAAATATATTAAAATACCATGAAACTGAACAGTTGCCAGCCTATTAAAACAAACTACTGTGTGAAAATCATGTATGCATGCGGCCTTAATTTATTAAAATGCATGTATTTTGTTAATTTAAGTGCGTATTTACAAAAATACTTACCTTAGCAAATTTTTAGCCAATAAACTGCAACACTGTTGATTCCTTTGCAACAGCGCTTGCTGTTCAGAAATGATTGGGGCAGCTGTCAAATTTTTGGGTGTAAATAGTAATGCATGCCTGAACAATAATGCAGTGGTCCAGATAATAACAGACTCTCATATTGCTTTGTAACATCATTAGTTACTGCTTTTCTGCCAATTCACAACCAGCCACAAAGTATATGCAAATTATTTCATGGAAAAATGCCACTCACCTGTCTAAATAATTCACAATGTTAGGATTTTTATTTTCCCTCATGACCAGGATCTCATTAATTATTAATTCTTTTTTGGGTTGCTGCTGCAGGTTCATTTGCTTTATTGCTACCTAAAAAAGGAGAGAATTATATAAAATAGAGGAATTTCAAAGTGAAATAAGGCAGTGAACACTTAATAGTTTCCAAGAAATACTGCTACAATTGTAAAATGGTCCTCATCGAGCTGCAATAATACGTAAAGTGGAACTTCACTCTTTCAATCCACTTTGACTATTTTTAATCCTTATGCTGCTAATATTATAAATTGACAGGAAATTATATTATATTTACTTGTTTAAATTTTTTTCTAAATTTCTTCAGTCACTTCCTAGTTTCTGGCCTAGGCAAATGATGTCATATATCCCAGGAGCATTCAGGAAGGGGTTTCCCAGCCAAGCACACCCTCTTTCTTTGCTTTGAATATTAAGAATTAAAAAGCATTTTTGATTTGTGGTGCTCAGATGTGTTGTAGTTCCACTTTAGGGACCTTAAAGCAACCCTTTATTTTCTAGTATTTACAGAAACCGATGTAAAATGTAAATCAATCTAACACAACTCAACAGTGCACAATTATTGAACAAAACCTCTGCCTCTGTTTGCTCTAATGAAGAGGGTTCTGCCTTGGAAAAGTGCGTTCTGCCTCGCTCTATGCATATGGGCATCACCTATGCAGTACATCGCACTAAACTGTAATTGTTGGATCACTGATGTACTTCTTTTTACTTATGTTTGTAAGTATAATTCCATGTTTCATTCAAATAAAATGATTTATTGTAATGCATTAGGCTGGTGCGCCCTCGCTCTGCATGTTTTGTTTTACCTTACCTAAGCTTTTCCCGTATTTGAAGAGGGCAGCAAAGCGAGTTATTCAGCAGATTTTTGATGAAGCATCTGATCTGAAGATTTTTTCAGCTGATTTCTCCCTTTTTTTAATTTGTGCCATTGACTTTTATGTGTGTTTAAGATTAGTGGGTCGCCTATCCCTTTAGTGCTGATATTTATCTTTCATGTGTTTGAACAAAACGTCTACTCAAATGTGTCCCAAGACCAGGTCATTTTCTTGCTAGGTACCAACTTATTGCCTCTCTTCCATTATAGAGAGGGTGAAGCTAGGTTATCACTTACAGGCAAAAGATCAAAGACAATTATGCCCTTTCTGTCACTGCTCATTGCATTTATCAGTGGCCAGAGCGAGTGGATAGAGATGAAGGTGACAATTTAGCTTCTAATTTTTTCAGGTCCTTTTTTGGGACCATACTGCACTGAAAATGCCTATAATGTAACATGCAATTACATGCATTTTTATATGCATTGTGATGCATTTATATGTATTAATGTGTGTTGCTGTGAGAACAAGGCACATAGAAAGCCACTATTTTCTATGTATCTTTGCAGACACATGCACTTATCCAGTGCAGAAAATTGTAGGTCACTGGATATGGTAGGAACGAGCCTGAAAAAAAAAAAAAGGTGCATTTCTAACAGCATGGTTTAGTCTGCTTGGACTGTACATTTAGCAGAAAGGTGCAGTGTGTTTTACAGCTTATGGAGCAGAATATGAAGAAAACACTGCTCTATAATATTATTGTGTGTTGTTTTAGAATGCCTTAAGATCTAAATACGTACACTCTAATCACTACACCATGCTCAATCGGGTTCATCGTATCTTAACATGAGTGAAGTATAACCAATTGCGAGAACATTCATCATGCAGTATCTTGTCAAATGATTCTGTACAAGCAACCCCTCTGCAAACTGCATAAGTTTGTTCTGTAAATAAGGAACGGTTTTGTTTTTTTAGCTCAAATTCAGGGCAATTCATAGCAAATGGATACCAACAGCTACAGAGGTTTACCAAGCAGGGCAGCCAGCTTTACCGGTCCAAAACCAATGTAAAAATTAAAGCTATTCATTGGGTAACCTGTATGTCCTATTGAGTCCAAATATAAAACCTTCATGTTTGGCTGGACTATACCTTTTAAAACATTACATTAATAGAGGAATGTAATAAAGACTGGAAGATCACGGGATCAATACATAAACCACAAAAATTGTAGAAAAAACAACAATGCAGAGCGTATGTGGATTACATAAAATGATGGCTTGATAAGTCTAGAATTATAACAAGATTTACATGCAGCCTACCTCTTGGCCTGTAGCAATGTCTATAGCTGTGTACACTGTACCAGAAGCTCTGTAAGACACAAAGATCATAGCAGATGATTTGCATGTTTATGAGATCTGTTAGCCTCCATATTTCTCTATTCTATTCCAATAACAATTACAGTTTTACAGACATATTGAAGTACAGTATAGGTTTATGCTTTGTGTTGAAATGTAATTGCTTTAACTCTGACAAAATACTTTTATTACTGCCTGTAAATTGTTATTGAAATTCACAGCAGTGTTAGCATCGGAAAAGGTGCAGGATGAAAGACCCAACCCTTTGCTACACAAAGACAGGTCCACCATGACAATCAACATAAATGTATCACACCTCGTTTGTTTATGCAGCCAAACCTGCCCATGGTCAGCACTGGAATTGCAGCACTGCCATATCTGTGTAGAAGTTGAAGATGCTAGACTGTAGTTTCAGGGGAAAAAAAAAGATTAAGAAAAGTATCTTCCATCTTTATTGACAGTAATGAGCTGCCCACTCAAGCTTTCTGGGATTCTCATTTGCAAAACTTCTACACAGATTTATATGAAGTCTGTGAAATGGTCATGAGTGATATCTGACTGGTTAGTCACTGCAGGAGATGAGAATCAACATGGTGGCCTTGTGATGCCTTTGTAGAGAGAAACCAAAAGCTAGGATGATATTAATCTAAAGGCAAGTTGTTTTTATTTTAATCTCAGTTACATCATTATCCCTTTTCTGTTCTGCAAAACTTAGAATACATTATTTGCTGTTCTTTTATGAGACCTCATTAGATTCCTAACTTCAAAAAACATGAGTTAATATATGTGTGACACAGGCAAAAATAAACAGACTGGGCATGTCCAAGCGAGTAAAGGTAATTTCATTGTTTTATTTCATGTAGCTCTATGAACTATAACAACCCCATCTCCACGAGGAGGCAGTATATAACCATCAGTAATGTGGCTGTACTGTAAAATGAATGTTAAAACTGATGTATGAAATATGTCATTTCAGAAGCCACATTACTATAATTCATTGTATTAGGATTGGTTCACGCCTATAATTTTTGCATTTTTACCACGTTTTGCGTTTTTTTCAACTTTTTTTTTGTTAAAGTGTAAAATGTTTTGTTGCTGGGCAGAAAAAAAAACCCAAAATGAAGCAAAAACGCATTAAATGAGTTTCAGCAGCTTCTCCATTGAACTCTATTGTAGCAAAATCGCTGAATTGTGCATTAAAAAAGTCCTTGACCTTTTCCAAAAAAGCAGCAGCTCAAAAAAGCTTAGATGTGAACATGCCCCATGTTAAATGGACTGTGAAAAAAAAGCACTAAAAAATGCATAAGTGTGAACCAGGGGTAAGGCTAGGTTCACACTGATGCGGCTCTGCGAGCCATGTTTTGAGCAGGTATGGCAGCCCATTCATGCGAATGGGCTGCCGTGCCTCCTAAAGTGCAGGGAAAAGATCCCTGCACCATTTCTGGAACCACAAATCCTTCTTTCTCTTTATGTAATCCCAGACAGACTCCATGATGTTGAGATCAGGACTGACATTGGCTGCATGTTTGGGGTCATTGTCCTGCTGCAGAAAAATTTGGGGCCAATCACATTCCTCCCTGATGGTGCAGAATGGTATTACTCAGCACTGGAAATATAACTGATCCTGACCAAAATCTATTTGCAGAAATGCAACGCTAAACATGCAAGGAACCTACACCATACTTCACTATTTCCTGCCAACACCCATTATTGTACCCCTCTCCTGCCCTTCGGTGAACAAACAGCTTCCTGCTGCAGCCAAATAATTACAATTTAGACTCAATGTTCCAGAGTACCTGCTACCATTTTTCTGCACCCCAATTCCCAGGTTTAAAAAATAAGCTAATTACACTGCTATTTATGAAAGCATTCTCAATTTATATCATTATTTCACACCTGCTTAAAACCTCTGCGCACACACACTGATCAGCCATAACTTTATGACCACCCACTCAATATGGAGTAGGTCCCCTATTTGCCACCACAACAGCCCTGGCCTGTTGAAGCATGGACACCGCTAGACCCACAATTTGAGTTGGGACACCCATGGATCAAGAATGGTTTGAGGAACACAACAAGTTTGAAGGTGTTGACTTGGCCTTCTTCCCCATAGTGCATCCTGGTGCCATCTCTTCCCCAAGTAAGTGACGTACATGTTCCCAGCCATCCACATTATCAGACCAGGCTACCTTCTTCCATTGCTCCGTGGTCTAGTTCTGATGCTCATGTGCCCATTGCAGGCGCTTTTAACTATGGACACAGGTCAGAACGGGTACCCTGACTGACTTTCAGAAGCTATTGTAACAAGAAAATCAATGTTATTCACTTAACCAGTCAGTGATTATGTTATGGCTGATCAGTGTGTGGATAGATAGATAGATAGATAGATAGATAGATAGATAGATAGATAGATAGATAGATAGATAGATGGACAGACGGACGGATGGACAGACAGACAGACAGATATTTTTTTTTTGACTGGACTGCATGCCTGACATCACCATTAGCTTGTATCTCATCTCATGTTTCTAAATCAACACTAAAAATAAATGCATTGGCTGTCTCACAAAACCCCATTACCTGTTCTATCCTGCCAAGAAATGCTTCACAAGGAGAAATACAATAAAGAGTGTGTCAGCTGTCAGATGAAGAAGCACACAAGGCCGGACAGGAGACGTTAAGGAATAAAAGGGACAGAATATGAGACAGGAGTTTATTTACTAAATCTGGAGAGTGCAACATCAGGCTCACATCTCCAGAAAAAACAATCAGATTCTAACCTTAGCTTGTTCAATTAAGCTTTGGCAATAAAACCTAAAAGCTGAATGGTTTCTATGCAGAAGTCAGCTTGAGTTTGCACTCTCCCACTTTAGTAAATAAACCCCATCGTGAAACATGCTGAATGAGGATCACCTGGCATCCACGGCAAGAATTGTACTGGAATCATATTATGTAGGTAAATTGATCTTTACAGTCACTTTGAAAACTAAAAAATTTAGGCTAACATTTGCCACAATTTACTTATTTTTAGGTTTTTGTTTTCCTTTTTTTTTCTTTTTTCAGTTACAGGTTACTGCAAATGTTTAATGGAGAGTGGTGAAACAAATTGGTACGATATAAATCAATTCTATGCTTCTGATGCATCTTTCAGTAAGTCCAGAGCCAAGCAGTTATGAGTTATTTCGGATCCTACAGACTCCAACCCACAGAACACTATAGGAAATTCAGACATTTGGGCAGAGAAAACTGCAGACCAGTAATACTCTTTGTATTGAACTGGTAGAATGTACTGGACAATTAGCATCACACAGGCAAGTGAGACACCAAACTCACCTCACTCTGCTCTACCAGTCATCGTTTGGTGAAATTCTCCATTATAGGAAGACAAGCAATTATCAGAGTCCTCCACACTGTTCTTTCCCCACTATTGTGAATGAGAAAATATAACTACCGATCAAAAGCAGAAAAATCTAAAGGCAGAATGCAAGGCACGGGACTATAATTTCAACCGGGAAGGAGGAGAGTTGAGTAATATTTTAACATTGTGGATATCCACCTTTCTTCACCCAGGCCACAAGAGGATGGAAATAATTTAAGCAAATAAAACAAACATTTTCTTTTTCAATATTCTGGTGGTATACTCACCCTTGGCCGATCTTTTCAAATCGTGTGTATTTCTTTTTAGGATCACCTACGCTTACAATGCTTCCTGCAGGGTTAAACAGCAAAAAAGAATATTTCCAAAGGTGAAAGATCATAAATATCTAAAAGGTTTGGACTCATACATTTATAATTTTTTTTTAAAGCCTTAGAAACCAACACAGTGGAAGTACTCTATCTCACGTTACACCTTGTTAAATATAGTTTGGATGGATTTTAATGTAAATTTACCTGGGTTTATCTTGTATGATATTTTTAAATGCCATTTACAATATGGTACCCTTTACTCCTTGATTACATGCTAAGCATACACAAATTAAATTTTATGTACAAGTTCTCTATCTATTCAATAAAACTTTCAAAAGTTTTGATATATAAGCCTACCTATACAAAGAGAATAACAATTAAGTATCAGGGTCACCTGCAACACATGCAGAAGCTTTTATATGTTTTGAGTGGAAACACCACATTTATTCCGCCATTATGTCAAATAAAGAGAATCAGACAAAGAAATCCATTCTTACCTGCTCTGCATTTTCTAGCTAAGTTCTTAGAATACTGTCTCTTTAACCTAACGTTGATAGCTCAGGAATAGACACTTTCTTGTACAAATTAGAAGTCCGGTATTCTAACCTAATCTAGGTGAACATATACTTCTATTGACAACATTCTTAAAGCCCAACTCCGGGTAAAACCTTTTATATAGTTTTCTGTAGAGTAGGGAAGGGTTAGAGGCTCTGTCAGGTTATTTTGCCATTTGTTTCCCTATTGTTCGATTTTCCTTCACTCCCTGTCAGGTCAGAAAGTGATGCCAAAAGGTGAAAAAAGGCAAAACAGAGGGTCAATTTTTAGACAGCAGCTGTATGGCCTCCTTCACATGGGCGATCATCTGTATACAGCGAATTCCAGCAGCAAGAATTAGAGGATTTTTGCAGCTTTGATCACATGTGTATGAACAGCTGCTGCTGCTCAGTTTGTACAAAGAAATGACAAGCTGCGATGAGCAGTCGCTGTTCATACGTATCCATGCACATGGCAGTTACCTGCAGTTAGGAACAATGTTTGACCCTGGATGCATCTGTGTGCATCCAGGGTCACTCATTCATCCCCAACCACTGGTAACCAATCGGTGTGGGCTTTAAAGATGATGTTCTCCACAATTTCTATCTACAGAGGGCAGAGGTATATGAGGGATTGCTTTAAAGCCTAAGTTTAGTTAGATTTTTTTTTTTTATAAATCAGCACGAGGGATGGTACTTACATTGAATGAGAAATGTCCCTCACGGTGGCTGCATTAAAATCTTATGTCCTCTACCCCTACTCCCCTCCCCCAATAACCACACCGTTGCAATATTCTGATGCTACGGAGTAATATGAGCCAAGGGACACTTCTCGTTCAAAGTACTGTTCCTTGTGCATTTTTCAGTAAACTTAGGTTTGAAAGTGTTTTACTGCTTGTGAATGATATACAAATACTTGGAGTGCACAGTGTGGACACAGGTTCAATTAACAGGTTCACACATATCACAGGTTCTAAAAGTAAAACATGTTTTACTTTAATTCATTCCCTGCATTAAAAGGTAAAAAAATATTTTGCGGTCAATCAAATCCTGTTAACAGAGAGTGGGGGGAGAGGCCAAGCTGCGCTGCGTGTGTCAACAAACACACACAATCCAGCTTGGGACAGAGCCCGCACGTCTGTTCCCACAGCAAGCATTTGCTGTGGGGGCAGACACAAAAGAGGAAGAGCCAAGATAGCTGGAGAGGGACCCCAGAAGAGGAGGTCTGGGGCTGCTCTGTGCAATACCATTGCACAGAGCAAGTGATTTATAACATGTTCATTATTTTTAGAAAAAAAATGCCTTTAAAACCACTTTAAACCTGCCCAAAACAGTAGGCTTCATTAGCTCATGTTCAAACAAAGAAAGGAAGCATACTGAGTTTCTCGAGGATTTCTTCATCTGTCATCTTTGATTTTTTGCGCTGCCGGTCAGTATTCCTGTACAAAGTGCTCGTGCTTGAGTTCTCTGGCTGGGTTGTCACTGGGGAAGTGGAGGCCTCTTTGGCTGGAGCAGGAACAGCCACAGGCTCAATGACAGAACGAGTATATATCTGCATGAACAGGACAATAAACAACAAATATTTAAGAAAATCACTTATACAGATAAAAAGCACATAGTTTTTGTTTTTTAAAATGAAGAAAAATACATAACAGATTTCATAAAAATGTTCTCAAAAAGCATTCCAAGGTTCATGTACAAAAGTATAAATATCAGAACGTGTTATTTACCAGCAGCAATTCAGCTGTGCCCCCATAAAATTACAGTTGCAATCTGAAAACCTTATACAGATAGTGTAGCGCTAAAAGAACATCTAATGGCAGGTAAGCGAAATAGTAAGTATCAAATGATACAACAGTGTGATTTACTAGGCTAATTGGTCCTGAGGGGCCTGGGCAGGAAGGTGAGGGGGCACTCCAGCCACGGAGGATTGCCACGCTTTCACAGGCACAAGCACAAGATTAACACCTGCATGAGAGTGCTGTATTTCCGAATGGACATTTGAAGAGTTGTATCACTGTGTTTGTAGTGTTATGTGGCACGACTCACCAAGTTATACTTTTATATATTTTTCCCTACTTAGGGACACATACACTGCTTGCACCTATTGATGATTCCTCAGATGAGGATCAAGAGGGGATAGTGTGTTATACCATTTGCAGTAGTCTTTGTCTTTGTTTCTTGTCATGTCTTGGATGTTAAACGTGCTGGCTGCCGGAATAGTGAGGAAAAAGATAAGTATTTCAACATACTCATCCTCCCCTATACAAAACAAGCATTTAAACCCTTGCTGTACAAGGGTAACCTTACCTTTCTCCAGCTCAGAGTTCAGCTTTACTACTATTGGAGGTGGTTAGAAACAGCTGTTCTTAGTATCTGCATATTAAATATTAATACTGAACAAGATGAACTCATAACACTTTACGTTCTGAGTGAAGTCGGTTCGCATTCTTGAAGTGATATCCAGTCTTTACAGAATTTGTGATAAATAGAAAACAAATGGAGGATTCCAAGCAGTCCAATGGAGGGGAGGCAACACAGCCAACAAATGCTAGCAGATAAAAAAAAACCCAGAAATCTAAGGATTGTGTGAAGCTCAGAGCTGCTTGAAGGGTTTAAAATATAACTAAAGGCGAAACGTCTTGTTTTTCGTTATGGATGGAGTAAGAGAGGGTTAATCTTTCCAAAGTGAGGGAATCCCAGTGTGTCACCATGGTCACCAGAACTTGTGTCCCAGTGCAAGATTTCCCATCTATTATTCTTCTGTCAACCAAAAATTTGGGATTTTCTTTCACTTTTGATGATAATGGTAAACAGGACAAATAGAAAGAGTGAATCTCCCTAAAGCGGAAGCAATTGCTTGATGCTGAAAAGCCCAAGAAGCAATCACAGATACTGTAGAGTGCACTTTAACATGAAAGGTTGGACCGTCAAGACCATTAGCTTGGATGATGATCTGTCTGAGCCTCCTAGAGATGGAGGCAGAATGAGAAGCTGGTGCACGTTATCTGTGCAATCTAGGATGTCAAAAAGGGAATCAGTCTTTCTGAAAAAGACAGTTACTGAGATACACATTAGGGAAATTAGCCAAAAGCTGGTCCAGACCCAGCTGTAGGAAGGAGAGGATTCATCCCCCAGGTAAGAGTCCTAGGATGGAATCCCCAAAACTCACATCAAATAAAGTAATCTTTCCATGTTTGATGGCAGACCTTGCGTTAAATAGACTTCCTAGTTGATAAGGTTTGATGAATTCTGCCATTTGTCCATGGCTGGGATGTGCATGGCAGGTAAAGCTGGAGCGTGAGGTTCTGCCCAGGACAGCATGCAAACTACCTATCTTTACACATTGAGACTTTTGGTTCAGTGTGGGTAGACATTTTCTTTATAAAGCCCTCCTTAAACAGGTACAGGGGTAATAGGTGCTTTAACGGAGCAAACACTTGTCAGGTTGCTTCCATTATCCATAAAGAGAGACTTGGAACAGTGAAATGAAAAGTCTTTGAGCACTGAAGAGTGCTAAAGGTCCAAAAACTGGAAGCAGGACCGGTAGAAGCATCATGCTGATCCTCTAGTGGTGAGCACTACATTGATAAGAGCTGAAACGTTCTCTCTCAAATTTGATAAAACACTGTTATATGTTTGTTATGTGTTCCAGTTTTGCAGTCAAACTGGAAAAAAACCCATGATCTGTTTCTTCCTATGCACACCGCATACCAAAAAATAATTAAATGAAAGCAAACTTCTTCCTTTAACTGTTTTTAGGAGAAGTTGTCATGGCTGGCTGCAAGGATTTTTGAAAAAAGTGTGTCTGTCATAAGTCTGTCCTCAATAAACACACAACGCAAGAAGTCTAGCTTCTAAACAGGCACTGTTCAAATCTAGTTACAGCGGACAATGAAGATCTGCTTGCACAGTACAGACAGGGTTAATTTTAGCAAACACACCTGCCCAACCCCTAACAAACAAAGATAACTAGTAGGATTTTACAGTGCTGGAGTAAAAAGAATAGAGCTGCATCTTTTAAATATTTTTTTAAAGGAAAGTATAGCCAAAGCTATTTGGCCTATACTTCTCCTGCAGAACAGACTTCACTCCTGTAATCCATTTTCAGCTAAAGCCTGCTGTTGGCTGAGCCAGTCCAGCCTCCGAAAAGATCCTAACCATATGGTCAGAATCCACCCAGATGATTGGACCAGCACCTAGCTCAGCCTCACAGCACGCTGCTGAGAGCCTGAGTCAGCTACTCCCACCCCCTCCACAGCCCAGCACAGCAGTGAGCGCTGGAGGGGCACAGCAGAGAACCGGCAACTAACAGTCACCACTCTTCACTCAGAGCGGAGGGGAGAATTGAGCAATCAGGATCAGCAGTGTTTGATCACTCAGTTTTCAGTCTTGAAGCCAGCAGGGAGCAGATGCAACATCGTATCAATGCTGCATCCACCTAGGCATTTATAAATGTTTTTTTTTAAAACCCATATTTCTCTTTTAAACTTATGCTGTGCGACTGGGAACATGTAGGAAATACACTTCAATTTGTGAGTAATAGCAGAAGGCTAAGACTCCTCTAGGATCTGGCAAAGATTGGAATGATTCAGAATCAGTTAGGGCCTGTGCAACCACTAACTCAGTGACCATGGGCAAATCAGATTCAGAACCTGTTGGGGGAGGAGCAGGTGTGTGCTTGTAGCCCCTGAGGTCAGAGTCACTAAATTGGGAGATTTGGACCATAAAGTCTTGCATGTATGTAATAGCGTTAGCTGAAAGGACAGAGGAATCGGCCAATTCGAAAGTACTGAAAAGAACTTAAGGATTCCAATGATAGAATAGACAACTAGTAGCAGTTAAGGCTCTGGTGAGCAGAAGAAACCAAAGCCACTGTAGGTGGGCTTCAGGAACTGAGCAAAGATTGAATTTTCAAATGGCTCTTTGCAAGTAGAAGCAGTAACAGGGAGATGTTTCCTCAAAGCTGTGAGGTCGAAAACAGCAGAGAGCACATATACGTGACACTGCACTCGTAGATTATGTCAGTGCTCAGTCCCACAGCACTAACCCCTTCCTTAATGGAAACCAATGGAAAACAGGGAATTTTAACGGTGCCCAGGTAACTGAGGTAGGTTCTGTGCTCAGCTTGACCAACCTAGTCACTGAGTCTTCAAAGACAGGGCAAGAACTAAGTAAATGCTAGCAGCTCTAAACCTGAAAAGTGCTCTGTGGCTAACTTGTCAACTCAATTAGGAAGAACATTTCCAGATTATCCCCACAACATCCAGGCCAATGGGTTCTGGAGGCAGCACCTAAAAATCCAGGCTGAGGATGGCCACAACAGATCAAATATTAAAGAGACCAGTTCTAGTAACAGTGTAAAGAAGAGTTTTAATTGAGGAGCAAAATGTTGAAGAAAAAGGTGCTCGAATAAATAAGATAGCCTTTTATACAGCAAACCTGAAGAAAAAAACATGCAATCTCCTAGGACATTAGCAAAAAACAATGGCATGCTGCTAGTGGGAGGGGTTATCATGGACTGGCCTACTTTTTTTCCTGTCAATCTCCAATCCCCCTGTAGGCAGCATCAACCTTAAGGTGAAAGACTTCCGTTGTCCCTCAATTAATGAGAAAGAGGATGTACTACACTACTTTATTAACTTTCTTCTCCATTCTCTTTTCAAAGAATATACCACAGTTAGGCTGGTAAAACCTTTCCATGTATCTTTGTAATCAAATAAAATGACCTAGTAAACATGGGGTTTACCAATATGTTTGTTACATATAGGGAACCACACACACACACACAGCAAGCCCACATATTTGAAGAGGCTGACAATGCACCAAAAAAAAAAAAAAAAAAAAATTGGACAGGCGCTGCTTTAACTGATGCAGTGCACCACAACACATTGTAGTGCTTTACTATGCATACCAATGAACTGCAATAAATATGCATTGGAGGTGCATTAAAAATGAATGGCACTGGAACACGCTAACACAGCTATCGTGGTGCAGTAATGTGCATGTGATGCAACACACCGAACTGGAGGGGTATGGATAGGCCCCAAGAAATACCATCTAAAAAAATTTTTTAATCTGGATCATATGGTTCATACCTGTAAAGATAACATTCTGTATATTTATTCCTTCTCTAGTTCACATGCCTTTATTTATAGTTTTATTCATATTGACATGTCAACAGGAGCGGACTGACAAATCATGGGGCCCCCGGGCAATAGGGGATCATGGGGCCCCTGTGTCCTTGCCCAAACTCAAAAAAGCCTATGAAAAAGGTACCAGGGGCATCTCATGGGGCCCCCTACTGACCCCGGGCCCTTGGGCAGGGCCCGAGTTTCCAAATGGTTTGTCCGCCCCTGCATGTCAACCAAGCTATCCAGCAAAAGTGACAGTGACAACAGTTCAGGTTGAAATGACCATTTAATCACAAATTTTAAATTTGATATTTTATTTAGTTTAATGCTTATTAGTTCATAAAGTCTAATATGTATTTACAGTCATCAGCACTATCCACACAAGTGTAAGGAGGGGCAGAGATATAGAGCATCAATACTGCATAACTGCATGCTGTCACTGGAGACAACTGAGCGGACAAGGCCCAGCAAGTTCGTCTGAACTTGAGACTTGAACAGACACACAGGCAAAGTGCCTTAACCTCCTGTATATGCACTGTTAATTTTTATGTCTTGTTAGAGCTGAAATTTAATATGGATATGTTTACACATCGGCCCCACTGACATTACACTGAGCTAGCTCAGATTACAATTGAAAGAGATGCCCTCCAGTAGATACTATTTATACGATGTAAACAAACAGATCCTGTGTCGATATGACTATAGAATATGATGAAAAGGTAAGAGCGTAACTAGATCATGCCTGTAATCAAGCATGATCTAGTTATACAGGTATGATCCAGTGAGACAAATTGCAGATTGCATCGAATATGTTTCCTCTCTGCCAGACCACCAATTGTGCAAATCATACTTCTCTCTGATCAAATGGATGAGCTGCTAATTCTACTGTAAAGCCTGTAAATCTGAAAGCAATAGGTCTCATAATCAATAGTGTCTGAATTAAATATTGTTCCTAAAGTCTATGGAAATCAACCACATTCTTCTTTGCATTTCAAGAAATTGAAATGAACATTCAGATTGTCCCTCTAGGAGATAAAACTTTTTTTTATTATTATTATAAATTTAGTGACAGAAAACCATTAGCAGCTTACTGATTTTGTATGCTCAGGACGTGGAGCAATTACTGGAGGGATTTCACTATCCTCTTCCTCCTCTTCTTCTTCTTCATCCTCTTCTTCTGATACTGGAGGAGCTAAAGGTGGCTCTGATGCAGTCTTTGTGTTCTGGAACAAAAAATAAAAGTGTATATTAATATGTTGGGCCACCCAAAATGTTTTTTTTTATATATATGTATTGGATACTCCAGCAGTGACATTCCACTGACATTATTCCCAGCCCTGCTCTGGTCTACCTGGGTGTTTTAGGTTTTCCCGTCCACCTCTGAGTTTTAGATTTTCCTGGTGCATTCTGCATAATATAATATAAACTAAAAATCCAACGCTGACAGGGGATCTCCTCACAATTGCCACAGCAGTCAAGCTCAGAGTCCCCATAAGATATATTAAAAAATCACCAGGTGGATTTTCTCTTCAGCATCTACCAAAACCAGAAATATCATTTTTAGGGGGCTGATCCCTTGAAGAGATCAATAAACAGAGCTGACATTGCGGTAATTACCAGATATTCCCTACGGATACTGCATAAATTACAGGTATTCTTTGTTGTATATTTTACTACACAGAGCTTTAGGTTACATCATTTTGGAGCAAGTTGGAGAGCTGACCACAAACTGCACACCTAAAATCACTGTGTTGACCTGCTAGCCTAACAATCCAGGTAAAGAATATGCAAACCCAACACTTCATATTCCTGATATGTGTTTGCTGCACCATGTACTTCTATGAAAAAGCATCCTTTTCTCTTTGTATTGCTTTCTTTGTATGAAATCCCTGTTGTTCCTGCCAGTCTCTCTGCTCTTCAATTAAAAGCTGACCATACTAAACATGAGAGCACAGCATGGTCAGTTCTATAGCTGAGAACTCAACCTGCTCTCCTCCAATGATCAGACTTCTGCTTGCTTGCCCCCTCTGCACAGCCATTCAATGGGAAGTTAAGAGTTCTGCTGTTTCTCCTCCCCCAGCTTTCTGTTCTCAGCTGCATAAGGAGCTTAAAGGGCATGTGATACACAAATGTATTTGCCATTCATTTCTATTTTAAACTGAATGGGTTGTTTTACAAGGTGAGGGTTTACATCAGGGGTGTCCAAACTTTTTTCAAAGAGGGCCAGATTGGATGAAGTGAACATGGTGGAGGGCCGAACATTTTTCCGAACATTCTTTGAACCATTACAATTAAATGCAAATAAATTATTTTATGCCAAGTTAATTGCAAACGACATACTTTTCATTTCATAACATTAAGATCAACTGACAGCTGAGTTTTCACAATGTTTTGAAAATAAATAAAAAAAAACGTACCTGCACTAATGTGAAGGGTGAAAAAGGTAGCTGGAGCTGAAGTCTCTGCTCGGCAGCCGGGAGGGGAAGCACTTCACGCTGGAAGCCCAGCCCTGACGTCACCGCCCTCTGTCGCTCCCAGCGCGGCGCAGTCACGCATGCGCACTGCTCTCAAGCAGAAGACTGTCTGCCACAGAAGGGAGGGCCATGCGACAGCCGCATTTACACAGACCAGGGAGAACGCGCCGCAGTCAGGCATGCGCACTGCCCTCTGCTCTCAAGCAGAAGACTGTCTGCCATAGAAGGGAGGGCCGTGGGAGGGCCACATTACACAGAGCAGGGAGGGCTGTTGGAGGGCCGTATTAAACTGACCCCCGGGCCGTAAATGACCCGCGGGCCGGACTTTGGACATGCCTGGTTTACATATACTTAAAGTGAATGCCTTTCATGTGTGCATTGTAGGAAACAAATCATATTTTGGCTTTGTTGGTACAGTTGTCTGCATTGTTAAAATGATTTAGCATTAATCTTTTATTTAAAAAAAAGTGGCAATCTATTTGTTGATTATTCCCTGTCAAACGTACACGTCAATGATTCAGACCTGCAGAGTTTTTCAGACAGAATACTCCTATAGTTTGGAAACCCATTGAGTTTAATATTATTGCATGTAAGATAATTTATCCTCCCAATAACTGATTTATCTATTTTTAATAGACTTTAAATACACGGCCTGTACTTTGTATTGGAGTCATGCTCCTATTTCCACTAACAGATGTAGTGTAGCTCAACCTGTAACAGTATTTTTTTTTAATTTAAAACATTAGAGAAGTGGATAGTAAAATCATTTATTTCAGAGTAGTCAACAGGTTCTCAAAAATTGTACAATTTCATGGTGACTATACAGGAAGACTGTCTGCATTAGTCACCACTGCATAGAATGTAGGCCATGTTACAATCTGCTTAGCTATAATAAACATTTTTCCAAGCTATTTTATAAAATTTCACCTGAGGTTTACAACTGCACTGGATCTTATACAACAGGATTGGATCTTACATCACCAACAAGCATTCTACATTTCTATAGAACTCCACCTCACTATGAATCAGACTTTGAAATCCTGCAACTTCACTTGAAGTCCCAAGATTTCAAAGCCGCATGTTAGTACGATTTCAGGTGGGACTTGGCTGATATCTGTGCGACTTCATGCACAG
This sequence comes from Staurois parvus, assembly GCF_062004578.1. Classification (NCBI taxonomy): domain Eukaryota; kingdom Metazoa; phylum Chordata; class Amphibia; order Anura; family Ranidae; genus Staurois; species Staurois parvus. Next base: position 999,562 of record NW_028317998.1, read on the forward strand.
ATGTTTATGCAAGTCGCACCTGAAATTGCTAAAAATAGTGCAGGAACCTATTCTTCTATCAGTGCGGCACCGCAAAGTCAGATTCACACTTATTTGAAATGGTTCCATTGCCAACAATATGGTGCAACTTGTCATGTGATTTTTAACTGTCAAATCGCATGCTAAGTCACACTGGTGTGAACCATGGCTCAATGTGCTTGACCATATAATCTGATTTTAGCATGTGTAGGTAAATTCAAGACTGTAGGATGAATAGAACTGAATCTGCTGCACAGATTATAGGGTGTATACTTTAAAAGGTCGTTTGTATTCCTATATTTCAAGCATACATTTCTTTTCTTCCACCTGAGTATACGATCACTCCTGTATACTAATTTTAATGTGGCCAAACTGCAGCCAAGGCAATGTGTTGTGGTCGAGACAGAAGCACTGTGCATACAAGCAAAACTTTCCTATGACTGCTCACTTATTAGCTTAAGAAAAATAATTCACTGATGTATATCACAGGTGTATATACCATTTAAATACGAACACCCAGTAATCCTGTAACCAAACTGGCACATAGAAGCATTGGCGTTGATTTACTAATACTGGAGAGTGCAAAATCTGGAGCAGCAGTGTATGGTAGCCAATCAGCTTCAAATGCCAGCTTGTTCACTCAAGCTTTGACAAAAAAACCTGAAAGCCGATTGGTTTCTATGCAGAGCTGCACCATATTTTGCACTCTCCAGTTTTAGTAAATCAACCCCATTGTGTATCTTTGTATGTTACCACAGGAACTTGAGGCATGCACAGCAAGCTGTGTATATGGCAAGTCCTAACATCAACAATAAGCTATATTGACATGCAACACAATAAAATGCTAGTCTTTATTGAGCCATTATTACTGTTCATACTTTGTGATTCTGATTTTAGATAATAAAGATCTGAGAAGATATATGAAAGTGGAAATAGATGTACAACTTACCAAAGAGTGAGCAGCGATATATCCATGTGCACTTTTATCTGCAATAATAAAATCAGCACTAATTAGAAATAACCTGTCCAAATGTTTTGCTTTTATGACTCATACAGAATTCATGATGTGATAAACATGCAGTGATACGATTGTTTGATATTACAATTGTGGCAATAAAAGCACAATGCGCAATCATTTTCACCAAACAGGCACAATGCATCATCAAAAGAAATCTAATGCAATTTGACCAAAATTGGCATTTACTATGTTGTGTCTAAAGAAATTTTAGAGTTATTTGAAAGAGCCTGTTAGTGCTTATTGTTTAGTGTATGGCCAGATTGAGAAAATTCACTAGCCTATACAAATTGTCTACAGTATTATTGGCTCTGTTCCAACACATACATGGGGTAAAAAAAAGTATTGAACATGTCAACATTTTTCTCAGTAGATATACACTATACTGCCAAAAGTATTGGGATGCCTGCCTTCAAACACACACACATGACCTTTAATGGCACCCCAACCTTAGTCCGTAGGGTTCAGTATTGAGTTGGCCCACCCTTTACAGCTATAACAGCTTCAACTCTTCTGGGAAGGCTGTCCACAAGGTTTAGGAGTGTCTATGGGAAGGTTTGATCATTCTTCCAGAAGCGCATTTGTGAGGTCAGGCACGGATGTTGGATGAGAAGGCCTGTCTCGCAGTCTCCATTCTAATTCATCCCAAAGGTGTTCTATCAGGTTAAGGTCAGGGCTCTGTGCAGGCCAATCAAGTTCCTTTACCCCAAACTCGCTCATCCATGTCTTTATGGACCTTGCTTTGTGCACTGGTGCGCAGTCATGTTGGAACAGGAAGGGGCCATCCCCAAACTGTTCCCACAAAGTGGGGAATTGAAATTGTCCAAAATATCTTGGTATGCTGACACCTTAAGAGTTCCCTTCCCTGGAACTAAGGGGCCAAGCCCAACCCCTGAAAGACAACCCCACACCACAATTCCCCCTTCATTAAATTTTACACTTCGTACAACGCAGTCAGGCAAGTACCATTCTCCTGGCAACTGCCCAACCAAGACTTGTCCATCGGATTGCCAGACAGAGAAGCGTGATTCAACTCTCCAGAGAACACACTGAATCCAGTGGTGGAGTGCTTTACACCACTGCATCCAACGCTTTCCATTGCACTTGGTGATGTAAGGCTTGGGTGCAGCTGCTTGGCCATGGAAACACATTCCATGAAGCTCTCTACACATGGTTGTGCGAATGTGAAGGCCACATGACATTTGGAGGTCTTTAGCTATTGACTCTGTAGACAGTTGTCGACTTGTGCACACTGTGCGCTACAGCATGTGCTGACCCCGCTCTGCCATGTGGCTGAGTTGCTGTTGTTCCCAGTTGCATCCACTTTGTTATAATACCACTAACAGTTGACTGCGGAATACTTAGTAGCAAGGAAATTTCACGGATGGACTTATTGAACCTATCATTCTAGCACGTTGGAATGCATGGAGCTCCTAAGAGCGACTCATTCTTTCAAAAATGTTTGTAGAAGCAGTCTGCATGCCTAGGTGTTTAATTTTATACACCTATGGCCATGAAGGTGATTGGAACACCTGAATCCAGTGATTCGGAAAGGGTTTCCCGATACTTTTGGCAATATAGTGTAATATAGTGTATACTTCCAAAAGGTACTATTGACATGAAATTTTCACCACATGTCGGTAACAACCCATGCAATCCATACATACAAAAGGAACCAAAAGAAACAAGTTCAGAACTTAAGTTATGTGTAATAAAATGGAATAACACAGGGAAAAAGTATTGAACACATAGAGAAAGGGAGGTGCAAAAAGGCATGGAAAGCCAAGACACCAGCTGAAATCTATCAGTATTTAGAAAGCAACCTTGCCCCTTGTCGGTGTAAATTAATATCAGCTGGTTCAGTCAGAACTGACGGCCTATACAAAGGTGTCTCATTACCAAGGTGTCACACAAGAAACATCTCATGATTGGTAAACGCCAACAGCTCTCTCAAGACCTTCACAACCTTATTGTTGCAAGACATACTGACGGCATAGATTACAGAAGGATTTCTAAACTTCTGAATGTTCCAGTGAGCACTGTTGGGGCCATAATCCAGAAGTGGAAAGAATATAATTCTACCATAAACTGGCCATGACCAGGTGCTCCTCGCAAGATTTCTGAGAGAAGAGTGAAAAGAATAATCAGAAAAGATGTCCAATAGCCAAGGACCACTTGTGGAGAGCTTCAGAAAGACCTGGAATTAGCAGGTACAATTGTTTCAAAGAAAACAATAAGTAATGCACTCAACCGCCATGGCCTGTATGCATGCTAACCACGCAAGACTCTATTGCTGAAGAAAAAGCATGTTGAAGCTCATTTAAAGTTTGCTGCACAACATTTAGACAAGCCTGTGAAATACAAGGAGAATATAGTCTGGTCAGATGAGACCAAAATTTAATTCTTTGGATGGCATAATACACACCATGTTTGGAGTTCAAATGGCACTGCACATCACCCCAAAAACACCATACCAACAGTGAAGTTTGCAGGTGGGAACATCATGGTGCAGGGCTGTTTTTCAGCATAAGGTAAGGAAACTCTCAATTGGTTTCAAAGAAAGAAAAAAAAGCTGCTAGAATGACCCAGCCAATCGTCTGACTTGAATCCAATAGAAAAGCTATGAAAAGAACTAGAGTTCATAGAAGAGGCCCACGGAACCTTCAAGATCTGAAGACTGTGTGGAAGAATGGGCCAAAATCACACCTAAGAAATGCATGCAACTAGTTTCTCCATACAAGAGGTGTTTTGAAGTTGTCATTATCAACAAGGATTTTGTATGAAGTATTAAATAAATTTCAGTTAGCGTATTCAATACTTTTTCCTTGTGGCATTCCATTTTAGTAACACATCCTGTTTGTTTTGGTTTCTTTGTATGTATGGATTGCATGGGTTGTTGCCCACATTTGGTGAAAATTTCATGTCAATAGCACCTTTAGAAATATATATTTACAGAGGAAAATGGTGACATACTTATTTTACCCACTGTATCAATATAAAATAAATCACAGGAATCAAAGTTCACAGACATCCTCTCATAATGCAGAGTTGAATATGCTGCAAGGGATAGAAAGCAGTCTGTCATTATAAAAATGTAACCATAAGGTTAAAAGTGTGAACAATATGTCAGATTTATTATGCATATTCAAAAGATGAATTCCAGGTATGGATATATATAAAAAAAATAAAAATGTAATGCTTTTTCTATAGTGCATAAATGTTTATAAACTGATGCTTTATATCATTTTGTATAATTTGATTGTTGTGTCCATTCTTTTTTTTTTTTACAAATATACAGTCAATGTGAGGATCTTTCATGGTACTGTTTGTAGAATGCCAGCATTAGCTCTAACCTTATTTTATTTATTTCAGGTACTTATACAGCCCCGTCAATTTACGCAGTGCTTTACATACAGTTGTGTCCAAAATTATTCAACCCCCAATGCTGTAAAGGGGTTTAGGGACTATAGTGTACATTTGGAATTGTATTCAGAATCAAATCCTACAAGGACGTTGTAACTACCCAAATGCAACTAAAATGACATCAATTGTTTATGTAATACAGTAGTAAATGGTTCTTATGTGGTTTCTTCATTGCCACAATTATTCAACCCCTTAAAGACTACCACTCTGAAGAACAGAGGTTCATACAGGTGCTTTCCATCAGGTATTGAAAACACCTGTGGATGTCACCGAGCAGCAATCAAGCATAATAAGCACCAATTAGGCAGCTTTAAAATGACTGTGATACTCAGCTCCTTCTAGACATTTACTGGTGTGGTTACAAACATGGTGAAGGCAAGAGAATGGTCCAGGAAGACAAGAGAAGAGGTGATTTCTCTTCACAGGAAGGGCAATGGCTATAAGAAGATTGCAAAGATGTTAAACATACCAAGAGACACCTTAGGAAGCATCATTCGCAAATTCAAGGCAAAGGGCACTGTTGAAACGCTACCTGGTCGTGGCAGAAAGAAGATGCTGACTTCGACTGCTGTGCGCTACCTGAAGCGTAGAGTGGAGAGAAGTCCCCGTGTGACTGCTGAGGAACTGAGAAAAGATTTGTCAGATGTGGGTACAGAAGTTTCAGCCCAGACAATAAGACGCACACTGCGTAATGAAGGCCTCCGTGCCAGAACTCCCAGGCGTACCCCCTTGCTGTCTCCAAAGAATAAGAAGAGTCGACTGCAGTATGCCAAAAGCCATGTGGACAAACCACAAAAGTTGTGGGATAGTGTTCTGTGGACTGATGAAACAAAATTAGAACTGTTTGGGCCCATGGATCAACGCTATGTTTGGAGGAGGAAGAACAAGGCCTATGATGAAAAGAACACCTTGCCTACTGTGAAGCATGGTGGAGGGTCAATCATGCTTTGGGGCTGTTTTGCTTCTGCAGGTACAGGGAAGCTTCAGCGTGTGCAAGGTACCATGAATTCTCTTCAGTACCAGGAGATATTGGATGGAAACGTGATGCAGTCCGTCACACACCTGAGGCTTGGGAGACGTTGGACCTTTCAACAGGACAATGATCCCAAGCATACCTCCAAGTCCACTAGAGCATGGTTGCAGAGGAAAGGCTGGAACATTTTGGAGTGGCCATCGCAGTCACCAGACTTAAATCCGATTGAGAACCTCTGGTGGGACTTAAAGAAAGCAGTTGCAGTGCGCAAGCCTAAGAATGTGACTGAACTGGAGGCCTTTGCCCATGAAGAATGGGCGAAGATACCCGTAGATCGCTGCAAGACACTTGTGTCAAGCTATGCTTCACGTTTAAAAGCTGTTATAACTGTAAAAGGATGCTGTACTAAGTACTAAGATTGAATGTCACTTGGGGGTTGAATAAAACTGATAATGCTGTGAGCACAGAAAAGACATTTGTGGTTATTTCATTATAACTGTTATGTTATATTTGTCTGACCTACAAGTGCCTCTTTAATGTAAATGTAAGCAAGATGACTGAATGATCAAAAGCAATGTCAAACTGGCCAAAACACTCAATTTCAGTGGGGGTTGAATAATTTTGGACACAACTGTATATATTGTACATTCACATCAGTCCCTAACTCTCAAGGGGAGTACAATCTAAGGTTCTTAATACTTGCTGAATGCTCTTACAGACTAAAAATTCAAAAGACTGATAACACTGTTCAACAAATTTTTATTTTTTGCCAGTTTTGGAAACAAAAGGATCCATTTCTTAATGAATTTCACATTCTGAGTTCAAATATAACAATGATATTTGTCAATTGGCTCTAGTTTTTCTGTAAACGGAAAGTTTTCTACTATAGGCGTAATGACTACATAATGCACAATAATTATATAGATGTCTTTGCACAAATATAAAGCAAGTGATATTGACTACATAACAAAGCCTAAATGGCATAATATATTGCATAGGATTACCAAGAAAAATTATAGCCATAAGCTAAGTTGAATCATTTTAATACTTAGGATTCTCACTAGTTTTGTCTTCAGTTTGTGTCGGTTTTGCTTCTCTTGGCTTTTCTCTTGTATTCGAGGAAAGGGCTATCTCTTACAACTGCACGTGACTACACGCTTCAGGTTCTTCCTCACTTGACTCAACCACGAAGGATTCTGGTGCTTTAGGAATTGGTAGCCCCTCTCCAAATCATTGGCACAGCGAAAGGCATAGATGCCTTTTTTCCATTCAACCATTGCTCCAGTGCCGTCCCACAAGAATTGCAGCATATATGTTGTGCCCAGCTCTTGTCCTGGTCTCCTATCTTGCAGCCAAAATACAAGTTGTAGGCTTTCTTAATCATTCCTGTTATCCTCCTTTTTTGTGAGATAAAAGTTATTTCACCGCAGATATAGCAGAAATTATCTGCTTTATTCACACAAGTTCGAGGCATTACTGAGTAGCCTATATAAGCATAAAACGAAATGTAAAGACGCTGTTGAACTACAATCAGCTACAGATACTGCAGCTTTTATGCAGTGAAGTGATGCAATTAAAGGCTAATATTGCATCATCTCAGTATACATGCAATTTTCTATTGGTCACCAGTATCCATTGCGCAATATGCAGCTGAAGTTGCATCATAATTTTGAATGGCTTACGTCATTAGATGGGTGAATATATCATGGAAACTAGAGCCAATCAACATTTTTTAGGGTCATTTTCGTTTTCAGCACCCCAAAATTATGTAAGATTAGCTAATTTTATGCCCAAAACTTTTTACCTGTTGAACAGTGTAACTTCTTGTTTAAAGAATGCCATATTTTGTTCTAAAAGAATACTGAGGCAGGGCCATTTTAGATAAAAATCCTTAGTGGAATTATTTTATGGAAAACAAAATAGCAAATAAATGAATGTACCTCCAGACGTAAAGCTCATATACTTCTGGTTGTTGACAGTCTCTTTGGAATCATAAAATTTGAGGACATCTAGCACAGCCTGAGGGTTCTTCTTCTGCTCCAGTTTGGTAATGTTTGAGGTTTGCAGTAGTCTTGCCCATTGCTCTGGGATTCCCTGTGGGAGAGAAGACAGAAAATCGTTTTTGTCCCATTCTCCAACAACCAACATAACACAGTCTCTGAATACACTGGGAGAAGGTTGGATTGAGACCTTGGTTTTGCTATGAAAAAATTACATATACAGTCATTCTCTTGTAAAACACAATGCTAAAACCAGGATCCCAGATGAGGAAAAAAAGAAAAGTACAGTAAGTTATGGTTGTGAGACAAGGAGCATGAGTCATGTTTTTAGAAAAATGTTAACTGATGTCTAAAAGATGGCAGAAAGGGTTAGCGGTGGTTATGGTACTAGAGTGCAGACAAGACAATTCATTCAATGGAGTGGAATTATAAGTGTATGATCCATTTTGAAATGCATGAGGCTATGGTATAATATATATTATATTTATGAATATCTATATTTATGAAAATAATAAGTAGAGGAAAGATTAAACACATGGGCCTTATGAAAAAGTGGAGCAAAGGAATGTTAAAATATTGCCAAACAAGATATCAACATACTAGATAGCTTGATAAGCAACACCTTCACTTTTGTATGGGTTATATAAAGAAGAATCTGTACCTAAATATAGGATTTCCTATGAGCAGAAATTCAACACTTTATTTTTTTAAATGACAAGGTAAGTAATAAATAGCCCTTTTTTTTGTTTTTTCATTATTTCTTTCACGTCACTATTATGTACACTTCTACAAATATTATGTCTCTAGCAATATTGCTAATGATTTAAGATTTTTTTTTTCAAATATATATAGCCATGAAGTCCATAAACAAAGTCTAATGTGCATTATGTATTTAGGTTGGTCTTGTAGAGGACAGTAAAACACCAACTGTACCCAACAAGGGTAGTTTAGTTTTACTGGGCATCAATGATCTGAATTACCCACTTATCTCCTAGATTGTGAAAGTGAAAATTCCCTGCAGTAGTTTGCATCTCTGACATCATCATTTGACTTTGCATTGGCTAAAGAAGCCAGGTAGGTCTGGCAACTGCAGTTATTGATTGCTCAAATATCAAATATCAAATAGTTATTGCTCAAATATCAGTTTTAGATGGAGTTGGCTTTTAAAGAGAAAATACAATTGAATTGAAGCTCTCTGTGCAAAATGGAACTAAACGGTATATTCTACACTGATGTCTTTTACAAGACGTATCTTAGAAACTTCCTCTGCTTATACTGTGCTATGGTTCTTTCACCAGGCCTATAATACCTCAATTATTACACTGGACCTAGCCTATAATAGATATTATGGTTAATTCCACTCTAACTTAACAACCCATTTTGGTGCATAATAGATCCTATTGTCTCTGTAATGGTAAAAATCTCTCCTACCAACACTACCAATTCTACCCCCACTATGAACATTATAAGCATGTCATACTGGTAAAACTATTTTTGAATATGTTCTATTTTCCAGTACAGATTATCTACAGGGCAACCTCTCTCCTTACTTGATTTTGTAATTATTTCAGTTGGAATTTGTTGAGCTAGGGGCTACAAAAAGGAAATCTTGCCATCAGACCCTTTATGGAACATTATTCAAGATCAGGAATTAAACTGGCTAAACCTAGCCTTTAGGTTTAATGGGAACAGCTATCAATACATCAGGAGAATCCAGCACTCTTAAAGTGTTACTAAACCCACAACAGTAAAATCAGTCTGTATATGCAGTAAAGCATGCTTGTTATACTCACTGTGGAACCTAAGGGGTTAATCCTCTGCATTGTGTAAAAAGGCTGTTTGATGTTTTCTTCTTTGCCCCTCCTCTTGTTCAAATGTGCACGCTAAGACAGACTGAACCGTGCCCTTCTGCACATGCTGAGTTTAGTATGTAGTGCTAGGGAGGTTTTATTTTTCTTGGGAGAGTGCATGTGATCAGCACAGGGCCAATCAACACTGTCCAGACAGAGATCAGGGGATTTCCATCCTCCTAAAGAAAACTCCTCCTACAAGGTTTAACCAGTGCTCAGCTGAAGTCACAAGACTGCTCTAACTGCTGATGAGAAAAGGTATTCAGCAGTTTATAGTTACTAAAATCATTACATTTCCATGTTCTGTGTACTGTGGGAGACCAGATATAGTGAATACGGGGTCCGGGGTTAAGTAACGCTTTAATTCATAAATCTAGTCTACCCAAATCTAAAATATTTCAGTTTTTGGTCAATTCAGGAGAGTCGAATTACACATTTAAATACTTGTGACAAAGGTGGTGAGATCTTTGCGCTTACGTTTTTAGATATGTGAACTTGCCAATGAAACAAGAGGATCCAACACATCCAGTAGGACTGAAAACTATGTTAACACAGAATTTAGCAGGAGGGCAAAGCACATGCAGAGGTCGCTGGAAACAATTAAAACTCCATGGTGGACAGGACTAGAACCAGGAACTAGGGAATAGAGATTTCACAGCTGGAGACCACCATCCAAGTGGGGGTATTATCCTATGGGGTTGATTTACTAAAGGCCAATAGGCTGTGCACTGCAAGTACACTGAAAGTGCAGTTGCTCTAGATCTAAAGGGAAACAAGCAAGGAAAATAAAAAAAATAGCATTTTTGCTTGCGCGCGAAAGAAATCAGCAGAGCTTCTCCTCATTTCAGAGCTTTCCCTCGGATATAAAGCAACTGCACTTGCGATGCACAGTATATTTACCTTTAGTAAATCAACCCCTATGTGTATACAAAATAATCAATTACACAGTAAACTGCAGTTATAAAAAGAGAAATGCCTGTTGATGGACTTTAATGTCAGTGGCCAAGCTTGAACTCTATGGGTAAGAGCTACGATAAGCTGGTCAATGACATGTAGTGAAGTTTTAGGTCACTGTCATTATGTTACAATAAGTAATTTAGTCAGTTATATCAGTTAGAAAATCACTCATGATCACTCAGACACTTAGAGACCTTAACTATTTTTAAAGCTCTCCCAGTTTGTGGATCTGACTGAGACAACCCATGCACCCTTTATAGGTCTATACATTTCATTGATATTGAATAAAATAACAAAACAAGAAAAACAAAAATCTAAAATCAACAGGCTTGAGAAATACAGGGAAAAAGGTTGTTTCTTCTACACTCGTCACAGCATCCTGAGTGCTGCATAAATTTAGCTAATGCCATGAGCTCTAATGTTATGCGTCTCATATCAAAATGATTGCCTATTTCAATTCGTATAGGATATATAGTATATAACCTTACATAAAAGGAATCACTGACTATCTACTTTCTCCAAGCAAATATATGATATTGATGGTCTTTTAACAAGGCATGTATGTGAAAAGAATTATGTGCACCGGTCTGTAATGCCTTTTGATAGAAATGCAATATTGCGCAAAAAAGTATTTAAAAAATGCATGAAATGTACTTCTTTTTCCAAAAACTGTAAATATCCATAGCATAATAATACCCTGGCCCATATGACCAACTAACACATCTGGGGTTGCTCACTGGAAAAGTGTATTTAGTTTTCTTTAGTTTACTTTCACGAAGACTCCATTTTCCTTTTTAAACAACTTTTAAATGCATTATGCATCTTTACATAAGGCAAAGTTAAAAAGAGACACACAAATCCCAATAAGGCTCCATGCACACTGGGCTTAAAAAAAAAACGCCCGTTTCCTTGGCAGAAAAAAAAAATGCTGATATAGAGCGTTTTTGAACACAGTTTGGACGAGTTTAGGAGAGCTAAGAGGTTTTTCTGCCATAAAGTTCCAATCAAAAATGCAAACCAGAAGGGTTTTTTTTCCTGTGCCTCTAATCTTTGAGCTTAAAATGTGCCTCTAATCGTCCTAATGTGCATGGACACATAGGATAACATTGAGCTGCTTCTACAGGAAACACAAAACTCTTGTAGAAGCAGCAATTTTTAAGCCAGTGTACATGGAGCTTTAAAGTATATAACGGATGAGGAAACAAGTTTAACTGGCACCACTAGTAAGACTTCTGACAACATGATAGAATTTAATCACTGTGAGGCATTCTGTTAATGGCAGATGTGTGTGTCACAATCTCCCTGGCTCCAATCACAGAACACCCTGCGTTCAGTGAAAAGAATGCAAAACTTTTTCTGAATGGAGGCAATGCTGAATCACATCTAGAACTGTAAGTCTCAGTGATGGACATAAGGCACCAACAGGAGACTGCAGCCTGAATAAAAGTAAAAGATTTAACAAATGCAGCAGCCAGAGATGGGGTTCACTTCATTAGAAGTAACTTACTGTATTTTTTGGCCATAATTTAGCTTTATTGTTTCTGTTAAACACATCCTTTTAAAACTACAAACTTGATTATGCTACACATGGCAAATATTGTTTCTATCTGAAAAAATTCTGAAATTTTCGACTAGGCCTCTCCAGGATAAACCTACTTATACGTAGACATCCATGGAAGGCGGAGTCTAAAGCCCCACTGTAAATTGGCTTTATACATACGTTTTTGGTGAATATCAATTTAAATCCATAACGGTTTCTGTTCTGTAAGTGCAGAGACAGATTGTTACAAAGCACTTATGAAATTCTGTCTTTCCTATATATTAACCTGATCAGTTCCATAGTATTAAAGAAAAAGATGAACACCCAGCATGTTATTTTGCAATGGATAAAGTGCAACAGGCCTAACAACACTGGTAGGAATGCTATAATCAATGATGCAGGCTGGCTATAATTTACTTAAGGCTCTTTGTAGTTTTTATGGGAGGCCCAGGGAGCCAATAACAAAAGAAAGGGGAGGAGGTTTAAAGAAAATATTGTTCAAAAAGATTGAATACTCCTGTGTCAGTGGCAAGACAAGATTATCTGGTCATAGAAAAGCACGGCTGGCTGTAGGTTGAAAAGGGAATGCAATGCATTAGAGTGGCCCTTATATTAAATTGAAAGGGCGCACTATTGAGTAGCACACTAGCATTTTTAGCATCATTCATTTCTTTGCTAGCAGAGAAAGGAATGCAAAGATGACAGCACTAGCTTATCTCTGGGGAAACAGTAGTTATCGGGCAAAGAGAACACCATCTGCAGAGCCACATGTATAAGAATATAGACTCATCTGCCTAAAAAATGCTGGAACAGGTATTGCACATCTGAAGTGTATGACCTGTCTGTGTATGACTAATTTTACAAATAGAACTGGAGATATGACACTAGCTAACCACACCTAGAAAGGATCATTTAAAGAAGAATTATTAACATTTTTCACTATTCTGTCCCCTAAGGGACAAAGAACATGTAGTACTTTGTCCCAAGGTGCTAGGTGCGTCTTAAGTGTAGCTATGAGGTTGAACAGGGCACAGCCTTCCTCCACCCATGGCCGGTCTGACAACATAGCTAAGAAGGAGATAGCCCCTTCATAACGACTGCTTTTCTCAGGTTTGAGTACTTTCCGAGACAAGAGGCGGCAAAAGGGATGCAGAGTGAGAGGGGGCATGCCAGCTTCCTGTCCCTCTACACTCTTCATGTCACCCCTTGTCTCAGAAGCAAGCTTAGAGCCAAGAAAAGTGGCCATCTCCTTCCTAGCTATCTTGCTGGGCCTGTTGTGGCTGTAGGTGTGTGTGTCTGAATGTGGGGAAAGGGGGGTGTTTGGGAAGGGCTGGACCTAGTCCTACCTCATAACTACACTTAGGAAACACCTAACAATATATACTTTACAATATACAATACTATACTTTGTCCCATAGGGGAGAAAATAGTGAAAGAATGTTTAATGATACTACTTCTTTAGGGTACTATACTGCAAATGGACTATGTTGTTTTGCAATCCTCAATAAATCTTGACACCATGTACTTTTATCATTGTTTAAAGTTGATGGTGAAATGTTAAGTATCACAGAAGTTGTTCAAAAAGAAAAGTTTCTTTCTTTTTTTTCCAGCACCACATCAATTTAGGTCATCTCAAAATATACCATTCCTAAGAGAAACATGGGTGCTGTCATTATTCACCTTCTAAAGAGGTCTATTATTTTGACCTGCTAAAATGAACTCTTTAGGAGTCACTGACTTGTAACAGGTATATGGATCAGCAAAGACAGAGTAAAACCTTAACTACATATAGTACTTGTTCCATGTCAGTGTCTCAAAGTACTGCCCCAAAAAGGTCGGCATGACAGCCAGCCAACTAACATTTGTAGAATAAAACAGAATAGCAACGTCCATGCTTCTCTAAGGAAAACTTTCTTTTAAAAAAAACATGGCAGCTTTGAAAATAAAACAAATTAAGAATAATGAGAGACATGGGCCCCTGAAGTCCGGGAGTGAATGAGAAACGTATGAGCCAAGCAACATATCTACAGCACACGCATGAACTTGCAGCTGCAAACGCTAGGACATCTCAAAGAAGCACTTTTGATGCAAGCTTCTTTTTGGGCCTGTGACGCACCTCTGCGAGTTTCCCTGAGCCCATCTGTAAACCACAGAGATCTGGCTGCAATGAACGTAAATAAAGAAAGAAAAAGAAAAGTTAAAATAGGATGTGGGATAACTCAGACGGTGGAAAATAAATGAGTCGAGGATGAGGGGATCTCATGTCATGTGTGAAACAGAGTTCCACGTGAAAGGGGGAAAAGGGTGTACAAAATGGAGATTCTGGGATTTGGGTGCAGTGCAGGTAGAAGGAGGACAGATTTTGGAAAACAGGTCTATTTGTGTTTGTTGTAGAAAATGTATCTACAATGACTTCTAAAAAGCTCTAATATGTAGTTTTGGAACCTACAGTTCAAAAGTTACCACACTACAATTCAGAGAGAACAACTTGCTTGGTGAGTGCACAATGGTGATTGCACAACTCTAAAAGAGCTGATGACTGTCTTTAAACAACCAATTGTTTGCACGAAATCTAAAAAAATCAGAATTACTTTTGCACATGATTTGCTGATTTCAAGTACAACTGTCATGAGAGATATGTGGGCCTCACTTTTGAATGTTTGGTTGCAATACTAATGCTTTGGTTTCAGTACTTTCAAAAGTCAATGACTTTGCACAAGTATAAACACTCATTTTTTCATGCTTTAATTTTCTACATGCTTGTTTCTGGGCTGTGACTCAAGTTCCTGATCCCTGTGATTAAAGTCACATGCTATCAGGCAACTGCCATTTTTATATGAACAATAGAGGCCTCTATATTTTTTTTACAGTTGATGTACTTTAGCTCCGTTGTCTCCTCCTCCCATGCTCATCCCCAGGACTTCTCCAGAGCTTCCCCCATCCTCTGGAACTCTCAACCCCAATTTATCAGACTATCGCCTCACTTTGAGGCGATCTCTGAAAACCTCTCTCTTCAGGGAAGCCTATCCTGCCCTCAGCTAATAATGGAATCTTCTACTCTTCCAACCAGTCCATCCCCCACAGTTACTACCTTTTATACCACTAGCCCCTCCCTCCTAGATTGTAAGCTCCAAGGAGCAGGGCCCTCCTATCCCTTTTGTATTGAACCGTATTGTTGCTGTATTGTCTCCTGTTATATTGTAAAGCGCTGAGCAAACTGTTGGCGTTATATAAATCCTGTATAATACTAATAATAATACTTACAGTAGGGAACAAATACTTCCGATACTGAAACTGATACCTTTGTGATGCGATTTGAGCCGATACAAAATGAATGGGCTCAAATCACACTGCAAAACATTTCATGCGATTTGAACAGGAATGTGGTGTGATTCCTGTCTGAATTGCATGCAGTTTTCCACACAGCTCCTGTGTGAATCCAGGCTTGCCATAGTGACTTTGAGGCTGAGTTCACACAGGAGTGGTGCAGGAAACCTCCCTGCATGAAGGGTTTCACCAGCTCCAGCTCCCGATCCCACTGTGAACATCAGCGGCTGCGTCTTGGATTCCTCCTGCCTTCTGAGTCTCCCATGGCTCCCTCCCCCCAGCCTCTAGCGTTTCCAGCCATCCTCTGGACCCCCCAGGTGCCACTGTACCAAATTGCTGATCCCCCCTGTCAGACAACAAAAAGCTACGTTGCAGGTCTGGGGATTTGAAATCCCCATGGCTTTCTCTCCTCTCCTTTCAGTGCTGACAGTATGGATTATAGGGATTCTATTGGTCAGCACCGTCACATGAATGGACCTGACCAATTAGAAGCCATCTAGCCTGTACTGTCAGCACTGCAAGGCTCAAAGTCACTATGAAAGCCTAGGTTCACACAGGAGCTGTGCAGGAAACCACATGAGATTTGGACAGGAGTCACACTGCATTCCTATTCAAGTCTCATGCAATTCTTTGCAGTGTGATTTGAGCTCATTCATTTTGTATGGGCTCAGAACGCACTGCAAAGGTAATGTTAATCGGTATCAGTGAGTACTTGACCAAAAGTATCGGTACTTACCTGTAAAATCCCTAGCTTAAAGAAAACCTTTGCTTGGGCCGTACATCTTTGGTACCTCTCTCCCCAGCAGAACATACTCACCTTTTGTTTCACTTTGTTTAGCAGATTGGAGAAAACACATCTGGTGTAGAGTGGAGCATCCAACTTACTTACATTTATGTTACAACACTGGTGCCGAGCAAATAGTCCAGCGCTGAAATATGGGGGCATGCAAGGAGTCCACAACCTTATGTAGACTCCAACCAAATTTACTCAGAGCTTACACTGAGCTTTTGGAGGCTGGAAGTACAGTAGTGAAGAAAAGGAAATGTGACTATGTACCACTGGGGAGGAGAATATTCACATAAACATGTTATTTTGTCCTTCAAGTACACAAACCACAAAAAAATATGGAGGCTTCAAGTAGAACTATAGGCAAAACATTTTTTTTTTAATTTTAGATAGGGTTTTTTTTTCTTTGCCATCTGTGCCCCATTGGGGAGATTTACCATTTCTTCCTGTCCCATAACCAAAACCAGAAGTGAAAGGAAATCCCTGCAAAGGGAACCCATTGGGGCCCCCAGGTCACCAGAACTAGTGTCCCCATTGAAAGATTTCTTCTCTATTACTGTTCTGGGGAAAACCCAAAATTTTGGAGTTTCTCTTTCACTTTTGATGATAACATCAAACAGGACCAATAGAGAGGACAAATCTTCCTAGTGGGGCAAAAGGTAGTAATGAAAACCTTAATAAAAACAGGTTCCAATCCATCTCCACTCTGTGCAAGTTTTGCCTTCAGGTATTCTCTCAGTATATTCAGTACAATTGCACGCCTAAATGGAAGGTGAACTACTTCAGTAACCAACCCTAATAATTCTGACAGAGTGCAGTTAGACGCAAAAATATGACCAACTGGGCCTTCCACCTCAGTGTATTTCACCTCAATGGTCAGCCAAGAGCCTGTGATGGACTACTACCCTGTTCACTGAATCATTCTTGCAGTTCAGTCTATTTTCCTTATTACTTCCCCAACATATCCACTGTTTCAGATTTTTTTCCCCTAATACTGCCTAATATACAGTTTATGTAGTACCTAATTTTAGGTGTCAAGGACATCAGGTCCATTTATTATACTGCATGTGTCCCTATCAAAAAGTATACCTTTTAAATTTATCACATATATAGCTGTGCTCAAACGTTTGCATACCCTGGCAGAAATCATGAAATTTTAACATTGACATTGAAAATATGACTGATCATGCCAAAAAACTGCCTTTTATTTAAGGATAGTGATCATATGAAGCAGTTTATTATCAC
Source organism: Staurois parvus (assembly GCF_062004578.1). Lineage (NCBI taxonomy): Eukaryota > Metazoa > Chordata > Amphibia > Anura > Ranidae > Staurois > Staurois parvus. The sequence goes on from NW_028317998.1 coordinate 1,016,697, forward strand.
AGAGTTGTTTGGCTCCCTCTTAAATCATAATGATAACAGAAATCACCCAAATGGCCATGATCAAAAGTTTACATACTTGGAATGTTTGGCTTTGGTACAGACACACAAGGTGACACACACAAGTTAAAATGGCAATTAAAGGTTAATCTCCCACAGCTATGGCTTTTTAAATTGCAATTAGTGTCAGTGTAGAATAGTCAATGCGTTTGTTAGCTCTCACATGGATGCACTGAGCAGGCTAGATACTCAGCCATAGGGAGCAGAAAAGAACTGTCAAAAGACCTACTAGAACTTAATAAAGATGTAAAAGGATATAAAAAGATATCCAAAGCCTTGAATATGCCAGTCAGTACTGTTCAATCACTTTAAGTGATTCAGTGATCTCTTGGTACCAAGCTGAGGTCAGGCAGACTAAGAAAGTTTGCAGCCATAACTGCCAGAAGAATTGTTAGAGATACAATGAAAAACACACAGGTGACTGCTCTAGAAAAAGGCAGTGTGTTTTTTTCAGGGAGCACAATACGATGATACGTGAACAAACATTAGCTGCATGGTCGATTTGCCAGAAAGAAGCCTTTACTGCACCAGTGCCACAAAAAAAGCCCAGTGAGGCATGTCAAGGTGTTGTCGGCATATTGCAACTGGGCAAAATGTCATGATTTCTGCCAAGGTATGAAAGTTTTGAGCACAACTGTAATTTTACTCATAACTGGAGAAATGTGTTAAAAGGAAACCTGTACTGTCAGAGATATGAAGGCTTCCATTGAAAATGCAGTTGTTTGGCTGTTGGTTGCAATACCTTTTGAGTCACTGATCTGGAGCAAGCATTTAGATCCATCAAAGGCAGAAGGAAAAATCCTAAGAATGAACATATCTTATTTGCTCCTATTTGGTCTGCTAAATATACAATTGAAAATGTTTGTTATTTTATTGGTCAATAAGTGCAAAACAAAAAAAAACATTGATTCTGCCAGACTTATTGTAAGCTGATAATGTCTTGTGCTCTCTGCCTCTGCAGTACACTTATCAGTTATGTGGTTTCTATCCATCTCTGAATTACAAACAACTCTCCCCATGCTACAGAGATAAGGAGCAGTGACGGTGTCCTGCAGTCAAGTAGTAAATGCTCCCCTACACCGATACAATACAGTGAGAGAGTTTCACCTCAATTGAACAGGAAGTGTGTTACTGACAGTATCACCATGTGAAAGTGAAGAAAGAAAAGATTGAAATGTGAAAAATAATCTTTATACTACATTTAAAGGCTGGTAATGTGCAGTATATAAAGACAGGTAGGGGGGGAAACTATAGGATTTTTGTATTCACTGTAAAATTAATTTCTTGGAGTCTACTTAAAAAAATTGGGATTTTCAAGACTGTTGGATTATACAACTGCCTACAAGAGAAATGGACACTTGCAACAAAAAACGTTGGCCAAGATAGGATACCCGCACCTACAACCATCATATCTGAGCTTTGTATAAAGTAGTACTAACATCATGAAAATAAACAAAGAGGTGAAACACAAGAAGAGGATTCTATGGTGAGTACAAAAACAAACTGGTTTTCTTTCTAGTTCATTGACCGACACAGGAAAACTTGACTTTTGGGACATCCGAAAGAGATGTGGCAACAATGCTAAAAAGGGTAACCGACTCAAGAAAATATAACAGATGACTGGGGACTGTCTGCAATTCAAAGAGCTGACTGAAGGGCCTAATGCTTGAAACTGGCATCAAATGAGACCTGAATATATGCCTGCTAGAACTCAGAAAAGGAAAAAAGGATCCCAGATGGTAGCCTTGCATATTGGAAAAAGTTGGATGATGCATAAAAGAGCAAGAAATGCTCACAGTTCTAGTAGAGTGCACTTTGACAGGAAAGGCTGTAACCAAATTGAACAAGATTCAGTACAATGTTCTAAAACAAGTATATGAAAGACCGATGGTCTCTGAAACAACAAAGAGCCAGCAAAAACCTGGCCATTGAAAGTGTAGGAGTCAACCACTGGTCTAGACATGGTCGCAAGAAAAACAGGATTTGTCTTATGGAGGAACTCCTAGGATGGAAGCACCAAGACTCATACCAAGTGAAGTATGTTTTTCATGTCCAATGACAGGTCATATGAAAAATAGCCTTCCTAGCTGTTAGCATTGTGGGAAATAAAAATCCAGGTCCAAGTGGGCTCGATGGAGATCTACTAATCTGTGTCGGGACACAAAGGTTGAAGGAGAAAAAGGGAATGAAACTCTAGTTTGTAGGCCTGGGATACCACCTCCAGCACCCAAGTGTTGGAAATGCAAGTTGTCCAAGAATTCCCCTATGTTTGAAAGTGAGGGTGCATCTGCATGCCAAGAAATGCTTCTTTAGGGATTTGACAGACTCTGAGCGCCAGACTTTGCAGCCAGATTGTGAACCTGGCTTTAAAGGATCTTAATGAGGAACTGGAGAAACAAAAAGGAACATTTTTACAGATGCATGAACAATGCTAGGTCTAGTACAACAGGAAACTATACCTCCATCTCAAGAATACTCAAAACACAATATTGGGCCATCAGACAACACTGTATTAAAAAAAGGCATGATTCTGTAATGGAAATCACTGCATGTGTTCAGGAATACTTACAAAAATTACTATATGTGAACACAGTTTGCTGTGTCATCCAAAAATTCAAGTTAAAGCTCTATCATGCAAAGAAGAAGCCATATCTGATCATTATCCAAAAACACTGCTGTTTTCTCTGGGACAAAACTCATTTAAAATGGTCTGTTGCAAAGTTGGAAACTGTTCTGTGTTTAGACAAATCGAAATTTGACATTCTCTTTGGCAAGCATGGACTAAAGAGGAGAGGAACCCTCCAGCTTGTTATTAGTGTTCAAAAGCCTGCCTTTCTGATGGTATGCGGTGCATTAGTGAGTATGGAATGGGCAGCTTGCATATCCGGAAAGGTACCATCAATGCTCAAAGATATATCCAGAATTTAGAGCAGCATATGCTGCTATCCAGACTACGTCATTTTCAGGGAAGTTCTTGCATATTTCAGCAGAGCATACTGCATCTATGACATCATAGCTTTGTAGTAGAAGAATTTGGGTGCTTAACTGGGCTGCCTGCAGTCCAGACCTTTTACCAAATGAACATATTTGGCGTATCTTCAAACAAAAAATACAACAAAGGAGACTCTGGACTGTTGAGCAGTTGGAAATCTCTCAGACAAGAATGGGACAACATTCCTCTCCCAAAACCCCAGCAACTTTCCTCAGTTTACAGATGTTTACAGAGTGTTGTTAAAAGAAGAGAAGATGCTACACTGTGGTAAACATGGTCATGTCCCATATTTCTTGAGATGTGATGCTGCCATCAATTTCAAAATTACCTTATTTTGTTTCTTCAGTTTAAACATTTGATATGTTTTCTATTTTCTCGTGAATAAAACATAGGTTTATGAGAATTGCAATCATTGCATTCTGTTTTTATGTGGATTATAAACGGCATCCTAACCTTTTTTGGAATGGGCTGTATTTTCTAGTATAAATAATATCCCTTCAAAAGCATGTCTATTATCATTTATTTTCTGTGCTGTCCCACTGTCACTTCAGAAGCCCATGGGCAGTGCAGTAATGAATAGGAGTTCAGTGCTTTGACATGCTGGCACCGACTGCATCCACACACTTCTAAGCGGTCCATCTCAGGAGTTGCAAGGAAAGGTGGCTACATTCCACTTACAGTGTCAGCATCTAAAGCCAGTATATCCACCTCTATAATGGAACTGTGGTAAGAGTAGTTTTTACAATTATAGTGAAAAATCTGCACTCTATTATCGGCTGGAGAAATTTCCAGGATTTAACATATCCGTAATGAATTTACCAGTGCTCATTAGCTAACTGATAAGATTTGCAGGATTTAACATATATGGCATGAATTTACCAGCACAGAAATAAGCAGAGAACAGCAGAGCTGAAGAAGACCCCAGCAAAAATTAGGAATGATGGTTGTAGATGGGGTTATTCTTTTTTTGGTGCAGGGTCCATTTCTCCTGCAGGCAGTAGGATACCTCAACAGTCTAAGAATTCCTGTGTCTCTCAATGGACAGGAAAAAACGTTTAGATATGCTTGAAGGCTGAGATTCTAATCTACATGCTTGTCCTAGATTAATGACTGAGAGAGTACTGAAGCCATTGAAGCTGCAAAAATTTAATTAACACCCAAATGCAGGCCGCAAATGCTGTACGCTTGCCTACACCAGATCACATGGTACTTTTGAACCAAGCAAACCAGTTACAGTGTGTTTTAAAGAGTAATGCATGCACTACTTTTGTAACAGTGCGTGCGATTTCAGTCAATTCAAAATGATTGGACTTGAAATTGCACCGCACTGATCTGTATGTGTAGCGTGTTCCTGTGCTATTCAGCTCCGGGCATGGTGTTAATTGACCCTAAATGATACAGATCGAATTATATTTCTCTAATAACTGATAGGAGCAACCCAAAGTGCATTTAGTGGATACTGTCCATATTAGTTCAGCCCCTTCTTGACACCATCTCAGTAAGTCATTTGCTTTATGAAAAATGTGTAAATTTCCAAGAATTCACACAGTGATGTCTTAAGTCACATGTACAATTATCTGCAACAATTAAGAAGAAATCTCAAACATTTTAACATTTTGTGTGTTGTGTTGCTCCTGTGCCCTAGGCACCAAAGTGCATGTAGCACTTTGTTCCCTCTTACTAGGTAGTGTTGTTCCCAAGACATGTGGCCAACAGTGCACAACCCCCCTTTTTGCTTACCACTGTACAACCATGCAGCTAGCAAGGAGATGAATATTTAATTAGTTGTGATTGACAGTAATTGTCTCAGACACCAGGCGCTCTCCCAATAAATGTCCTCACTAGATATGCAAGGGGAAGGGGCTTGTCAGTTCCTCTGTTCTACCCTCTCTGTCTTTTTGAACACTGAAAGGCTCAGCTGGATCTGCCATGTGGCGATCCAGCTTCACCAACTGCTAGAACACAGGCAGCAGGGCCACACTGCAACACTGAATGCTAGGATGCAGGCAGACAGGCTTCCCAGTATCACTGGTTGTTAGGATGAAGCTGGCAGGGCTGCATAGCATCACCGATTGCTAGGACACAGGCAGCTGAGCCGCACGGAATCATTCATTTCTATAAAAACCAATGACCCTGTGTGGCCCAGCTGCCTGACTCCTAGCAATCAATGAAGCTGGATGGTGGTATATCCAGCTAAACCTGTTTGAAAAAACAGGGGAACGGACAGCTCTCCTGAGAGGCTCGTCTACTAGGTGTGCTCACGAAACTGAGATGGTGGCAACTAAGCACTGCCTGAGCTTAAAATCAGTAATGCCCACAAATCAGGCTTCAGTGGAGGAGCAAAGAAGCCGGGAAGCAAGGAATAAAGACAGTTTCCTTCACATTTCAATAGTGGTTCACTGAAAAGGCCAATATAGGTATTTAGATGTGACTGTATTGTATGAACCTGTATTTTATTTTTAATGCTTTTGAGAGTTCTTCTTTAACCACTTCAGTAGTACACAGTATTTCGAGAGTCTGAAGAGTTTAAAACAAGATCACGGATGCAATATCATCTATAAGCTTGTTTTTGTTTTATTCAGCCAACTCCCAGCTTTGTAAAAATGATCCAAACAGTTATGGAATATAGCCGCCTGATGATTTTTATGGCACTCATGGTGTACAAAATGTATGAACCTGTACTTTGGGTTTTTTTATATGCTCATAAGAGTTTTTCTTTAAGCACTTCGGCTCTCTGGGATGTACATGGTATCTACAGAGTCTGAAGTGTTGAAAACAAGCTTAAGACTGCAGTAGCAGCTGTGAGCTTGTTTCTGTTTTCTTTGCCCAGCTCCCAGCTTTAATGAAAAAGTTATCAGGGCAGCTGAATAGCCATCCAATTACCTTTACAGTACTCTCAGTTCCTCAATCTCCTCTGCTGTGCATGAAGCAGGAAGTGCACAGCTATGAGCTTTACCATCTCCAGAGTTGTTATTCCTCGTCTGGCGTGGCCAGGAAAGCAGCTAATCAAGCACATCCCTTGCTGTAATAGCTACAGTAGAGAACAGAGGTGATATTGGGATGTCTCCATAAAAGGAAACTGTCACCTGCGCAATGCTATCACATGGGGGTTTGTAGCCCTCTTCTGATGGCAATAAAGTTAAAAAAAAAAAAAAGAGACACATTTGGTATTTATTGAAATGAAATTACATCAACTTTTATTTTGTACAAATAAAACATAATAAATTGTGTTTGTGTGCAATAACATTCATCTTAGAGTTTTTCCCTGCAAATAGATTTGATAAACCGTTGTGCAAATAATGTGCAACATAAAAAACTTCAACTACCATCTTATTATTATTTAGGGCTTTTGCATTCAGAAAGATAGAAAGCTCAGAAAGTTTTTTGGGGGGTTAAATAATTTTATAGCCAAAAATGCAGATTTTAACAAATGTGCAAGATAGGAAAAAAATTACTCTTGAGGGGAACTTGTAAACTGGCCCTCCACTGATATCCCTCTAACTTCCCATCCCAGCTGAGGAGTAGACATGCCTGAGCAGTCTACTGATTACATCACAGAGCATGAGAGCAAAAGCCTGAACGAGACAAGTGTTAAATGTAGCATTCTTTTTACTGCTTGGTTAAAAAACAAAAATGTAAGCCTTATACTAAATAATGCCATCAGCACCATGGACAGCAAATAAGATACTGCTTCTTATCACATATTCAAAGCCAGATGGCGTTTACAATGAATGGCTAGTTTTCACACTGTATTGCATTACTTTGAAATTTTTTGCATGGAAAAGCATCAATCTTTAGTGGATAAGATTAGCATTTCCATACTAGTGAACACTGCAGCAAACTAATAGCAACGTGGCAGATGTTGCTAGTGGGACTACAGCATTTGAGAACGGGCTTGGAAAACTGATTTATCTTAATGATAAGGAATTTTTTCATGCAGTTTTTGTAGCTGCTCGTTTGTGAAAAGATCTGACTACTGTATATACTCGAGTATAAGCCGAGTTTTTCAGCACATTTTTTGTGCTGAAAAACGCCCCCCTCGGCTTATACTCGAGTCAACGTCTGCAGGGGGCTGCTGTCTCTTACCTGGCTCCAGTCCCACGACGATCCGGTCCAGGAAGCGCGGCTGATCCTTCATTCGGTTCGTCCACTGGATGTTCGCGTGGCTGCTCGGCTCCGCCTTCTCTCCAGTGATTGGCCGCCAGAACTGTAGCTCAGGAAAGGCACACAGGCGGCCAATCACCAGCGAGGAGGCGGAGCTGAGCGGCCCCGCGAAAATCGAGTGAAGGAGATGCAGGTAAGTGTGCCGTGCTTAGGTGCTGCTGCAACCACATATGCTGGCTGCAGCAGCACCATACTGGAACAGGGGTCAGCAAGTGTCAGTGGGAGGAATAGTGCCCCATCATTGGTGTCACTGATACCAATGATGGGGCATTATTCCTCCCACTGACACCAACGATGGGGCACTTTTCCTCCCCCCACTGACACCAACGATTGGGCACTATTCCTCCCCCCCCCCCCACTGACACCAATGATGGGGCACTATTCCACCCCCCACTGACACCAATCATGGAGCACTATTCCACCCCCCACTGACACCAGTCATGGGATACTATTCCTCCCCCCCACTGACACCAACGATGGGGCACTTTTCCTCCCCCCCACTGACACCAACGATGGGGCACTATTCCTCCACCCCCCCACTGACACCAATGATGGGATACTATTCCTCCCACTGACACCAATGTTGGAACACTATTCCTCCCACTGACACCAATGATGGGACACTATTCCACCCACTGACACCAAAGATGGGGCACTATTCCACTGACACCAATAATGGGGTGCTATTCCCCCCACTGATACTAATGATGGGGCACTATTCCTGCCACTGATACCAATGATGGGGCACTATTCCTCCCACTGACACCAATGATGGGGCGCTATTCCTCCCACTGACACCAATGATGGGGTACTATTCCTCCCACTGATACCAATGATGGGGCACTATTCCTCCCACTGACACCAATGATGGGGCACTATTCCTCCCACTGATACCAATGATGGGGCACTATTCCTCCCACTGACACCAATGATGGGGCACTATTCCTCCCACTGACACCAATGATGAGGCACGATTCTTCCCACTGGTGTTCCCACCCTCGGCTTATACTCGAGTCAATAGTTTTTCCCAGTTTTTTGTGGTAAAATTAGGTACCTCGGCTTATATTCGGGTCGGCTTATACTCGAGTATATACGGTATGTGACTTATAGTTGTTGGATAATAGAATTTAGCCATTTATTGACAAGATTGTCTGTCAATACCTCTATCTTTGCAACTTGTGTGACTTCCCTATCCAAGTTTAGTTGGGCTGATCAGTTGATTTCACTGAGAGGCAAGGATTTAACTAATACTATTATATCTGTTATCTGATATGCACTATATTTTTCGCTGGGTGAAATTTTATTTAAGCTTTTAAATGAAACATCTCAGGATTGCCGTTACCTGCAGCAGCCAAGTCTACCATCCTATACTGGAGGATGTTACTGTCTTCTGGATGTGGGGATAGTTCCAGAGTGCAAGCCGCAAAGAAATCACAATGAATGGTCGGCTTTGAAGTTACACTGAGTAACGAGACCTCAAATCCACACTGGTGTGAACCAGGGCTAAGTGCTGTATTTTGATGCAAGCCTTTAATTATAAGTAGAAGTCTTTGCAACAGCTTTCCTTACCAGTTCCCTTTATTCATTTTACTGCCAGACCATTTAGCATAAAGTACATATGGCAGTCAAGCCATACCATTATGATTAAATAGACATCATAAAATATCTGTGCTGAAAATTAAAAATCAAATTATATATGCCAAAAATATTGCAATAAATAGCATTGCAAGTTTATCTAGTATTTGATACCTGACACAGGAAGCTTTGTCACTGACAAGCATCTGGGGTTGGTGTAGGCCAAAATAGATTACATTGGGTTTGAAAGCAAAAAGCAGTCATAAATAAATAACCATGGGGATAGCAAACTAAATGCTAAATGTGTTATGTTTCTGGTGTCCGTGTTACTCTATACTTTACCATTAGAATTACCCTACATACGTTAAGTAGCTCACAATGAGGGCCACTGAGAGTTTTTGATACATTAAAAGGATTTTGATTAAATTAAATGTTTAAAAAAAAATGCTTATTTTCCAAAAACTAAAACTCCAAGGACATGCTTGGTAGCATTGCTAGGAAAACATGAAGTGGGATTATTCCTTTGCTCCAAATCGAACTGAAACAGTAGTTAGTACAAGCAAAGAGGTGTGTTGGGCATGCAATGGTCAGTTGTGCCATGTGAAGCTTCAAAATAAAAAATTAAATTAAATACAAACAAATCCAAGTCAGGATCCCATGCAGCTTTCCCCCAGTTGTGGTTCTATTAATCTAATAGCAAACACAGAGCACAGCCAAGGTGAGGTGAAAACAAAGGGATTACAGGGGACGTATATGAATTACATATCACCAGAAGAAACAGACATTTGTTATGGTAACTGGTGTAATCATTTAGAGAGGAAAAATTATCATACAGTGTTACACATTCCAATGGCACTTCCAAACTTTCCAGAAAGTATAAAAGTGAAAGAGAAGGACAAAGTGGTCAATCAAATACAACTTATTTACAACAGCCTGACCATGTTGGCACATTAACAGTTTAATGTGTATAGGATCTCTCCATCCAAAGCTGAAATATTCATTTTCAGGGGAGACAGAAAGGCTGAACATACTGACTTTTTTCATCTTCAAGGCACTACTGGCATCTGAGTTCCCCACCCATCTGCCATAGTCAATAATGAAGGGGGGGGGGGTCATTCTCACTGCTAAATTTGTAGATATCTCAAATTATGGAGAGAGATGTAGGAGGAATGAGATTCTGAAATATCTGCTTTGAGTAGACTGACGCTTTAAACAAAACCTGTCAGTGTTAAAAGGCATAAGCAGCCAGTTAGCACACAGCAATAATCAGCCTGCTGGAGGCTCTATCGGTATAATATATATTCAATTTTTGTCTGAGGCGGCTTATCACGCCTATTTATACTGGGACAATATAATGTGTCTACAGGCCAGGCAATGAGTGAGGATAAATACTACACCAAAAGACGTTTCAGGTCTTCACAAACAGTAAAAGACAAATTTGAGTTACACACAGATTACGGACAACTATAAAAACTTAATGTATTTAATTTACAAAGAGAGAATGTATCTAAAAATGCCACTGAACACTTATAATAGTTTTTCACTAGTGTGTGCCTTGGGCTGGCCCTGTCACAGTGTTTTCCGGGGGCATTTTATGATGTTCCACATAACTTATCCAGGGCAATTCTATTAAACATTTCTACTGACTTGTTGCATGCAGCATCTTTAAAAAAATAATCGGGTTGATTTACTAAAACTGGGGGCAGTGGCTTTGTCCATTCAGCCACTGAATCCCAATTAACATGAATGGAACTGCCTGTATTGGGATGTACAAAACACCTCTGCATCCCCAAACGCGCAAACACAGCCCTAGCACGGGTGTACGGTATAGTACCCCTGTGTGAACAAGGCCTTTTACAGAATATGGCAAAGGAACAGTTCATCTGGCAGAAGTGTTGTAATTCATATAACTACTATCAGGCAGCACAGCCAGGAGGGTGACACTACTCTCTCTGATTTAAGTTAATATAGCGGTGTCAACTCCCTTCCCTCACCCAATCGGAGTGCTGCTGTACAGGGGATGACAGAAGGCTGATATAGGGACAAATTCAGATATGTGTGCTTGCTGTATGTAAAAATGCATGCCATTATTTTTAAAAGAAGTATTCTACTGCATTAAATAGTATTTTTCATCTTTCACTGGGTTCAGGGTTAAAGATTGCTTTTTTTTAAAAAAAAAAATGAAAATGGCCTCAGCAGTATAGGGTATTTTATATTGGTGCTAGTATTAATAAAAAATATATTTCCTGTTACTGGAGGATGTAAAAAGTCCCCAAAACACACTGTGACAAACCCAAGCATAGCTGAAGCCTCTTCCTAAAATTGCTAGTTCCATGGCTGTCATGCAGAGACTCTTGATTTACTACTTTGGGCCAATAACCTGTAACAAGTATACAGAAACGGACATTTCATTGTCTCAATCTGCACACTTATTCCAGATCAGTGGCTCAATGTATTGAACCTAATGGGTCACATAACAGCCAGGAACCTCTCATTTTCAGAAGGAAATGGTAGCAATCTTTTCCACACGTCAGATTTACTTTAAAGTGTATGTAAAGGCAAAACTTTATTTATATTGGATGGAGTGCAGAAGGATGCTTTTTCATTGCAGTTTTTGTCCTCACTGGGGAGATTATCCATCAAATTATTTGTCCTGGTGACCATTGTCATGAAGACAGAAAGTAAAGGGAAGTCTTAAATTAATTGTCTTTCGAGGAAGACTCAGCCCAAATGTTCTGGTGAAAACTGTCTAAAAGAATACCCTTCACACTGGGGAGATTTACCCTCTTATTCCGTTCATTCTCTAAGACAGAAAGTGAAGTGCACCTTTTTCATTCAAAACTAAACAAATAAACATTTTTGACTATTCATACACTTTAATGAGTTTAACTTTCTGGTCAGACAGGGTGCAGAAATATGTCTGACCCAACATAAAATTGCAGGAATGCAAATGTGGCACCAGATGTGTACTTAAAAAACTAAAATTAAATCTTGTCAGTTGCGTTTTCATCAAAAAATGTAAAATTGTGAGCTATATATTTCACACTTACTGCTAAAAATATGACAATAACCCATTATTCGCTTTCTATGTAAAACTCTATACATGTCGCATAGAAAACAAAAATGATCTATAGATGGAAACATTTAACTTACCATCTCTGGTTGTGCAATTCAGCAAGATCAGTAATTATATACAGTTATTCAACAATCTATTAAAAAATTAGAAACGAAGACTTGGAGGAAGAGTCATTAGGCACCATCACTGCAAAACTGCAGCTGCACTGAAATTCCTAAATAATATCATCCTTCCTCTGCTGGAATTACTCCATGTGTTTTTCACTGTTAATTCTTCAAATACAATAAAAACAGTGGCAGAGAATGCAGAGAGGAGCATAATATTCCTGAAGAAACTTCAATGAAGTGGATTGTCATGCTGAAGCTGGGGAGATGAGCATCATGTTGTGGCATTATAAATTATATACATTTAAACTATGGAGGATCTTTGATTGATGAGCTCAAGAAGGCAATTTCTTGTATCATCTGATGAAAGTCATGTAAGCCAATTCCTGTACTTAAATCATTAACTACAGGCTTGGGTAAAGTTTTTGAACATATTTCATAACAGTTAGCAGACTTGCTGACATAAGTATTTTCCACGCTGTTCATTTTCCATCAAATAACTGTGTGTTAATGTAAGGAAAAATAAGACTTAAGGAGTTCTTTGCATTCTTTAGCAAAACAATAAACTGTACTAAGCTTCAAAAGTACAAAAGATGCTGACAGTGTCATTGGTTTTTCTGTATTATTTTCCAGCAACGTTTTCCAATATCATATGCTGAAGAGGAGCAACAGAGCAATAGTTTAGTATGAAGGATTACAAAATGTACAGATGATGAATACAGTGAAGTAACTAATAGCAACCAATTAGCTTTAAGTTTATTTTAAAGTTTACTAAAACGTGTAAGTGGATTTCTGTTTTCATATGTCTCAAGGACTGCTAATGTACATCTATTATTTTTCTAGTGATTATGTCCTAAAAAAAAGCAATGGTTATTTACTAATTAACAGAACTGCCTTTGTTCTATATATTATGATACATTATTTGCAAGCTCCACGAGCTTTTATACACAGTTGCTGTAAATGGGAAGCATCTTATATGCGAAGGAGTTGGAAAACAGCACTTTTGACTAATATTTATGCATTTGTACTTGTTCCAAAAGCTTCTGGAAATATACAACAGGTTACTTTTCCAAAAATAAAAAAGAAGCCTCTGGAATACAAGTGAGTGGGGTAATATGTACAAAATGTGTATATGAACATTGCTGTTTGCTGTTCATTCCAGTACACATGAAGCACAACATAATGCACCTGAATTATAGTTCACCACAATACATAGATGTGAACATTGTGCACTGTGGTGTGCTGCAATGGAAACAAACAATTAAGGTGCATTTTTAACATTGATACAGTGTCTTAAAGTGGTTGTAAACCTTAGTCATGTAATCTGAACAAAGCACATATCTGTAGTATTCGTTTGTCTCTCTCTAAAGTGTCATTTCTCTCTGATGCCTCAGCATGTGTCAATTCTGAAAAGTTTTCCTGACACCCATGATAAAATTGTGATGACCCCAGGGAGCTCAGCACACAGATTATCTATGTGGATGGAGCTTTTTTTTCCTTTCCTCCAATCAGCTCTCACACAGTTTACAAGAACTCCAACTGCAGCTCCCTGCCCCCTCCTCTGTGATGCTAACAGACTAGGGCTCCATACACAGTAGTGTTTTTTATAAGCTCAAAAAATGCTAGAAAAAAAACTCTGGATGAAAAAAGCTGATAACAGAATTTGTGTGCCAGCTTGTAGTAGAGTTTTAGAAGCAGTTAGGTGCTTTTTAGGAGTGTTAGTGTTTTATTAGAGTTTGTACAGTACAGGAAGAAAAAAAAAACCAAGCTGTTAGGGGCATTTAATAGCATTTTAAACCGTTTAGGAGCATTCAATGTTTTCTTTCTGGTGTAAAAACGCTCCCAAAAACTCTACAAAAATGATTCTTATTTCTGCTCCTAAAAACTGAAGCTTAAAAAACACTTCTAGCAGAAAAAAGCATGCATGGACAGATAGGATAACACTACTGGCTTCTAGGAGCAGAATAAAAATGCTCATAATAGCTTCTAGGAGCTTAAAAATCACCTAAGAAGGATTTTATCTAAATCCAGCCCTCTGAACAGATGTAGAAAAGAGAAGACTGCAGATAAACAAGTAAAACTTTTGTAGGAGGATTTGTTTCATCTATGTGTATCATATGAGACCAGTCACTTCACTGGGGGTATATGTAAGGGTTTACAACCACTTTAGCTGCCGATTCAAGATGAATGGGCTGTCCTAACACAACACGTTAGCACCTGTCCACTAATTCACTGCAATAATGTTAATCCAGCTTAAAATATGTTCTCCTTGAAGATTGATCCTAAATTCAGCTCAGTGCAGAGTAGGTCTTCCATCTTCAAATAGAACCCACTAGTGGTTGTGAGGACAGCCTGTTTACAGCATAGATAGATACAGAGATAGTGCCAGGCTATGCTGCTGGAAACAATCTTTAGTAAAAAGAAAACGCATCATACTGATATTAATGTTACTGGCTTTAGGGCAACTACAAAAGCATAATGTTGATGTTGAACAGTTACACTTTAAAAGTGCACATATGACTTATATAGAGCTATGTTCCCTGGATGGTGTTTCGTTATACAATCCATGTATCATAATGATATTAGAGGCTGCTTTGCTATTTTAAGCTTTAGGAATGCATCATATGTACATTATTTCTCATGAATGTTCCACCAAAATAAGTGTGGGAAGGACCCCTGTGTGCATTGTACTGAGGCCGAATGAACATATATACTGTATATCCTTCAAATGTGGCCACAATATTTGTACCAAAGTGGGAATACATTGCCTGGAAAATGCCCTATCACATAACTGCACAGGTACCCTAATGTAGCTCTCATCTTCAATGCCTGTCAAGATCTTTGACCTTTTCCTACTTTCACCTCTTGCGCTTTGTTTTTTCTTTTTGTATTTACTGGAAAATACTACTATACATTAGAAATGGAAAATTGCACTGCTTAGTGCAATAGTGATTAGAAAAATAGAGTAAATGACAATCATGGCAACCAATCAAGTTTCAGTCAAGATTCTAAGGGATTTGTGCAACTCAATCCACTTTGAACTAGGCAATTGAATATGTCTACCTGAGAATCTGATGATTTTCTCAGATTTTTATAATGTCAAGGGTACTCACAGTAAATTCCCCCGTCACAGCATCAAAGCCGACATGAATAGTGTGCTCAAAATCTGAAGGAAGGGAGATTTCCGGACGTTCCTTTTCTTTCTTCTTGTTGGCTGGGGTCAAAGTTATACAAAGTTAGTTAAAATTGCACTTGTACTATGCACACATATCATTTGAATTTGTTTTTTAAATAAAGAGTTCCTAATCTTTGGAGAAAATTCTTAAGTGTAGTGACCCAAAACAAGCAAGCAATATACATTCTGTACCGTTCTTACTTCAGGAAAATGAATTTTGATTGGTCACTATGAGTTATAGTACTTTAGATCTAGCACTTAAGAATAAGACTTGTAATGAAATAAGATCCGCAATGGGGTGGATTTCTTAAAGGCAAACAGACTACTGTGCATGTTGGAAGTACAGTTGCACTAATTTTCCCCAGAGCTTAGTAAATATGGTTTCACTTTGTAAAAAATATCCAGTCAGGTGCAAGGGAAAAAACAAACAAAAAAACAAAACAAACATACAAAAACAGCATTTTAATTTGCACATGACTGGATGATGGAAATCAGAAGAGCTTTATCAATTTACTAAACTATATAAACTATTTGTCTTTAGTAAAGCAACCCCATTGTATTGTTCAATCTTGTATCCAAAACCTTAATAAATGTTTGCCTGTAAAATATTTCTAAAGCACAAAGGAGCAGGAGCAAATTAAACTATGAGGTCTAATGCAAATAATAAATGTGGGCCCTTCTACATCCCTGACATAAAATCTAGTGACAGTTCAAACAGCTTACAGTCAGACCAAACCTCATTCCATCCTCCGTGGAAGAATGTCACCAGCACACCACAGAATCCTCAAAAGGGTCCAAACCTTTATTTAGTGGTCACATAATCAGGCAGACTGACGAAGGGGCCCTGTGTGCCTCTGAAACGTTACCCCTGTATATATTATGTGACCACTAAATAAAGCTTTGGACCATTCTGAGGATTCCTTGGTGTGCTGGTGACTTTATTCCACTTGGATTGTCTGTGGTTCCCAGCCCATGGTCACTGCAGCACCCAATACTACTAAACAGCCATTTACAGGAATGTGTGCGTTGGGAAAACTAGGTTTGGATCTCATTCCATCCTCCAGACAGATTCTGATCAGAAGAGAAGACTAGATACCAGAACAGTCTCCAGGCAGTAGAGCATACTACTGTCGCAGGAAAACAAAGCTCTTCTAATACCAGTACTCTTAAAAGTCTACTCTAACAGACCTGCACTTGATAGCTGCAACAAGTAAAGGTGAATTATTTATATGTAATATAGCATATTTATTTGACTGGAAAGAAAAAAAAAATAAACGTTAAATTTAATATTAAAGTTTGTCATAAAAAAAACAATTAATTCTAAAAGAAGCTCACATATACAACCTTCAACAAGTTCATTTTTTGTGGTTGCTGCAGCTTTAAGGACAGTTCTAAATTCTGGGAACACTGACTTCACCACCCTGCTCCCCAGTGATCCGTAAATAACCCCCAGTGTGGTTGGAAAGACAATTCCAAGTCTATTTCCTCTGGGTTCCATGCAGTCCCTTGGCACGTGCAGGCAGACTGAAATATAAGCTTTTCTAATGAAAAGCAGCCCAGTAACATAACGCTTAATGGCAGATACCCCAAATTGCTAAAACATGTGGGTATGATTTACAAGATAACAAGTAACACTAAGAATACTGTGTTTCATTGCTTAGTCTGGAGCGATCAATGTTGAAGGCATTTCCTCTCTCAGAGTCTGTTCCACATCATGGTAATTAAAGGTGCAGTCCCAGCCACTCAATTGAAAATAGATTTAAGACTTTCCCTTTTCAATCTATGTGTGCTTCATTTCTTCAATTCTCCTGAACATAATTTATCCTACTTTTTTGACCTCATACATTTTTCAGAATATGCTATACATTTTTTTGCCTGGTCAGAATGAGAATATGGACATTTCATGTGTATGTATAAAAATGCGTTCTATTTGAGAAAATTAACATTGGTTAGGTGAATTAAGGTGTGTGTGAAAGAAATGCACATATATTCAAGTACAGTGATATTCAACCTAGTTGTGTTCTAAAAGGTATTGATATCAGACCTGCAGGCACCCTCACTGGGAATTAAAGTTGGCCATACATGGACTGCAACTGAGCCAATTCAGCAGGTAATGGCTGAATTTCGAACCATGTATGGGCACCCTGGTTGTACAAAAGTTGGATGATATGCCTTCAATGTACCCCCAAATCCACCTGACTAGTTTCAGTGTTTTAATAATTAAAGAGCAGACAAGCATTGCTTAACCTACAACTTTCTGTTGAAACTTCCATTGCAGGGGATGCCTGTAATTTTACTAAAACCTTTGTGCAGAATTTTAGGAAATGGTGGCTCCCGTTTAAGTGAATAGAAAATTAAATTTCTGAGGATGTTCCATACACAAACAGTATACAGAGCTCCCTCAGTTACCATGGATGCAAGAAAGCCACAACTGAATGTTCTGAAGTATCAGAAAATCATAGTGGGCTGCAGACTAAAATGAAATACTTATTTTTAATAATATTGAAATACAAAATAGCTTATGTAGCAACCATATCTACATGTACAAGTCTCTTGTGTATCCTAGATACAGGTATATCTATTTTCAGAATAGACAACAGGCTTAAAGTACCCTGAACTTGATAGAAATAAAGGAGGGAGATGCGATTGCCAACTTCCTTCAGAGAATGCTAGTTGCTTTGCCATCATGCTGATGTTCTGGCTTTAGTTATTTCTGAGTGGCTGTCCTGGGACAAGTATGCAGTTGAGGAGTTCAGACTTTACTTTCAGCCTTTTTTCAGAGACTGTCAATCTGCTAAACCATGTTGAGGGCAGTCCAGACCTGCTTCCATGCAGAATTAGGTAAAACATTTTCTGCACTCATGCAGATTTACTTCTTATATATCAGCTGTAAAGGTACAGAGGATTAGTTGAGCTCTGAAGCCTCTGAAGTGAAAATGTCACTATTTCTGACCTGTAACTGCTTTGGATTTTTGTCTTGGTGGTGTTGTATATTGCGAGTCACAAAATATACTACTTACCAAGACATAAAATAAATGCACCTTAAAAATTAAACCTACTTTGTACCCCAAAGTACGTCAAGTACACTGACCACCACTGTTTCCTATACTCATAAGTGATGCCACTGTTGGTTGCATCACGTACAAATATCAAGTCTTTTGAGGCTTGTTTACATTTGTGGTTGGGGGTCATAAAAACAGGCTGTTGAGTCACGTTTTTACCACCATCCCCCTTAAGTGCACAGGCAGCAAGACAGGGACATACATATGCCCAGGCCATGACACTTTGCTTTGTGGCTGTGGCAGAAATGATCCCCTCTATTGCATTCAACAGGCAGTACTGCCACCATTGAACTAAATGTGATGCATGCTGTTGTGGCGTAGTTGTGCAGCACTTACTGGGTTAAAATGCACAGTTAAGCTCCGTTGTTTTCACTCCCCAATTGCTTCCTCTTAAGCTGCAAAGGCAGCAGATGGGGGTGTATATGTGTCACAGCCACAATGCTTTGTAATGTCACAAAGTATCATTTGCTGTTGCATTCAGCAGGCAGTATCACCCATTGAATAAATAAATAATTTGCGCTAGTAAATGTGTATAAATATATAAATATATATAAAGAAATCATCAAATCATAAGTCCAGAAAAAAATATATATATGCCAATACCACAAAAAAATATATAAAAAAACTTTTAAGTGCAAAAAACTTTTGAGCAAAAAAAGTGTCTAAATATGAAAAATTTCACCAAAAAACCTTGATAATATAATGGCAGATCATCCATAAATATATCTTCAGAAACGGAAACTCTGCAACACACCAATCCTCATCGATCGAAATAACAGGATGAAAAACTTTGTAGTTAATCGAAAATCCACTTCTCCAATAGATAAGGACCACCTTCAAACGTATCCATGGGGGGAAATGCCAAGCACTCGAGAGAAACAGAAAGACTTCATGGTGCAATATTATAAAAACCAATTCCTTTATTAGGTACTCATTGCACTTACTCAAGAGGTGTCCCAGCCGACACCAGCATCAACAGCATAACAGCAATCACATAAACGAGCCTGGCTACTCAGCACATGCGCAGTAGCTGGCAGCCAAAAACGTAATGACGTCACATCAATCAAGCTCCACCCTCTGTGGACTCCTGTCATCTATGGGGCAGCTTGCCTGCATGATTCCCCATTGATGTCAGCTGTTCGTTTCCTGTGAAGTGAATATTTAATGGGGCTGAGACGTCTCACATCCATCCGCTCCGTGAGGACGTCGATGACGAAACGCGTAGGGCGGAGCTTGATTGATGTGACATCATTACGTTTTTGGCTGCCAGCTACTGCGCATGTGCTGAGTAGCCAGGCTCGTTTATGTGATTGCTGTTATGCTGTTGATGCTGGTGTCGGCTGGGACACCTCTTGAGTAAGTGCAATGAGTACCTAATAAAGGAATTGGTTTTTATAATATTGCACCATGAAGTCTTTCTGTTTCTCTCGAGTGCTTGGCATTTCCCCCCATGGATACGTTTGAAGGTGGTCCTTATCTATTGGAGAAGTGGATTTTCGATTAACTACAAAGTTTTTCATCCTGTTATTTCGATCGATGAGGATCGGTGTGTTGCAGAGTTTCCGTTTCTGAAGATATATTTATGGATGATCTGCCATTATATTATCAAGGTTTTTTGGTGAAATTTTTCATATTTAGACACTTTTTTTGCTCAAAAGTTTTTTGCACTTAAAAGTTTTTTTATATATTTTTTTGTGGTATTGGCATATATATATTTTTTTCTGGACTTATGATTTGATGATTTCTTTATATATTTATACACATTTACTAGCGCAAATTATTTATTTATTGGTACACTTTATATATGGTGATTTTTTGCAGCTGGTACACTATTAGTAAGTTATATAATTTTGACCATAGGCGCTATTATTAATTTTTCTTATCACCCATTGAATGCAAACAATTTACCGCCCTGCGATGTGCTGGTGTGAAGCTTAAGGAGTTGAAACAGGTGTAATATCGCCCCCCTCACCGCCTTTCAAATGTCCTCTAAGGAGCAATGCAATGTGCATTACTCTTCAGAGGGCACCGCATGTGCAAACTATACCCTAGTCCAGGGGTGGGCAACTGTGGCCCTCCAGCTGTTGTAGAAGTACAAGTCCCATGAGGCATTGCAAAACTGACAGTTACATGACTCCCAAAGGCAGAGGCATAATGGGACTTGTAGTTCACCAACAGCTGAAGGGCCACAGTTGCCCACCCCTGGCCTAGTCCTATATTTTATTGCCAATTTCAAAAATGCCTATGGCTCCTGAAAAGTTCATGATGGCTCCTAAAACTGAGTAATGTGATTGAGCTATCAAAAATTTCCTGTGAAACTTTAGCCTAGTGGGGGACTGCTAGCAAGTACTTAAAGCGTTACTAAACCTACAACAGTAAAATCAGTCTGTATATGCAGTAAAGCATGCTTGTTATACTCACTGTGGAACCTAAGGGTTTAATTCTCCACATTGTGCAAAAAGGCTCTTTGATCCTGTCTTTTCTCTGATCCTCCCCTTCTTATACTGTCCCCAATTCACCTGCCATAGTACACAGTAGCAGTTGCAAGTCTGCACATGCTCTGTTTGGTGTGTATTGCTAGAGAGTTTTTTTCCCTTTTTTTTTGGGAGAGTGCATGTGATCGGCACAGGGCTAATCACCACTGTTCAGACAGAGGGTCAGGGGTCATGCAGCCTCACAGGACAGCAAGAGGAGTATGAAAACTCCTACAAGATTGACCAGTGCTCAGTCGGACACTGAAAGAAGTCACAAGACTGCTATATACTGCTGAACAGACATTTAGCATTATTTACTAAAATAATTGCATTTCATGTACTGTGGAAGACTAGACATAGTGAATGCAGGGTCATGGGTTTAGTAACACTTTAAATCTCTCATCAATAAGAGATTAAAATTGCCTGTGTAGCTTAGCCCTTATTGTGCATGTGGTTTTTGTGAAATTCAGCTACAGACCTTTACAGAAGTGTCACAGTCGGCTGGTTAGGATTGCAGGTGCAAGAGTCACAGTTACACAAACCTGTCACATGAATCTTGCTAATTGAGAGGCAGAATGTTTTGCAATAAATATTCATCCAATTCTGTCCTTGATTTGCCGGATAAATGTCCTACTATTTGTCATGGTGCCCAATTTAAACCACAGGATCCTACTATCATGTAGACAACTAGAAAGCAATTTCATCCAGTAACATCAAAGAACATGGCACACAGGACATAATGCCTTGTCTAATGTCATACACTGATACTTTACTTTTATCCCCTCCTCCTGGGAAGATGGAGCGCAGCCTGGCTTTCTTGTTCTTCTCTTCGGGTGCCATGGGTAGTGGTTTTGAGCAGTGATTTAATGCTGAAGAATCACGGTTATTACTGTTCATTCTAAGAGGGGGGGCTGGAGGTTTCTCTTCAATATCCACACTATCGGACATCTTCAGTAGTCCTCACAGCCTTCTGTCAAACAAAAATAAAAAAAGAGGATTGAGTTTACAGCTAACATAACGCAAAACAGGTGTACATAAATACTACAGTGCGTTTTACATAAATCATCATAAAATGTCTTCGTAAATTATATCCTTAGAAAAAAGCAGCAGGCTTACTTTAATCCCTGCTCCCCAGCAGCATTCCCTTGTCTTTTATTTGCTTCCCTTCTGCTCCATTCAGCTCCAGGAGCCAAAGGAAATACTAGTTACCTCTGGGTATAGAGAAGCATGTCACTCACTCTATATGACAGCAGACTGACACCTGAAAAATACACAGGCGCATGCAGTGTGGACTCACCTTGTGGGTTTTGCATGTTGACTTCATGAGACAGCACCGACAAATCAGCTCTGTCACATGGGGAGCCCTTAGTCCTGTGTAAGCTACTACTCCGGCAACGTGTAGCTTACACAGGGCTACATGGCAGTAAAAGGAAGGTAGATACAGCTGGTAACATAAGTATTGAATACGTCACCATTTTTCTCAGTAAATAGATTTCTTAATTTGCACTGACAAGGGTCAGGATTGCTTTCTAATTACTGATCGATTTCAGCTGGTGTCTTGGCTTTCCATGCCTTTTAGCACCTCCCTTTCTTTATGTGTTCAATACTTTTTCCCTGTGTCATTCCATTTTATTACACAACTTCATTTCTGAACTTATTTTTATTTTTGTTTCTTAGTATGTATGGATTGCATGGGTTGTTACGGACATGTGATGAAAATTTCATGTCAATGTCACCTTTAGAAATATATTTACTAAGAAAAATGGTGACTTGTTCAATACTTAATTTTACCCGCTGTATATGCTGCCTGAGAGGACTGTGTTAAGGTGGACCCACTCCTTTTACCTGCGTATTCACTTTATAACACTTTGTTATGAGAGAAATCGAGGGGAAGCCATTGCTGCCCTCCAAGCCCTCAAAAAATGCTAATTGCCTGTCTATTCGGCTAACGCACTGGGTTTGCTACACTTTATCAAGAAGGTCAGAAGTCCTTATCTGCATACTTGTTCTGAAACAGTGACCTAAAATGTTAACGTAAGAATGTCAGTATGACATCCAGGCAACTAACATTTTCAAGAAGAGAGGTCAGCAAAGGCAGCCACATTATTCCTTTTAGGTCTATTTTTTTTATAATTCTCTATTTATCAGTTTTCACATCATACAGGGATTAATGGGGCCTACAGGCTCCCACAAACAACAAGCAGCATGGGCAAGGAGCATGGTACACATACAGAAATAAAGTCAACAGTAGAATCACTGCAGATAGACCAGCAGATATAAAGTCTATCAAAACAGTAGCTGTATAGCTCCTTTTGCCCATGGGCCCCTGATGAGCTTAAATCTCATATACATTTTTTCAGTACAAGCAGAAAGAGATTAAAAGAAAGAAAGGAAGGAAAAGTAAAAATGAGGAGCAGAGGAAAAAAAAAAAAAAGTGCGCTGCTTGTTAAGAGCTGGCTCAAGAAAGTCTGATGGGGTCAAAGGCATCACCTGGCAAGGAACAGGCAAGGGCGTCCAGTAAAACCATGTTTTACAAACCCGTTCCTCTCTATGGTGTGCTGCAGTCATGAGATCTTCCATTAGTTGAACTTCATTGATCTTGGCAAACCAAGTCTGCCAAGAAAGGGGTGTGGTTTGTTTCCAGACACCTGCATTTGCAGCGTTCAGCAAACAAGAGGGAATGCTTGTCAAGTTTCAAGGACATGGGGGTCGTTTTTTTTTTTTCAAGGTAATGAATAGTCTTTTATGTCAAGTTTTATTTAGCCACATTGGCACTAGAGCAACCTTTTAATTTTTTGGTACACATATAAAAATCTGCATTTTTGGATTTAAAAATACTTAAAATTCACAATACAATATATCTTTTCTGAAAGCAGAGGACCTGTAGAATAAGAGGATGGTACGCGATCGTTGCGTAACAATTTTCTAAATGCATGTTTTTAGGAAAAAGTATAATAAAATTAATTTTAGTGCAAACACACACATTACAATACTCAATTGTTTGCTAAAATATAAACAATGAGGTTGCATCGAGTTAAAGAATAAGTTCACCTTTTGGACAAAAATAAATGCACATTTCTTTGCAGGTAAAAAAATTAGCATTTGATATTTTTGTCCAAAACGAGCCTAAAAAGCATTGCACCAGCAATCAGTGAATCACTGATGCCATGCAGGTCTCCTGCAGACCTGTCAGAATATCTGCTTGCCGTGCGGGATGTGTGGCTAAGCAGATATTTTGACAGGAAGCTTGAATGAACAACCACGCATTGAAAACTACAAGCCCACAGCCGCTAAGGCTGTCGGGACTTGCAGTTCGTTCATTCACAGAAGTCCATGAATGAATGACGTAGCTGTGTGGGCGGAGCTGTCTTCAAATCTGATAGATAGTATAGGGAGACTTCCCCCACGTATTATCTGTCAGATGAAGGGGGGAGGCAGGCATGGCTGCAGCTATGGTAACATGTTACATATTCCACCCTAAAAACGGGTGGAAAATGTAACATGTTCCCAAAGGTGAACTTATCCTTTAAGGCTGTAGATCTCAAACATGTCAAGTCTTAAAACTGTGGTGTGCCCCAATATTGTAAAAACTACGGTATCCAAAAATCTCCATAGGTGACACTTTAAAAGCTTTTCAAGCTTATCAGTTGAGAGATTAATGTGAGCTCCAGTGTTAGAATTATTGCTCTCATTCTGACATTCATTGTGATACCTCACATGTGTGGTGCAATCATGATTTACATACAAACTGTCTCAAGCCAGTGAATGGACAGCGCTGAAACCAGAAGTGACAAAATCATTGTTGCTTCCAGTTATATTCTGGACAGAGCAGATCTAGGAAAGGATATTCCTCTGTCTCCTCCAGCCTGGCATTTTAAAACCCTCTGATTTGGTCCAGGGTTTCTGGTTAGAGAAGGAGAGACCAAGAAGCAGAAGAGAGGGGGAAGCGGGTGGGCGAGGGAGTGCAGAATTGTGCCACTGGCACTGTGAAATTGATTGCTGGATCACTTTCACTTCACAGCCGGCTGAGGAAAATATTTTACAAACCCTAAATATGTAGTTTTTTTGTGTACATGGGGTAGCCATCTTTGTTCAATACTTCATAAAACCTGCTCTTCTCCCGTTTGCAGTATTACACAATGGTTGTACTTTACTGCTACTTCTTACATTACAAGTCTATGATTTGGCTGACTAGTTAAAAACAATGTATTCCCCAGGTGACTGATATCTTATCTCATGTAGACCATATCATAAAGAAAATGTTGGGCATTTAACGGATGACCTGGCAGTACAGTATTCAAAATCCCAAGTTTTTATGAAAATTAGATTGGGATTTTGAGTACTATTCTGCCAGGTCATCAGTTAAACGCCCAACGTTCTTTGAGATATGGACTACACTAGTTAACTCTGGGTGGATGACCGTTCAGTATCTTGGCTGGGTAAGCATATTAGGGATATTTCCCTCCCATCCACACACATTTTTTGGGAAACTAGTGATGTCTTATCTCAACAACTGTTAAAGTGGAAATAAACTCAAATTTTGTATATTTTACCAACAGATAAGCCTTTATTAAGGCTTACCTGTAGGTACTGTAAATATTTCCTAAACGTGCACCATTTAGGAGATATTTACTGTAGAGGCACCTGTGATGTCACTGGCACATGCACCCTGAACTCTCAATGGACAGCATGCTGTCCATTAAGAGACGCGCTGTGCCCAAACTCCTGTGCACATGCGTGTGATTGACAACTTTGTGGCTCAATCAGTCAGATGGCCAAGGCCCACAAACCCGGAAGAAGACCGGGTGAAGATGGAAGTCACCAAATGGAGGGTAGGACATGGTACTGAAGGGTGGAACATGCTGGTAATGAAATGGTTAAAGTAGAAAGGAGTTGCATACAACTTTAACAACTACAGGAAAAGCACCACTGTTTGTTTGGAAGTTTATTTTTGAGGCTCTTGGCTATAAAAGCTTTTAATGCAGTTTATGGGTGAATGAGTATTCCTTTCAAATTCCTAAATAAATAGTAACACAAGAAGAGTAATACTAAAACAATGTCCTGGCTCTGTTCACAGTGCAGACTGTAAACCTCTGGGACACAGTTCTTGGCCCAAACTGTAAAGGATCTTCCTACTCACGTGACATCATCACATTTGAATTCATACTCTGTAATGAAGCGCGTGTGACAATCTATAAAAACAGATCATGCCTAGTAAACTAAATTAATATGAAAACCTCACGCAAATAATTAAACCCCTAAGTTTATGTTTTAAAGTGGAAAGAAGTCAGCTATTTAAATGTTAAAGTAACCTCACATAACTTAAATCAGAACTCTGGGTCAATACATCCTTGCTCTTTTTCTCCCCCCCCCCCCCCCCAGCACTTACACACATACTATATTCCCCAAGGTTCTTCTGGCTGGTCCAGCAACATCATGGGCCTTGATCTCCAGTTGGTGGTCCCTAATGTCGCACATTTGTAATAGTGCATGAGCGTCTTTCAGTGTCATAGTACTCTAACCCAGCCTGGTGTGATAACACACCCCAAAAGGTGTATCTGTGACAGCCTGGGCTCAGAGAAAGAGCAATGAATGACACCCAGCACAGAGGCAACATCTAGTGATAGAAAGAAAGTACTGCAGGGGACAGCTCCAGGTTGCAAGGGAGAATTGCAGCAAAAGATGCCTTTTTTACCATTTTTATTAGGGCTGGCCTCTGGATGTTTAATTTATAAATATAAGTTGTACTTGAAAATTACACCTCATTCTTTCTTGAATGTATGAAAAGGAAAAGAAGGCTTGAAAAATAACCTTTCCCTAGACCGTATGCTTTTTCAGGTTCAACTCCAGCGTTGGCTATGTGAGCAGTGCCTTTGGTGCCAATTTATTTTGGAATTGGACGCAAGACACTTTCTTGTATCCAGCCTATATATCTATAGTCTGCTGTATTATCTCATCCATCCCTCTCAGTTAGACCACCTCCTCCAGTTCCCACAGATTCAGAGGCTAAACAGTTGCAAAAGGCAAAGCTCCAGTCAGTTATAAAAAGAAATGGCAAAACGATTCTTAGAACAGCGCTGTATTTCTAAAGAAAAAATACAGCAGTTGTCTCCTTTCAAACATGCTGGCAATCACTGAAACTTCGAACAGAACCCTATGTAGGGTGCAAAATAGAGGAGATAGGTTAGAACTCTGTGATCAAGACTTTTACTACAGAAGGTAAGGAGATAGACAAAAATGTTTGAAATGAAACTCAATGCTCCACCTGCCATCCACAATGAAGAATAAAACATTCTTAATATGTAGTATTTTATATTTCCATTACTAAAGCAAAGAAAATGTTTAGGATAAGTACAAAACCATTTATTTTAAAATGTATATACAATTTTTTTGTACAATCTTCTGATTTTTCCAAAACCATATGAGACCAAACCTAAACACTTTCAATTTCTATGCAATCAGGTAGGCCCTTGCAATACATAGTTGAAGGTAAATCTAAAAGAAATAATAAGAAGAAAATATTATCATGTTTGGCCAGCCCTACAAGTTCACAAAGGGTGGCAAAATAACTGTCAGAGTCAAGTACATTGGCCATAACAGCCCTCCACCTCTTTCCTACATTACTTTTTCAGCAACTCAGTGGTACAGAAGAACTTGATGAGTTCTTAGCATTGGACATGCTGTTTAGAACATAGGGTCTGATTCACAAGTCCAGGCCTCCAGCATGACAAAATACACAAGATATTTAGAAAATGATGAACTGTCTTTCGCAAGGCAGCTATTATCATATCCAAATTCAACAGTTCCTATTTTGAATTTGTTCATGTAAAATACATTATGCATTCCATGGACTTTTCATTCCCTTCCATTTAGAATTACCACCACCTCTGTCTTTTGACAGTGATGGCCATAGGGTTAAATACATAAACTCTCCAGACCTGCAGGAGTCCTAAAGGTAAAGAAGAAATTAGTTATGTGCATACCAGATTTAACACAAATCTGAAATGGCAAAAGGTGAACGAAGTGCAAGAAGCAGTAAACTGAGATACCATGTTTTGTGGGTGGACTAATTTTTCCCTCTGTGAATGTTGAAACAAAAACGGTTTACTTAGAAATGTCTCTAAACACCTAAGGGCATACTTCTTGTCCTGTCCTAAATACCAAACCAGTGACAGTACAGTAAAAAGAACTATATGTGCAATTCTTATTGCATCCATTCAGTTCCGGGCACCAGGAAAGAGGTTTGGTTATTATATTAGCCCTGATAAGTAGTTTTTACAAGAAGTGGGAAGGGATATCCCCCCTCCCCTGCTGCCTTCCACAGGCTGTCCCATCCCACCAGGACACCCTACTAACCAGCTGGCCATTCCACGCAGCTGATCATAAAAGTGAACAAAGAACTGTCCGCTGTGAAGTGAAGCAAAAAGAACGCGCACCCCAACCTTGTGCATTACCTCAGTAATTCAGTGATTTTATTAAATACAATATATATACTCACAAACAAGGATGCAAAACAAGCATTACAGATCCTCAAAGGAACAGGGGAGTGTAGAGCCAATGTGAGTCATGTCACGAGGGTAGACTCCCAAAGTGATGCTGACGCGTTTCGAAGCGAGACCCTTCTTCATTAGAGCTCTGATGCCATTGCACAAGCATGCACAGTTTTAAAGTGTGACATGTTTGGTATCCATTTACTTAGCGTAACATCTTGTATATTTTACCAAAAATGGGTAATGTATTGTGTTTTTCTGCATTAAAGTTAAAAAAATATATTTTTTCCCCAAAAAATTGCATTTGAAAAACCGCTGCGCTACTGTGTGACATAAAAAATTGCAGCACCCACCAATTTATTCTCTGGGGCTTCTGCTTTAAAAAATATATAACGTTTGGGGGTTCTAAGAAATGTTCTAGCAAAAAGTAAAAGACATTAATAGTTTAAGTCAGCATAAAGCCCCTTTCATTTTTAAAAGCCTCAGACATTCCTAAAAGGACCTCTGTCTAATAAAAAAAACATCATCCCTTCATATTTTCAATCCTGGCAAAATTAATTTTTTTTTATCAGGATAAGTAGATTGTAATGAGGGACAAGTTGACTGGGACCCCGATTTAGCCCCTTGGACAAGTAGGTTTTTTTTTTTTTATTTCTCCACCCTGTACAGGCAACTTCTTTTAGATCAGTTAACTGTACCAATACTGTACAATTTAAAACACAACCAGTCTGAATGTCTAATGTATTCACTACTAAACCATGCTGAGTTATACAAACTGGAGAAAATTAAAAAAACAAAACAAAAAAAAAAAAAACAAACATTCTCCCCATTAAATCAATCAGCTACCTTTTGGTTTATAAAAACTGCACTTGATTTTCTAGTCTGCACTGGAGTCGAAATCTGACTTCTCAGTTTTGACCATTTGTAAGGGATCAACACAGGACAACAAGGATATCCAAAATAGCTATATATTTTTTATCTGTGTGTATTTTAGCAATTTTTAATAGTAACACCTAGGATTCCCATCTTTTCTTGGAAAAAAATACAGCCTTAATGTTCCTTTCTCAATAATAAGATTGGCAGCATGCTCCACGTTTACCGGCAGGCCATTAAAATACCAGCCAGGTGGCAATCCTAGTAAAACCTTTAGTTTGAACCTGAAGTCATGCAGTTACTTGTGTATTTCTACTTACAGATCTGCCTGGTCTTTGAAAGTTTTCCAACAACTTCTAAGATGGGTTTGTAGACCTAGAGAACACACCTCACTGCTACCGTAACCAAACCAGCTAGACGAGATGTGGATTTTTTCATGTGAGAAGTGAAAGTATCAGACTGCTTGATGACATCAAAGCAATTGGTGGCTTTGAATACACAGTGCTGAAGATGATTAACTACATGACACACAGCAATATTTAAATGGGTTATACAGAACATACTAAGCTCTGATCAGCTATAACAATTCCCAGCCAGTGTTAGTAAAGGTGAGCTGTATTGTTGTAACCACCAGCTTGTAGTGCTCTTGGACAAATCTGATATTGTTGTTTCTGGTTGAAGTACAACCAGTGAGAGGTACTTCAAAGTCAAACATCCCATTATGCATCAATTTTGGTACCTCATAGTCATTCCATAATACATAATCTTAAGGCTGAATTCCAGGTACTCCAGGCATTTTTTTTACATAGTTGCATTGGTCCAGCTTGGACCATTGTAAGTATGTGACATACCTGTGGGATCCCCCTCGGAAGCCTGAAATCAATATAGTAGGCACTGCTGCTACAGTCATTGTCACTAGCTTCTGGGTCCCATGCTGAGGGGCTACCCTGCTACTTACTTAACTCTTTGCCACTGGCTGTACACATATATGTGGTCTCTAGGCAGGTGGGCGTTCATGTCGAGAGGCCATATATATGCATACCCAAAGAAAAACAGAACTGTGTGCACTCTCAGCAGTTACTGGTGGCTAAGAGAAAGCTCCTGATCTCTACTTGCAATCGGGAGCTTTCCGATCATGTGATCACTGTGACAGCCAATCACAGCGCTTACATAATCACAAAGTCCGTCCCACCTCCCAGCACCTACAACCCCTTAAAGGGCTGGGAGGCACTGACGCTCAGGGGTTAAAGTGGTTCTAAAGACAACCACTTTAAGTAGCACATCTTTCTCTTGCTCTTCTCAGAAGACAGAACTGAGAGCAGCAAGAGCCACTGGTTCCTGCTGCTGTCAGTCAACTCCTGTGAGGAGGGAATGGGGGTGTGGCTGAGTCATGCTGTGTGTTCATAGATGCCACAGCCCTGTTTGTGAGCATGCCTGCAAGTGTGCCCCCATAGATTGCTATGGGGGCACACTCAGGAGATAAGGAGCAGACAGTGCCAGCAAGGGACCCCAGAAGAGGAGCTAAGGGGCCACTCTGTGTAATGTCCTTGCAAAAAGCAGGTAAGTAGAAGCTTATTTTAAATTTTACTTTAAAAAAAAAAAACCCACCAGCCTTTAATATCACTAACACAGGAGGTCACCTGCTCGGTATGGGTGCCATTCAGAGAACACTCTTCAATTTTCTCAATAAATGTAAAATGTTCTGAGATTAAATTAAGTGGAAATTGTGATGTCATAGCCCCGACTTTTCCACCTTGTCCAAACAGAGAACCATTTGCACTGATTGAGAGATATGCAAAGGGTTCCTTAAATGGCATCATGTTCACAGGACAACTGCTTGGCACAGGACCTGATTGCTACTTGAGATCACTGTAGTAACAATGTCTACTATAATGATTTCCAACTTCCATGGGGATCCCATGGAAGATGCATACTATATACTTACATTGACCCAAGCTGGACCAATGCAACTATGGTAAAATTGTCATACCTGGAATTCATCGTTAAGTGTAATGTAGTTAGACTAAATATAAATAAGCAGAGATTTACTGTACCTCTATCAAATGTTAGTGACATAATTATGACAAATATGACAAACCAAACTCTAGCTTTGTCACCACAAACTGGCTAACCAACTGAGGTAATCAAAACTGAAATCCTAAATGCCTCCAAATGCTGACATTCTACAGTGTTCCCCAGAGCCCACAATACTGGGGAGCTATGACAAGAAATGTTTGCCTTGTTACCAGTTCTGGCCAACCTGGGCGAAGGGTCATTACTGATGCAAGAGAGACAAGAGGTGGTTAGTATTTATAGCTTGCAGCACTTGAGTTTTGTAAGTTTCATATTCTCTTTAGGACATCTAACAGGACATGCAGGTATCTTAGGGAGCTTGCTATCAAATGTTAAGTGTCAGTATGGAAAGTAATTTAGAGGATGACTTTTTAAAAAAGTTTTTGCTTACAGTGGCTTATCCTTATCCATTGGAGTTTGTGGCGTAAAGCTGTAAATGTGTAGTAATCCAAAGTTTCCTGGTTTAAGAAAATTACTACAGAACCACTGAAGCTACCACAGGCCAAGTGAAGGAGATTAATGACTTATCTGAGGTTAGTTATCAACATAATAAGTAAGCAACCAGTAGGATGACAGGAGGTCAAAAGCCCATTGGTGAATCAAATGGCACCTGGTGTGGTATGGGTTAGAGTCATCCAGTTTGATGAAAATCAAATAGCTTTATTTTACCAATAGACACATTTTGTGGCTATAACTCACAACTTCCTCAAACATTTATGGTGATACATAAATGTTTGACATTTCTCAGTTTATTGGTCCACTCAAGTGTGTCTGTGTGAATTACATACAGACATACTCAGGTGTGACAGGTTTCCTTTATTCTGGTATACTATAGTGAAACATATTTTGTCGCTACCTTGTTTGATCAATCTCTATGACTGCGCGTATATCTTTATTTTCTCTATAGCCCTAAATGTAAGCTTCAGGCAAACCAGTGTGTTCCCAATCCATACAGTTGCAAGAAAAAGTATGTGAACCCCTTGGGATTGCGTGGAGTGGAGTGATTACGTGTGCTCTGAACGTCATCTACGTCACAACAATAGAAGAACACAACAATACAAGAACACAGTCTGCTGAACATAATACTACACAAACATTAGATGTTGTCATGGTTTAATTGCACATAACATGTAAACATTCACAGTGCAGGGAGGAAAACGTATGTGAACCTTTGGACTTAATAACTGGTTGACCCTCCTTTGGCAGCAATAACCTCAACCAAACGTTTCCTGTAGTTGCAGATCAGACCTGCACAATGATCTGGAGTAATTTTGGGCCACTCCTCTTCACAAAACTGTTTCAGTGTAGCAATATTCTTGTGATGTCTGGTGTGAATCACTCTTTTAAGGTCATGCCACAGCATTTCAATTGGGTTGAGGTCAGGACTGACTGGGCCACTACAGAAGGCGTATTCTGTGCTGTTGCAGCCATTGTTTTGTTGAATTACTTGTATACTTTGGGTCATTGTCCTGTACCATCACCCATCCTCTGCGGAGCTTCAGTTGGCGGACAGATGGTCGTACGTTTTCCTGCAAAATGTCTTGATTAATTCTGGAATTCATTTTCCCATCAATGACAACTATCCGTCCAGGCCCTGAGGCAGCAAAGCAGCCCCAAACCATGATGCTCCCTCCGCCATGTTTTACAGTGGGGATGAGGTTTTGATGTTCGTGTGCTGTGCCTTTTTTTCTCCACACATAGTGTTGTGTGTTCTTCCCAAACAACTCAATCTTGGTTTCATCTGTCCACAGTATATTTTGCCAGTAGTGCTGTGGAACATCCAGGTGCTCTTTTGCAAACTTCAAAACGTGCTGCAATATTCTTTTTGGACAGCAATGGCTTCCTTTGTGGTGTACTCCCATGTACTCCATTCTTGTTTAATGTTTTCCTTATTGTAGATGTGTCAACAAAAATGTTAGCATGTACCAGAGATTTCTGTAGGTCTTTAGCTGACACTCTGGGATTCTTCTTTACCTAATGCAGCATTCTGCGCTGTGCTCTTGCAGTCATTTTTACAGTACGACCACACCTAGGGAGAGTAGCAACAGTGCTAAACTTTCTCCATTTGTAGACAGTCTGTCTTACCGTGGACACATGAACATCAAGGCTTTTGGAGATACTTTTGTAACCCTTTCCAGCTTCATGCAAGTCAACAATTCTTGATCGTAGGTCTTCTGAGAGCTCTTTTCTGCGAGGCATGGTTCACATCAGACAGTGCTTCTTGAAACCAGTAAACCCAAAACAGGTGTGTGTTTTTTAAGGGCAGGACAGCTGTCAGCAACACATCCAATATCATCACACTGATTGGAGTCAAGGTTGGCTCACTCCTGGCTCCAATTAGCTCTGGGAGAAGTCATTAAGCTAGGGCCTCACATACCTTTTCCTCCCTGCACTGTGAATGTTTACATGTTATGTGCAATTAAACCATGGCAACATCTAATGTTTGTGTAGTATTATGTTCAGCAGACTGTGTGCTTCTATTATTGTGACTTAGATGACGTTCAGAGCACATTGTATGCCCAATTCACGCAAAACTCCACGTAATCCCAAGGGGTTCACATACTTTTTCTTGCAACTGTAGTTATGCTGAAGAACAGTAAAGGGCTTGCTGAATAGAAAGTAGAAACAAAAAACAGAACAGGTTAAGGAAAACTGAGTTAATTTCTGACCTAACTGAACTAAAATAAAAAAGGAAAACAAGGTAGCTGTAGCTTAGCAATACTGCGCAGGTTGCTGACATTGATGGAGGGAAAGGCAAGTATGAAGTCTCTTTTCAGGTTTATGTTAAGCAATGCTGCATGGTTTTTGCCACAGTCCTAACAGTACACCAATTTTACTTGTTGCCTGATGATGTGGGACAGAAGCTGCCACTTCTGATTGGTTTCTGAATTAGCTGGTGTTATCACTGCCATCTTAATCCTTTCTTCATTACTTGGGAAGTCAGTGACCTGGCACATACAAAATGCATATCTGGTATCACAACACCTAATATACACAAGGTTGTTCTAGGTCTAAGACTCACTAAGCAGAAGGAAGGATTAAAAAATGAAAACCCTGGGGCCTGCAATTGCAAAAAAGTCAGGAATGGCCATATGGCTCTCTTGACAGGTTCCCTTTAAGCCTTTAAAACACTGTATTGACATTCAGTATCTCTTGCATACACTTAATGAATTTTGTTACATCTCAGAAAAGAAAGGATAACTAAGTAGCAATACTGTCATAACAAATAAGAAAATGTGCACTCACTTTAAAGAGATTTAATCATTGTCATCAAACAAATTATGCATTCAATGTTAACGCAACGCTTCAGGCAAAATAAAAATTAAGCCTTGAAGTACACAGAAGGCACAAAAACTAGCTGCTCAGGGATGCATCTTTTCATCCAGGCATTCTTAATTTATATTAGGCCAACCCACTGCTTAAAAGTAAACCTGTGCTTCTACATCCAGGGGAAAGTTATTGGCAACTGGCAGAGAGAAGTAGCTATCTCTTTGCTACTGATGGCCAAAAGAAGTGGCATTGGATTCTACTATGCAGCGCATATTTCTGCTGGATCCACTTTACTGACCTTCGTCCCTTAGATCTGAAATGTGTTATTATACTAATGATGTCATCCAAGGTTGTCCACTGCTCTTTTGCATTCTTGCCTATTCACAACCTGATTCCTTGCAGAGGCCTTCTGTGCACCTTCAATCTCCTTTCATGATCCCAGTACACTTCACCCTCTTGACATCCCTTCTGCTCCTCCAACTTCATTCTGTATCTGAGATTACCCTGCTATTAAAAGACATGCCTTCTGTCCCTGACTGACAATAATGCACAGCACACCCAGAATCCAGACTCTATAGCTGTGTAGTAGCCCGACTGTTTGCCTGGACTTCTTCAGTACCAGTAGGAAATAGTTTAAAGCGTCTTGTGATGCACACTAGACCTTCACTGTCATTAAGATTGTTTAAACAAGGCATAATAACTACATATTATATTCTATTGTCAATATTTTGTGCGTAGCCAAATGACAACAGAGTTTGCCAACAAAATTAGTTATCCAGGAAGCAATTCACTTAAAACTATGCCATTCAGAGGTTATGTTTAATAATACATCTGTGGCTGGCTGATGTTCAGCAAGACCAGATTTACATGGGCTACACCAGTTACAGAATCAAGTCATTCTAGGTGAAATACAATATGCATACAACAGAAAGTACAATACAGTACATTGATGCGCAAGGCCAACATAAAACAGATATGCACACCCACAACTGAATAACTATAATTATTTGTCTAGTATAACACAGAGAATCAGATACCAATGGGCATATGTAAGGATTTGAAACTTTGCGTGAATTGTTATAACACTGCAACCTTAACTCTCTGGGATTTTTTAAGGTGAAATCAAGCAATAAAAAAACTGCTAGGAGTTAGAATATTTTGGCAGACGAGACATTAAAATCCTCTTTTGCCAAAAAAAGTTTGCCTTGGCTTCCAGCATTTGTTTTAGTTCCTATGTACACCGCACAGCGCATGCTTGACACACCCCTCTTCAGTCCTAATTATTCAGCAAGAGAAGACAATGTCCACCCTTAGCTGTGGGTGGAAACCCTTGTAAAACAATATGTTACATTTTAATTACACAGACTTTTAAAATAAAGAAAATAGCAATGTACAACCAGCAGTAAGAATCCAACCATAATTTCAGTAAACATAGATTTGATTGGCTGATGTACATTAAACCACTTTTCACACCACCCATGCTTTCATCTGATTTAATAATTAAGGTCTACAATGTATTCAATTTGACATGTTTAAAAGGCATTTATAAACTCCTAATACATTTTACACGTCAGAACAGAAGCTCTAGCAGCCAGTTAAGGTAAATAATAACAGCCAAGCAGTGCAGGAGATCTAAAGCATGGCTGCTGAGATTGCAGCTGTGTTATATACTCTTGTATGCAACTAATGAAGCATTTATTCCCCTATATACATTTTTAGTGAGACCTCATTTAGAATACAGTGTCCAGTTCTGGCAACCTCATTTTCAAAAAGATATTGACAAGACTGATTGAGTTCAGAGACGGGTACAAAAATGATGAAAGGTCTGAGGGATAAAACATATGAAGAGTGACTTCAGGAACTTCGTATATACAGTCTAGAGGAAAGAAGGGAAAGAGGAGACATGATTGAAACCTTTAAAAACATCAAGGGGGTGATACGGACTCAGTATTTTCAATATGAAACCAAGATCAAACTAAATGGAAGTTCAAAACTAATCTTAGAAAGTATTAATTTACTCAAATAGTAGTTGATGCTTGGAATAGACTTCCAGCAGAGGTAGCGAGCCAGTCAACAGTAAGTGGTTTCAAACATGCTTGGGACAAACAGATTTATGCTATACGAAAAAAGTTCATTAAAAAAAACAAATGTAAAAAAAACCAAAACCAGTATTAAAAAAAAAAAAAAAAAAAAAAACACATGGGCAGACTCGATGGACCACTTGGTCTTTTTTTCTGCCATCACTTTTCTGTTTCTATTCACGGTTTCTGTTTGTGGATGAAGTTGCAAGTTGAATTCAGGCCTATTTATTTGCAGAAAAGGTACCTTGCAGAAGGAAGCTACAGGGGTTGCCTTATTAAAAAAACGCAGATGTCTGACAGTGGCCCTTCCAGTTACAAGGGGACAAGCGTCAGCTAGACGGCCTCCTCTATATATTGAACTCTGATTTATGTAAACACAAATTATCTTGTAATTTCTGAAGTTAATGTGAAAGGAGTTATACAAATGCACAGCTATTCATTTTTCTTAAAAAATAAAAAAATGTTGATTCATTTTAAAAGCACAATTATGAGAGCATGTTCTGGAAATTCTAAACCCATGACAAGCCCTAAAGCCACAATTCTAAAATGTTAGAGATGCAATGTGACACAGCCACAAGCATTCCATTTATGAAGACAAAATGCCACTTAGCAGAATTGTTGTTGATTAATGAAAACCACGCCTGTACCTGTGGAAAGGTAAACCTGTCCTGAGACAAGCATGTGGGATGTCAATGCTGACCTACTTCTCAAAGTGTTTTTCTTGACTGTTATGCTGACTCCCACTCTTCAAAATGGTCAGTGACTTGAAACAAGCATGCAGATGAGGAATGTCAGACAAAAGTCGAATGTCCTTGTCATCTTACTCAGTTAAAACAAAAGGAAGATCAGAATAACAATCAGGAGGGACACATCCAGCAGGAGGTGATATAAAGAGAGACAGGGAGATACTACAGCTAACTGAAGTACATTTCCCTATATTTTATCCATTTAAGGCTAGATTCACATCTATGCAGGTTGCAGTTGATGCGTTTTTCAAGTGCATTTTGCGGTGCATTTTTTTTTAACACATTTATGCAGCATTTTGCAATATTTTTGTTTTACATAACAGTTTTGTTCATGTAGTTCAACTTTGATGCAACTTTACACTATCTGGCACTCAAGTAGCAAAGTAACATCAAAAAGTCACATCAACAATAAAAAAAAAAGCAAAACACAACAAAAATGCAACACTTGCTTTTCTGGTGCAGGTTCATTGAAGTCTATTACACACAAAACACAATGGCTCAAAACAAACAGATGTGAACTAGATCCATAGGAAATCATGTTAAATGGGCTGTAGTGTGTTTCTGCAAACTGGAAAACGCACTGAAATCTGCATAAGTGTGAACCTAGGGTAAAACTGCTACAAGTAGAGAGAAATACCAGCTGATCTAAAAATGTACCTCCTTCCAAAAAAAAACAAACAAAAAAAAAACCAAATGTTGCTGTTCTAACTTCCAAGAGCCTACCCACACGATGCAAGAAAAGGACTCTTCTGGAAGATGTAGTTCTGGGGGCATGCCTACATCCATAGAAGTTGACCTCCCAGCAGTTGCCTGGTGATAAAGTCACAGAAAGGAATTAAAACGGTTTCTTGCATAAGAATATTTAGAGAAAAGGTTGAGAAATGAAAATATTATTTTTTGATTATAGGCAGTTTAATATAAAATATTCCATATTACCCACATTCTGTATTAGTAAGCAGAAGGTTAGTATAAAGGCAACAGAGCCACCTATGCTCCTCTCTGTAAGGTCTGTGTTGTTAATAGAAAAATAGCATAATATAAGATTACAGTCAAACATGTCTAAATGAATTGCACAGGGAAACACCCTGTGTTTATAGTTCTAGAGCAGGAGCAGGGGAAACGTGAAGGACTAGTGCTAGGATTTCTTTTTTATTATTACAGGTACTTATATAGCGCCGTCAATTTACGTAGCACTTTACATATATATTGCACATTCACATCAGTCCCTAACCCTCAAGGGGTGTACAATCTAAGGTTCCTAACTCACATTCATACATACACATACTAGAGCCAATTTAAACAGGAGCCAATTAACCTACCAGCATGTCTTTGGAGAGTGGGAGGAAACCGGAGTACCCGGAGGAAACCCACGCAGGCACAGGGAGAACATGCAAACTCCAGGCAGGTGGTGCCGTGGTTGGGATTCAAACCGATGACCCGAGTACTGCCAGGCGGAAGTGCTAACCATTTAGCCACTGTGCTGCCCTATTTGAAATCACAACATAAAAGCATTCTGTATTAAATTTGACTAAAACCTTTAACTTTTCTTTATAAGATATCTGCTTGGCAAAAGATTTGCTAAAGCAAAATTTTATGAGTGGTTATCTTTAAAAAACAACACTATAAATGTTACAAGGTGTCAAATTACCATGGATGTACTTGAGGGACTAAAGGGTATAAATCCAGTTCTATGCCCAAAGTGTTTTCTTCATTTTGTGCCACAGGTTGATGGCTCCAACATCTGGCTTGTACCAAAGCTACAGATTTTGTTGCTCTCCTGGAACACGACATTTGAAAGCTAGGCAGAATGACACAGGGACTTGTTGTGATTGGTCTCCTTCCTTATAAGGGCTCAATATGGCTGCTGTTGGTTTCCCATTTTGTGATCCATTAAGGTAATTTCCGGTGCGCCATGACGTCACTTCCGATGCATGATCCTCGGTACACAGAGCAGGTCCTTTCTGGTTCCTCATACCCCTCAAGTAGCATTTCATCAGACTGTGGGCTTGTGGACACTTATTTTACCAACAACTGCTGTTCATTACTCTTCCACCTGTGGAGTTCACCATCCAGGCTCCCCATAGCCATGTCTACATAACAGTAAGCTGCTCCCACCATTCCTAATCAGCCTGTAGCTTGTGCCAATCCTTGTCTTGCACCATACTATTTCATGGATACATTTTA
The DNA here is from genome assembly GCF_062004578.1 of Staurois parvus. Taxonomy (NCBI): domain Eukaryota; kingdom Metazoa; phylum Chordata; class Amphibia; order Anura; family Ranidae; genus Staurois; species Staurois parvus. Next base: position 1,056,093 of record NW_028317998.1, read on the forward strand.
ACATGGTGATTATGGTTTTATTGGTCCATTAAACTTTTGTATTACACATATTGACAGCTTGATATGTATGCCATAGCGCTCTGATTTTTAATGCTTTTTGCAGAATGACACCTGAAGTCAGTAGTAGTGGTCCTTCTACACAGCTAAATGTTTACAAAATCTACTTAAGTCTTCCTGCTTGCAAAAAACAATTCACCTGCTCAACTAGTGATGTCATAGACATCATCAGCTAAACGAAAAGCACATATGGCTGCCCATTGATTGAATGATGTCCACCCCCTCATTGTCCCTTGTTCTAGTGTTGGGATCTGCACTTTGGTAGCGATTACCAAAATCAATGCTTTTTCAATACACCAAACTTCATCAAGACTTTTTTAAATTTCTAGCTCGTTTAGCTGCCAAAGTAAAAAACAGGTAGCGTCAGTTTCATTTACTGGCCTTTCCACCACTTCCATTTTACTGCATTGTCAAATTGTATCTGAATTATACAGGGAATTATTAATCTAGCTTAAAAAAAAACAAAAATGTATGTAGTAACCCAAGGATATCATTACAGATAAGCTGTTATTATTCAACAAGATATTTCCAAAAACTGCTGCTTTAACAGCAAGATATTAAAGCTTGATATAGATTTCCATCTCTTTAGCAACTACTTTAATGGGATTTCCCTCAAGAAATATGGTTTCCATTTCATCTGTTTTTGCCCACAGGTCCTTTGTGTGTCCTAGACAGCAAGACCAGCTATGACCCTGGCTCGCTAAGAAATCTTTGCTTGGTATTCAGCTTGCATGCACGGAGGCGTCTGTAATTGTCTGTTTAAGCCAATTTGTCAGGCAATTTTGATCAAATTGAATTTTATCTCCAAGCAATCCCTGTGGAAGAAGATTAATAGCCATGAGCTATTCATGGACAAAGCCACATAAAAGGGCTGCAGGACAGCAAGTGACGAACATCATCACGAGCTGTATTTGACCCTTCTGTGCCCAGGCTTAGTGCACAGTGCACTACATAACTTATGAAAATGCCTCAGACCAGAACATATGCAAGACGGCATACAGCAGAAGTTTGAGACACATACACTAAAAATTATGATTCCACTCCAGTATTTCAGTGATTTTTAGAAACGTTTTCTCATTCTCCCTCTGACTTATTTTACCTCTCTGGGAGCTCCCCCAAAAAGAGATCCTGGCAGATATATGGAGGAAGGTAAAAAGAGGGCAGGTTACTCCCTCTATCAGCATGAACTCAAATATCAGATTTGTCTGGACAGCCTACAGTCCCCTCCCCCCAGCACCACCGCTCTACACAACTGTATGGGTGATGAGCGGTCAGTGCTTTGGCAGTAGTGGACCTGGGCATTTGAAATCCCCTCTTTTCTGTCCCTGCTATCTGCAGTGCTCCCAGGATGGATCATTTTGATTAGTTAGCACTGGCACACAGAATCGCTCTAATCTGTCCCAAAAGAGCTGCAGTAAGAAGGTGTGAAGTGAAGATTTCAAATCCCTGGACTGCTACATTGGCTGCATGGGCACTGAAAGCTCATCGCCTACGAAGTCTAATATAGCAGGGACCAAAGAGCTGGGAAAAGCATAGGGTGTTGCTTCACCTTTTCATTTTTTTCCAGAAGGGTTAAACTAAATGAAAAAAATACAGTATACAGTTCCTTGAAAAAGTATTCGTACCCCTTGAAATTTTCCACATTTTGTTATTTTACAACCAAAAACATAAATATATTTTACTTGGATTTTATGTGATAGACCAACACAAAGTGACACATAATTGTGAAGTGGAAAGAAAAGGATAAATGGTTTTCAAAATTTTTTACAAATAAATATCTGAAAGTGTGGCATTCATTTGTATTCAGCCCACTTTACTCTGATACCCCTAACTAAAATTTAGTGGAACCAACTGCCTTCAGAAGTCACCTAAATAGTTAAGAGTCCACCTGTGTATAATTTAATCTCAGTATAAATACAGCTGCTCTGTGAAGCCCTCAGAGGTTTGTTATGTTACATTAGTGAACAAACAGCATCATGAAGGCCAAGGAACACACCAGATAGGTCAGGGTTAAAGTTGTGGGAAAAAAAAAATATCCCAAGCTTCGAACATTTCACGGAGAACTGTTCAATCCATCATCTGAAATGGAAAGAGTATGGCACAACTGCAAACCTACCAAGATATGTCCGTCCACCTAAAATGACAGGCCAGGCAAGAAGAGCATTAATCAGAGAAGCAGCCAAGAGGCCCATGGTAACTCCGGAGGAGCTGCAGAGATCCACAGCTCAGGTGAGAGAATCGGTTTACAGGACAACTATTAGCCATGGACTCCACAAATCTGCCCTTTATGGAAGAGTGGCAAGAAGAAAGCCATAAGCAGTCCTGTTTGCAGTTTGCAAGAAGCCATGTGGGGGACACAGCAAACATGTGGAAGAAGGTACTCTGGTCAGATGAGACCAAAATGGAACTTTTCGTCCTAAAAGCAAAATGCTATGTGTGGTGGAAAACTAACACTGGACATCACCCTGAACACACCATCCCTACTGTGAAACATGGTGGTGGCAGCATCACGTTGTGGAGATGCTTTTCTTCAGCAGAGACAGGGAAGCTGGTCAGAGTTGACGGGAAGATGGATGGAGCCAAATAGAAGAAAAGCTGTTAATTTTAAAAGACTTGAGACTGGGGAGGAGATTCACCTTCCAGCAGGACTACAACCATAAACATACAGCCAGAGCTACAATGTAATGGTTTAGCTCAAAGCATATTCATATGTTAGGATGGCCCAGTCAAAGTTCAGATCTAAATCCAATTGAGAATCTGTGGCAAGACTTAAAAATTGCTGTTCACAGACACTCTCCATCCAATCTGACAGAGCTTGAGCTATTTTGCAAAAAAGAATGGGCAAAAATGTCACTCTTCAGATGTGCAAAGCTGGAAGAGACATCCCCAAAAAGACTTGCAGCTGTAATTACAGCAAAAGGTGGTTCTTCAAAGTATTGACTCAGGGGAGCAGAATACAAATGCATGCCACACTTTTCACATATTCATTTGTAAAAAATGTTGAAAACCATTTACTATTTTCTTTCCACTTCACAATTATGTGCCACTTTGTGTTGGTCCATCACATAAAAGCCCAATAAAATACATTTACGTTTTTGGTTGTAACATGACAAAATGTGGAAACTTTCAAAGGGTATGAATATTTTTTCAAGGCACTGTATATAGTAAAATAAAGCACACCACCTTATGTCATATTAAAGTATGTTAAAACCCTTGTCAGGTTATTTTTTTGCTGTCAGTGTATCACTGGGAAATTTACCCTCACTTTCTGGAAAGTGAAAGGAAATTAGGGGGAAATCTCCCAATGTGTGTGTGGGGGGGGGATCACCTTTTAGACAGCTGTCCCTGAAACAGATGTCCCTGCTGGAAAATATCCCCTTATTTTCTGTTCTGACTTTTTGTCTTGGTGACAACAGTCCCCAGTACAAATAGAGGGGGACAAGTAGGACAAATACAGAAATAAAAATTAAAAGTCTCTCCAGGGGGTAGGGAGGATCAAATTGTTTTTTTACTTTTAATGTGTGTTTTTATTTTTTTTTTTTGTCATATGACTTTATTGCTATAAGTGACAGGTCCTCTTTGTAGGGGGGAGGCAGTGTGTGCACAGAGGGGGCAGGGGAGGAGCAGTGTATACAGTGAGGGAGCAGTATATTGCTGGCATTCGCCCCACCACTAAAGTAAACAAAGGGGCGGGGTTCACTGGGTAATATCACTGGGTGACCCCACCCCTTTATTTAATTCAGCAGCGGGGTGAATGACAACTCCTTCTCAAGCTATAAACTGAAGGAAAAAAAAAGCAAACAATTGCATTTAAAAACCGGCAATTAAATTCAGCGGTGGCAAGTGAGGGAGCCTATTTGTATACACTGCTCCCTCACTGTATGCACTGCCTACCTCCTCTCCTGCCTTTCTCTGCTGCTCCCCCCCCAACCCATCTACAGTACACACACCCCCTCCAAACAGTCAGTCCACCCCTCGGGCACCTGTATAGGCTCATTCTTTCCGATCAACAAAATGCCTCCGACTTTCCCTGCATCCCTACCTACAATGCCTGGGCCAGAGAGGCCTGAAAATATGAAAATGTATATAAACGTTTGTTTCACACAGGTTAGTCAGCATAAGTGATGGGGGGGGGAACAAAACACTTATAAGGTTTGCTCTGGAATTCTACTCTAAATTATACCTTTAAAGTGAAACTAAACCCTCCGATCCTATACAATAAATGATGATCCCATCTTAGCCTTTTTTTAAATCTGCAGTTGCCGCAGGGGCGGACTGACCATTTGGAAACTCGGCACTGCCCGAGGGCCCTGGGTCAGTAGGGGTCCCCATGAGATGCCCCTGGTACCTTTTTCATAGGCTTTTTTGAGTTCGGGCAAGGACACAGGGGCCCCATGATCCCCTATTGCCCAGGGGCCCCATGAGTTGTCAGTCCGCCCCTGAGTTGCCGTGATGCTGCACATGTGCTCAGCTATGATGCCAGCTTTCAAGAGCTTCAAAAGGTAAGTTAACCCCTTCCCACTGAGGGTACATACAGTCATGGCCGAAATTGTTGGCACCCTTGATATTTCTCCAGGAAATCATGTATTTCTCACGAAACGTATTGCATTAACACATGTTTTGCTATACACATGTTTATTCCCTTTGTGTGTATTGGGACAAAACAAAAAAAGGGAGGAAAGAAAGCAAATTCGACATAATGTCACACAAACCTCCAAAAATGGGCTGGACAAAAGTATTGGCACCCTTTCACAACTGCGGATAAATAAGAATGTTACAAGCATGTGATGCTCCTGTAAACTCACCTGGGGCAAGTAACAGGTGTGGGCAATATAGAAATCACACCTGAAAGCAGATAAAAAGGAGAGACGTTCACTTAACCTTTGCATTGTGTGTCTGTCTGTGCCACACTAAGCATGGACAACAGAAAGAGGAGACGAGAACTGTCTGAGGACCTGAGAACCAAAATTGTGGCAAAATATCAACAATCTCAAGGTTACAAGTCCATCTCCAGAGAACTAGATTTGCCTTTGTCCACAGTGCGCAACATTATCAAGAAGTTTGCAACCCATGGCACTGTAGCTAATCTCCCTGGTCGTGGACGGATGAGGAAAATTGATGAAAGATTGCAACGCAGAATAGTCCGGATGGTGGATAAGCAGCCCCAAACATGTTCCAAAGACATTCAAGCTGTCCTGCAGGCTCAGGGAGCATCAGTGTCAGCGCGAACTATCCGTCGACATTTAAATGAAATGAAACGCTATGGCAGGAGACCCAGGAGGACCCCACTGCTGACACAGAGACATAAAAAAGCAAGACTACAGTTTGCCAAAATGTACTTGAGTAAGCCAAAAGCCTTCTGGGAAAACGTCTTGTGGACAGATGAGACCAAGATAGAGCTTTTCGGTAAAGCACATCATTCTACTGTTTACCGAAAACGGAATGAGGCCTACAAAGAACAAAACACAGTACCTACGGTAAAATATGGTGGAGGTTCAATGATGTTTTGGGGTTGTTTTGCTGCCTCTGGCACTGGGTGCCTTGACTGTGTGCAAGGCATCATGAAATCTGAGGATTACCAAAGGATTTTGGGTCGCACTGTAGGGCCCAGTGTCAGAAAGCTGGGTTTGCGTCCAAGATCCTGGGTCTTCCAGCAGGACAATGACCCCAAACATACGTCAAAAAGCACTCAGAAATGGATGGCAAAGAAGCGCTGGAGAGTTCTGAAGTGGCCAGCAATGAGCCCAGATCTAAATCCCATTGAACACCTGTGGAGAGATCTTAAAATTGCTGTTGGGAAAAGGTGTCCTTCCAATAAGAGAGACCTGGAGCTGTTTGCAAAGGAAGAGTGGTCCAAAATTCCGGGTGAGAGGTGTCAGAAGCTTATTGATGGTTATAGGAAGCGACTGATTTCAGTTATGTTTTCCAAAGGGTGTGCAACCAAATATTAAGTTAAGGGTGCCAATACTTTTGTCCAGCCCATTTTTGGGGTTTTGTGTGACATTATGTCATATTTGCTTTTCTGCCTCTGTTTTATATTTGTTCCAATACATACAAAGGGAATAAACATGTGTATAGCAAAACATGTGTTAATGCAATACCTTTTTTGTGTGAAATACTTGATTTTCAGGAAAAATATCAAGGGTGCCAACAATTTCGGCCATGACTGTATATATGTAGCACCACTGGACTGGGCTTTTTTCCATGGGACCACATATATACGTATCTGTCTTTGTGCTGGGAGCACACTACAAGGCGCACTCCCAGCACAGAAACCAGGGTCTCACGAGAGCCTCGGGTCCCATACTAATGTCTGGAACCTGGTTCCAAATTACATGATTGCTGCGATAGCCTCTGACTGGCTATCACAGTGATCAGTCACTGTGAAGCTCACCCCCGTGTTTTCGCTCTCTGAATGAAGATACATACAATGCATCTCTCTCCTTGCAGAGAGAAAAAAACTGTGTATATAAAAAAAACATTATAAAAAAGGTTTTAAAAAATACCTAGATTAAGATTTGATCTAGGTCAGTGCCAGGGTTAGTGTTTGGGTCAAGGTCAGGGTCAGTATTTTTTGGGGAAGGAAGTGTGTTTTAGGTAAAATAAAAAAAAAGCAAAATGTGCACTGAGCTGTACTACGGGTACATACAACAAATAACATACACATATGTGGCATTGCTGTGATTGTAGGATGGCAGGATGGGTTGTTCTTTGGTGGTAGGTTATGGTAGGTGGGTAGGTAGGTTATGGTAGTAGCAAGAAATACACAGATACATTTTTGAAAACTTTTTTTTTTTACTATTTTTGGTCAGTTTTCCTTTGATAAAAAAAAAATCAGATTTCTGTTACCATTTATCACCAAATTAAAGCCCAATTTGTCCTGAAAAAAAAACAAGGTAAAATTCACCTGGATGCACAAAGCTGTGATGATGTGTACAATTTTACTAACACATCTCAAAATTGTGTTTAGACATAAACATTTGTTTTACCCTTAGGTGGAAAAGGGTTAAGCGCTAAATACATTGGCTTGGCAACTGTGACAATTATAACTAGAGGCATGCTTTGAATGTACCCATGTTCGGAAATATTCAAATCTGTGGGTTTAGTTCTGCTTTAAGTAACCAGACTGAATAAAGCTAAATTCTTATTGGCAGATTAGACATTAGGGCCTGTACTACTGAGCATCTGATACTGTGTCTGGTAACACGATCCACAAAGAGGCCAATAGATCTCTTTGATGCTTTCTTCAGCAATTATACTTTGTTTAGCAACATGCATACATGGTAATCTTCAGAAAGAAAAATGACAAAAAAAACCAAACACAATCTGCACTGACAACCACTTCCACCAGAGGGCTTCTGGAAACCTGTATCTATAAGCACTAAACACAGCAGTGCTAACATGATCTGATCTGAAGTGCTGCCTCAGACATGGGAGTTTGAAAGTTGACTGTGTAGCACACTCTATTGTGCTACTAGAACAATGTAGGCATATCTGTTGTGTATGACCCATGGTAACTGTGTGAGTCTGCGATTAAGGTTTGGTTACGGCAGGTCAAGTGGGATAACTTAACAGGTTGGGTCTCCAACGCCTCCACCTGGATCTGAAGGACCATGGGAACCTTCCAGAAGCCAGTAGGCGGAAGAGGTGGAGATCTAATCTGCATGTTTGTGGGAGACTAACCAATCCCAGGTTTGGAGGCCCTGATAGTGGTGGACCAGCCCATTAATATGGGATAGTCAGGCTGGCATTCAGTCGGGTGGAAGATGGAGTGCTGAGGAGACTGTCAGTGGACTGGGAGGGGTCCCCTGGGTCTATGGGGGGCTAGCCTCCGGGTGGGTACATTCAGCAGTACAGCAGTAACAGAATCACTCCATAGTAGTGGGGGAAAGGAGGACAGAGCGAGTATAACAGCACACCCATGGATTCACAAGGGGAGAGACTGACACATGCTTTCAAAGGACAGCGCTGTGCTTAATCCTTTATCCTTGTCCTGGATGATCTTCAGAGCAGCCAGGAGCACTGGTAATGTCTGCAGGCTGCAGGCTGTAGAGCTGGGAGCAGTTCTACAGGGGAGAGGAGAAATCTCTGCATGTAGTTATAAGTCAAGCTGATTTTCAGAGGGGGGCTGTGAGTTTCTCGCCCACAGGAGGCTGTTGCTACTGATCTGCAAACACTGATGGATTTCAAGGAAAAGAACAGTCCAGGATCTGTTTATGTAAATAGGAAGGAAGTTCCCCCCATCCATTGATTCAATTAAGTTGGGCATCCATTAATCCCCATTACCCTATCCAAGTTATATTCCCCTAATAAAATAAAAAAAAACAAGCTCATGTGCTGCTCACTGACTGGGGATGATAGTGTGGAACATCTGTGTTGCCTGGCTGTGCAAAGCTAAAAGGGAACCTAGAAACACAGCGGCCATCACAAGGGTAGTGCTACAGCTGAATGAGCTGTTTCATGGGTTTCAGACTTACTTTTGTAAGGGCTCGTTCACACTTGACTCATTTCTAACTCTTGCCAAATACCCCTATAGCATTTGACAGGCGTTACACAGGCGTTTGGGAAGAGTTTTCAATGCTCCTCAAATACCCTATGTGCATTTTTGAGGCATTTGATAGGCGCTTGCCAAGCATTAGAACCGCACCACAAACGCCTATAATAAAGTTTAATGGTATTAACACTCCACAAACGCTTTGCAAATGCCTGCCAGGTGTTTGAGGAGCGTCACCATAGACTTGAATGGGAGGCTTCAACTCCTCCTGACTCAACATCCTATAGCGCAGCCCAGGCCTGGCACACAGAAGCCTTTTGTAGTCCCATATTGTGATGCCTTTACACTACTGAAGTCTTTTGACTACCAACAATTAGTGTTCATGTTGCCTCTAAAGTGGTGTGGACACCCAAAGAAGACCCTTCAACTGTGCTGCTTGAAGAGGGAAGACTTGGGACCCCACATGTCACATGACTGAACATTCAGGTACAGGAAAGAGGAGGGGGGGTTATTTTTTTTTTTCCTACGAAGGCCAGAAACTAATGAGAATTCCCAAATTTTATGGCTGCCAGTCAACAGAACTTGAGATGGAGGCAAATATTCCATTGAGGACAATGTTTTTGTGACAACTAAGAGGTGATTTCACCACAGTTCGATCTCATTTCCTGTTGTCAGGATGCAAGAAAAAAGAAAACAGGAATGTTAACTATTCCCTACTTTATTTTGGTCTTAAATATACTTGCTTGCATACACTATTCTATTTTAACTAAGGCCTCAATTACACTAGCGGTTGGGGGGGGGGGGGGGGGGTAGTGGCAGGTAAAACTATACGGTTCAACCACAGTTTTACCCCCCAAAGCACTTCTTCTTTAGCTGAAAAAGCAGTAGAGGATATGTACATATGTTGTGGCAGCAATGCTTTGCATCAGGACGTGGCAAAGATGATATCCACTGCTTGCAACCCGTTCAACTGAATAGTAATACCCCACAACAATGCGCTACTGCAATACAATGCCTCTTTGTCGCCTGTCAAATATTCTCTGAAGAGCGATCTGAAGGTGAATCGCTCCTAAGGGAGCATTACTAAAGGAACCTAGCTCCTAAAGTAAAATTACCCTTTAAAACTGAACTCTGAGGAACATTTAAAGTGGAGTTCCGTTTTTGTGTTTTATTAAGAGTCAGCAGCTACAAAAACTGTACCTGCTGACTTTTAATAAACACACACTCACCTGTCCAAGGGTCCAGCGATGTTCTCACCCACGCCGTTCCTTCTCTCCTCCACAGCGCCAGTATCTCAACTCTGGGCACCAGGCTGTAACAGCTTGCGGCTTCACAGCCTGGTGCCCACTGCACATATGCAAGTTGCGCTGCGCCTCCTGATTGGTCCTGCAGTCTTCTGGGACCTGTGAAATTCCCAGGAGACTGCAGGAGAGAGGAGGGGGCCGAACTTCTGCCTCACTTTTCAGCGACGAACTGAGCTGGTAGTGGGAGCGGGTACCTGTCAAATCCAGGTACCCGCTCCCCCCCAAAAGGTGCCAAATATGGCAGTGGAGGGGAGGGGGGGAGCCAAACAAGCGGAGCATCCACTTTTGGGTGGAACTCTGCTTTAAAGCTACCTTTGAAGTAAGAGGCCCCTCCTCCATCCAGTGCTCATTATTGCCGAGGGTACCATTAAGAAGCAGCTTAACATACCTTATACCTCATTCCACCAACAACTAGTACTCTCCTCCTCCCTGAGTTGTGGGCGAGCCTTAGGTGTCCTTACATACAATGCAAAACTGCTGGTCCTGCCCTGTACATAATGGCATTGTAGCACGTGATCAACGGATCACCAAAGAGAAGCTGCTTCAGGGGAGCAGGAGGAAGTCAAAAAGGAGGAAGCCTGCAGGAGTAAGGAATAAAGTAAGATAAACGCCATTTAAAATGTACTCTATCACTGTGGTGCGGGGGGAGCTAAACTGCAAGGGTAATGTGAATTTTCCCCACACTTTAGCTGTAAACCTTAGAAACAACAACCTTATAGAAGCATCACTGTATAAGATACTCCGCAGGCTTTAGTTGTTTTATTTCAAACAGCTCCATCTCTGTCACCTTCTCTAGTCTTTATTTATTATATCATAGAGAATTTTAAGGCAGTCAGTTAACCAGAATTCCCTTTCTTGCTCACAAGAGAAAAAACATTCGCTTAGGCTTCTTAAGAGGACATTTATCAACATGTCACTATGTACACTGAAATCTACGCACAGCCATTTACTGGTTTCTATGACTCTTGCACAGTATACTTTTAGTCTAAGTGTGCATAAATATTTGAGACTGCTTAGTACACATTTCTAATACATAGTGAGCACATTGGTGAGATGCCCATACGTGTTTTCTTAACTCCCAGCGCACTGCAGTCTTCCCACTCAGGAAAATGACAGCATTATGGCTAGGCAAATAATATACATACACACATACATACATACTACATGTGCTACTGTGTGTCCATGTAATAAAAGCCACTACTTGGCGTTAAGTACTTCTGCACTCCCTGCTGGCCTGAGCACCTGATGCTTGCTTAGGGCTTTATACGCGTCTCACCATCCCTAAATGACAAAAATTTTTTTTTAACTCTGACAGCAGATTTGTGTGTCGGGGGAATGCTGATATGACGTATGAATGGTAAGTAGTAGTTTCTGATATCCAATAAACCTCTTGCGTTTCCTATTCCAGGCAAATAATAGGTTACCTTTTCTGACATTTTTATAGCAGATTTTAATACCTTTCAGGAAGTTATTGTATAATTAACTTTGTTTGCATGGAGATAAAGAGGAATGTCAAAAACATAAAATATATAAAGAGTGCCGCGCTCCTGTGTGTTTACTATTACAATAAAAGAATAAATAATATAAATTAATAATAAAAAACAAGTACAGTGGATAAATAATTATAAATAATATAAAAACTTATATGTGGTACTTGGATGAAGATGACCTACTACCTATACCATCTTAAATAAATAACATATATTGTGCTAATAATATTAGTGAATATATAAAGTGATGTATAAAAGTATATGAACTCGTGCTCATAAACAGTCCTCTTTTAGTATAAATTGCTTACAATGCAATGCCGCTCCACCAATCCATGTGCAGTGTGATTTAAATTGCGCTCACCTCAGGTTTTGCCTTATAAATAAGGCAAAACTAACTTTTTGTCCTTGTAGGACTACTGGGATGATCCTCCTGCATGGGATTTTCCAAATGGCAAAATAGGATGACTGTGATAAACTCTCACTCCACCTGGGGTCTCTGCAGTATCTGTACTGATCAGTACTAATTGTCCTACATTGTCACACAATGGACAAAAAGTTAGTTTTGCCTTATTCATAAGGCAAAACCTGAGGTGAGCGCATATTTAAATCACACTGCACGTGGATTGGTGGAGCGGCATTGCATTGTAAGCAATTTATACTAAAAGAGGACTGTTTATGAGCACGAGTTCATATATTTTTATACATCACTTTATATATTCACTAATATTATTAGCACAATATATGTTATTTATTTAAGATGGTATAGGTAGTAGGTCATCTTCATCCAAGTACCACATATAAGTTTTTATATTATTTATAATTATGTATCCACTGTACTTGTTTTTTATTATTAATTTATATTATTTATTCTTTTATTGTAACAGTAAACACACAGGAGCGCGGCACTCTTTATATATTTTATTTTTCACATTACACTATTTATTGAGTAGATGTGAGTGTCAGCGAACCATAGGTTGATTACACTTTTTGCCTTGTTTTGCTTATAAATTGGAAGAATTTGAGCAAAACACCATAGTAGCTCACAAGTACACACATCAGTCTTTAACCACTTGCCTACCAGGCACTTATACCCCCTTATTTACCAGGCTAATTTTCAGCTTTCAGCGCTGCCGCACTTTGATTGACAATTGCACGGTCATGCAACATTGTACCCATATGAAATTTTGATCATTTTTTTCTCACAAATAGAGCTTTCTTTTGGTGGTATTTAATCGCCACTGGGCGCTTTACTTTTTGCGCTATAAATAAAAAAGTGCAAAAAATTTGAAAAAAAAAAAAAAAGTTTCTTTGTTTCTATTATAAAATTTTTCAAACAGGCATTTTTTCTCCTTCACTGATGTGCGTTGATGAGGCAGCACTGATAGGCACTGATAGCCAGCACTGATGGGCACTGATAGGCAGCACTAAAGGGCACTGATAGGCAGTACTAATGAGGTGGCACGGATAGGCGGCACTGATAGACAGCACTAATGAGGTGTCACGGATAGGCGGCACTAATATGCAGCACTGATAGACGGCACTGATAGGTGACACTGATGATGGGTACTGATAGACGGCACTGACTGGCATCACTGCTGGGCACTGACTGGCGGCACTGACTGGCACAACCCCTGGGCACTGACTGGTGGCACTGACTGGCAGCACTGCTGGGCTGCACTGGTGGGTGGCACTGGTGGGCAGCACTGGTGGGTGGGCACAGGTGGGTGGCACTGGTGGGCACAGGTGGGTGGGCACAGGTGGGTGCACTGCTGGGCACAGGTGGGTGATCTGCTGGGCACAGGTGGGCGGAGCTAGTGGGCGCACTGCTGGGCACAGGTGGGCGGAACTTGCGGGTGGCACTGCTGGGCACCGATCATCAGGGCACTGATCATCAGTGCCCTGATGATCGGTGCCGATCCCCGCTCTGACAACTGCCGGTTCTCGGCAGTACTTTCCTCACGATCTGACAGCTTGAGGAAAGTGCAGCCGAGAACCGGCACTTGCATTTCCCTCTGATCAGCGTGTCATTGGACACCGCTGATCAGGTGTTAAAAGGCCGCTGTGATTGGCCTTTTACCACATCACGTGATCAGCTGTGTCCGTAGGACACAGCGATCACGGAGATCGCCGGGTGCGCGCCCCCTGGGGCGCGCAGGAGAGCGCGTTCTGGGGGGACGTCATATGGCGTCCACTCAGAACTGGCCGGCCGCAGTGAAGCCGTCATTCGGCTATCGGCGGTCGGCAGGTAGTTAATGTCACAAACGTGATTTGTATCTTAAAATGGATACTTATGAAAATCCTATTGAAATTAGAAAATTTAAGTAATCCTTCATGTAAAGAAAATATTGAGTCCTCATGTCTCTCACATTTTTTGTGGCCCTGGTTATAGTACCTCATCAACGTTCTATAGCTGAACAGACCCAAACTAAGAACAAAAGAAAGGAATGGAGTGTGTCCGGGTGCCAGATCACTTCCAAAAGAATGGGTAATATTTGGTGCCACGTTCTAATTATATTAGTCAAAATTGGATGGAAAGAAACGGGGAAAAGGTTGCAAATGGACTTTAAAGGCACAAAAATTCCAAACACATATTAGTAAAATCATTGTATTTTATTATGACAATAAGTCATGAAAAAACATCTTGCGGTTTAAAAGTTCTTTCCCTCCAATTTTTGACCAAACTAGGAACAAGCTTTCAATACACAACAGGAGCTTTCATCACGTGGTACATCAGCTTGAAATTTTATAGGAAGAGGATGCAGAAACATCGTTTGAGAGGGTGTCAGATGTTAGGAAGGGTTCTGTGCATTTTCCCACTGCAAGGAAGAGAGGTGAAAGTGTTGATTACTTTGAGCAAATTCACCTTCTCCTCATACAAATGACCTTCTCTTCTTTAGGGAATTGGTAAATGCACAGTCTTGGTTATAGGGCTGTCTCTCATCTATAAAACCTGACATGGCAGGGATGGAGTGGCCACACAGCTATTTAAATTGTCATTAGGAGTTAATTCTCTGTGTGCAAGCCTGGGACCTGAACATTTAACAAGGTGGAACAGCTGAGCTTGGAAAAAAGTCTGGTCATGAAAGGATATAAAATTAACAATTATGCTCAAAACAGCATCAAACAAACTGTAAAGCTGAACTCCAGGAAGATATAAAAGATAAAATAAAAAATATATATATAAACAAACAAAAATATATGAATGATACTCTGTATTCATTAGAGCATCAATTTTTTTTTTTTTTTATGCAAGCAATAAGTACCTGATTGTGGCTTGGTATCAGTTTCCTGCAATTCCTGTACAGCAAAGCTCAGTCTAGAGGAAGAAAAAGCAGCACAAGATGTAGCAATTGTCTGTACAGATATGGACACGGACATCCATGTTGCTAAGATCCACCATCTTATGTCATTCTCACTCCAAATCAGTTCCCCCCCTCCCTTTTTGTTGAGTGGCATGTGGTCTGGTGTGTGCTAAGTTCAGGAGTGCACAGGGCACAGCTGGATACCCTTCATGGTTGTAAACCCAATTAGCTGATGTCATGGTGTCCCTTAGCCTCTTGTTTTGAGCTGATCGTAAAGCTATAAACCCGTCAGTCACTGGACTTGAAAAGCATTCCGAAATAGCAGTAAAACCTACATCCCATATGAAACCACTTTTTCATACTACTTCATAACTCCCAATAGGAAATACGTACAATAAAACAAAGCATATATTCAGATAGGTCAGTTTAATGTGAGTCACCTGATACCTTACATCCCTAGATTACGTCTACCCGAGAGCAGAAAGCGATATCTCCTTAACCGTCCCAAGCAGATATATCATATCTGGTGTCTGGAGATTCAGAATATCATTCTGCATATTATCCTACCAGTGGATAGGATGCTACATGTACCTATGGAAGGTTATTGACCATGGTATAACCCAAATGAGGCGATTGGCCCTTGGCTTCAGTAGACGCCCCCTGCTGGAAGACTAGAAAAGAGGCTGTCAGGCCTGAGAGAGGTAAGATGAAGAGATTCTCCCTTTTTAACATCAGGAACAAACTTTGGGAAAAACGGTACCCTTTTGCTCAGGACACTTGAATTTGCTTAAACCAAGTACTCTGGCAAGTATTTTACCTCTCTAAACTTCTTTCTGTTATCTAACTGCTGTGTTATTGTGCTCTGTATTTATATATATATTGGCTACATCTTTTTCTGTAAATATTATTGCACCATTTTGACCTTTTTAGTAATAAATCCTATTTTCTGAAAAGTGTTGAACTGTTTCTAAAGGTCTTTAATGCAAACTAAGAATCCATGTCTCTGAAGAGCGCTACTGTGTGTTTTAAACTTCTGCATACATCTGCCTGCAGAGAGTGTGTGTACAGACGCTTATTCAAACATCATAGTGTTACTGCTAAGATTTGTGAGTTTCCGCTTTCTCTGTAAAAAAGGTGGTGGTGGCAGCGTGCAGGGTTAATTGCGTAATTAACCTGAACCAGTAACAATCGCTCTCAGGCTGCGGCACATAGATTGTGGTCCAGTGAGCTGGAAAATCTTTGTGCAGGGTGCAGCTGAGCGTGGCATTGTTACGCACATGACAGCGCGGTTTAAGATTGGCTAGTCCTTCACAAGTTGGTGAGAAGGGCTGGGGGTCTGACGCCGCGCCCGTCACACAAGAAGTCAAATCAGTTATGTTGCAGTGCAAATGTGCTAACAAAGGCCATGCCGCTAGGAGAGAGCAAGTGACAGAGAGATGACTTCATCAGTCTACTACTTCACTTTTCACGATCTAATCACAGCCAAGGGAGGGACAAGACCTGCAGCAAAAAAAAATCCCTAGTCCCCAGTCTTGCCAAACAGGGCTGTGCAGTGTGACAGAGCTGTGTAAATCTAAGTACTGGATGAACAAAAATACAAATCCTTTGGGTGGTAAAACAAGAACCATACATGCATTTCATGTTTTTAGCTGTTCGCCTGGAGTTCAGTTTTAAACTACATGGTTTAAATCAAGTGAAACAAAGCCTATAATCCATTCATTGTAGAGAATTCACTTGACAACCTCCCAAGATTACAATAATATCCTTGGAAAACCCACCTTAAGTTTTTTTGTTATGTTAAAAGATAAAGTTGACAACTGCTACAGCATACAGGTTTTCATGCTATTGCTCACCCTAAAAGAGCCTTTTTATCCTTACTGGTGTGTTTCTCTGCATTGCAGTAAGCAGGTACCAAACGTCAAGCATGTCATGGATTATTGTCTATTGAACTTGTGAGCCTCCTTGTGAAAAATGCACTTCCACTTTATTTTATGATAACAATCAAGTGATATTAAAGCTTCCTGCATAGAAGGCATGAAGGAAAAAACCTTCAGCTTTTACAACAACTTTAAGCATAGAAGCAGATCCGTGCTAGAGTGGTCAGTTTGAGTTTTTGGTTTTTATAATGGGAAAAATAGGATGCTGCGCAGATACACAGCATACCCATAGTCCCACAGTCAGTCTGTGACATCATAAATTGAAACGTCCCTCCCCCAGCCCTTCTCAGCTTGATATCCAAAGGTTGTCTTTGGGAAATAGACGTATAAGTACTGCCAGCATTGCTGCAGAGGTTGAAGGGGTTGGGTGTCAGCTTGTCAGTTCTCAGACAATATACCGCACACTGCATCAAATTGGTCTGCATGGCTGTTGTCACAGAAGGAAGACTCTTGTAAAAATGAAGCACAAGAAAGCCCGCAAAGAGTTTGCTGAAAACAAGCAGACTAAGTACATGGATTACTGGAACCATGTCCTGGGGTCTGATGAGACCAAGATAAACTTATTTAGTTCAGATGGTGTCAAGAGTGTGTGAGGTGAGGAGTACAAAGACAATTGTATCTTGCCTACAGTCAAGCATGGTGGTGGCAGTATCATGGTCTGGGGCTGCATGAGTGCTGAGGAGCTACAGTTCATTGAGGGAACCATGAATGCCAACATGTACTGTGACATACTGAAGCAGAGCATGATCCCTCCCTTCAGAGACTGGGCCGCAGGGCAGTATTCCAACATGATAACAACCCCAAACACACCTCCAAGACGACCACTGCCTTGCTAAAGAAGCTGAGGGTAAAGGTGATGGACTGGCAAAGCATGTCTCCAGACCTAAACCCTATTGAGCATTTGTGAGGCATCCTCAAACGGAAGGTGGAGGAGAGCAAGGTCTCTAACATCCACCAGCTCTGTGATGTCATCATAGAGGAGTGGAAGAGGACTCCAGTGGTAACCTGAGAAGCTCTGGTGAACTCCATGTCCAAGAGGGTTAAGGCAGTGCTGGAAAATAATGGTGGCCACACAAAATATTGACACTTTGGGCCCAATTTGGACATTTTCACTTAGGAGTGTACTCGCTTTTGTTGCCAGCGGGTTAGACATTAATGTCTGTGTGTTGAGTTATTTTGAGGGGACAACATATTTACACTGTTATACAAGCTGTACACTCACTACTTTACATTGTAGCAAAGTGTCATTTCTTCAGTGTTGTCACATGAAAAGATAGAATAAAACATTTACAAAAATGTGAGGAGTGTACTCACTTCCATGAGATACTGTATATATCTCACTTTATTACAATTAAAAGCCATTGACAAAAATATTCATAATGAATATCCATACTCCCAGAAATAGTTTATATTATACAACCATGAAGTCCATGATTGACAGCTTATTCCATGGACTGGAACATTCAATGAATTTTGAATCTTTAAGTTTTATATATCTTCATTAGGGATAAAGTATCACTAACAACATCATGAGACCAAACAACCTTCCAAGGTAAAAAGTGAAAGCCAACTATCTCAGGGCGTGAACTACAGGCATACAGGAACCGCACAAGCCCATATGTGGTGAATCCACTCTAAGCTCTCCTATAAGTCTATTATTAATGGTGGCAGCCCTTAAGTATCTCCTTCAGGAAGTATCCCGGATTCTGCTCCACGACATTACAAGACTAGCACTTGTTTGCTTGTTGGACATTTTTTTTTAATCTGCTTTCGCAGCTTAGCACACCCTCCTGTCTACATCCCTGAGCTATGGCCAGATGAATTCTAGGAAGTAAATGTTATATGAATCATCTGCCTTTACGCAACATGGCAATGACTAGAAATGCTAGGGTAGCATTTTTCAGAGTGATTTCTCAGCATAATAAAGCATGGAGACATGGATGGATGGATGGATGAGTTTTCTTTCAATTTAAAAATGAATTAAATAGTGTTTTCAGTTTGTGGTGTCCACATACAATTAAGATCCCTTGGTTTGCTGAAGCTAAGACGACTGTAACAAAGAGATAACACACTTTAATTTATACCTTCTTATAGTTCCATATAGAGTTTATATACTTCAATGTGATGTTTCTATCACTTTTTTAATGTTCAAAAACATTATTCAAAAGGGCTTTTCCAAGTTACAAAAAGGTTGCAAAGCCTAATAGCTTAAACTTTAAAAAACTTTGTTCTCCAAAGTTGGCAACCTGTAAGAGTTCCTTAACACCATGCTCTAAATTACAATGTGCATCATATTTTATGATAGAGCACTGTATATATGTTTTGGAGTGCATTTCCATTCATTGCCATTAATTGCACCTCAACACACATACAGTGCAATACAGCATATAGATCTGAAAACATTGCCTTGCTAACTCAAATGTTTGATTGAGCATTGTGCATGAAATATGGGTGCTGCCAGCTCTGGGTAAGTTAGGTTACGTTCACACTAGCATTGTGTGCAGGCGGCATAAAGGCGTTTGGGAAGCGTTTTTACCGCTTCCCAAATACCTCGTACAATTCTGCACATTGCAGCACATGGTGCTGTTCTAACGGGAGCGTTAGTGCCGCGTTGCGGCAAAACGGATGCCTCTGGTCGATTCAGGAGGCGTTGAAGAATCCTATTCTAGTCTATGGTGCCGCTCCGCAAATGCCCAGCCGGCTTTTGCGGAGCGGTAACACCATTCAAACTTAATTATAGGCGTTTGTATGGCGTTTTTAACGCTTGGCAAACGCCTAGCAACCGCCGCTGAACAGCACATGCGGCGTTTGTGGAGCGTCTGGCAAGCGTTAAAAAATGCTTCGCAAACACCGGACCAACTCTTGCCAAACGCTATAGGGGCGTTTGGCAAGAGTTGGTAAAACAGTCAAGTGTGAAAGAGCCCTAAAGGTTCCTTTGGCTACAATGGGCTAATCGACTTTGTAAAGCTATCTACAGACATTAGAGAATGCTTGACCAATCATGGTTTGATAAGTATATGTTCACATGCCTGCAAGCATTCCTTGATACCCTGACTGACCTAGGCTTCTGCTTTGAAAGTTGATTGACCAGGATGGATTTTTTTCAGCGATCCTTAATATTTCCCCCTGTAACAAACCAGTGCCAAAGGTTTAAACAGAGCGATCTCAGTTCCAAATCAACATACATGTACAGTATGTTCACCAACATGAACATACATACTTGTACATCATATGAGGTGGCATTTACAATCTGACCACTGGCTACCAATACGGACTGCAGGCAATAAAGTGAAAATAAACTTACTCTGGCTGGCAAGGATCCATTGGCTACTAACAGGCCTGGATATATTTAAGGGATGCAAAATTCATTATAGTCAGTGCAGTGCAAATTAAAACACTCTGTGCTGGCTGTCTGCCTAGGCTCCCTCGGCTACTAGTAATTTGGCTGGTATATCAAGGTTCCGGCTGCAAAAAAACTCATAACAGTGCCGATTAAATTAAATCACTCTGTGCTGGCTGGACTACCTTGACTAGCAGCTGCCTGTTATAAACTTTCAGGCAGCATTTACACTTTTAAAAAGCATTGTTTTAATACTAAGACACTAGTCTCTAAATCCCATAAACTATTGTTTAAACAGTGTATATAGTATAAGTATTATGTAGTACTCTGGTACATTTAAAAACAATTTTTAAAACCATGAGTGTCAGAAGTGGGGAGAATTCTTGCCTGGGTCCCATCTGGCTGCCAGCGGTACTGTCCACCACGCTCGTCCTCAATAATTCTAACTACAGTATCACAAACACATTACAGGTGAGGACATGGAGCCTAAAATCCTCATTTGTACTCCCTTCCAGCTTCATCACACATTTGTGTTTTAAATAACATGGCTCCAAAGGGTGACTGGTCAGCAAAAAGAAGATCTTTTGCAGGTTGACTGTGCCTACACTTATCTTACATAAACTTCATATTGAATATTGATATAAAAATATAAAGATCATTGTTTTAATAAACAATTGTAGCAACATAGATCTTGTTTTCTCTTGGCATAGTTAAAGAGGTATTCAACCAAAATGTAATGTATTGCAGCTTACCAGTCATTAGATCAGTGTTTTATTCCCTTCTTTTCACACCTCCTGTACTAGAGTGTCCCCACTCTGGATGAAGGCACACTGCACACAGCAGCACTTCCAGTCTGGGGGGAGGGGCTTGTTAAATGTACTAGCAGATTTAGATACACTAACAAAATTAAAGCCAAACTCCAACACTTTATAATAATAATAATAATAATATTATTATTATTATTATTATTATTAATATTAATAAAAACATTTTTTTACATAAGTAATTAGAAGCTGATCATTGTAAGCACCCATGTCAGTGGTAAATGCTTTGCATCAACCTTGTAACTGCCACATCTGCAGGACAGACTGTTCTGTTAGAAACAACACACTGGCTGGATCACCAAGTAAAAATTAAAGAAAGAAAGCTAATGTGGCTGTCACATCTAAGAACTGGAGGGCTGCAGTATAATAAATGCTGGCTTTTGAGTTTAATACCACTTTAATAATAAAACATCCCTTAATATAAAAACACATTTAATTTGGTAACTTTTTGTATAAATAAATAAAGATTGAACGCATCTTACATAGAACTAGCATAAGTATTTAACATATAGATGAATATATGCCTTGCTGCTCCTTCATTGTCCAGTCAAAGGCTTGGGATTTATCCTGGACCATGCTGTTTTGCATACCTGGATATAGTTTGTAGTAAATCTAAGCAATGTCTATGTTGTCTGGCAGGTGTGCCTACATGGTAACAGCGGCTTAAAACAACATTAAATCTTTTGGCAGGTAAAACAGTTTGCATATATGAATGCCAATCATTTATTTAACTGGTGTCTTTTCTTTATTTGATTTTATACTGCTATCCACCATCCATTTCTTTCATCAAGACCACATTGTTGAACATTTTCATGCATATATTGGAAATTTAATATTAACATCAAATGACTAATATGGGCAACTGTTTCCTGCAGAACAGATGAAGGTCAGTAAAAAAAAAAAAAATTTTGTGCCTCTTAACCCACTTTATGACTTATGAAATATTACTGGGGAGATTTACTAAAGCTGGTGCATACAGAATATGGTGCAGCTTTTCATAGTAACCAAATAGCTTCCAGATTATATTCCAGATATGCAATTTCAAGCTTGATTGAACAAGCTGAAGGTAGAAACTGACTGGCTACCATACACAGCTGCACCAGATTCTGTGTGTGCCGGTTTTAGTAAATCACCCCCATTGTGTCTTACAAGAACCTTCCACCAAACGCTGCCTCTCTTTTTTTCAGAATAACAATGTATATTATTCCTTGTTTCCATCACTGTCAGCATGGTGCAATAATACTGCTTTTATTATGTTGTATGATATATGTCATTACCTTTTTAATACCTAGTATCCTGCAAAATTGCATCTGTTGTTCTTTTGCTGCCTATTACATGGTGTATGCCAATTCTAATATGTAGTGTATCATTCATGTGTGTTGGTTATGTAAGAACGTAGCTGCTTTTTTAACTATGGATTTAAGGTCTACAATCATGTATTGTAATTGACTCACTTCCAATATTAAACATCTGAGGAAAGAATGACTCCTTATTTATAGTCCACGCACCCTCCCATCCAGAATCTTCCATTGTTGCTTGCTTTTATGTTTAATGTTGAGTCAGGAATGCACTCTTATTACATCTTGTGCCTTTGTGTCCATAATAAGTCTGGCTGGAAAACTTTAGCCATTTTTACAAACTGTACAGTGAACGTGTTTATACAAAATATATAATGTAGTCCAATGTTTCTCAACCTTTTCAACACAGAGGAACCCTTGAAATAACTTTATGGTCTCAGGGACCCCCTGCTAAAGTTACTATATCTACAACTCATGATATATGAATGTATTGGTCAATGAGAGAAATGGAGTGATGAAGCACGATTCATCACTCCAGAGAACATGTCACCACTGCTCTAGAGTCCAGTGGCGGCGTGCTTTACAACACTGCATCCGACGCTTTGTATTGCACTTGGTGATGTAAAGCTTGAATGCAGCTGCTCTTCCATGGAAACCCATTCCATGAAGCTCTTTACACGCTGTTGATGTGCTAATCTGAAGGCCACATGAAGTTTGAAGGTCTTTAGCCATTGACTATGCAAACAGTTGGAGACTTCTGCGCACTGTGCACTTCAGCAGCGCTGACTATGCTCTGTCATTCTGGCCTACCACTTCATGGCTGAGTTGCTGTTGTCCCAGTTGCTTCCACTTTGTTATAATACCACTAATGACCATGGAATATTTAGTAGTAAGGAAAATTCATGGATGGACTTACTGCACAGGTGGCAACCTATCATGGTACCACGGTTGAGTTCACTGAGCTCCTGAGAGACCCATTGTTTCACAAATGTTTGTAGAAGCAGTCTGCATGCCTAGGTACTTGATTTTATACACCTGTGACCATGGAGGTGATTGGAACACCTGAATCCAATGATTTGGAGGAGTGCCCCAGTACATTTGGCAGTATTTATATATATATATATATATATATATATATATATATATATATATATATATATATATATATATAAATGTACAAAAAGGTGACTGTACAGTTTCAAGCAAAAACCTTTCTCAAGCTGTATTTTTTACAACAGGAACAACCTTCTGTGAACAGATAAGACCTGTTTTGGTTAACATTGGTATGTTTGAAGAGAGCAAAGCACTGCATGCAACCTCGTCTTACATGTGAGCAGATTTATTATAGCAGTCTTTACTGTGTGAGACAAGGTTTTAAATGATGCAGTTAATATACATAGTAAAATATAAAGGATTTTAAAACATGTGGCTAGCCCTCCAAAGTATCAAGGATGGACTTTTCTTCAGGTGGCATTAACATCTACAGCATCACCATTGGATATGTCTCTAGATTTGTAGCATGATCATCAGCAGATATATTACACATCAGGTTAGAATTTCTGTATACTTAGATACAGTGAATAATTGAACATGAACGCAGTCACTATGTGTGGTATATCCAATGCATGATTGTCCACAGTGCAAAAAAAAAAAGGAATATGAAAAAAAAGTTCTCTCTCTCCATAAATGTGAGAGAAACCCAATCAGATTGTAACTTTTGCCTTCCTGTTAGTTTCCTATCTACATAACAACTATTCAAATGCAAACTGGAAAATATCTGTATGAATGACCCAGCCATCTCAATTTTAGTGTCTGGGAAATGCTAGGTAGGCATGAGGAACACGGTTACAATTTCAATGCAATATATGTAACTCGAAAAAGCTCACTTGATTTGGCCAGGATAGGTAAGCCTAAATAACCCACTAAAATTACTAAAATTACTGGAGTTGAGATTAGATTATCATCTAATGCCCATTCTGCCTGTTAGATCATTTGAAATATATTTTTGTAAGCCAAATTCTCTAGTTAAAATTAGTAGTCTTTTAAATACACCGGATCTTTGGGAAGAAAGTTGCACATAGCTCCAGATTTATTAAATGAAACCCATCTGTTTTTCAATTAAATCCCTATTTGATACTATGTACTGAAAAACCCATTTTTTGTGCTAAGAATCCTGGATATATGTAACCCTATTGTGAATTACAGATTAACGCATGGCTGACCTCATTACTAGTGAGGGAATAAAGGATCAATGACTCCTGGTTAGTTTAAGATATTGGGAGCATAATAGGGAAGGCTCAGAGAGGCTTCAGATAAAGGTCTCTTAATGAGGCACAGTTGGAGAAGTCAATGATCAATGTGGCAGATGTTGCAGGTTTATAGACAATAAGGGTTGTGCAGGGTCTTTGTCTTGCACAGCCTTGTCCACCCACAGGATCTGGCTGATTATGCCAGGACTTTAAAAAGAGAGGGGGAGGAGGTTATATGACTGTGTTAATAGGTCAAAAGAAGACATGTAGATCTAATGGCTAGGTTTTAACTATGTCCCTAATTGAGCAAAGGTAGCCTCCAATGCATATTGGAAGGAACAATGGTAGAATTGCCTTCTGTTGTGTACAGATATCAGTGGCATTTGTGACCCTGAAGCCCAGCAAAACTAATATTCATAGGTAAAGTTGACCCAGGGAATATCTGATTGTCTCTTGGGAGCTCAGGATGGATTTTTCCCCTGCTGGAGCAAATTGGATCATGCTTCATTGGCATCTGGATCAACTGTGGGTATAGGATTGTATATATAGGATCGTACAATTTTTAATCCCTTCCACTGGTTGAACTGGATGGACTTGTGTTTTTTTTTTCAACCAGACTAACTGTAACTATGGTCTTGTGTCTATACGATATAAAAGTGAGAGACAGCTCTCCAAAATGAGCTAAAGCAGCTCATAAACAGTTGTCTCTAGAACAGATGTCCCCACTGGAAGATTTCCCCTTACCACCTGTTCTGATGACAACTCTAGGTAAAAGAAATTCAACATAAAAAACTGTTGTTATTTTCCCATTTAGGGCAATGTAAAAGGTTCACTTAAAGGATAAGTTCACCTTTGATAACATGTCACATGTTCCCCCCTTTTTTACTTTTTGGTTTTTTTTATCACTTTTATTCTGATCACAAGAAATCTAAACATCCCTTGCAACAGAAATAAAGCATGACAGATCCTCTTTATGGAGGGGAAAAAAGGCAGTGTTTACATCTGCCCAACCCGGAAGTGACATCATGACATCACTTCCAGCTTCCTAGACCATAGAGATGGTACAGAGCAGGTAAGTATTACATGTTTGCTAAAAAAAAAAAAAAGGTAGGCAGGATTCTGTTAAAATTCCAGTTTAGATGTATTTAGTACTTAATTGATGTTCCATTTTCAGTTCAAGAACTCCACTATGTGCACTTTATGTGACTCCAAGGTCTGATTCCAGCGCTAAGTATAAATCCTATAATATCAGTCATGTCAGCAGGTTGATTTAGTCATAGGGGGGAGAAAGTCACCTCCGAGCTGTGGTCTACTGTATATATGCTCCCAAACTTCAGTAACAATAAGCAGACTCATTTTGTACCCTAAAGAAACTATCCAGCAATGTTCTGACTGTACAAAAACACAGAATGTAATGTACAAACTGGATCCTATATACCAAACCCTGGTTGTGAAGTTTTGTTTTTACATGCTTTGCATTATGTTGAAAGTGAGGAAAGGAAGATCTGTGTAAACTTCAAGTTGCCTTAGTTAGAGCTTACACAAGGCTGAGAACTAAAAACCTCCACCCCCCCACCCCCATCCACATCCCAAGTACAAGGTATTTTCTTTACTCCCAGCAGCTAAGGGTGGTAGGGGATTGAAGGAAAAATTAAACATGTTTCTGTGAAGGAGAATTTTAAAGTGGTACTAAAGCCAAATTTTTTTTTAACTTAATGCATACCCTCCATTAAGGTAAAAACTGTGTTATGGCTTTCTGGAGAGAGGGGAGAAGAGATCCACCCTTATGCATGGCTCCATCTATTCTCTCTTCTCTTCCCCTTCACACAGGGACTCAGGCAGCAGCAGAAGCCACTGGCTTCTGCTACTGTCAATCAAATGCAGTGAGGAGGAAGCACGCACTGTGTGCCCCGCCCCATAGCAAGCGACTTGCTATGGGGAATGCAAACAGGAGGAGCCAAGATTGTCGGTGTGGGACTCGGGAAGAGGAGGTTCAGGGCCACTCCGTGCAATACCATTGCACAGAGCAGGTGAGTAGAACATGTTTACTATTTTAATTTTTAAAAATATATATATCTTTAGTAACACTTTAAAGAAAGCCTGTGTTTTGCCCTGAATGATGGACTTCAGAAATGAATTGGTCAAGACTGATAACATTGCTTGAGATTTCATTGCTGTCAAAGCAAAGAGCACAGGCAGTTACACGCTCACTGGTTTTCTGTCAGGACAACGGGTATTTTTCTGTATTTGTAATAATTTAAAGGAATAAAACACTCAGGTATGTATTGGAAAGATCTACTGAATACGTGTATTTTGCCTACACTTACACCAAGAATTATGGGACTACCTCCAAGGCCTTCCGGTTCTCAATTTATAAAAGTGTGTGTCAAGACATTTTTTTTTAGCTTTAGAGAGTAGGTACAGATGTGAATTCCCACTTGGTTTTTACTGCTAAGCTGGCTATAGACTGATAGATTTTTTTCTTTTTTAGCCTGCAGGCTGTACAAAGGAAATCTAACAGGTTCCTGGTTCCTCCATCCACATTAACAGCATGAATGGACTGGAAGAATCCCCCATACTGGGCTTTTCTGTTTTGACAGCCAGCGGTCAGAATACCTGAGCAGGTGCTGTTCAGCCGACTATTTTCCTATAGGTACCTTTGATTGAACAATTGACTATGTTAAACAGAGCGGTGCCAGCAGGGCCATACATGAAGCTCTATTTTTGGTCAAACCTGCAGAAATCATCAAAAATTGGTGGTGTGAAGGGAGTTCCTGCACGTTATGCTCCTTCAGGTCATTAAATACATACTGTATATAGATACATACGAGCTGATGGCTAAGGGAAAGGCTATGGTACAAATGTGGTATTGGTGACTTTAACATAAAGCTCTTGTCATCAAACACAAAAAGTAAGTAATAGAAAACAGATCCTTGGCTGGACTGCACATACCTACACATCACACAATGCAAAGTATTCTCTGATTTAAAAAGAAATGTGATATAACCCAGACCTTATTATATTTCTCTGCAGACACCAGAGAAACAGTGCTCCAACTCATGCCAATTAATCAAACATTCCTGCTGAAATTGCCATCTCTTTTTAGATTTGTTTGCTCATCAAGAGTTGGCAGGAACGATACACGGTTACATGGCTCTGAGCTGTTCCAGAGCAGGCATTAACACTAGCTCTCTTTGCCAGCCACTAGATTATTAGGACAGTGGCTATACACATGTGGACATCACTTGCAAACATGCAGCCATTGTCTATCTGTTCTGCCTGGTTTTAGAACAAGACCTCTCCATGGATGCAGGCGGATAATGCCAATCAGGGAACTGTCACAGGAAACAAAGCAAGAGCCGGCTTATGAAGCTCTGTGCAAGAGGTAGCAGCAACCACGCTAAGCTGACACCGTGGCTGACTGCCTCCGATAAATAGAGCTTGGCATGCAGGCACTGCAGCTCCAATCAAGTTTCGCTGCAGGCATATTTCAGGTCAGAAATACCACTTAATCTATCAACAAAACAATGTTTAGATTCTGTGGGATCTGTGAACTTATGTTTTCCCCTTAATCAGATGTTACCATCCTCATTAAGGGATTACACTATTAAAGAAGTTATTTTGCATTTCCCTGTGTTTAATACTCAGTCAGGTCCAAATTTATATGTGATTATATCTCTCCATTTAAAAGTTAATTTATTTATGTAGGTCTTGGTTGAATTAATTTATTAGAAATTACATTTGCTTGTAAAAATCTTTCTGACCAGCATTAAATAAAAAAATAAAATTAAAAAGTGCCATATTAAAAAAAAAAAGTAACATACATACTCCCCTATATGGCTATTGATGCTGCAGCTGTCCACCACCAGCTCTAAGACCGAGAACTAAGCAATCACATGACCGCTTATTGCTCAGTTCTCAGTCTTCACTGAGCAGAGCTCAATGATTGTAAGTCCCAGTCTCTCTTCTACTGGCTCAGGCTCATAGTGGTGTGCGGAGAGGCTGAGCAAGCTGCCAGCTAGGTATCTGGATAAATCCTGACATTAAAGTGGGGATCCCTGCAGAGCCTGTGATGTCAGCTGACAGTGGACTTTTGCCCACTGTCGGCTAAATCTCGGTCACGGGAGTGCAGAAATATATACACTCCTGTGATCCACAAGAGAAGTATGGACAAACAATCTTTAAAGGAGATACTGTGGTTCTACCTGCAAATTTTTTGAAGTCGGTAATTCTGTCAGGTATTTTAAATGCTTACTTGCAGGGTTTTTCCTTATCCTGAAAACTATTTTTACTCACTTGTGCCTTGGAACTTGTACTTTGTAGAGTCAATTCCCTTGCACCCTCCCCCCCCTTCCCCTCCATCCTTGTAGGTCATAGCCCTCTCCACTTCTGGCAGTGTCACAATTACACTATATAAACTTTCAGGTAGCTGTAGGAAAGGTATGAAGGGGAACACTAGAGAGTACCAGCTTTGAGTCTACTGGGGCTGCTGAAATCACATCCAGGATGGTGGAACCCAAACATCAGAATCAAGTCTTTTGAATGTCTAAATAAAGGGAGGCTTATAAAATTATATGACATGCTTGAAACAGTTTTAATGCACATATAATCTTATAGGAAGACTTTTGCTGAAATGAATTGTTGGTGGCAGGGTCTCTAACTCCCAATTGTACAAACCTTTTCAGAGACTGAACCTCAGTTAAGGTTTCCATTGCTGTGTCCCTACTAGGGAAATTGCCCCTCATTTACTGTACAGTAGAGTCACGCAGGAAGAGAGAAGAGAGTCTTCTCAAAGTGTGGGGCATAGAAAAAAAAAACAAAACTGAAAAAGCCTCTAACCTCTCCCTACTCTGCTAAAAAAAATGCATTTCTTTTATCATTTGGGGAGATTCTTTCTACTTTCTGCCCCCATAATAACAAAGAACGTAGGTAGCAATCTTCCCAGTAAATATACCAAAAGGAATAAAATCTGAAAAGAGGCTCTTACCTTTACTTAACTTAATCCAACAAAGGTTTAAAAATGTGGCCAGTGCCCAAATCTATCTATCTAATTGTTTGAAGATTTACAATCTGTATCCAATAAATACAATGGTTAGAAACAGGTAGTCTATTTGTACAGAAAAAAGTTCGACCCACATCACCCTGAATTGGTAACATGCAAATCGTAAAGAAGACTTCCAGGCAAAACATTTGTTGCCCATGCAGTGGGGCTGCGCCTACACAGGTTAACTGCTCATTTTGTTTTAGGGAAGAGGATATATATTTATCTGACCTGCTGATCCTCCTAGCACAAGACCGGTCCCTTTGGCTCCTGTATTGTACCCCTGTTAATGGTAAATGGCTTGTCTCAATCCTCCAATTGCCACTTTTACGGGACAGTTTGGTGTGTTAAAAGAATTTGAAAAATAAATATTAAAAAAAAAAGCCCAAAAAAGGAAATGAATTGCAGTCACCACATCTAAGCTGCTAAATATTAAATTTTTGTTACAGAGTTTGGAAACGCCTAACTGTGTGCAATAGTTAGAAGGAAATGCAGAACACAGGATGTGCAGGGAATCATTCAGAGAGTAAATCTGAGGTTGCCAAGGAGTCTTGATGCATAAGCTAGGGATCAGACCAAAAACAAGGCTCTGTGATGGAGGAAGCGGGAATCATAGCGTCCACTGCAGACATGACAACCAACACTCTACCTCTGCAGCTGAAAGGGACTGTACACTACCTAAAGCCAAACATAGATGTTCGAATCTCAGCCAGTTCAGCAAGGCCTCTCTGAGATTTGAGCCATGTATGGACAGGCTGAATGTACCCAAGTACAGTTGCAATACAATTCAAAACAAGAGGATAAGGAGGGCCCTGCTTGTGAGTGCTTACAATCTACAAGGGGAGGGCAAGTTAGTAACTGTGAGGGAAAGGAGGTGAGGAGTTGTGGAGAGATGGGGGAGAAAGTAAAAGCGCAGTTTTTAGGAGAAGACAGGATAAGCTTCCTTGAAGAAATGAGTTTACAGGGTAGGGATAGTTGGACAGATTGGAGTATGGGATTCCAGAGACTGGGGCAGGCATCCACAGGAAATCCTGGAGGCAAGCATGGAAGGAGGTGACGAGGGAGCTTTGAAGGTGGGAGAACGATGGTATGCTTGATATTTTGAGATTCTTGAGGAGACTGTGGATGAACTGGAGCTGGATTTATAGACTTATGAATTATTACATTATTCAGTGTTGAAGAAAATAGTATTTTGAAGAGGCTGTGGATGACCTGGAGCTGTGAGAACCTAAATGTAACCTGTGGATTGATGAATCTGATTGTGATAAATTATGTTATGTGAGTATATCTCTGAATTTGCCAAGTACTGTCCCCAAAGCTGCTTCTCTTCATCATTCCAGTCATGGCCTTTCCAATGTCATAGTACACAATTTGGAACCAGCGTTCCTGCCTTGTATGCGAGGACATCAAGGGTCCCGCCTACATCCTGGGGCAAGAGAGAGCAGGGAAGAGCACCAGATGGTGGAGGTGTGAAAAATAAGGAAAGTATTTCTGCTTATTCCTCTACCACTAAACAAAACAAACATGTAACCCATACACTGCACAGGGGGACCAACTGCATTTGGTAATGTTTATTTTTCCTGACGCTCCACTTTAAACTCACTGTATACATTTTGTGCTTTAATCCAGCAATATCACTCAGAGGCTTGAAGGGACTACTGTAAAGCCACAAAGTACAATACAGAGTGCCCCTATAGCAAGGTAAAAAAAAAACTTCTACCTTTTGAATCACTTTAAATCACTTCCTTGCCCAGGAATACATGTCCCATGAGGCACTACTTCTCACAAATTCACTTTCACAAGTTCTCAGACACTTACTGACATGTATGAATGGTGTACTGAACTCTATGTGTGCTGCACTGTCCATACTGACATGTATGAATGTTGTACTGAGCTGTATGTGTGCTGCACTGTGCATACTGACATGTATGAATGATGTACTGAGCTGTATGTGTGCTGCACTGTGCATACCGACATGTATGAATGATGTACTGAGCTGTATGTGTGCTGCACTGTGCATACCGACATGTATGAATGATGTACTGAGCTGTATGTGTGCTGGACTGTGCATACCGACATGTATGAATGATGTACTGAGCTGTATGTGTGCTGGACTGTGCATACCGACATGTATGAATGATGTACTGAGCTGTATGTGTGCTGGACTGTGCATACTGACATGTATGAATGATGTACTGAGCTGTATGTGTGCTGCACTGTATTTTCTGATATGTACTGTAAACAAATAATGCATTCTGTATGCAGGCTAACTAATCAGCGGACCAACTAATTACGTATCAGCAGATACTTTTAGGGCAGGTATAAACCAATCTAATCAAGGAGCCAGCAGACACTTCTCAAGCGCTTGGGAACATATGCTTCCAATGACAATAGAAAAGTCACTCAAAAGGAAGGGTTTAAAAGACATGTTCACCTTTGGGATACATGTTCCACCCATTTTTAGGGCAACATGTTCCCACTGCTGTGACAGCAGTATGGAGAACTTTTTGAAAACAGCACAGCCACACGGGGCTCTGTCCACACAGCCGCATCATTCATTCACGGGGTTCTGTGAATGAATAAATGAACTACAAGTCCCGACAGCCTTTGAGGCTGTAAGCTTGCAGTTCTCACTGAACCACCACAGTTCATTGGTTCTTCCTGTCACAGTGTATCTGCTTGCCC
Organism: Staurois parvus; assembly: GCF_062004578.1. Lineage (NCBI taxonomy): Eukaryota > Metazoa > Chordata > Amphibia > Anura > Ranidae > Staurois > Staurois parvus. The sequence goes on from NW_028317998.1 coordinate 1,088,114, forward strand.
ATATGAGGTACAAGAACACAGATACACTGACAGGTTTGAAAGAGTCCTGCATGGCACCAGTGATCTGCTGATCAATGGTGCAATGCTTTCCAGGCTCCAAGAAAACAAAAAAAAAATAGTAGTAAATTCATATTTTTATACCTGCAAAAAAATAGGCATTTATTTGTTCATTTATTTAAAAGTGAAGTTATCCTTTAAGGTTAGTTGCTGATTGTTATTTCTAAAGCATGATGACCATCTGCCATTTATCCAGTTCTATCGTAAAATAGCAAATTATTTAAAGAAAAAAAAAATCTCATGTCCAAAATGCACAAGGAACTATAGATTACAGGACGGGTAGTATGCGCACATTGCAGTGACCACAACTGAAATGTACTGCTCGTTTCAAACAAATGGAAGTGAGGGAGGAAAGAAGAGGCTCAAAAGCTCAAGGAGGAAAATACAATGAGGTTGTGAATGTGTATGGATTTTTTTTTTTCAACTAGGGATACAATTTCTAATCTTTAAGCAGTTTATGCATGATTTTTAGAAAGTGCACCACCTGTAAGCCTATACATGTAAAGTACACCATTAAACACAATGAGCCTTCATACATACATTTTAGTTCAGTACTCCGCTGTACCATCCCATTGAGGCATTTTTATCATTTAGCTATCTTGATTTGCTGCAACAGTGCCCCTCTGAAAGTGTGCACTATGCAAACCATAACATCAAGATCAGTTTACATAATACCTTACAACAATGTAACGTTTCTTTTAAACAGACTGATAAATATTTGCACATACAATACCTATTAGTAGTGTTACTGCATTTGTTTATTTTGTAAATTTTAAGCACTTCTGTACGTCCATAGGCAAGAGTACAATGATATTCCATGTACCATTAACATCTTATAACCAATCTATTTAAAAGTAAATCAATAAATATCATACATACATTTTGCTAGATTATTGGGGCACTATTTATTTCAAGGTGTGACCTTTTAATAAAGCTTAGCTTTAGGCAAGCAAGTAAACATAGCTGAAATATTAAAAAAAAAAAGAGAAACTGTAAATGTGCTCAGCTGGTCTTGTGAGTCAGGCACCTTTGTGTGAGTCAGCAGAGCCAGGTCCCTCAATCCTCCACTACTGCAGACAGGGCTGTGGATAAGTAGGTACCTCCAGCCCTCCTGTACAGGTCCAGGCCAGCAGGGGGCCCAGGCAGCTGGGTGAATTGGATGTGGGTAGGGAGGGTGATCGGTATGGAAGGGGAGCAATTACTGGGACAGATCCCCTGTATGACTCTCTCTGCAGCAGCTGAAAGCTGGCTTCTTCTCCTCTCCCTCCTGCTGGCTTTCAGCTGATGCAGATCGGTTCCAGTAATTGCCCCCTGCCGCACCCATCACCCTCCCTGTGCACCATACGTTTCCCCCTGCTGCCCAGGCCCCCTTATGTGCCCCCACAGTGCTGCCAGCTTCCCTCCTCTCCTTCGCACCACCAGCTACTAGCACACAATAGGATCCTTCAGAATGGAGAGAGGGGGAAGGGTCCAGTAAATATGTCACATTCAGAAGCCCCTTCCTTTTCTGAATGAACACAATGAGTGATCAGTACCGATCACTGACTGTGTTCATAACTGAAACCTAGTAAACTGTGCTTTTTGGGGGGAGGGGACCCTGTTAGGTTGTCTGTATGGGGCCCCGTGGTTTCTAACAGCAGCCCTGACTGCAGCACAACTTGGTCAGGACTTCACACACACACCTCATGCTGACGGCACAGCAAAAGATCTGCAGCAGAACACGGAAGAGCCATTACTCTACTCCTGTTTGTGTTTTCACTTTCAGCATATGTATAGGGCAGAAGCCTAATGGCTTCTAAAGCTGGCTATCCTGATCCTCATCTCAGTCCTGTAATGTAGGTGATCACAGGGGGTTGCTATCAAGACACATTCAGGTACACCAGTGGTCTCCAAACTGTGGCCTTTTGCTTGCCATTAATCAGCCCTTGGGACTCCATTCCTTTCACTGGCACCATGACACCAACAGTGGGGCACTATTCCTGAAAGTGATACCAACAATGGGGCCCTATCCTTCCACTAACACAGATAGTGGGACATAGTTTTTCCCACTGATATAAACAATTGGACACTATTCCTTCCACTGAAATCAATGTTGTGGCACTATTCCTTCCACTAATACCAATGAAGTGGCACTATTCTTCCTCCTACTGACCACAGGCACCAAGATGCTTTCCGTGGGGGCACCCGACAGGAGGGAAGAGCTAGGAGCACCGGCAGGTTACCTGAGGAGAGGAGAATCTGGGCTGCTCTGTGCAAAACCACTGCCCACTGCAGAGAACAGGTAAGTATGTGTTTGTTATTTTTTTTTTTAATTTAAACCTTTATTATCACTTACAGATAAATGCAATGATTTTGTAATGAACGCAGAACTGAATCAGGTTTTTTTAATACAGCACCAAGCACATTAGTAGCATGTAATGCAGGCTGCTGCTTCTTGTAATAATCCACATTCACAGCCACTGGACATTGCCCTGAGTGGCTATCTTCTGGTGTTGTATGGCTTAACAACAGCTGCGGCGGCTAATATAAGAGTTGTGCCATTCGCCCACCTTCTTCTACCCTCTTCACCATTCAGAGACCTCAAACTACTATTCTCTCACAATGCACTAGGTATGGACAGTGGAGATCCTGTTGTTCATCCACCATTCACAGAATGCAACACTATTTTGGAGAATAGTACGTGGTCTCTGAATGGTGGGGAGGGCAAAAGGAAGAGGGTGAGCTTCACACTTCACGTCATGTGAACTCTTCACACTAGCAGTGCCAGAAGATAGCCAGACGAATGTTCAGAGCAAAATCTGGTAGCTAGGAAGCACCCATGTATGAAGGAATTTCACAAGAAGCAGCAGCTGCAGGAGATGGGATAGAGACCATTACACAAATATAAAGTTCTTGGTGCTGCATCCCACCCCCCAAAAAATACTAAACTTTTGTTTAGTTTTTTTTTTTTCAATAAGCTTTACCTAGTGTTCGAACTGCCGTAACCCATCACATGCTCTAAGAAATCCTCTTTTCTGTTCAGATTGCTCTAACCTGGTGAAAAGTAAAAATCAGATTGGTATGGGTCACTACACCCGGTTTCTCTTCTGCAATGCACTATTAAATATACCTATGTATTATTAAACTAAAATGAAACAGATGTTTTGTTGTATTATGGGGTAAAAACAAAATCATGAAAAATCTCCTGTGACTACGGTCAGGACAGGTCAGAAAGGGTTAAGGACCAACACAGATAAGACTGTCCCAGTGGTATAAGAACAGCAATTGTCAGAGCTGAAATCCTTCTTCCCAGCAGGTTGATGACAGAGAGGGGAGTGTGTGTACACTGACAGCCTCACCAATGGAGCAGGGAGCAAGGCTTGGACAAAGGCTAATATGCATATGGGGGCCTATTACTAAGCTTCCCAGTCACAAGAGCAGAAGAGCAGGTGTCTTCACAGGGAGCACAAAAGGGGGAGAGGATAATGTATGCAAAGTGTATTTATGACCCATTCACAGAATCACACAGCAGATGGCAAAGATTGCAAGCTCTTTTGTACAGTCAAAATCCATTTGCTCAAAATATGTTTCATTCACTACAAAACGAATAACTAAACAACCATCAAACTGAACACCTCTGCACAACAATAAACATTTTAAATATTTATTAAAGCCCAACTGTTCATTTTTGGCTATATTCAGTATATATCTCATGCCATATATATACAGCTCCTTCTTATATCATATACTCAGCACCATCACTCCCAACACACAGGGGGCTACATATCCAGAGATATAGAAATCCTGCCTCCCGATAGACAAATATATAGGATGTGTACATAGACAGGTAAAACAATAAAGCCCACCATTGCCTGCCACATAGGCTCAGCAATACATCAGCTTCCAGATGAGATGCAGTGCCTGTAGAAAAGGGATCTCCTACATACAAATCCATGTAAACCACCGGGGTCTGTATATTGGATTCTGCAGGCTGCGCCAGAACTGGGAGAGACCAGAGCAGGCCATTGCTAGCTGAACACAGGACAGCATGGGCTGCTGCTGCAGCATGATCTGCTAAGAATAAAGGAGAGAGGATTACCTGACACACACCCTGGCATGTTGCATCCACTGTGTCCCTGCCACTGATGAAAGGGAAGCCCCAGATTAGTCCATCAGCAGAACTGCTGCCATCCTTTATCCAGCTCCTGACCTCCACTGCTCACATTAGTGGCTTGGATGCTTCAGCTACCTCCTTGCTGTTCCCTAGCCCATGATGTCACCATCTTTCTCCATCCCGGATTGGCTGCTAGGAGGCTGATAATAATACTACTAATAGCACTAGGAGGGCTGGGATAGGCAAATCTTTTGTTTCGAAGCAGGAAGTGCACAGAAACCTTTCAGAACAGAGGGAGGGAGCTTAAAAAATGTGATGCTTTCACTAACACCACCACGGCAGGCGGCATTGTGTGTGGCCAGAGGTGCAATTCCATCAGAAGCAAACACACTACAGTCTGCATAAACATAACCAATACATGAACACAGCACATTCCTCCTGTGTCTCTGCAGCAGACAGCTACTCAGCAGGATACACTGGATTCTGCTGCCTTACTCTACAGGGATCTGTAACACACTGCAGAGCTGAGCAAATACAGAATATCTCTTAGCAAACTAGATTCCCAGACTCTGACAATTCAGAACACCCTCTCAGGACAGCAGAGCAAAAGGCACTGATCACATGCAAAGTGCAATAACCCAAAACAACCAATCGAGAGCCAATCTACTGGATTCAGATCAATGTATGCTGATCTCTAACTGGCTGGTATGGACATTCCAGGGAACTGCCAATTTTTGATAATAACACCCCAGTCACATTGGGGGCGACTTGGCATGCGATTTGCATGCCATGAGACTTGCAAATCGTATGCCAAGTCACACCCTATTGTCCGCTATTAGAGCGGTCATATCGGTGGGGTTCTGACTTGGTCAGAGCTGCACCAATTTCTAAAGCAGTGCATACACTACTTTTGGTGCGATGTGCATAGAAATCTGTGTCAGATGTCTTGCAAATCGCACCTCAAATTGGCAGGTCACCCAGCTTTGAAATTGTGCAACTTCACTGTAAATCGCACGATTTCAAAATCGGCTTTGATGTGACCGGGGTGTTAAAGCAGTATCAAACCCAAAAGCAAACATTTCTTATAATACAGCTTACCAATCCTTCGATGTAATGGCTGCATTTGTTTTCTTTTTAGCCTTTCATTTATTTTCACCTGGTGAGCCAACCAGTAAGTCTCATGCTTTTCAACAAAACAAGCTCTCCTAAAAATGTAGCAGTTAGAGGAATGAGACCAACCATTCACCACTGACAGGGGTGCTTACAATAATCAACTTTTATTTATACAAAATCTTTACCCCAAAAGAAAAAAAACTGTTGCTGTAACAGTGTTAGATGGAGTTTGGCCTCAATTTGTTAGTGTATGTAAATCTGCTGGTACATCTAACACTCCTCTCCCCCCAGACTGTCAATGCTGCTATCCAAAGATGTCCCTTTGCTCCTTCACCCAGAGCGGGGGTACTCTGATACAAGAGGTGTGTTACTGGCCAAATCACCAGGTGAAAACAGAGCAGAAAAGCAACCACATCTAAGGATTGAGAAGGTGTAATAAGTGACATTTTTGGTTTTTAATATTGCTTAAGGCTTTACATCTGCTTTTTCTTTTTTTTTTTAAAGCACAATTTGCATGTGCTGCCACTGGGGTGTTGATGCACCAAAAAAAGCACCTGTAACATTTTTCCTGATGCATGGAAACACACAGCAGTTGTGTACTGTCCCCATATAAAATAATGGCTTGTCGAGCATTGACACGTCAGAAAATGCACATTAAATCTCACAGGTGTGAACAGGGACATCAATAAAAAAATGCAAGTAAAAACACAGAAAAATCAATTACTTTAAATGCTTACCTAAGGTGTTGTTTCTTTTCATAAATTATTTTTTATTCACTTGCCTTGCGGCAATGAACTTGCAAGAAATTGTGACTAGCCAATTCCCTAGCACAGTCCCTTCCCTTCTTGCACATCATAGCCCTGTCTGTGCTGGCCCAGCTTTTCCACCCCTCCCATCACCTCCCTACATATTCTTATTGCTATTATGTAGCTGCTGAGAGAAAAGCAAAGGGGAATATATCACAGTGTGATCTGAATGTCAGCTTCGTGGCTGCTGGGAATGCTGGCATCACATCTATGGCGACACACAAAAGCAGTCTTAGGGCTTTAGGATGTCTATACAGGAGAGCATTTTACAGATACATAACATAAATAAAAAAAGGTTTTGTTGACACATACAGTAATCCTCACAAAAGATTGTTTTTTTAAATAAATGGCTTAGTGACAAAGTCTCTTTTTTTAGAACATACACATTAATATCTTCTTTAGATCCTCTAACAACTATGTCGGGCTTGTGTGATTGGATATAAACTGAATGGACTGTTATGTGGCTCTGTAACCTTCGAAAAGCATTGGCATTTGTGGCTGGAGTTGGCCGCCATTGAGAGATTATCATTTTTTAGAAGTCTGTTGTTCAGAGTTACATAGTTACATAGTTATTCTGGCTGAAAAAAGACAAAAGTTCATCCAGTTCAACCATAAAAAAAAAAAGTTTTAAACCTACACCCACAGTTGATCCAGAGGAAGGCAAAAAAACCCAGCAAAGCATGATCCAATTTGCTCCTGCAGGGGAAAAAAATTCCTTCCTGATCCCCCGAGAGGCAATCGGATATTCCCTGGATCAACTTTACCTATAAATAGTATCCAGTTATATTCTGTGTATCTAAGAAAGGATCCAGGCCTTTTTTAAAGCAATCCACTGAGCTGGCCAGAACCAACTCTTGAGGGAGTCTATTCCACATTTTCACAGCTCTTACTGGGAAGAAACCTTTCTGTGTTTGGAGATTACATTTCTTTTCCTCCAGACGTAAAGAGTGCCCTCTTGTCCTCTGTGATGACCTCAGGGTGAATAACTCTACACCGAGTTCACTATATGAACCACAGATGTATTTATACATGTTGATCATATCTACCCTTAATCTCCTCTTCTCAAGAGAGAATAAATTTGATTCCTCTAATCTTTCCTCATAGCTGATCTCCTCCATGCCTCTTATCAGTTTGGTTGCCCTTCTCTGTACTTTCTCCAGTTCCCCAATGTTCTTTTTGTGAACTGGTGCCCAAAACTGAACTGCATATTCCAGGTGAGGTCTTACACTTATTCTTACAGGAATACACCAATGCGCAAAATAAACTGTACTATACATTACATTCCCAAGACTGCCAACTCTGTACACTATATTTTCTAGCTGTGATTGGTCATAGCTTGTCACATGGTACAAGGCTTTTGTGAATAGCCTTGTACCATGTGACCTCTGTGATCATTCACAGATTTCACACATAGTAAGCAATGATGTCACAAGTGACATCTTGCTTACTACTTTGCATGTGATCACTGATTGGCCAATCAGTGATCACATGATCGGGACCTCGTACAGAGGTCCCGTCCGACGATCGGTGTTTCACTGTGTCCGATCGGTGTTTTCACTGTGTGACACAGCGGGCACCGGATCGCGGTGCTGCGCGCTCCCAGGGAGCGCGCACAAGCAGGGTACGGGGAGGTCGTTTATAAACGGCCACCTGACCCTGCAGTGCCACCGTCCGGCCGTTTATATACAACGGCCGGTCGGGAAGTGGTTAATACAAGAGAGGATTTTGCTCGCTTTAGAAACCACAGCTTGGCATTGCATGCCATTATTAATCTTGTGATCTACCAGAACCCCCAGATCCTTTTCCATCATTGATTCCCCCAGTTGTACTCCCCCTAGTATGTATGATGCATGCATATTCTTAGCCCCCAAGTGCAGAACCTTACATTTATCAACATTAAACCTCATTTGCCATATAGTTGCCCAATTAAACAGTGCATTGAGGTCAGCTTGTAAGTTGGAGACATCCTGTAAGCATGTTATTCTACTTCACAGCTTGGTGTCATCTGCAAAGACTGAAATGGGATTTTTAATTCAGACCCTATATAGTTTATAAATAAATTAAAACGTAAGGGTCCCAACACTGAACCTTGGGGTACACCACTGACAACCCTAGACCATTCAGAGTATGAATCATTACCCACTACTCTTTGAATACGATCTTTTAGCCAGTTTTCTATCCATTTATATATGGATTTTTCTAAGCCTGTAAACTTTGCCTTACACATTAGCCGTGTGTGGGGAACTGTGTCAAACACTTTTGCAAAATCCAAGTATACTCAGAGTGAGGCTTGGAGAACAGGAGCTCTGTGGCTCATCAGCAGGGATGAGATCACATGTTTGGATCCTAGACTGACCCACCTGAGCTATCCCGCCAAAAATTTGTCACTGCACACCACCAATCATACCCTGCCCCACAACCATATGTATACACACCCCTTGCACACATGCAGCTGCAATGCAGGGAATGACTTGGACACTTATGATTGGAGGGTGCGCAGTGACAAGTTTCTGGAGTGATAGTTCTAGGGTTGCTACCTCATTCCTTTAAAACTGAACACATATTAATTACACAGGTTCTGAGGCTAAGTAAGGGCTCGTTCACACTTGGCTGTATTACCAACGTTTGCCAAGCGCCCCTATAGCATTTGGCAAGCGTTGGTCCGGCGTTTGCGGAGCATTTTTAACACTCGGCAAACGCCGCATGCGTGGTTTAGCGGCGGTTGCTAGGCGTTTGCCGAGCGTTAATAACGCCCCACAAACGCCTATAATGCAGTTTGAGTGGTGTTACCCCTCAGCAAACACCCGCAAACGCGACGCAAATGCCGGCCGGGCGTTTGCGGAGCGGTACCATAGACGAGAATAGGAAGCTTCAACGCCTCCTGACTCGACCAGAGGCGTCCGTTTTGCCGCGACGCAAACGCTCCCGTTAGAACAGAACCATGTGCTGTAATGTGCAGAATTGGCAGAGGCGTTTGGGAAGCAGTAAAAACGCTTCCCAAACGCCTCTCTGCCGCCTGCACACAGCGCTAGTGTGAACGTAGCCTTAATGCACACAAGGCATTAAGAGAGTTTAATTACCACCTTAATCAGTCCCAGAACCTGGGTAACTAATATGTGTTTGGTTTTAAAGGGATGAGATGGCAACCCTAGATAGTTCCTGCAGCTTCAGACAAGGATCCCAACACACCTGAGCTCATCCCTACTCTGCAGGTGATACATGATGGAGAGGACTTGCTACAATGCAAGGAGCGGAAGTGATATTTTTTTACAACTGACTTACGCTGCAGTATGCTCCCCCACTGACAGTACAAAATAAGTAGCTTTACTATAGGATCACCTGTGGATAGGGTTGCCAACTCATCTCTTTAGAACTGAACACATATTAATAATGCAGGTTTTGTAGTTGATTAAGGTGGTAATTAAACTCACGGAGTGCCTTATCCGCATTAAATTAGCCTCGGAACCTGTGTAATTAATGTGTTCGGTTTTAAAGGGATGAGGTGGCAACCCTACCTGTGGATGAACTGGGCACTGTGGACTTTCTTGGATTTGTATCTGGCACAGTGCGTGACTGCAGTATTATACTGGGGGCATGTGCTTGGGCAGAAGCAGCGCTATCATCTTTTATGTTGTACTTATGCAATCTAGATGGTGATAGGACCTTGCTGGCAGCCCCTTAATGATGTTAGCGCTTTATTCTTCTCATTATTATTGGTTTACTTTCTGTTATTAGGTGACATCACTCTGTTTCTGTCCCACAATTGTTCTTCTACGTTGTCACCATGTCACAGAGGCTTACAATGGAGACTATACAGTGTGTGGCTGTTTTAAATACACATTGTTCTGGCATGGTCCACTGTTATCACCATCAGGATACCCACTTTGAAATAGTTATATATTTAATTAGAACCAATTAAAAAAAAATTTCCTCTGGAAAAAAGTGTTCTCTTCATTACAGACACCAGCTACCCCTAATTCCCAAGGGCAGTCACAAGTTTTTTGTCCCACATATGTCCTTGGCTTTTGAGCTTTGATCAACATAATAAACAAGAAAAAGTCAAACACATTCTGGCCATCTGTGTAAAAGCAAGAAGCTGCAAGTGAACTTTGGCAAGGCAAATATTTGGGGTCTGAGGTATCCCTTTGCAGAGATGTAGTCACTTTTTCTTGCATGAGCAAGGTGACAGTGTCATTTTATTATCTTTTAAACTTATTGCTAATGTTGACAGAGCAGAGCAGAAAGCATACTGACCACCACTACACTGATCCACTGACCACCGCTGAACCCAAACACTGATTTACTGACCTCCACTGCGCCAACACACTGATCCACTGACCGCTGCTGCGCCAACACACTGATCCACTGACCTCTGCTGTCCCAACACACTGATCCACTGACCTCTGCTGTGCCAACACACTAATCCATTGACCTTCGCTGCGCCCACACACTGATCCACTGACAACCACTACACCCACACACTGATCCACTGACCACCACTGCACCCACACACTGATCCACTGACCACCACTGCACCCACACACTGATCCACTGACAACCACTACACCCACACACTGATCCACTGACCACCACTGCACCCACACACTGATCCACTGACCACCACTGCACCCACACACTGATCCACTGACCACCACTACACCCACACACTGATCCACTGACCACCACTGCACCCACACACCGATCCACTGACCACCACTGCACCCACACACTGATCCACTGACCGCCACTACACCCACACACTGATCTACTGACCACCACTGCACCCACACACTGATCCACTGACCACCACTACACCCACACACTGATCCACTGACCACCACTGCACCCACACACTGATCCACTGACCACCACTACACCCACACACTGACCCACTGACCACCACTACACTGATCCACTGACCACCACTACATCCACACACTGATCCACTGACCACCACTGCACCCACACATGGATGCACTGACCAACACTAAACCCACACACTGATCCACTGAAAACCACTGCACCCACACACTGATCCACTACACCCACTACACTGATCCACTGACCACCACTACATCCACCCACTGATCCACTGACCACCACTGCACCCACACACTGATCCACTGACCACCGCTGCACCCACACACTGAATTACTGACCTCCGCTGCGCCCACACACTGATCCACTGTCCTCTGCTGCGCCAACACACTGATCTTCACTGCGCCCACACACTGATCCACTGACCACCGCTGCACCCACACACTGATCCACTGACCACCACTACACCCACACACTGATCCACTGTCACTGCTGCGCCCACAAACTGATCCACTGACCTCTGCTGCGTCCACACATTGACCACCACTGCACCTGATGGATACTGCACCCACACACTGATCTACTGACAACCACTACACCTGCACATTGATCCACTGGCCACCACTACACTCACACACTGTTCCACTGACCATCACTGCACCCACATACCCATCCATTGACTACCACTGCACCCACACATTGATCCACTGACCAACACTGCACCCACATATGAATCCACTGCATCCACATACTTATCCATTGACTACCACTGCATCCACACACAAATGTACTGACCACCACTACACCCATACATTGATCCACTGACCACCACTACACACAATGATCTACTAACTGCCACTGCACCCACTAACTTTTGGACTGTGGCCAAACACTTGTTCACTGCCACTGCAGTGGTGCTCTTCTCCACTTCTAAACTAACCACCATTGTACCTGTGCACCTCTTTGGCCACTACTGTACTAAGCATATCTCCACCAACTACCAATGAACCATCATAATTCCTCACTGTATGGATTGTTACATAGTTAGTCTGGCTGAAAAAATACAAAAGTCCATCTAGTTCAACCATAAAAAAAGTTATAATCCTATACCCACAGGTGATCCAGAGGAAGGCAAAAAAAAACCCAGCAAAGCATGATCCAATTTGCTCCTGCTGGGAAAAAATTACTTTCCAATCCCCCAGGAGGCAATCAGATATTCCCTGGATCAACTTTACATATAAATGCTATTTTCCAGTTATATTCTGTGCATCTAGGAAAGAATCCAGGCCTTTTTTAAAGCAATCCACTGAACTGGCCAGAACCAACTCTTGAGGGAGCCTGTTCCACATTTTCACAGCTCACTTACTGTGAAGTAACTTTTCCGTATTTGGAGATTAAATCTCTTTTCCTCCAGATGTAAATAGCATCCCCTTGTCCTCTGTGATGACCTCAGGGTGAATAGCTCTACATCAAGTTTACTATATGAACCACTGATGTATTTATACATGTTGATGAGAGAATAAATCCAGTTCCTCTAATCTTTACTCATAGCTGAGTTCCTCTAATCTTTACTCATCTCCTCCATGCCTCTTATCAGTTTGGTTGCCCTTCTCTGTACTTTCTCCAGCTCCCCAATATTCTTTTTGTGAATTGGTGCCCAAAACTGAACTGCATATTCCAGATGAGGTCTTACACTTATTCTTACAGGAATACACCAATGCGCAAAATAAACTGTACTATACATTACATTCCCAAGACTGCCAACTCTGTACACTATATTTTCTATTCATACCTCTTGAAATAGAAATACAGTATTGCTTCTTCTTCAAATAACAGGCATACTTTTTTGCTTGTTACCTTTCAAATGTGATCTAGTCATGGTGTGGAAATCACGCGGGAACTGGCAATATCCACTGATTGGCCGGCTCTACCAATCCCTAATACCAGTGTCTCTGGATGAAAACACTTCCTACATGCTGACAGCATGCAGTGATCCGAAATAAGACTTGAAGCAAAACCAAACCTAGAGTGGGTGTTTGGTGAGAAGACTTTTTTAAGTTGTTTTTGGCAGCTATGGTGTTACGGCAGTAAGAGGGGTTAAAACTAAACAGAACTAAAGTTTGGCTCCTGGTCCACTTGTACTCTTTAGAGGCAGGTATGCACTAGTCTGGGACTGCAGGTTTCTTAGATGCTGTTGTACTGTATTACGTTAGTAAAATACCAGCTGATACATATATTTTTTTTATGATTCCTAAAATAACTCTTTGTCTGGGGGATATAACGACTTTGAAGACAGTACTTGCGTCATAAAGCACAATTAACAAGTTATATTTGTACATTAACCAGGGAAAGTGATATCTAGTTTACCTGTTTCAAAACAACAGTAAAGTGTGTTCTTTCTGTACCTAGGAATTTTACTGGTATATGTGTACTCCAGGGCCGGACTGACCATTTGGAAACCCGGGCACTGCCCGAGGGCCCGGGGTCAGTAGGGGGCCCCATGACATGCTCCTGGTACCTTTTTCATAGGCTTTTTTGAGTTTGGGCAAGGACCAGGGACTCCATGATCCCCTATTGCCCGGGGGCCCCATGAGTTGTCAGTCCGCCCCTGGTGTACTCATAAGATAAACATAACCCAGTTTGCAAAATAAGTATGCATTTGGTCATTCACACATTGTTCATATACAGTGGGGATCGAAAGTTTGGGCACCCCAGCTAAACATTTGTATTAATGTGCATAAAGAAGCCAAGAAAAGATGGAAAAATCTCCAAAAGGCATCAAATTACAGATTAGACATTCTTATAATATGTCATCAAAAGTTAGATTTTATTTCCATCATTTACACTTTCAAAATAACAGAAAACAAAAAAATGGCATCTGCAAAAGTTTGGGCACCCTGCAGAGTTAATATCTTGTACTGCCCCCTTTGGCAAGTATCACAGCTTGTAAACGCTTTTTGTAGCCAGCCAAGAGTCTTTCAATTCTTGTTTGAGGTATCTTTGCCCATTCTTCCTTACAAAAGTCTTCCAGTTTTTTGAGATTTCTGGGCTGTCTGTCACGCACTGCTCTTTTAAGGTCTATCCATAGATTTTCAATTATGTTGAGGTCAGGAGATTGTGAAGGCCATGGCAAAACCTTCAGTTTACGCCTCTTGATGTAATCCCCCGTGGATTTCGAGGTGTGTTTAGGATCATTATCCATTTGTAGAAGCCATCCTCTCTTTAACTTCAGCTTTTTCACAGATGGCATCAAGTTACCATCCAAAATTTGCTGAAATTTTATTGAATCCATTTTTCCTTCTACTCGTGAGATGTTCCCTGTGCCACTGGCTGCAACACAACCCCAAAGCATGATTGATCCAACCCCATGCTTAACAGTTGGACAGAGGTTCTTTTCATTAAATTCTGTGCCCCTTCTTCTCCAAACGTACCTTTGCTCATTCCAGCCAAAAAGTTCAATTTTAACCTCATCGGTCCACAGAACTTGTTTCCAAAATGCATCAGGCTTGTCTATATGTTCATTTGCAAAGTTCAAACGATGATTTTTGTGGTGAGGACGTAGAAGAGGTTTTCTTCTGATGACTCTTCCATGAAGACCATATTTGTACAAGTATCTCTTTATAGTGGAATAGTGTACCACAACTCCAGTGTCTGCTAGATCTTTCTGGAGGGATCGTGCAGTCAAACGTGGGTTTTGAATTGTTTTTCTCACAATCCTGCGAGCTGTTCTGTCTGATATTTTTCTTGGTCTTCCAGATCTTGCTTTAACTTCCACTGTTCCTGATGACTGCCATTTCTTAATTACATTCCGAACAGAGGATATTGACATCTGAAAACGCTTTGCTATCTTCTTATAGCCTTCTCCAGCTTTGTGAGCGTCAACTATTTTCAGTTTCAGTTTTCTAGACAACTGCTTAGAAGAACCCATGGTGCTGATTGTTGGGGCAAAGTCAGATGAGTCTGGGCATTTAAAACCTTTGAGATTGACATCACCTGGTCTTCCCAGACGATGATTGAGAACAATCCATGACACTGGCAGGTCTCAGCTTGGCAAAGGGGGCAGTGCATGCTATAAATTCTGCAGGGTGCCCAAACTTTTGCAGATGCCATTTTTTTGTTTTCTGTTATTTTGAAAGTGTAAATGATGGAAATAAAATCTAATTTTTGTTGACATATTATAAGAATGTCTAATCTGTAATTTGATGCCTTTTGGAGATTTTTCCATCTTTCCTTGGCTTCTTTATGCACATTAATACAAATTTTTAGCTGGGGTGCCCAAACTTTCGATCCCCACTGTATTCTTCAATTCACCGTTCTGAAAATTCTACATTAAAGTGGTTTTAAAGGCAGAAGGTTTATTACCTTAATGCATTCTCTCAAGCAGCTCCACCCAACCACCTCTTATACTTAACTGAGCCCAATCACAATCAGCAATGTGCACAATAGCAGAGGCTCTCCTGACTTTCTCTCAGACACAGCCAGTGAGGAGGGAGTGTGGGGCTAGGCCAAGCCGAGCCGCACTCTGTGTGTCCTATGAACACGCAGAGCCGGCTTGGGAGCAAGCAGGCATGAATGCCCTCATACCAAGTGACTTGCTATGGTGGCACTCAGGGAAGGGGCCAGGAGCACTGATGGGGGACCCAAAAAGAGGAGGATCGGCGCTGCTCTGTGCAAAACCACTGCTCAGAGCAGTTTAACATGTTATTTTTTAAAAAATAAAACATTATCTTTTACAATAACTTACAGTATAAGTCTCTAGTGAAACAGACTCCGTCACTGGGGGCAGGAGTGGACACTCCTGTAGGTATTAATTGTAGACACCAGGCGTGCCAGAGCCTAACCTTCCTTCTCCTTCCAACCTACTTACCACAGTCATCACAAAAGGAATAAACTATAGTCCAAGTCCCAGTACAGAGCCAGGTGCATTAGCTGGGATAACCACAAAGAATAATAGTAATTCCCACCTGCATTTCAGGGCAGAAAGTGGTGAACTGGCTAAACACTCTTTGGCAGTCCCTATCCTTACTATTTCAGCTCCATGCTTTTACATTGAAATGAATGGACCATAGGCCGGCAGCAAGCCAGGAAACTACAGTAAATACAGAGGTATGAAAAGATCTGGTTGTAGGCGTGCATTTGGGGAGGTCCTGCATAAGTGCTCTTATCCGTTAAATACATAAAGCTGTTTATATTATATCATATTATCCCTATGTATACTAACTTCAAATATCTTCACTATTATATTAATAATTTTTCTACTATTTATTATTGGATTATGTGAAGATAGTTTAAAAAATGTTACAATCTCAGTACTCTACTCTTACAGGTAAGCACCCATGGAACGCTCAATGCAAAGGCACATTTAAAGGAAATGTTCACCTTTTGCTAAAAAATAATGAATTCCCCTTTTTCTTGCAGGTAAAAAAATGTAAATTTATTATTTTTTATTGCAGGTCCCTGTAAACCAGGGGTCTCAAAACTATGGCCCTCCAGCAGTTGAAGTACTACAAGTCTCATCATGCCTCTGCCTCTGGGAGTCTTGCCTGTTGCTGTCAAGAGTCTTGCAAGGCCACATGGGAGGCGATCAGCAAATTGCTTTTGCCATGCAGGTCTCCTGCAGAGTGTCAGTATATCTTTTAAATAGCAATCATAAAGAGAACTAATTATAATGCTAATCGTTTATTGATTAAAGGTATGAACACTGCACTAAAAACCTTTCTTCAAAACTAGCAAAAGTGTTCCCATTCTGGGCACAGGGTGAACCTTGGCTGCTTTAAGCTTAATTTCACATTTAGCATCCCAATCACAGCTCAAAAGTATAGGAAGCAGACCTGTTATTTGGTGGGTAACAGCTGAACCAGGCACATTTTGAACCCTCTATGGCCAACTTTAGCAGCTTTGTTCAACGGAGCTCTAATTCTTAAAGGGGAACTAAACCCATTGATTTAAAGAATTCCTAAAATAGTTACATTCAAGGCATGCTTTGAATGACAATGGTCCCAGTTTCTTGATGATTTTAACTGAACTGTCAAGCCTTCAAATGGCTGGTGTCATAACTGGCTGCATCTGCAGCAGCATGGCAACTGCAGATGATAAGATTGCAGCTTCATTGACTATAAAGGATAGGAGGATTTTGTTACCCATTAGGGACAATAACTACCGTAATAACCAATCAAAAATCAATCTGCTAAAGTTCATAAAGATGAACTCCTATTAGTTTCTATTGGTTACTACCAAGGTTGCTATCTACATTTTGTTCACAGACAGCTAACCAAAAAAAGCAAACACCTCAAAATGTTCACAGACACATTATAATAAAATGAAGATATCTTGATTGTGAGACCTGTCTATACAAATGGATGACACAGGAGACATATTTTACTGGATATATTATGCAACATGAGCTAAGGGTGTGTTGTGAAATCTTTTTATATAGTTTGAAGATCTATTTATAAAGTTTGGGAGTGCC
Organism: Staurois parvus; assembly: GCF_062004578.1. Taxonomy (NCBI): domain Eukaryota; kingdom Metazoa; phylum Chordata; class Amphibia; order Anura; family Ranidae; genus Staurois; species Staurois parvus. The sequence continues at coordinate 1,105,470 of NW_028317998.1, forward strand.
AGGTCTTGTTTTGTTTGAGCCTAGATTCACACTACAGAGGTGCGGTAAATCCCATGTGATTCGCACAGGAACCGCACTGCATTCCTGTGCAAATCACATGCGATTTGTAATCGGTGCAATTAGAGCCATACATTTTGTATGGCTCTATTCGAACCACACCAAAAATGCACAGGACCCTTTTTTGGTCCGCATTCAATCGGATCACATAAGTAGTCACACCTATGCGATCCGATTCTGCACATCGCACCGCGTTTTGCGGACCGATGTCGGGGTGTTGTTAACTTAACATACACACCCGCATCTGTTCGTATGAACGGGATGTGATTGTGATGCGGTGTGGAATTTGCAGTGAAAACGTTGCGAATTCCGCACCGCATCAGTGTGAACCAGGGCTGAAAGGCCATAAAGCTAGCAGGCTATCAGGTCATGCAAGGTGCAGGTACTGCACAGCTGAACACCACATGATGAGTGCAATACCAGGTAGCTGAAAGACACATGGTGCTACAAAATAACTTGCTGAGACCCCCGGTCTGTAACGAGAGGCATTTTCTAATCTGCGGATGGTAAAAATGTTACATTGTCTTTATTTTGTAGACTCATCCTGCTAGTGGAGGAAAGGAAAGCAAGAACTAGTCTGACTGGTCTAACTAGATACACGTCCTCCTCACCACTTATTTGTTTTGCCTGTTTGCTTTGCTACTTCTTTCAAGTTGTAGAAGTATTACCAAATTGTCTAAAATTTATTCTGGAAATTCAGGAAACAGTCCAAAGTTTCTGTTCTGGAATGTTCCAAAATCTGACCATGAGGATTGAGATCAATGAGTTCATAATCAGTTATACACAAAAAAAAAGAAGGAAGAGCATTTTATCTACCCTTAAAGAAACAGAATTGTAGAGCGTCAGTCCAACAAAGTTGGAGCATGCCTAGATTAATTGCAACCCAGAGCAGACATTTTCTTTGCACCTCAATCCCGTATGCCACCCCATTTTTACAGCCACCCCATTTTTGTTATGCCCCCCTTTCTGTTGGTTGCTAGAATGCTGGCACAGCAATCAATTATGCTAATTTCTGGTCTCCAGCATCATAGCAACTATTGACACAGTGCCACCCAGCTGCCAGCATCCAGCAACCACTTAGTAATGTTTCTGTGTTTATAGTTTGGACACCCAAGTGCCGCCTTGCTTTGCCTCACTGACAACATGCCGCATGCATACCATATTTCAGTAATGTGTGGATACTGATAGGGTGCATCATTAACTGGTTTTAGCTTTCATCAGTTCTGCATCACAGTTTTCCCATCTGACTCTGCTCCCCATAATATGGACTTCCTTTCACCCTTGTGTAGCCAGAACATTGTCAAACCTTTAGCTGCGTGCAAAAATAATGAAACATCCTAGAAAATGACTTCACAGTAGTGTTTATATCTGTCATGCCTAACTGTTAGTCTGACCCTTTCCGTAACGTGGTCGTAAACCCTTAAACTGTATATACCCAGTGAAGTGGCTGGCCTCAGGTGATATACAAAGATGAAACAAATCCTCTTACATATGTTGTATCTGTTTATCTGCAGCACTCTCTCTTCCCCCCTTCCCATTACAGTACACAGGAACATGAACAGCTGTGGCTGGCAATCACAGGCTGTGTGCTAGGGTTCTCCAACCCTGAACAACGCAGCAGAGAGAACTCACACTCAGTGCTTTGGATAGAGACAAGTACACTGTATAGAAGGATATGCTTTGTTCATATTTCATGCATGAGGTTTGCAACCACTTTAACAATAACACTTACTCTACAATCTAAAATGAACACTTAACTTTTAATGGACTGCAAAATAAACATATATTGTAAGTCTCAAAATAACCCTTAAAGAGGACCTGTTATTGGACCTTTTATTTTATAACAAGTATCCTAAAAGATTACAAGTTCTTATTTCTATTCATGCTATATACTTGTAAGAGCCTCCCTTGCACAGACATCCCGAAGGCTTGAGACTGCTGCTGGGTGCCACCAACTTGGATGTGATAAGATGGCTATGACATGGCAGGAGGGAGGAGAAACTGAGGCAGCGTTAGGAAATCGACTCTTCCTAAAGTGGTTGAATGAATCAGCAAGAAAACGAACACAGAAAAAAAAAGCTGGAGTTCCACTTTCCAGAGTAAAAGTCCTAAAGCAAACATTGAAAGTGGGGCCTAAACTCTTATTTTTTTCTACTAGTTACCTTTTTTGGAAAAATGTCAGCCTTCCTAATTTTTTGTTTGTGTCCTCTTTAAAAAGCAACAACTTCTAGCTCTGTAAAGAGACCCTTCACCTGAAGTAATTGAGAGATTACATTAGGCCATCATCTTGCAAGTGTATACCCAAAACTGAAATGTTTATTTTTGGGTGGATTGATATATTAAAGCAAACCCGTGCTTTGTCTACACAACATATCTTTCCATTTCTCTTCCACTGCTCATTTCTGCAACTGGAATCAAAACACATACTTAGTACTTCCAGGTATGAAGGAGCATGTAACTTAATTTCCTTCCTCTAATGTGACAGAGCTGGTGATTGAAACTTGGCCCAGGGCTGTCACATGGGGGTGGGGGATAATGTTCTCTCAGTTATGAGGGCTCCAGCTAGAGCAGCTCTCAGACAGAATCAGGCTTCTTTACTCACTCTCAACAGCTCAACAGAGAAAAGGAAGAGTATGTGCTGTTGGGGTTTGGAGGAGAGGAGAGGAGAGCATTAATTCTTATCTGTTCCTTTGCCTTGCATGGCCAAATAACAAGTATGTTTTAATATATTATACACACTCACCGGCCACTTTATTAGGTACACCTTGCTATTACTGGATTGGACCCCCATTTGCCTTCAGAACTGCCTTAATTCTTCATGGCATAGATTCAACAAGGTGTTGGAAACATTATTCAGAGATATTGACATGATAGCATCACTCAGTTGCGGTAGATTTGTCGGCTGCACATCCATGATGCGAATCTCCCATTCCACCACATCCCAAAGGCACTCTACTGGATTGAGATCTGATGACTATGGAGGTCATTGGAGTACAGTGAGTTCATTGTCATGTTTGAGATGATTTGAGCTTTGTGACATGGTGCATTATCCTGCTGGAAGTAGCCATCAGAAGATGGGCACACTGTAGTCATAAAGGGATGGACATGGTCAGCAACAATACTCAGGTAGGCCGTGGTATTTAAACAATGCTCAGCTGGTACCAAGGGGCCCAAAGTGTGCCAAAAAAATACTCCCCACACCATTACACCACTAGCCTGAACTGTTGATACAAAACAGGATGGATCCATGCTTTCATGTTGTTTACTCCAAATTCTGACCCTACCATCTAAATGTCACAGCTGAAATTGAGACTCATCAGACCAAGCAATGTTTTTCCAGTCTTCTATTGACCCATTTTGGTGAGCCTGTCCAAAATGTAGGCTCCGTTTCCTGTTCTCAGCTGACAGAAATGGCACCCGGTGCGGTCTTCTGCTGCAGCCCATCTGCTTCAAGGTGTGATGTGTTGTGATTGTAAGGAGTGGTCATTTGAGTTACTGTTGCCTTTCTATCATTTCGAACCAGTCTGCCCATTCTCTTCTGACCTCTGACATTAAAAAAGGCATTTTCGTCCACACAACTTACACCACTGTAAAACCTTGAGGTGGTTGTGTGTGAAAATCCCAGATCAGCAGTTTTTGACCAGCCCGTCAGGCACCAACAACCATGCCATGTTCAAAGTTATTTAAATCCCCTTTCTTGTCCACTCTGATGGAACTTCATAAAGTTGTCTTCACCATGTCTAGATGCCTAAATGCAAGTTGCTGCCATGTGATTGGCTGATTAGCAATTTGTGTTACCAAGCAATTGAGCAGGTATACCTAATTAAGAGGCCAGTGAGTGTATATTCTATTTTCAGCAGCATGAACCATTTAATTTGAAATATGCACTAAGGTCTTTTTATAGCATGTACAACCTAACCAAAGAGAAGGTTTGATTGCCTGGCTGGAGATAATGATTTTGTACAGGTGCACACTGCAGTACAAAATTGTTCCCCGCTTCCCTGAACCTTCAGAATAATTCACTGTAAAATAATCGCTGGCAGGTTCTTGTTGTGAAATAGGACGCTGAGAAAAACAAGCCAAAATTTCACTATGTCTTTGCAATCAGTGATTATGAGGAACATCCATGTCTGTCTGCTAAATAAGGCTTTTATATTCTGTTTTGTAGGAAAATGCAGCTGATTTTAGAAGGAGAGAACAAGGAGGATTAGAGATCAAAGGATATAGCCAAGCACTGGAGGATAAAGTTTAATGTAAAGTAAAAGTTATTAACTGTGCAGCTTGTGGTTTTTCATATTAAACAATGTTGATCTGATGCATAAAAAAGATCTTTACGACTTTTCACATACTTTATTTGTTGGAGTTTTGAACATCTGATATCTTTCATTTTTTTCCGCTTAATGCATTATTATATTTTGTATGAAATTTCTGTCATGGTAACTTTGTGTCACAAAGTTTTTTAGTATAAATTTATTGTGCAATCACACCTGTTTTATATTTTGATTAATTAGTTGATTTCTGGAAAAAGGCTCAGTATTTTCATGAAAAAAGTTTGCATAAGATTGGTGAAAAGTGCTTTTGGTGCGTGAAAAAAAAATTGAAGATATTTGGCATGAATGACATATTTGACGTATCTGGCACCAAGATTTTGGCACTGCATGCTCTTGGCATGGAAACTGCATGATGATAGCATAGCACAAGGTATGTTGTAGAATACGGTGTTAGGTGTTGTGGTAGAGGTATTTATACAAAAGTAAATATTAATTACTCAAGTTTACCTTAGATTGTGGTATTAATTAAAAGTGCATTTAGAAACATTTTACCAATACCTAGAGCCGGCCATAGATGGTTTCGAATCTTGGCCGATTCAACAGGAACTGGACAAGATTCAAACCATCTATGGGCAGGCTGATTGTACCCAAATCGATTGTTGTATAACTTAGGTACAACCAGCCTGTCAGATTATTCATGCAATTTGCTAGCAATAATCAGTGTTCTCCTGGTGTGGACGCACCCCAACCTTCCCACTGGAAGCACACAATAGCTCCATGGGAGGGGGCAATTTTCTTTCCTGCAACCTGTTGTTGCAGGAAAGCAAATCCCAACATCTATGGCCAGCTTAACTGTCCCAGATATCTCTTGTACTGCAATATAAAGGCTTGGAGCGGAAAGGGTCACCCCTTTAATCAAACTGGTCTTAAAACACTGCACAGATAGCTGGCTGATAGGAGTAGAGAGCACAGGGCTGACCTCATCAGTGCGTTACTGCTCCGTTACTATCCAATTATAGGCTAGATTGACTCTTCACCAAACTGTATTGTTTTAGACAAAAGAGTAGTGAAATTGAGAAAAGGAAGGTCAAAATCTGACTGTGCTGTCTAACAGGGATGACTGGAATGGAAAACTAGCTGAACGTAATTGTTTTAATCCCCCAGCCTTACACTCTCCTGTCCCTGATCCAGCAAAATCTCTGCTCTGCAGCTTCCTCTGCACTGCAAGAAACTCACTTCTGATATAATAGTACTTTCTGGAAGCATACTGCATAATTTACATAGGGAATAAATGTTTCCCAGACACCATTTTTAAAATGATTCTGTTATATAAATAGGCAAAGTTGATCGGATATGGTTCATTTGTCCATACTTCCTTCTAAAATAAAGAAGATTAAAGAACATAGGAGCAAGGATTAGCCCCGGCCCACACCAATGCGACACTGAAATCATGCTACTCCATTTGAAGTAGCGTGATTTCAAAGCAGCGGACCCGGTGCAATCTCATATGCGGCTTGCCTGACATCTGTGCGATTTCATGCAAAGATGTCAATGCAAGTTGCCAAAAATAGTGCAGAAATTATTTTCAAAATTGGTGCAACACAGACGGAGTCAGAGTCACAACGGTTTGAACAGTTGCATTGCTGACAATAGGGTGCGACTTGTCATGCAATTTGGAACTTTCAAGTCACATAACAAGTCACACTGGCATGAAAGGGGGCTTTAACAAATTATCCTTCCAATACCTAAAGCAGTATTAAACCCAAAACCAAAAATATAATATATTGCAGCTTGCCAATCATCACAAGTTGTGACTGCATTAGTTTTCTTTTCTTAGGCTTCTTCCCCTCTGTTTTCACCTGGTGATTCAGCCAGTAACATGCCTCCTGTATTAGAGTGGCCTCATTCTGGATGAAGGAGCAAAGGAAGCACCTCTGGAGAGCAGCATTGGGGGGGGAGGGGGGAGTGTTCGATGTAAACTACTAGCAGATTTAGATACACTAACAAGTTCTAACCAAATGTCAGCTCACACAGCAGTTACAGTAACATTTTTTTTTCTTTTGGGATAAAGGTTTTACATACAGTAAATCAAATAAAGCTGATCATTGCATGAACTCCTGCCACTTCTACATTTGCAGAAGAACTTGTTCTGTTGAAAAACAACAGACTTACTGCCAGATCACCAGGTGACAATAAAGGGAAAATACTACAAAGAAAATGAATGCAGCTAAGAATTGGCAAGTTACAATATAATAAATGTTTGCTTTGGAGTATAATACCACTTTAAAGTGGAATATAATAAATTATTTTTGTGATACACATCTAAATCACCCAAAATACCTCCAAATATAATATGTTTAAATAAAACCACACATAATTCCAAGTAAATAGAATAAATATATATATCTAAAAATATATTAATAAACCCCAAAGTGTCCAAGTCCCAGATCCCTTCGGATGAGGTCCGGGGGTGACGAGACGCGTTGGGGGAGTGGCGTCGTCGCGCACACATGCTGACCGGGGGGTGTCGCCGCGGCCATTTTGTTGGTTGGAAACATGTGGTTTTCAACCTAGGATTTGAAAGATTAGTGCTGGAAGCTGGATATCCCTGTTTTGTATGTAAGTTTTGATTAAAATCTATTCCTTTTTATGGATCCTGCCTAAAGAGCCTTTCTTTACTTGTATGAGGAATACCCCTGAAAAAGAAGGATGGAGAGTTACCGTTTCTTTATGTCAGCTTATGCCTGAAAATATTGGAAGAGGGTAATAGTACTTGGTATCACTTTTGGCTGGAGTTTAAAGGGTACTAGTACCTAGTATCACTATTCACTTGTGGTTGGAGTGATCACGATTTTTCACGTTTTTGGTTTTTATTTTTATTTTTTATTTTTATTTAATTTTATTTGTTTATTATTTATTATTTATTTGGATTTATATTTAATTAATTTAATTTGCACAATTTTGATGTGTTTTGTGTTGTGCACAGAGTGAAGTATATAAGTTTATATTTTAAGGGTAATACACTATGAATTTTTTTCTTTTCTTTTTTTTTTTTTTTTTCTTTGAGGTTATCACGGAGTATTTTGAATCGTTTTGCCTCACTGGATTTATAAGAAAATATTTTGGAAATAATTTTTGGGACTTGGACACTTTGGGGTTTATTAATATATTTTTAGATATATATATTTATTCTATTTACTTGGAATTATGTGTGGTTTTATTTAAACATATTATATTTGGAGGTATTTTGGGTGATTTAGATGTGTATCACAAAAATAATTTATTAGATTGTATACTTTCTAGGGAGAAAGTAGTGTTTTGTGGTAGGGGTGTAACAAAGGAGTTTATTGATTGATTGATCACTTTAAAGTGGAGTTCCAGTTGAAAAAAATAAAATAAAAGTCAGCAGCTACAAAAACTGTAGCTGCTGACATTTAAAATACAGACACTTACCTGTCCCTTGGTCCAGCGGTGTCTTCACCATGGCTGGTTTCACCAGCCGTCTTCTCTCCCCAGTACCGGCATCTTCAGTGTGGGCACCCGGCTGCAAAAGCTTGCGGCTTCACAGCCGGGTGCCCACTGCGAATGCACAAGAAGCGCTGCGTTTTGTGAATGGCCCTGTAGTCTTCTGGGACCTTTTCACGTGTCCCAGAAGACTACGGAGAGGGAGGGGGAGGACAACTTCCACTTCCAATCACCTTAGGTGATCCCAGCAGAAGTGGGAGCGAGTATCTGTCAAATTTGGGTACCCGCTCCCCAAAGGTGCCAATCCTTAATGGGGAGTGGAGGACAAAGGCTTAAAGTGGAACTTTCCCTTTTGGGTAGAGCTCCACTTTAAAAAAAAAAATACAATTGAAAGAAAAAGTCCTTATTTTTTTTTTTTTTAAGTGTTCTGCAAAAGCTCAATAAAGCAATGTAAATAGAGAACATTAAAATAAATGTACAATTTCACATACTGTAAATATTTGCCTTTTAAATGATGTTCTTGAACAAATAAGTAAAGTTATGCACAGTGACATTCACAAACAGTACACATACATATAAACATATACATAAACACACACATATACATATTAATATACATCTTTTGTAGGTATTGTGCTATTGTGTGACTCTTATTTTGAATGTCATCAAAACTAGAATACAAGTTGTGATCTTATGAAATGGCATTGTAGGAGTGAAGACTGAAGAACCAGATACTATTCTGCTGTGGCATAAAAAAAACTAACAGGAAGGGAACTGGAAACCAAGTATTAAATCTTTGGGACCGGCTGGAATATGATGTCATGGTTTCTCAGCTCCTTTGTGATTGGTTAAACTACTCAGCATCTGCTGAGAGCTCAAGGCTGCCTATTTGCCTGGGGTACAAACCTTTCACAGCGGCTTTGAATCACTGATGGTTGTCGTGACAACCTGAGTAGTGTCAGCTACTGATAACAGAATAATGAGGTTGTCTGGTAGAGCAGGCAGAATCCCATCCTTAAAGGATGCGTAATTATTAATACATCTTAGAAGGCGCTGCTTTCAAAGAACCAAAATCCATTTATAATGCATTCCTCCCACAAAGGGGAGTGTGAAGGGATGGAGAGACACGCTAATCTACTATGTGTCTGAATGGGCTGTTCGGAGCATTTCAGAGGGTCAAAGCGAGTGAATGCAAACTGCAATAAAAATAGCTGGTAAATGAGGAAGTAGGATAGAAATCGCGCATCGTCATGATGAACCTCACACACAAACACGAACACTTTTGGCAGAAGCTGTAAAAGTCAGAGATTTGACATCACCAAAGGGACAGAAAATCTGAAGTCCTAGATTTACAGGCTCAACAAGTTAAATTGTAATGCCTTTAGACATACGGAATTTTGAAACACAAAGCGTTATTAAACCTAAAAATGAATATATTGCAGCTTACCAAACCTTACATGTCGTGGCTACATTAGTTTTACTTTTTATATGCCTTTTTTTCCTTTTCTTTTCACCTGGCATCTTAGGGTGTTTCAATCCTGGATGGAGGAACAACAGAGCCACCTTCGGACACCAGCATTGTCCATGTAGGGAGAGGATAGAGTTAGGAGCACTTGACTACAAATTAAAGCTAAACTCCAGCTAAAACTTTTTTTTAACAAGCAAACTCTTTATTAAGAGAAGAATACATGTAGTCACATCATACATACAATGGGAATGCGGACAAAGTAATGGCAAAAAGCATGGGGCAGCACAGTGGCTAAATGGTTAGCACTTCCGCCTGGCAGTACTAGTTTGAATCCCAGACACGGCACCTCCTGCCTGGAGTTTGCATGTTCTCCCTGTGCCTGCATGGGTTTCCTCCGGATACTCCAGTTTCCTCCCACACTCCAATGACATGCTGGTAGGTTAATTGGATCCTGTCTAAATTGGCCCTTGTATATGAATGTGAGTTAGGGACCTTAGTTTGTACACCCCTTTAGGGTTAGGGACTGATGTGAATGTACAATATATATGTAAAGCGCTGCATAAATTGACGGCGCTATATAAGTACCTGTAATAAATAATAAATAAATAAAAATAATTATAAGTACACAAGAAAACACTTGCCATGGGCAAGTAAACAAAAACTAACAATGATCAGCTAACATAGCTCCTCTACCACAGAAACAAATATAGGTAACAAGGAAAGGGCAATATGAACAAACTGCAACCACACATCATCCTCCACATCACATGTGGAGTCAAGCCACTTATCCCAAATGTTATGGTACTTAATAGCGCATCCTCTATGCATATAAATAACCTTCTTACATGGTAGCGTACTATTTATTGCAGCGACTCACTGTGGAAATGTAGGTGGCAGTGCTCGAAGCCAAGTATGGGCAATCAATAATCTGGCCATAAAGAGAGTTCCTTGTAAGAAAACAGTTTGAAATGTGTCGGTTTCCGAACTCAGGAGAAGACCAAGAGGCATTGCCTAGGGCATAAAGTAAGAGGGGAGCCCATTTTATCATACAAGAACCGAACCACCTGAGTCCAATAATCCTGGATAAGAGGACAAGACCATATGAGATGAAAAAAGGTGCCATCGGAAACCCCACATCTAGGACATAGTGGACTGTATTTTGGTCTGTATCTAGATAACCGAATAGGAGTTAAATATGTTCTATGTAGTATGTATAGCTGTGTGAGGCGATCCAACACTCTCAGGGAGACCAATGTGCTTGAGGACAATACCTCTTCCCACAGTTCATCATCCAGCTCCCCCACGTCCACCTCCCATTGGGTTTTAAGCCGATATGCCAATATCGATGCAGGGGGCAGAAGGAGGGCATTGTAAAATGCAGATGTAAGTTTTTTTTACTCCATACCCAGAATCACTTCCATAAGGCACATGGAGTTCAGCTGCGGAATGGAATCACCAAACTGGGCATGCAGCGCATGATGAAGCTGGAAACTGCGGAAGAGCATAAAGTTGGGGAGGTCAAATTCCGACTTAAGGTCTTGAAAGGGCTTGATACCAGCACTGGTGAACACCTGGGAAACATATAAAATCCCCCTATTGATCCATAAATGAAAGTTGGGGAGGGTAAGCAATTCAGGGAGGTTCGGGCTGTCCTATAATGGGGTGTGGGCATTGCAGGGAACCTGCAACTTACTGGAGGCCACTGACAGGATCTTCCACCAGCTAACACGTTTTAACCACTTCAGCTCTGGAAGGGTTTACCCGCTGCATGACCATGATCATGACTGAACTCTGCAGTGTGTAATTTCAGCTCTCCATCCCTTTTCTCCTGAAGTCTCAGAGAAGCTATATAAATTCAACACTTTGAAAGGATGTAGAGAAGAGAGGACTGCAGATACACAGGTACAACTTATGTGCAAGGATTTGTTTCATCTCTGTGTATCACCTGAGGCCTGCCACCTCACTGGGTATATGTAAGGGTTTACAACCACTTTAACACAGTTGTGATAAGCTATAACAGACAACACATGTTCAGGACACATTCTTACGGTAGTGAATGCAGACTACATCAGCTGTCACTTAGAGAATGGCAATTCATGCATATCTCTAGCAAAAATATATATACATTTTTCTAAGATTTAAGAAAGTTGGTAAGGGTAGAACCTCTATCAGCAGAAATATGCTTTAAGCTTAAGGCTGGCCATACATTATACAATTTTCTGTACAATTTCCTTTAGATTTACTTTGAAGTAAAGGGCCTGCCTAATTAGATACAATTGAAAGTGTTGTTTAGGTTTGACCTCATTTTATATGTTTTTTGGTAAATCTAAAGTAAAATTGTACAAAAAAAGAGTATAATGTATGGCCAGCATAAGTTTAAGCTTAAAGTGTTACTAAACCCAGGACCCTGCATTCACTATATCTGTTCTCCCATAGTACACACAACATGGAAGTGCAATTATTTTAGTAAATGTAAACTGCTAAACATCTTTTCTCATCAGCAATTAGAGCAGTCCTGTAACTTCTATCAGTGTTCAGCAGAGCACTGGTTAAATCTTGTAGGAGGAGTTTTCTTTCTGACCTAGGAGGATGCAAAACCCCTGACCCTCTGTCTGGACAGTGCTGAATAGCCCTGTGCTGATCACATGCAATCTCCCACAAAAAAAAAAAAAAACAACATCACTAGCAATACACACTAAACTGAGCATGTGCAGAAGGGCTACAGGTTCAGTCTGTCTTATCAGTGTGGAAATTTGAACAAAAGGAGGGGCAGAGAAGTCCCCAATGTACACAATGCAGGGGATTAACCCCTTAGGTTCCACAGTGAGTATAATAAGCATGCTTTACTACATATGCAGACTGCTTTTACTGTTGTGGGTTTAGTAAAACAGTGACTGCTTCTGACCATTTTTTTTTATAAACGTGAAATTCTAAAATAAAGGAAAAGTGGAATTCTTTACAGTGGTAATCACAGTGTGCTGGATCTAGAGACAGATGGCACTGATTGTAGCGGAGCTACAATTTGTATAATTACCAAGTACGGAGCAAAAGTTGCAACTTCATTGATCAAAAAAAGCAAAAAAAAAAAAACCTCTCAAAGCTTTCTTTCCTATAAAGTGTTCATGCCAAAAATAGAAAATGTGTGACTATATAAATATTCTAAAAATAACACTATGAGAGAACAGAGAGGTATCCCCAGTTTCCTGTATTATTAAACACTCAGTGTTTTAAGATCACTTGGATTATAGTTTTGCTGCCCAAACATTTTAGTATCAACTTTTTAAACAAACATTCTATTTACAATGGATTTCTGTGTATGGTGTAGGGATGCACTGATACTGGTGCCGATACGCGTACTCATGAAAATGTTCCCGATACCCAAAACAATACTTTGAGGTGTGATTTGTGTCCATACAAAATGAATGGGTGTGAATTGCACTGTAAAAAATAGCTTGCGATTAGAACAGGAATGCGGTGCAATTCCTGTCCAAATCGCATGTCGTTTCCCCAACGTGTCTGTGTGAACCCAGGATTGTGGTAGCCTGAGTTCACAGAGGAGCAGTTCAGGAAACCTTACTACACCGATCCCATTCAGTCACACAACGAAAAGCAGCTTCACAGATCTGAAATCCCCGCAGCTTTCTCAGATTCTGATTGGTTAGCATTAGCATTGGTTAGGGTTGTCATCCCTGCAAGGAGATGAGGGAACTTCACACAGAAGCAATGGGGAAACTGCACGCCATTTGAACAGGAATGCTATGCTATTCTTTGCAGTGCAATTTGCGCCCATTCAGGGATGCAAATCGCACTGTAAAGTATTGGTACTCGGTATCGGTGAGTACTTAACCAAAAGTATCCGTACTTATACTTGCCGATAAGAAAAGGGTATCGGTGCATCTCTAGTATGGTGTAGAGCAAGGCTCATGCTCCAGACAATCTCGGGATATTGTAGCTTAGCCAAACTCAATGAGCAGCTGGGACAGGCCAAGCTTGACTCTTTAGCTGGTGTTTCAATGGCAGCTGCTATAGTAGGTCCCCAGACATTTCTGCGAAGAATCCTCTAGAGGGCATGTGGCTCACAAATTCAGGTATATATTAAGAAACTCACCTTATGAGAGGATGGCTGAATATAAAAGCATAAACTTAGTGAATCACAGGTTTGATGAAGCTCGCTAAGTTTGGTAAAATGTGCAGCGCTGGGGCCGGGGGTTGAATACTGTTCCACTTCATCCACAATGGTAAAAAATAAGATAAAAGCACATGAGGATAAAAACATGAGAGTTGCAGTTCTGAACTGTTTTAAAGCTGTAGTGTGTGTGGTTGATAAAATCGACATGTGAGAGGGGCGCCGCTGCTGACAGAAGTAGTGAGAATGACATCACTACTCCTGTCATCACAGCACTGGAGGAGGAGAGAGCTGGGAGGAGGTGTGTGCTGTGTACTCTCGCCCCCTCCTACTTGTTTTCAGTGATCACACAGAGCCAATCTTTGAGCTGTGGCCCACACTGGCAGGAGCAGCTGCAACTGAAGATCTGTTCTGTGGTACTAACTACTACTGTACTGCCTTTGAGAGGGCTCTAAAACTCTAGACACCTCCCCCCTCTCCCTCAGTCCTTGGTTGCTAGGACTGTTTACATCCTAATAAAGAATTACATCATGGTTTGTTACAGCTCCTGGAGGAGGACAGAACTTCCCCATTTACACTTGCTCCACCTCCCAGATCCCACTGTGCTGCTTTAACCATGCTGGTTAAGGTAGGGGGTACACTAATGTAAGGGGGGCACACTAATGTAAGGGGGGCACACTAATGTTAAGGGGGAACACTGAGGTATGGAGTGGTGCACATTGATGTAAGGAGGGCACACTAATGTGTGTGTGTGGGGGGGGGGGCAACTGATGTAAGAGGGGATACTCTGACATAAGAGGACACTGATATAAGGGGAAGCTCTGATGCAAGGAGGGCACTATTGTAAGGGGGCTGATAATATAGAGGCTGATTTTTGTGGTTTTTGTATTTTGGCTGCACATTACAGGGTTAGATAGAATAGCCTTAGAATGGAAGTGGGAGTAGATTTAGCCTTAGATTTTGGCTGAACTTCCACTTTAACCTTTACAACGGCTTTAAACTTTAACGCTCCATGCGCGCTGGCTTAAAAATAAAAAGTACTCTTGGCTAATTTTGAGCATTTTTTGTACTAGCGTTTATGAGCGTTCATCGTTTTTTTCTTCCAGAAAACCAGTCTCAAAAACACATAATAGAAGTTTTTTTTCTGCCTCTGAATGCTCATCTTAAAAAAAATCCTCTAGACTACGTAATGTGCATGGTCACATAGCAAAACATTAGTTGCTTCTACAGGCAAAACAATAAACTCCTCTAGGAGCAGCATTTTTTTAAGCCAGTCTACATGGAGCCTAAGGCTCCATGCACACTGGGCGTTTTAGTAACGCTAGTAATGTTAGCTGTGTAAAGTCACAGCATTTTTTAGTGTTTTTGCATTAGCATTTAGCAGTGTTTTGCCATGTTTTTGCGTGGTTTTTTTTTTGCTAAAAATAAACATCCAAAAATGCTGGTTTGCCACATGTTACCATGTTTTGCCATGTTTTTCAAAGTTAGAGCATTTTTACAGCTAAAAAAACCCCTCTAGAAACCCACTAGTTCTGGGGTTTTATTCCAGCCAAAAAACGCTGATTAGTCTATGTGTGCATGGACACATAGAATAACATGCTGGGGAGTTTACTGGCTGTAGAAAAAAAAATGTCAAAAGCCAAAAACAGCAGCTGTAAAAACATCAAGTGTGCATGAGGACTTATAAGCAATCCCACATTCTGGGTGTGGCAGGGTTTACTACAATGCCCATCGATCTCAGCTAGTATAAGAGATTTTACAATGTTGAGCATTCAGTTTGCCTGTTGTGAATTTCAAAGCTCTTCAGTGTACACCTAGAAAAGTTCATATTTCATCAGGATTGTCATAAAGATGACGTCTAAGAAATAGTAAATTTCAGCTAAGGTAAATAGTTTGTGTCATTTGATAAACAGAGTCTGGAGACAGCCATGTCCTGCCTTGTTTAGTACAGTACAATTTGCTGAGATTTAATATTTACATTGAAGCAAGTGTTCCAAGTCTAATAACATCTACAGGACCACATGAATTGTGAGCTCTTGTGCTACAAACATCTCCTAATGGAGCATATTTTTAGTAATGCTGTCATCAAGTGCTGAAAATAGCAGTGAACAGTAATATAGTAATAAGTTACTAGAGAACATAATAACCATCTGTGTTACAGAAATATTCCTGTTTTTATGATTCAATTAAAGAGACCATGCCACATGTGCAGGAAAACAAATGTGCTAATTATAACTCTACACATAAAAAAATTGTGTTTTTAGTTTAAATCTGAACTCCAGGCAAATTGCTAAATACATAATTGAAACACATAAATCAGAGCTGTCACATCTGCTAAAAGGTTTTATTTCTGTCCATCCATTTCTGAAATTTACACAGTCCTGCCAGACAGCACAGCCAGACTGGTGAGCAGACCTTAATCTACACCAATTTAAAGCTGACGTTTAGATACTTTTTTTTGGGTATAGCTTCAGTCACATAACGTACCTGTAATATAATGTATCCTATGTCCTGTTGATTGTGCCTGTGTAGTGTGGAGATCTCTCCAGCAATGGCAGGTCCTCTAACTGCCTCGGGTCTAACATTTAAGCACATTGAAGAAGTTCTGACAGCAGCCCGTCCCTTTCTGGAAGCCAGTCCTGCATCCAGACCACAGCAACTTCCTAATAAGTAAGTATAGATTTTTTTTCTTTTACAGCGTAGAAAGAATAGTCTTAGAATGGGGGTGGGAGTATTTGTAGGCTTACTTGGCCACACTGAGAACCGAGCAATCAAAGACCACTGATCACTCAGTTGTAGGTCTTCAGTGAGTAGAGAGCAGGTGACTCAGTGTCCAGCACTCTACTCTGCCCCTTCAGTGCTCACTGTGGCATCAGACTGTGAAGGGGGTGGGAGCAACTTACTCAGGCTTTCAATGTTTTGCTGAGAGACTGTGCCAGCTGTCAGTCCAGGCATCTGGGACAGGAGCTCTCCAGAATCTGGACCGGCTGGGTGACATCAGGCTTTAGCCCGGTGTCACTGAATATGGATCCCAGTAGTCCAGAACGCAGTGCACTCCTGTGATTCCCAGGAGTAGTAGGGCCAAAAGAACTCGGCTCTACTTCTTTAAGTGTGTGAATGAGGCCTTAATCTTTGCTGTGTGACTAATATATCACCAGTTAGCTTGAACCCTACAAGTTACGTTTAAATCAGATTGGTATCTGGGATGAAGCAATTACACAGAACTAAAGGAAACCTGCATGGAGAGAAAAGTAAACTCCTATTGCTGACATACTTTAAACATAACAGTTGCCTGGCGGTCTTTGGTTTTAAATACTTTATGAGTCACTGACCCAGATCAAGTGCACAGAAAGATATAGGAGAGTGAAATCACATTGTCTAAGCTACTAACCTGTTCTGAGTTAGTGACTTGGAACAGGTTGAAGCCAAATGGACCACCGTGAGAGCCAGGCAACTAGCATTTTTAAAAGTTGATGCCAACAGTTACAGCCTTCATTCATATCAATACAGGCTTCTTTTTATAATGATAAACTGGAAGATCATGCAAAATGTTTGCAAGGAGCCTGAAGTTGGTGTGTATAGGAATAGCTCTCCTGCATTGCAACTAGGCAAACAAATGATGTTCTAAAATTATCAGATTACTGAAAAATAGAGTGAAGGTGGCATTGTACAACACAGCAATGCCTAGATGAAAGTACATAGGTGAAATGCCTGGATGAAACAAGTGTGTATCTCAAAGGTTTACCTTCTATCAAACACACATATTCAAAATGTTTCTTTCTGTAAAAATTTGTGAAATATCTATGTACATGATCAACTTTTTCTTACACAAACAAACATCAGTACAGACCCACGTCAGCATCTAGTAGATGTTTCCATTATCCTTAGACAGAATTCTGTGTGCATTATCCAGCCCCTGTCACCAGAAATATCACTTTACTCAGTGCTGCTCTGTCATTCACACTCCACTCAAATATTAAGTAGACAGCCCACTCAGCTGTCAACTTTGATGCCAACACTGGGCTGGGTGAAAGGATGGGGTTACAGTGAAACTCACAAGATAACAAAGAAGCAATACCTGTGAAGCTGATATGTGCCGAATCATGAATACCATATGAGTCATTAGTGAATGTACTAATGACTTTCCACTCTGTTTGATTATTAACCCCACACACCCAACAGCAGGGACTGCTGCAGAGCATTGCAAGAAACAGTTAAACCATCCAGTAAAGAAATTGTTAGTTAATGAACTAGGACTAGCCATTCCATAGGCCCAGAGTATCTGTACCTCAGTAAGTCCCAGCATATATCAAAACCCCTGGCATGTGTCAAGCTACAGCATCTCCCACTGTCACATATTTTCCAATATTTAGGCTCTCAATTGCATTAATTTATTTAAATTTGTAAGGGGGTTAAACTCAAATGGTAATGGTAGCAATAAACCATGAAGGAGATATGGCCAGGATTGTCCTGCACTTTTATTCAACAAGACAGCAGTTTCAATGCAGGAAGGTTTTGTATAGCAAGTCTATAGCATAAAACAAACAAAACATCTGCTTGTCCCAGCCACTAACTAAACGCATGTCAGTTCCTGACTAAAGCTGGCCATAGATTATTATTATAATACATGATTTATATAGCGCCAACAGTTTACAATATAAAGGGAGACAATACAACAATGATATAGTTCAATACAAGAGGGTTAGGAGGGTAGATAGATGGGTAGAATATCATGAAAATGGTCTTCGAAAAACAATGTTCTAAGAAAGTGCATTCATTTTTCGAATTGTTAATCGGGTCAAATTCACATTACTAGGATGGAAAACATCTCTCAAACACATTTTTAATACTGTATGTGGTTTTAATTCAGTAAAGTCCATTAATTCCAAAATCAAAAGTTAATCTGGGACAAAATCTTTCAAATGACATTTGAATGTTCTGAGAATTTTCATAAAAATTTTCCTAAGTGCTCGTTCACACTGTTTTTCAAACTCTTGCCAAACGCCCCTATTGCGTTTGACAAGCGTTGGTCCGGCAAACGCCGCATGCACGGTTTAGCGGCGGTTGCTAGGCATTTGCCAAACGTTAAAAACGCCCCACAAACGCCTATAATGAAGTTTGAATGGTGTTACCGCTCCGCAAATGCCTCACAACTGCTGGCCGGGCGTTTGTGGAGTGGCACCATAGACTTGAATAGGAGGCTGCAACTCCTCCTGACTCGACCAGAGGCGTCCGTTTTGCCTCGACGCAAATGCTTCCGTTTGAACAGCACTATGTGCTGCAATGTGCAGAATTTTCCCAGGCGTTTGGGAAACAGTAAAAGCGCTTCCCAAACGCATGTCTGCCGCTTGCTAACAAGGCTAGTGTGAACGTAACCCAAGACTTTTGCTGACAATTTTCATTTGAAATCTTATACATCTATGGTCTAGCTTAACAGTGCCCCAGTTGGTTCTGCAAAACAAACAGGCAGATCTCATTCTTTTTTTGTTTTCCTCTTAACAGTCAGTTTGTTCTCTTCACATCAGTCCTGAACCCTGGAGCCCCTCACCATGTGTAAATGAAAAACCTAGGTGACACAAAGGCTGTCCTGCCAGTCACTGCCTTATTTATATTTAATATTTTACACCACCACCCCATTTCCCCCCCAACAACTCTTCTCAGTGCTGTGGGAATTACATTTTGCCAAGATACAGTGGATGCATGACAGTCCATTAGTAGTCCCTTGATGGGTCCCTGGCTTGTGTTCTACACAAAATGTAAAGTCTTGCAGAGCCAGAAACCATGTTGTGACCCATGCATTGTTCCCTTAGTCCTAAGCCATCTACTCAACTGGAGAAAAGTGTGTAATTATCCAGTACAATCTGCCCCGAAATTAATACCTTAATAACTCTAGGGCCCACTTAATGGCCAGATACTCCCTTTCCACTTCAATAGTTCCTCTCTGATGGATTACTTCCCAGCTGAGATTTGTTGTTGGATTTCTTTCCCCATTAATTTCCTACAACAAAACTGCTCCCCGGCCAACACACAGAGACATCATGTTATCCAAGAATTTCATGACTAAGGTTGGGGGTGGTTAGAACTAGCCCCTTACACAATGCTGCCTTCAGCTCCAAAAAAGCTTTCTGAATCTCTTCATTCCATTTCGCCATGGTGGACTTACTCCCTTTGGTGACATCATTGGGTGGAGCGGCTACGATAGCAAAATTAGACACAAACCTCCAGTAATATCCTACAATCCCTAGGTAAGCTCTAACCTGTTTTTAATAGAGGCTAGAGCCAATTTTTAAATGCTGTATATTTGTTAATTGGAGGCTTTATGAACCCCCCACTGTAATATACTGCAGTCCAAATACTGGGCTTCTTCCAGGTCTATTGCACATTGTTTGTATTTGCTATTAGCCCAGGCTTTCAAATCACAACTAAAGCTGGCTGGGGTAGAAATCCCAGGCAAGCTAGTGGAGACCAAAAATGACCACATGGAGCTCCATGTAAGCCAAAAGGGAGGACCATGTGTACTGGTACATTGGTGTTGCAAAAGCTGTCTTTTCCTTTGCCCTGTCTGTATAGGAAACCTGGTAATACCCTTTAGTAAGATCAAGGGTAGTAATGTACTGTACCTGGCAGCACTCAACCTATCAACTCAACTAACCTGGGGCACGGAATCAGCATGAAATTTGATGATTTTATTTAGCTTCCTGAAGTCATTGCAGAACCTGAAGCTTAAAAGGTGAGCACTATGGAACTTGACCACTCACAGTTAGATTCCTCTATGACCCTAAGGCTAATGTTTTCTGTACCTCTGATAAAAATGGCTTTTCTCTAAGCTTCAGATACCAGATAAGGGCTTTGGCTAGGTAATTCTGAAAACACTTCTTAAAGTGGTTCTAAAGGATAAAGGTTTTTTCCCCTAATGCATTTTCTGCATAAAGGTAAAATAAACCTTTCATGTTCAGCTCCCCCCAGATCCCCAAATGCTTACCTGAGCCCAATCGCGATCCAGTGCTGTGCCCGAAAGCAGCAGTGCAGGGGAGCACAGCAACCAGCTCCCCACTGCACATGTGCAAGATTGCAAGGTGCAGGCAGACTTGTCCAGTTGCCTCCTGGGACCTGTGACATGTATTAAGAGGCTGGCGGGACAAACAATCATCCTTGCCTAGGAGAGGATTGAGGAAATAGGAGCAGGTACTGACAAAAAATGATACGAAAAAAAACCCTGCAACTTAGTTACAAGCTGGGGGTAGGGAAAGAATGAGTGGTACTTTACTTTTGTGAGTGACTTTCTGCTTTAAAGCACAGTAGACACAGACAATTATTCTGAATTTGTGGTACAGGAAATTAGCTTACAAAAACAAACATGTCATATTTACCTGCTCTGTGCAATGGTTTTCCACAGAGCAGCCTCGGTCTTCTTCTTTTGCGGTCCCCCGCAAGCACTCCTGGATCCTTTCATCTGCCGAATGCTGTCACGTCTATCCGCTTCCACTTGATTCTGAGCCTCGCTGTGTTTGTCCATAGACACACACAGCGCTGCTCGACCCTGCTCTCTCCTCACAGGCTGTGATTGACAGTGGCAGGAGCCAATGGCTCCCATTGCTGCTTCCATGTCCACTGAGGAGAGAGAGAGCAGAGAGAGACACTCCTCTTGGGTACAGCGCTGTGCACAGAAGGTTTTCTACCTTAATGAAGAGAATGCATGAAGGTAAAAATCCTTCTGTGTGCAGCAGTGCCCCCAGCCCCCTCAATATTTACCTGAACCCCATCGCAATTCAGCGATGTGCACAACAGCCTCGGTTGTCCCCATTGGCTGAGACAGCAGGCAGGAGACATTGGCTCCCGTTGCTGTCAATCATAGCCAGTCAGCCAATGAGGGGGGGGCAAGCCACGGCTCCATATGTGAATGGACACATGGAACAGCGGCTTGGGAACATGCCTGCTCAGGTGCCCCCCATAGCACGCTGCTTGCTGTGGGGAAACCCAACAGAAAGGAGGAGCCAGGAGCGCCAGCAAGGGATCCAAGAAGAGGAGGATCCAGGCTGCTCTGTGCAATCCACTGCACATGGTAGGTAAGTATAACATGTTTGTTAATTTCAAAAAAAAAAAAGAGAACCTTTAGAATTGCTTTAAGGTAAAAAACCTTCTACCTTTACAACCACTTTAGGCCAGACTTAGAAACTACAGAAAAAGTTTTGTTTAAACCAGAATCACGTATCAAAGCTATGCCAACATAAAAAATAAATAAGGTATATATAATTACCTTTAAAATGATGATTGCAATAAACCAGTGTAGTCCTCATTCAAATTACAGGACCGATGTCACATTATCTTGAACAAGCTGCTCTACCTTTGATTGTACTGGCTTGCAAAAATAAATAAAATGTAACAGAGCAAGCAAGCCTGTGACAGAAGCATGACAGTGTGCATAAAAACATTCTAGATTATGTACATCAGCTCCCAAATCCTTGCCAAACAAAGGAGTCAAAGAGGCAGAAACAAATATATTAATGTATAAACACATTTACCCTGATTTCTATTTTAACATCTGTCTGGGAATTGAAACAGAATGATGGCAGACATCCTGGATCATACCTGTCCTTGAGAGCTGTAGAAAGCATTTGCTGATAAAAGTGTTGTGTTAGAGACCTCTAGTGGCAAACACAATGTCATATGTACAGTAATAAACTATGTACCAAACCATATGACTTGTAACCCTTTGCCTGTAGGATGGATCCTCTCCTCTATGTCCCGTCTCATACTCATTAACCAGTGTGTGTATTTGATTCTGAATAGCTGAAAGGGCACCATTAGACGTCGTTATGGGAAGAAAAAAAGAGTATATAGCAATTATAACTCATAAAATTACTATATTATTCAACTATGATTTGACTGAGAACTAAGTATATTTTATAAAAAGAGAAGGAGCTTTCACAAACATGCTGTATGTGGTAATACAATCCTCACTGGGTATTTTATCTGTACTATCTTCTGTTTTAGCCAGTGAAAACCCATGGGTGAGAAACCATAAGACACTTTGATAGTGATGATTTGTTAAGCAGTCATCAATTCAAAGTAACCATATCACCTAAAGTGTACCTTTTCTTCATATTTATCTTAACAGCACAACTAAGACGACTGCAAAATAAAACTACATACAAACAAACTCAACAGATGTGTGCGTGTGGCCTTTCCTGTGACCCTGCGCCCCATACCATTTTACTGCATATGGTTTCTTAATTTAGGGACTATTGTGAAGGTCTAAAATAAGAAGATACAAATGTTATTTTTTTTCCTCTACTATTTATCATCACAGTGCTTTTAGCCATTAAAATATGTTAAGTGGGAAATTGTCAAAGTTTCAGATGTGTTTTGTCTATTTGTGTGACTCAGAGATGACACGGATGACTCATAGGCCCAGAATTCCAAAGATACATTGGGTGGGATTTACTTCTATCCACCGTGTGCAAAAATGTACCAGTTACCATAGAAACACAAGAGATGTAAGCTTAATGAGTGTATAACCTGAAGATGCCTAATTAAGGGGCAGGATCCTGTAACCAGCCATGCTTAGTTGTCTGTCCCCATGGACCAGTAACAAGTTTGAAATGATTCATGTATCAGCTAATAACAGGTGAGATGCCAAGGCTGTCTGCAATACACACCACACCACCTGTTCCACTGCTCCAGATTACTTTCAATTACTGCTCAACCTACCCAACCTCAGTATGCCTCAGTAGTCTTTGCCCAAACTTCCCCTGGCCTTATGTATGGAAAACACCAGTGGAACTAAAGAACAGTTCTTGGCTAAGCAAAACTTTTAGAGCACACCTGTTATGTAAGGAGGAATGTTTGGACTTCCAATACTGACCTCCTGAAAATGCAACGTTTTTTCTTTTGCTAGTGGAACCAGAGACAGAACCTGAATTATCAAACATTAATGAAAAAATAGACAACAAACCTTACAAATGGTATGAACTGGCTGCGGCCCTTTTATTGTTGGTATCAACATATATAATAATAATTACCGCTTATATGTATCAAATAATATTAATTAAAAAAAGAACTAAAACCAACTGTTAATTAAACCTAAAGATTAGTTCAGCCATTACAGCTCGAACTAACAATAAATTGTCCAAAACTGTCCCCTTCCTTAGAAGAGACAAAACCACACAATATTAAGCCGCGACATCAGGGCGCAAGGGAGGGGTGGTTCTTCTCTATCACTGCTGCTTCTAATTGCTAACAACTTCTTCTTCACCTTTACAGGCTCTGCTCTATACCAGTGTTTCTCAACATTTTATCGGCCAAGGTCGCCCTTTAAAATTATGGACAGTCTTGAGGCACCCCATTCTAAAATGTGAAAAACTATTCTAATAGTTTTATATAACACAGCAACATCCACACATGTAGGACACCCAACATTAGAGGTGGTTTATTCTTCCAAAGCAAATACACTTTTGCACACTGATACTGACTAGTATTCCAATGTTTCTTTTCTTCTTCAGTTTTTCTCCATCACTGAGCTGATGTGACCCCAGCACTGATGGAGAGGGGCAGGGGGAGGGTCAAACTAGGATGCTGTGCAGGCAACCGACATCCTCCTTATCAACTGATGATGTAATTGGTTATCAGGACACCAGCGGCTAGAAGGTCGTAATGGTGCACAATGAAAACCTGTGGCTTTGTGTACCTAAAAGGCAGGATGTGTTCCACCCGCTGGCTTGTATACAAGTTTTGGGCAATTTGTAGACATTTTGTCAAGTCACACCTGAAGAAACCTCAAGGCACCCCGGTTGAGAAAGGCTGCTCTAGACTCCTGACCAATGGTGGGTTTTCAAGACAGGTAAGTAACCAATCAATTTAATTTTTTTTTTTAATAAACTGACACTCAGAGTCTGTCCCAGTCCCATAGGTAGGGGTCACCAATGAGCTCCCCCTACTTTCAATCTTAGTTTGGCATTCTACAGCACAGCAAGACAAACAACATATGAGGCTATCATATAAGCTCCAAGCAGGGAACGGTTTAGGCAACCAGTGAAGTAACAAACCATATCATTAGTATGTGTATAGTAGTGTGGATCTCATTCTCCAAACATGGAGGTCTGCTACAAATGTCTCCTGATCAACATTTTTAAAAACTTTTTCTATCAGCTGTACTTCTTCTACCAATGTCTTTTTTGCCTGTGCGGCATCAAAACAGGGACCACCAAGGTCTTCACTCCCTTAAACCAGTATGCAAGAGGGCTCTCTGCTTCCTTTCTCTACAAGTAGCCCTAGTGAATATCAGTACTGTGGGAACTGAGAGGGAGTGGGAGGGCTGTCCTCAGGGCAGGGTGACAATGCTGCATTCACTGCAGACCATTCAGCATTGTCACCCTTTGGGAAGAAATTGGAAAGACTGACAGGAACACCAAGTACTTAAAGTGGAGCTCCACCCAAAAGGGAAAGTTCTGCTTTAAGCCTTTGTCCCCCGCTGCCCATTAAGGATTGGCACCTTTGGAGAGCGGGTACATGAATTTGACAGTTACCCACTCCCACTTCCGCTGCAATCACCTAGGCAATTGGAAGCAGAAGTTGTGTCCACCCTCTGTAGACTTCTGGGACACGTGACAGGTCCCAGAAGCCTACGGAGCCATTCACAAAGTGCAGTGCTTCTCGTGCCTGCGCAGTGGGCACCCAGCTGTGAAGCGGCAAGCTGTCACAGCCAGGTGCCCACACTGAAGATGACGGTGCCAGGGAAAGAAGAGGGCCGGTGAAACCAGTGGTGGTGAGCACATTGCTGGACTGAGGGGCAGGTGAGTGGCTGTATTTTAAAAGTCAGCAGCTACAGTTTTTGTAGTTGTTGACTTTTATTTTATTTTTTTAGGTGGAACTCCACTTTAAGAATGGTAATTTTAATTAAATTAAAGAAAAACTAAGTAGGTTTTTATTTTAAATAGGTAGCATGTAAATGTTTATTTTTAGTAGAGACTCTGTGGGGGAGATTTACTAAAGCTTGTGCACTCAGAATCTGGTGCAGCTGTGCATGGTAGCCAATCAGCTTCTGACAGCAGCTTGTTCAATTAAGCTTTAGCAATAAAACCTGGAAGATGATTTGTGTCTCTATGCAGAGATGCACCAGATTTTTCACCATGCAGTTTTGGTAAATAACCCCCTATATGTCTCTTCTGCAATAAAAACTCCATCTTTGCCTGCAAGAAAATTTTCTTGGATTGTCCAAGTCACACAGGAGCAGCTCAGTTCACAATCTCGGCATTCTGTGAGTTGTGAGGAGAATTAATACCAAGCACATGTGGGGAGCTACATAACCCCAATCAGTTGGCCAATCGGAATGGTTGAAGACACTGAACCTGGAAGAATACCCAGAAAAATGTCAAAAGAAATGACAGGGCAGTGGGGGAGAGTGAGGACATAGCATTGCTTGAGGAAGGCACTTCGGGAAGCAAGTGGCCATAATGTGCAAATTTGCTGCAAATATTTGCACTTTATGGCATGAGCCCGGGGACTGAAATATATCTTAGTTGTGCTTTACAATGCTTTTCATAATCATTATCCGTAATGGTACAGATAAACCTATTTTTCCAGTACTATGGACACTATCAAACATTAAGATTCCCCATCAGAGGCAAATGTACGCTTTGTGATGCCTTAGACAAAACTTAGACATGAGGTCCCACTCATGCCCATCCGTCTATCTGTCTGTCAGCTACGCAGCAGGCAATCCCAGAAATGCAGTGGATGGGAGGGGTGATGTGCGCGGACGCAACCTCACTCCTCATTGGCTGATAGGCGGAGCTCCAGAAGTTAAAAGGTTACTCGAGAAATGAGTGTGACAGGGTTCTTATCGCTGCTTGCACACAGCAGCGTTAAGGTGTCCTGTCGCCTCTAAAATAAAGTCACACTGCAAAACAGCCTTTTGGCCACCGCGAGGCCCACTAAAGTGAGACAGGGCTTCTAACGCTGCCTGTGCACAGCAGCATTAACCAGTTCGGCTCCAGAGCATTTTTTTTATTTTTCACATAAATGTAAAAATCTCATTTTTGGCAATAAAATTAATTAAACCCCCAGAACATTATATATTTTCTGAAAGCAAAGGCTCTGTAAAATAAAAATATGATATTTGCACATTTTTATGTCACATGATATTTGCGTAACGGTTTATTAAATACACATTTCCAGGAAAAATATAAGATTTACTTTATTGCCAAAAACACACAATAGAATACCCTTTTTTGGTTAATATATAAAAGATGAGGTTGCATCGAGTAAATAGATACCAAACATTTCATTCTTAAAACTGCGTGCACTCGCAATATCACCAAAAATTACGGTGCCCAAAAATCACCATAGGTGACGCTTTAAAAGCCTTTACAGCTCATCAGTTTAGAGTTACCTAGGAGCTCTTATGCTAGAATTATTGTTCTCACTCTGACGTTCATGGCGATATGTCACACGTGTGATGCAACTATGGGGTTGCAATTGCATTTGCGCAGGTGTGCGGGGCAATGAGGGGTTACAGCTATTTTTTTTATTTTAATATATTTTAATATAATTTGAACATTTGAAACTTTTTTCTTTTTTATTTACTTTTACTTGATTGCTATCACAAGGGGTTAATAAACCCCTATGTGATAGCACTGGGCAAGTGATAGGTACTCTTTAAAGACATTAGGGGTCTATCAGACACCAATGTCTCCCTTGCCTTTCACACCATGTAAACAAGCACAGATCGTCTTGGTTTTATTTGTCCCCTGGCTGTACTGGCCAGGAATGGGTGTGTCTGAAAACGGAAGTGGCATCACTTCCAGTTACACTGCTTGCATGTGAAACATGGATTTGCCTTGGTCTCACATCATGCTGCCAACTCAGTGAAAGTGACTGACAGCTGTAGAGCTGCCACATCACTTTCACTTTCAAGCCAACTGCATTAGGCATATGAGGCAGCTGCAAGGCCCCTGTGAGACGAGGCCTTAGGTGACTGCCTAATTTGCCTAACTAGAGAGCCGCCTCTGTTCCCCATCTCTTCAGGAAATGAAGGAAGATGGGAACATGACAGAGGTTCCAAAACTTGCTCCAAGTCTCCAAAGTTAGGATAAAAAAAAATGGCAAAGTGGCTGGAGTCCAATTTCTAGCTATCCATGCACTGGCGACTAGCATTTTTTAATCAGAGAGGACAGGTTTCCTATAAATAGTTTCTTATGCTTACTTTTAAAACTAAACTCTAGCCTGGAAAAAAGTTACCCTTGCAGTGGGGGCCCTTCTGCATTGCAAGGCTTAAATGCTCATTTTGCTTTATATCTCATTCCCCGGGCAGCTGGCCACTCTCCAGCAATCCAGGGCTGTGGACTGACAGTCAGCATTCTCACTTACAATGCAAGACCACTGCATTACATTGTACATGGTAATTTCAGAGAACTGCACAGTAATTAAGTGGTTAGCCCTAGGGTCGTCGGTTCAAATCCCGGCCACGGCACTGCCTGCCTAGAGTTTACATGTTCTCCCTGTGCCTGCATGAGTTTCTTCCAGTTACTCCGGTTCCCTCCCAAACTCTAAAGACATGCTGGTAGGTTAACTGACTCCTATCTAAATTAGCCTGAGTATGTGTATGTATGAATGTAAGTTAGGGACCTTACATTGCAAGATCCTTGTGGGCAGACTTATGTGAATGTACAGTATAAATGAAAAGTGCTGCGTAAATTGATGGCGGTATATCAGTACCTGTAAAAAAAATACATAAAACTGCAGCCAGTCAGGAAGAGAGGAGGAAGAGCTTCAGGGGACCGGTCTTTCAAGGGGAGGAAGGCTACTGGAACCAGGAGTAAAGTAAACATTTCACTATAATCCTGCCCCCTAAATAAAAATACACAGAAAGGTGCAAAGAGGGGCACTACTGGAAGGGTAAGTTTTTCTCTGGCCCAGCTTTCAGCTTTAAGATCTGTATGTATAATGTATTAATAAATGTGTTTGTGTTTTTTTAAGCTAGGAAGCTGCCAGCATGCAAATTAGCTGATCTTCAAAACCAGACAAGCAGAATAATTTATTGTGTCTGCCCTACAGTAAGGTCATTAGGAAATAGTAACTGTAATGCCACTGACAGCTATTACATGCTGAAGAAAAGGAAAGATTATATATATGTATATACACATTCACCGGTCACTTTATTAGGTACACCTTGCTAGTACTGGGTTGGACCCCATTTTGCCTTCAGAACTGCCTTAATTCTTCGTGGCATAGATTCAACAAGGTGTTGGAAACATTCCTCAGAGATTATGGTCCATGTTGACATGATAGCATCACACAGATGCAAATCTCTCATTCCAACACATCCCAAAGTCACTCTATTGGATTTAGATCTGGTGATTGTGGAGGCCATTGGAGTACAGTGAAAGCATTGTCATATTTAAGAAACCAGTTTGAGATGATTTGAGCTTTGTGACATGGTGCATTATCCTGCTGGAAGTAGCCACCAGAAGATGGGTACATTGTAGTCATAAAGGGATAGACATGGTCAGCAACAATATTCAGGTAGGCCATAGTATTTAAACGATGCTCAATTGGTACTAAGGGGCCCAGAGTGTGGCAAGAAAACATCCCCCACACCATTACACCACCAGCCTGAACCGTTGATACAAGGCAGAATGGATCCATTCTTTCATGCTGTTTTCGCCAAATTATGACCCTACCATCTGAATGTCACAGCTGAAATCGACACTCATCAGACTAAGCAATGTTTTTCCAATCTTCTATTGTCCAATTTTGGGGAGCCTATGCAAATTGTAGCCTCCTTTTCCTAGGTGACAGGAGTGGCACCCGGTGTGATCTTCTGTTTCTGTAGCCCATCTGCTTCACGGTTCAACATGTTCTGTGTTCAAAGATAATATTCTGCATACTTTGGCTGTAACGTGTGGTTATTTGAGTTACTGTTGCCCTTCTCTCTTCTTGAACCATTCTCCTCTGACCTCTTATATCAATAGGGCATTTTTGTCCACACAACTGCAGCTCACTGGATATTTTCTCTTTTTCGGACCATTCTCTGTAAACCCTAGAGATGGTTGTGTGTGAAAATCTCAGTAGGTCAGCAGTTTTTGAAATACTCAGACCAGTCCTGGCACCAACAACCATGCCGTGTTCAAAGTCACTTAAATCTCCTTTCTTCCCCATTCTGATGCTCGGTTTGAACTTCAGCAAGTCGTCTTCACCATGTCTAGATGCCTAAATGCATTGAGTTGTTGCCATGTGAGTGGCTGATTAGCAATTTGTATTACCAAGCAATTGAAAAGGTGTACCTAAAAAAAAAAGGCTGATGAGTATGTGTGTGTGTGTATATATATATATATATATATATATATATATATATATATATATACATATATACACACATACATTTTTTTTTCTTTAAAGAGCAAACTGTTAGTGGTTTTAGTGCTGGTTCTGGCACAGAATGGTACAATATTTGTATTAAAAAGAAGGTTATTATACCTTTAACCCTTTCACCACCAGGGCTATTTTTGCTTTTTTTTTTGGATACGTGTTTAAGGTTTGAAGATTACTTAAAACCTCCAAACATTATACATTTTTGACCATGGAGAATAAAATAGTAGTAGTTTCAATTTTCCAGGGTCAGTGAAAATGATCAAGGTGTAGCAGCCAGGAGTGTGTGCAAAATCCCCTTCTGACATTAATTGGTGACAGTAAAATGGTTAGAGAAGAACTAAAGGCAAAAGTTGTTTTCCCATTTTTCCATTGCCACAATTGACGTGAGAGGAAATCTCTCCAAACTGCAGAAATCCCTGGTTGCCAACACGGTCACCAGAACACCAGTGTCCCCATTTGACGATTTATTGTTCTGAACTATTGATAAACAAGACATACAGAGAGTGTGAATCTAATGGGAGCAGAGACAGCAATGAAAACCTCACAAGTGTTCAACACTCTATCCAACAAAAAAAGGTTTTTGCCTTTTGTTATACTTTAAAGGCATTAAGGCAAGGGATTAGGTTAAAGTGATTTAAACCCTTACATATACCCAGTGAAGTAACTAGCCTCAGGTGATACACACAGATGAAACAAATCCTCCTACATAAGTTGTACCTGTCTATCTGCAATCTTCTCTTCTCTACATTTGTTTAAACTACTGAATTTATAAAGCTTGTCTGGGAGTTCAAAAAAAAGGGACAGAGAGCTGAAATTACACACTGCAGAGCACAGTGAGGAGAGCTCTGAGACCTGATTGAAGGGAAAAGACACACCCCTCTCCACACAGCTCACAGGAACAGAGCCAAGGCTGTCAATCTGCTGTAGGTCCCTCCCCTGTCACCATTTTTATATTGGTGTCAGGAAAACTTGTCAGAAGTAATAGAGAGTCATGGTGATAGCAGAGGAACGAAGCAACAGACAGAAATTACACTTAGTGCTCTTAATTGAGACAAGTACAAACTATAGAAGGATATGCTTTGTTCATATTTCATGCTTGTGGTTTACAACCACTTTTAGGTTAGCGTAAGGTTTTAAGTGTAAGAGAAGTTAAAAACATTACAATGGCATTACTCTTTGAAGAAAGCTGCATTATATATACCTGTAAAGGCCCACTCCTCTGGCTGGTCAAATACTGGGTCCACCCAGCTAGCCGCTGTGGTTCCTGCTGTTAACCCCTAGACACTGCAGGTAACAATGTTTAGCAGAAAGAACCACAGAGGCCAGAGGGGACCCACTATTCCATACACCCAAAGCATGGAAAAGGATCAGTGGCACAAGCTCCACCCCGGAGCACAGTTTTAGCAAACAGGGCAATGGAAAGGCAAGTATAATGCTGTTCTTTTCATAGGGTACTGCAGAAAGTGTGGCGTTTCAGTTATACCCTTTATTAATTAACTTAATATAGTATAGTAGTTTTTCTCTCTTTCTATTTTGTTTTCCTTCTTATAACCTTTCTTGTTTACCTTCTT
The DNA here is from genome assembly GCF_062004578.1 of Staurois parvus. Taxonomy (NCBI): domain Eukaryota; kingdom Metazoa; phylum Chordata; class Amphibia; order Anura; family Ranidae; genus Staurois; species Staurois parvus. The sequence goes on from NW_028317998.1 coordinate 1,136,799, forward strand.
AGACCTTCTCCAAAGTGCTTTGTGTGCCAGTGTAAACAAACAATTGGTCACAAAATTACCACTGGTGTCTTAGCAGGCCATTCTTGTAATGTCTTCTTTAGACATGCCCCCTTGCTGTGATAATCACAGGCCCAAATGTGCGCTAATGTTGGATGAGGTCATCATGCAGCCACCCTACACTGATGTCTGATGAGGTCATCACACTGCCATGTCTCTTCTGTGGCATCTCTTACAGTGAAAGCTCATTCCATTGGGCAATAGGAATGGTAAGATGTCAGCGGCCATTTTTTTTTTAATCAATTGTGTGTTTACAGTGGTAAACCACACCACATTAGAGCATGTGATCTCTGACAAAGGTGTGCATAGTGGCAAAACGTGTAGCATGTGTGTGGGGAAGGGAATGTTTACATTAGAAAAGGATACTGAGAAAGATTATAAGGGCTCTTTCACACGGGAGATCCATATGTCTGTTTACGGATGAAAAATGGACACCCAAGTATTTCTATGAACTTGCAGATATAAACTGATGATCATCCGTTTACATCCATTAATGTCCGCATCTGTTAACATCCATTTTTTGAAAGGAAGAAAACAAGATGTAAAACAGACATATGGTCTGTTTTTGCATTGGTAAAGGATGTAAAAAAACAGATGTAAACTGATGAAAAACGGATGAAAAATGGATGTAAACTGATGAAAAACTGATGTGAACTGATCAGTTTTTTCTTGGAAAAAGCGTGACTGAACTGATGAAAAAAAACAAAACGCTCGTGTGAAAGGACCCTTACAAGGAAAACAAAAAATAAAATGAAAGAAAAGCAAACATGGAGTCTATGCAGACATTTTTAATAAAATGAGAGAGAGATAAAAAGAAAATGAAAATAGGAGGTATTGAAGGAAAAGAAAGAGGAAAATATCTAATAACAGAAATAGTAAAGAGAAAGAAATAAGCAGAGATTGGGAAAGTAAGAAAACTGGAGAATATCTAAGACAGGCAACAGTAGGTCCAGGACAGAGGGAATGATAGCTCCATAAGGCTCCACAAAGGAGTACATTGGGTGAACTAAGGAATCCAATATGGCATCTTGTCCCAAATAGCAAAATATACACAATAATAAATTCACAAACGCAAAAAGATAATGCTGAAAAAAGATGTTTAGACAATACTAAAAGCTAAGTCATGCAAAATAGCAATGTAACGTCAAACTCAATACGCTTTAGATTAATTAACTGAAACCCCAATTAAAGAGTAATGATAGTACAATAAAATAAAAACCCCATTTTATAAACAGTTCCATTCTTTTGTCCACTGCTGGACAATTATGTCTAAATTTTGTAAGAGAACTATAAGGGGTGAAGGAATTGCTGAGGAACTCACAGGAATCTTTATAATTCAAAATACATAAAACCTGCTTTGATTTTTACCTTTGTCTTTAGACCACTCATCCATAAGTCACATGACAAATTTTCAGGGCTCTCCCCCTTAGAATGCCAAGGTGCCTGACTCTGCTGAGGATAGCCAGTTAGAATCAAGTATTTACCATCTCCTTGAAAGTATAATCATTTTGGAAAGTCGTTGTTATTGTTATAATAAACTATTTATGTAAAATGCTATTAGACTCCCTTTTGATATTTTTCATGCTGAATATAGCTTACGCAATGTAACTTGAATAAACAGGGAATGGCCACCAATAAGGGTAAATTCACGATTTGCCAGCTGTGTACAAAAACAAAGGTCTGGAGAAAAGTTGAGTTGCTCTCAACATTTGTAATATGCCACAGTAAATTGTACAAATTACACGTCACCTGTAGTACATAATCACTGTGAGGGAACCAGTAACACCCCCTCATCTACAAAGCCATTGGCATTTTGTTTACGGTCATTTGTTGCACTGTGGTTATCGCTGCTTTTGGCCATCTCCCGTGCCCCAACTACATACCTTTGTCTACGCCTATCTTTTTATGTCTTCATCTGTTTGCTCTAAGCACCTACAGAAACTGAAAGCTGACACATAGTTGATACTTTTTTCTATCATCTGCATCAATGTGAACCTGTACTATATAAAATAAGACAGTCTGTCTGGTTAAGACCATCATGTTAAGAATGCTTCACTGATTGAAAATAAGTTATGGCAATTTGCATGATACAAACCTTGGATCTCATTTTTTTTATCTGCACAATTAACCCAATTCCTAAAATATATGGTGCACAAGGCTTATGGACTAGTATCTCCATAAAAGAAAGGCTCTAAGCATTTCAGATTTTTGCCAAGCTGATATAAACATATATGCCCATCAGCATTAGGCAGTTGCTTAAAAAATGGGATCTGAATAAATTTATCTCTGTCTCACAAATCCCAGCCCAAGGGTTTTCACCTTTGGGGTTTTTGAATACCACCTTCTAACCAGATGATGAAGAGCATATGGATTGGTATCAGAATTGCAGAGGGTTCATCCACTCATGGCCATTTTTCTATGAAGATTTACTTGCCTAGTATACCAAGGGTCACATGCTCAGACTTGCTTCCGTGATACAAGTATGAAAGTGTTTGTAACTGTCAGGATGGAAAAATATTGCTATATTGCTTCCTAGTATCCAAAGGCTTTCTTACATCTATGATCAGCTTAAGCAAATAATTTTTTTAAACACTTTAGATGAGGAATGCATTGCACATGTAACACTTACACTAGGTGGATTCCACTAAAACTAATATACCAGTTCTGGATATAGACTGGGGTTTTGAATTATTCATAGATCTCTTATGAGATTTGAAAATTATTGTATTCTGTTTTTATGCAGATTTCACACAGCATCCCAACTTTTTGGGGATTGTAGAAAAATCCAGTGTAGACAGTGGAATCTCCTTACAATGACTTTGTCAGATGGAGAGAGTCAAAAACCTTGGCAAAAAGATTATCCTGCTGCAATACTAGAAAGATAAAAAAGGTCATGAGGTGATGATTGAGCTGTCCAACAGTAACAAAAAAAAAAGCCAATCTGAAAAATGGACCAGCCTTTCTGAAGGCTATAAGAATATGAAGGCTACATTTGTCGGTCTCATTCTGAAAATTTTTAATTTCTGGCTTTGTCTGTTTCAAATATTCCTGAACAAAACTGTCCTAAGCCAGGGAAAACATAGAATTCTTTACCTCTACACCTGTTCAAGGTTAACGAATTCAAGTACTGAAGCCAGAGAACCAACATGACAGCATTTTTCTGAAGAAGATTTCAGCAATGACAGGCATGTATTCCACTCATGATATGTTCCTTTAAGTACTAAAACATGGTGTAGATTGAATAACCCAGCTAGTTCTGTTTGATCTGGTTGAACATCCTGCAAAGAACCCAAGCAGTTCATAGCAGCTGTCAGTTTCCCTGTTATTACTGCCAACACCAACAGACTTAAACAGATGATTTCCACAGCACACAGCAAAGAATACAATATTCCAAAGACAAAGCACCAGTGTGTTGCCCTTGTGACCACAGGTCCTAGGTAATTTGAGAACTATAACAATACAAGGGGTTCTCTAGAATTGGAATGTCAGTCATCCTTGGCTTTAGTTAGTCTGTAATATATCAGTATCTGGAGTCAGCTGGATAGCAAGACATGAATGATAGAGCTATGACTAATAATGAATCCCAGTACAAATGTTTATTCTCAGTGAAAACTAAGACTTTGGCCCTTGACCCTTCCCGGACTTGCATTCATATTATACAGATTGTGATACATTATATTTAATAGCTACAAGCTCACAACTGGGATTTTTTTAAACTACTGAGTCTAACAAAATATGTTGTATTTCCAAACTACACAATCCCAATATCCTGCCATATAAACCAAATGATATATAATAAAAAAGAAAATGTCCAAAGGCAACAATTGTTCTTTTTAAATAAATATACCTTACCAATATTGAAATTTGATAATTCCTTCTGACTTAGAATAAAAAAAAAAAGTTTTGACTTTTGGTATATTTTGTTATTTGTGTCACCAAAGGGAAGACCCACACTCTCTGGTGGACACCAGAGATAAAATGGGGAAAATCCACAATTTTGAGTTATCATCAAAAAGGATTAGAGTAATCTTCAAATAGGGATACATCCTCCTGGAACAACTGTCTAAATGGGGATTTGCCTTATTTTAGAGAGAATTCTTCTTTTTCCCTGTTGGGGCTATGAGATATGAAGTTAGGGTGATTCTCTACAATGAAACACAGGCAACAATGAAATAAAATGATAAGGGTTTGCATGCGTGGGAGTCTCAGCCGCAGCATGGCTCTCCCACGGATGGCATGCAGTCCATTGAGAGCGCACTGCACATGCTAAAGTAAGCAACTCCTAAACAGTGCACATTTAGGAGATATTGGCAGTACCTACAGTTACTTTGCAAGTGATTTTTTTCCCAGAGTTTAGTGAATGAGGTGAAGCTTTGCTAATTTCAATCATCTAATCGTTTCAAAACAAAACTTATTTTTTTGTACCTTGCACATAACTGGGTTATTTTTTGCAAAGTGAAATTTCACTATGTTCACTTTGGGGAAAAATCACTTGGAACATGCAACTTTTCTTCCACAGTAAACAGCCTATTTGCCTTTAGTAAATCAACCCCATTATCTCCACAGTCTCCAGTAAAACAGTCAGTCAATCCAAAACTATCATTCACTTTTTGCTGGATTTTGGTATGAGGAAGGTCACACGAGTAAGGAAGCTAATGATTTGTATGAGCATCTGCGCACAACTGCAGGCTGGTGTGACCATGTACGCAAAAATTAATGAGCCAATACATTCTACTATTCTTGTCCTAAGCAAACTTTTTAAACTGAATAGCCACATAGAGCCAGTGCTGACGTGTCTACAGGAGCACCTGTTAACCTGTGTCCAGTATTTCCTTACTGACTTCCAGATATCAACCTGGCTTGTCCTTACCTGCTCTTGTTATCTGCCTAGAAATGACCTCACCTTGCACCACGATGACACTTCTCCCTGCTCCTCTTGCTCTAGATCTACTTGTCTAATACTGACCCCGAATTGAAACCCAAATTTTGCACCTGCTAGCAATTTTGTACCTGATCTGTATACTAGCTGTTACCTCAAACCAGACTTGAGCTTTTGCATCTCTTCTGCTTACATGCCTGCAGCTCCACTTACGACGCACCTGGCTACAAAATGAATGGACGCAAACTGCACTGCACTGAATTGCATATGAATCAAACAGGAACATGCAGAGCGTTCCTGTGCAATTCATAGTGTGAAATGAGCCTTAATAAAGACATGACAATGTAAAAGGATGTTTGTCAAAGGAAATAAAGATAGATCACATTTAAGAAGCCATTCATGCAAAAATGTATGGGTGTGCATTCACCAACTTTTCCTCGCAACTGTGTATTACCATAAATATAACTTTAAAAAGTTTCACCAGCCCATTTGTTATGTGGGTTCTTTTTCCTTCCTTGCAAATTATTTCCCCTCTCTCTAAACATCTTTACTACTGGTATACTGAAAGAAAACAAATAAATTGTGGCCAATACTAAAGGTCTTTTAATACAGTATTTCAAAAATACTGTACAAGGGCACAGTAGTACACAAAATAACATCAGACCTATAAAAAATGCAAACTGACTTCCTGCTCCAATCTGAGATTGTGCAATCTTCAACTTGAACAACAAAATAAAACTGCACCAGAATCATGCCTAAAATCCATTTATTTGGTACTCCAGTGAGGTACTGAATTACATGCATCGATATTAGAGCGGAGCTCCACCCAATAGGGGAAGTTCTGCTTTAAACACTGGTCCCCCGCTCCCCATTAAGGATTGGCACCTTTGTGGAGCGGGTACCCGAATTTGACAGGTACCCGCTCCCACTTCTGCTGCGATCACCTAGGCGATTGGAAGCGACAGTTGTCTTCTTACCCTTCCTCCATGTAGTCTTCTGGGACATGTGACAGGTCCCAGAAGACTACGCACCATTCAGGAAGCGCATCGCTACTCGTGCATGTGCAGTGGGCACCCGGCTGTGAAGCCGGGTATCCACACTGAAGATGACGGCGCCTGGAACACCAGACGGCTGGTGAAACGGGCAGCAGGGAGGACACCCCTAAACTGTAGTGTAGTATGTTTTAGGGAGGAGCCTACATGCTGATGTCATGCAGCCGCATCCACCTGATGCTCCAACGGCCATCTTTGTAATCATCCATTGATGGTTTCATGCTCCACGTGGTTGCTATCTTTTTAATAAAACATACTACACTATAAGATACTGTCTCTGGGCTGGGTCTATGAGCTTGTCCTCTAGGAGGAATCCCTTTCCTTGGTTCACCGTGGGCTGGAGATAGAGACTTGGCTACTCTACTTTTGATTGTTCATTTGGTATATCACTGGCTTCTGGAGAGATCCCACCTTCAACCGGGTCACCAGCAGGAAAAACAAGCAGGAACAACCCTTAGAGTCATTCCGCTCTGAGCTTGCTTGCTACTTACTTCTGGTGAGTGCATTATGGTGGAGGTGCAGTGCGGAAGTCACAGATGTTACTACATTTTGTTGATTTGATCACATCACTATTTTTGGGACTATTATATTTAGAGCACTTATATATTTTCATTTGTTATTTGTTATACCGTCCATATTGTTTCTTCATTGGAGTATTCACTTTTCTCTATTTCTTTTTTATGATGATACCTTTCTATTTTACTATCACACTGGTCATCATTGATTATAACACACATTTTTATTAGCGCTGCACATTGATATGATAGTGTTTTGTTTTGGTGGAGCCACGTTGTGCTAGCTGCTTTACTTTTTCCTTTTTTGTTTTGCACTCACTATTTATTCTTTGATTATAGATTTACATTTCTGTTGAGGCTGCAAGGTCTTATCCTCATATTTTGTAAGCAAATTACAACAAAGTACTCCACAAGGAAGCTTCATTGACAGAAAAGACAAACACTGGGGTTAACTGACTAAAGGCAAATAGACTGTGCACTCTGCAAGTGCATTTGCGTCAGAGCTTAGTAAATGAAAGAAAGCTTCACTTTGCAAAAGAATACCCAATCACATCCGAGGAAAATAACAAAAACAGCATTTTTCTAGCCCATGATTGGATGATGAAAATCAACAGAGCTTCCTCTCATTTACTAAGCTCTGGAGCAAATGTCCTTGAAAAATGTACAGTCTATTTGCCTTTAGTCAATCAACCCCACTGCCTCTGTACCTTTGCCAGAATTACAGCGGAGCTGGGAAATAACAGTAACTTTAAGAAAGGTCCTTAGTAAAGCAGTCACTGTCATAAAAGGGAGTTGCACATCTGATGATGTCAATCAATTGTCTTGGGAGGAAAACAGACACACATTGTGCTACGCATTACATGGGGGTGGCAATGCTTAGTCAAGACCACAGAAGTCTTTTACTAACGCAAATGTGTGCATTGCATAAATCCTGCACAGATAAAATTCATATGAAAGCAGAACTGTATTTTGCTTATTCATGGCAAACTAGCAAGTTCCCCATACTTTCGATGTGCTTGTTATTTTCCACATGCTCCCAGGGCCCTGTCCAAAATCACTGCTCTAGCTTCAGCAAGCCAACAGGGTGGCGGAAGAGTACGTGGACGGTATGTGGGTGCATCAAACTCCGTGCTCTAAAATCAACTTGTTATTATGTCCTTAAAGTGTTACTAAACCCACAACAGTAAAATCAGTCTGTATATGCAGTAAAGCATGCTTATTATACTCACTGTGGACCCTAAGGAGTTAATCCACTGCATTGTGTAAAAAGTCTGTGTGACCCTGACTTCTAATCCTCCCCTTCTTCCAGTGTCCCCCTCTTACAGTTGTGTCCAAAATTATTCAACCCCCACTGAAATTGAGTGTTTTGGCCAGTTTGACATTGCTTTTGATCATTCAGTCATCTTGCTTACATTTACATTAAAGAGGCACTTGTAGGTCAGACAAATATAACATAACAGTTATAATGAAATAACCACAAATGTCTTTTCTGTGCTCACAGCATTATCAGTTTTATTCAACCCCCAAGTGACATTCAATCTTAGTACTTAGTACAGCATCCTTTTACAGTTATAACAGCTTTTAAACGTGAAGCATAGCTTGACACAAGTGTCTTGCAGCGATCTACGGGTATCTTCGCCCATTCTTCATGGGCAAAGGCCTCCAGTTCAGTCACATTCTTAGGCTTGCGCACTGCAACTGCTTTCTTTAAGTCCCACCAGAGGTTCTCAATCGGATTTAAGTCTGGTGACTGCGATGGCCACTCCAAAATGTTCCAGCCTTTCCTCTGCAACCATGCTCTAGTGGACTTGGAGGTATGCTTGGGATCATTGTCCTGTTGAAAGGTCCAACGTCTCCCAAGCCTCAGGTGTGTGACGGACTGCATCACGTTTCCATCCAATATCTCCTGGTACTGAAGAGAATTCATGGTACCTTGCACACGCTGAAGCTTCCCTGTACCTGCAGAAGCAAAACAGCCCCAAAGCATGATTGACCCTCCACCATGCTTCACAGTAGGCAAGGTGTTCTTTTCATCATAGGCCTTGTTCTTCCTCCTCCAAACATAGCGTTGATCCATGGGCCCAAACAGTTCTAATTTTGTTTCATCAGTCCACAGAACACTATCCCACAACTTTTGTGGTTTGTCCACATGGCTTTTGGCATACTGCAGTCGACTCTTCTTATTCTTTGGAGACAGCAAGGGGGTACGCCTGGGAGTTCTGGCACGGAGGCCTTCATTACGCAGTGTGCGTCTTATTGTCTGGGCTGAAACTTCTGTACCCACATCTGACAAATCTTTTCTCAGTTCCTCAGCAGTCACACGGGGACTTCTCTCCACTCTACGCTTCAGGTAGCGCACAGCAGTCGAAGTCAGCATCTTCTTTCTGCCACGACCAGGTAGCGTTTCAACAGTGCCCTTTGCCTTGAATTTGCGAATGATGCTTCCTAAGGTGTCTCTTGGTATGTTTAACATCTTTGCAATCTTCTTATAGCCATTGCCCTTCCTGTGAAGAGAAATCACCTCTTCTCTTGTCTTCCTGGACCATTCTCTTGCCTTCACCATGTTTGTAACCACACCAGTAAATGTCTAGAAGGAGCTGAGTATCACAGTCATTTTAAAGCTGCCTAATTGGTGCTTATTATGCTTGATTGCTGCTCGGTGACATCCACAGGTGTTTTCAATACCTGATGGAAAGCACCTGTATGAACCTCTGTTCTTCAGAGTGGTAGTCTTTAAGGGGTTGAATAATTGTGGCAATGAAGAAACCACATAAGAACCATTTACTACTGTATTACATAAACAATTGATGTCATTTTAGTTGCATTTGGGTAGTTACAACGTCCTTGTAGGATTTGATTCTGAATACAATTCCAAATGTACACTATAGTCCCTAAACCCCTTTACAGCATTGGGGGTTGAATAATTTTGGACACAACTGTATCTCCTGATAAGACATATCGTGTGGAGTCACTCTGAACATGCTCAGTTTAGTGTGTATTGCTAGACAGGTTTTTTTTTTTCTTGGGAGAGTGCATGTGATCAGCACAGGGCCAATCAGCACTGTCCAGACAGAGGTCAGGGGTTCTGCATCCTCCTAGAGCAAAATGAAAACTCCTCCTACAAGCTTTAACATGTGCATTGCTGGACACTGATAGAAGTCACAAGACTGCTCTAACTGCTGATGTGAAAAGGTATTTAGTTGGGATGCACCGCTGAAAACACCCCTATCGGCCACTGGCCAATATGAAAATAAGCACTGATACAGGTGCCAAAAATAACCTCGCCCCTCACCCACCAGCCGCTGTTCAGTGGTTCTCAGCCTTAACTGAGAAACCATCGAACAATCCCGGCGCTGGGCACAGAGATCAGTGAAGGAAATATGGCCTCCACTCATCTCTATGCCCTTTGAGGACCGGAGCAATGTCACTTCTGGTTCCGGCACCTTGTAAACAAGGCAATTTTTTTTTAAAGCACTAAATCAACGCTTTTTTTGATCTAATGCTTTACATTGCAGGGGAGAGATGTGGGGTCAAAACTGACCCCATATCTCTCCCTAAAGAGGACCTTTCACTACCTATTTCTATCAAAAGTGATGCATGCATTCCTTGTGATAGGAACAAAAGTGATTAAAAATTTTTTTTAAAAGGGACAGTGTAAAAAAAAATAAATAAATAAGTTTAAAGTTTTTATTTTGGTGCACCGCTAGTATTTAGCAGTTTATATTTACTTAAATAATTGCATTCCCAAAGTCTGTGTACTGTGGGAGACCAGATATAGTGAATGCATGGTCCTGGGTTTAGTATCACTTTAATGGGCAAAGTACATGGTCACACTCTGGTCAGCTGATAAAAATATCCTTATGGAAGCCCTTCCTTAAGGTAAAAGTCAAATGCTCATTTAGTCTAGGGGGATATAACAGAGAGAATTACTTACCTTATTCCTCACCCCCCTGGCTGCCAGCTCCTCTCCTTCTGATCAAGAACTGGAATGTAGGTGTGCACTTAACGTCGTGACGTCCAACGTGGGTCTACTAGACCTGCATTATAAGTGATGAAGTCAACAGGGGTGGGAGGGCGGTGAAGATGAGCACCTTCAGGGGACGGGTTGTCCGGTGGGGAGGAAGCCTGCGAAAGTGAGGAATAAGGTAAGTAATCCTGTCTATTACATGCCCCCTAGACTAACAAGCTTTAAATCCTTACCTAATACCATAATTTATTTATAAGGTTGAATTAATTAAAATGCCTGTGTTGCCTGAAGTAGCCGGTCACATTCCGGCTGTTGTTATTTTAGTGCAAAACAGAAAACAAAACCACACCACAATTTCTATACATGTAGGTCACAAACCTCAATAACATGTAGCTCAACAGATTCCATCTTAAGAGCTAAACAAAAGTAACCATCCTTATAAATTAAGGAAAGAAATTAATAAACAGGACTTTAAAAGATACATGTGAATAACCCTCAGGAAATAATATGCAAACAATGTATATATAAAACCATAAATTTTTATTAATACAACATCATGTGTTTAAAATGGGTTAGATAACCCAGAATAGGGTTTTTAACTGAATGGACTTCAGATTGAATGTTTGTTACAAGATATACTCTAAATATATGTGAGGAAGATGTTGGACTTTTCCTTCTTATGTTTGTTATGCCTATCTATGTAACAGAGAAATTTTGGATGGTGTGGTCCTTATCCTCCCCATCTTTATATCATCCTTGTGCCACTGGCACCGCTGGGGGCTTCCCCATCTGGTCTGTTTCTGCTTTTGGCTCCATGTGCACTCCTGATGGGCCTCCGCCTGCAAAGGCAATCATTTTTCAAGCTTTGGATGATGTATGCATTGGGATATTTCACCTCCCCACAATTTTTTCAATACGCTATACATTTACTTGGTTAACTTGTAACTCCTGTATGAGTATTAGCACATTGGGGGAAGGAATATGGGGTTTGCTGAATTCTGTACACTGTAAAAATCATCCAGATTTGATTTTTACTATTCTAGGTTATCTAACCCATTTTTACCACATGATGTTATATTAATAAAAATTAATGGTTTTATACATACATTGTTTGCGTATTATTTCCAGAGGGTGATTCACATAAAGCCCCGATTATTCAATTCTTTCTTTGTACTATACCTTAATTGGGATGTGGTGCTAGAGGTTATCAATGTTACCCATTTCTTACATCCTTATACATTATGAATTGCATGCTCCATATATGTATTATTGCAATATATAGATGAAAATATAAAGTTATGCAAGAATATGCTACCCAAGAAAAACTTTCTGAAGATCATTGCCAACAGTTAAATTTGAAGAAAGGTCTTTGGCACCTTGTCAGAAATGGAAACAGCTGAAACAATATGGATATGCCATTGTTTACCTTACATTTTGTTCTGTAATGTGTGCACACACATGCAGGTTATCTTGAGAGAAGGCTTCTTTCTGTATGTGTATGGACCACCTACCATTCCTCTCAGGCTTAGATATCACATGACAGGATGCAAGATACAATCTTTATAAGGACTGCATTGACAAGTGAATGTAGCTTGTGTGAAGAGCATTCACATTGACTTACAAATTATTTTACTGTATAGTCAATTTAGACTTGCTGTTAGCTGAGGAGTAAAAAGTGCAGGCCAGCGGAGGAGAAAGAAAAGATAAAGCTCTTGATTCTCCAAGTTAAACAGTTGCATGTAACACAGGTATGTGTGAATATATTACAAGTGCATGTAATACAAAAATAAGTACTACATCACCAAAAAGTTCCCATTTATTTAAGCAATACCCGACTTAAATGAATGGCAAGGAGCAGTATTGTATGTGTTGTCCACAGTGCTAATACCACTACAGATAGGGTGATCTAAATCAAAACTTTTTTTAGTTCAGGATAAAGAGTGGAAGTTTGAAAGCCCTCTAAAGTGTTTATTGTTGTCTCTATGCCTGCAAAAGAGAGTCTCTCTCTCTCCCTCCCACAGAAAGGGCAATCTGAAATCTTTCAGTTGTCTCCAAAAGAAAAATAAAAGGGAAATCTTCCATTTTGGACATTTGTCCCAGTGACATCTGAGACTTTGGAGTCACTACGGAAAAAATATATTTTTTTTAAAACAACTCTGTATTCACCCTAAACTTTGGGTAAAACATTTTCCTGCAAAAGAAGACATGGTGGCTCCTACCTGTACTCTGCTTTACCATGGCAGCCTCTATCAGACTGTTCAACATTCAATACTTTCAGGACTGCCGGATGTCTGTATCTCCTGTCACATGCTATGGTTACTTTCTTCAGCCCCTACATCACTGCTTTGTTCTGTATTGAAGTATGGGTTGCAGGATGGAACCTCAGAGCATGGTGTGGGACACAGACAGTCAACACTATTGGAAGTGTCCAATCCTGAAGATTCAGAAAGAGGCTGAGAAAAAAACGGGTTGGTATAACTCTCTTAGGGAGCAGAACATCGTTTTCAAATGTCCTATCTGTCCAGTGTGCCAACAGCTGGATTTGGGAACTCTGAAAGGCCAAGGCTATAGTAGAGCTGGAGAAGTACTCTTTCCTGTTCTGCAAACCTGCAAGTCTGTTCAGGAAAGTACTCTTTCCTGTTCTGCAATCCTGCAATTCATCTCAGGCTAATCTGATTGGATTTTTAAACTATATTACCAATGGTTTGGACCAGGGTGGTACTGTGGACATAGCATATCTTGATTTCAGCAAGGCATTTGGTACAGTTCCCCATAATGATCTAACACAAAAGTTGTACAAGCTAGGACTTCGCCTCTGGGTGGTTCAGTGGATATGCAGCTGGCTAAAGGATAGATACCAGAGTGTGGTTGTAAATGGGGTTCACTCAGAAAAGAGACCAGTCACTAGTGGTGTACAAGGATCTGTACTAGGACCTGTTCTATTTATTCCATATGTAAGTGATATAACTAAAGGTTGGGTAAGGTAAGTCCTTTGCTGATGACACGAAGGTGTGCGATAGGGTTGAAATCTCTGTAGGTGTATGTAACATGGACCATGATTTGGTATTGCTGGAAGATTGGTCAAAAAAAGTGGAAATTGCAGTTCAATGTTTCTAAATGTAAAGTAATGCACCTAGGGAAAAATATTCCCTTGAGAGAATAAAACATTGGGGGCCAGCACTTCAGAGGAAAATAACTTGGGGGTACTTATTTCAGATGATTGCAAAACGAGCAGTGTGGCCAGGCAGTGGGAAAAGCAAATAGAATTCTAGGATGAATCACTAGAGGGGTCACCAGTAGGAGAAAGGAGGTCCTGATTCCCCTATATAGATCTTTAATTAGACCTCATTTAGAATATGGTGTCCATTTCTGGAGACCTCACTTACAAAAAAGATATTGATAAGATAGAACAAGTCCAGAGACGGGTAACAAAATAGGTGAAAGGTCTGGGGGATAAAACATATCAAGAGCGACTTCAGGAACGTAACATTACAGTACAGTCTGGAGGAAAGAAGGGAAAGACACTACTGAAACCTTTAATTACATCAAGTGGGCGAATAAGGTTCAGGAGGGCAGTATTTTCAACATGAAACCAAAATCAAGAACACGGGGACATGACCTTAAACCAACTAGAGGATTAGTTAAAAACTAATCTCATAAAGTACAGTACTATTTTACTGAAAGAGTAGTTGATGCTTGGAAAAAAAACTTCCAGCAGAGGTAGAGAGCCAGTCAACGATAAATGACATGTTTGGGACAAGCACAGATCTATAAAAAAAAAAAACACATAAAACACAAACACCCCCCCCCCCCCCCCCAAAAAAAAAAAAACTGGGCAGACTTGATGGACCACTCTGTCTTTTCCTGCCTTCACTTTTCTATGTTTCTATCTATTACTGCCCAGATGACATCATACAACATGGTAGCACCAAGAACCATCTTCTACAGCAGTGGCAAAATTTGTAAAACTGCTGTAAGCTCCGCAAAGATACTTTGGGTACCTTTGTTAGTTGAGCTTAGAATTGGTGCATTAAACTTATTCTAAAGGCTTTTTTTTTTAAACAACAAACATGTCATTCTTACCTGCTTTGTGCAATGGTTTTTGGGTCCCCTGCTTGTTATGGGGGAACTCGTGATGGCTCGCTACCAAGCTGGATCTTTGTGTCTATTACCACACAAAGCGCAGCGTGGCCCTGCCCCCGCTCTCTCCTCATTGGCTGTGATTGACAGCAGCAGGAGCCAATGGCTCTCCCTGCAGCCTCTCTTTCCGATGAGGAGAGAGAGAGCAGAGTGAGCCGTTACTCTCATGCACACTGCTGGATCAAGGTAAGTATTTGAGGGGAGGGCTGCATTAAGAATATAGAATGCATTAACCCCTTGGCGGCAGCACCTCCCAGCCCTTTAAGGGGTTTCAGATGCTGGGAGGTGAGGTGGGATTTCTGATCATGTGACTGCCGTGATTGGCTGTCACATGATCACAAAGCTCCTGAATGCAAGTACATATCAGGAGCTTTCTGTCAGCCGCCTGTAATTACGCCGGGAGAGAGCACAGCGCGGTTTCTTGGCACAGTTCTGTTAATCTTTAGGTACACATATATGCGGCCTCTCGGCGTTAAGGCCCACCTGCTGAGAGGCTGCATATATGAGTATGGCCAGCGGGAAAGAGTTAAAGGAGGAGAGGTAAAAAAAAACCTTCTGCCTTTACAGCCACTTTAAGTTCTCAGTTGGAGTCCATGACAAAAGGTGTGCTTTATGCTGACGTGCCCGTTCTTTATATCCTCCCTTATTTGGTGACTATTACCAATGTGTACACTAGCATTTTTGGGGTTGCATTGCCTGTGGGCATGTGGGCATACCCATGTGAAGCATGTCAACTTTCAGAAGATGCTCCTCTCATTCCAGATGCACATCTATTGACAAGTGCATATTAAGAGAGCTCCCTTTTGTGAAGGATGGAGACTGGCCTTTCAGCTACATTAAGAAACAACTGTAAAGAAGTGTGCAAAACTTTCCAGCCTACCAGGTTTCCTGTACAGAGTAGATCGCCTAACATGAGTGTTTTATGCATTGGGTAATAGTCATTGGACTACATGATAATCAGTAACTCTGGCCAGCTTAAAACTTTAGTTTACTGCAGTACAACTAAGATCAAAGCATATGACTGACTAACATGTTACAGTTTTTTTATTAACCTTTGTCAGGGACTCCATGCTGTATGATAAATCAGCCCCAAAAAACTGCACACTTAGAACTGCGTGCCTAATGAACAACACTTCTACAAATCCATTCTATTACAGTGACTTCCTCTTCATGAGAAACTTTTTCTTTGCAAAATTACTTCCCTAATCTGTATGCTTGCTCAAACTAGTCAGTTATTTTAGGGAACTTGGCCCTTCCAGAAAAGAACGTTGCACTGTTTAATCTTTGTATATAACAAACCACATAGCACTTTTGTAAATACAGTAACTGCGTCTTTAATAGATGTCCCTCTCCCCAGCTGCTCTAGTTTCTAGCTAAGCTCCCACCAAGAAGTTTCATACTCTCTCTTGACCACATTGTTTTGTAATTGACTAGTTTAGTAGCAATAAAGCTTTCCTAATTGTCAGTCACTGCAAGGGGCTGCGTTACATCACTGCTTCCTGGAGAAAGAACTACAGAAGGGATGTGCCAAGACCAGTGGCTGGGGAAATAGGAGGCATAGCAGCCTCCGGTCTTACAAACAGGAAACCAAAGAGAATTAATGGTTTGATTTAAACTAATAGGCTATTTCTATTGAGTGAACCAGAAGAGGGATGACATTCAGTGATGGTAGGACATCATCAACAAGGACAGTGTTTTGCCTGTATAAGAAACTAATGTTATCCTATGTGTCCATGTACATTAGGTAGCCTAAAGGCTTTTTTTAAGCACCGCATTTAGAGGCAGAAAAAAAAAGCCCTTCTGTTTTTCATTTTTGAGAGCGTTTTTTCTGTCAGAAAAAAAAAAACACCAAACGCTGCTAAATGTTCCTAAACACTAGTACAAAAACCACTCAAAATTAGCGTTTTTCCTGCCAAGAACACTGGCATGTTTTTAAGCCAGTTAGCATGGAGCCTAAAACTGAAAATGTAGGTGAAAAAAGGTCTTATAAATACAATTAGGTCACATTAAAGTACAACTCCTTCCAAAAATATTCTGTTTTAGAGAACTGGCATAGCATTTGATCCTCTCCTACTGTATTTTAAAATATCTCTGAGATCCAATGATTAGAACACCAATGACAGCCATAGCCAATACAAAACTTTATGCTGGCCAAAGTTTTTACTCAGCACTGCTTGATTCGTCCTATATAGTGACAACATCCATGGCAAAAAGCCATGGATATTGTCTTTCAAGGTCAAGGTGGTCGAAGATCTCACCACGAGAGCCCAAGAGTATTTTAATAGCCCAATGATGGATAATCATCACCTTCCCCAGTCTACCCAAAGAATTTAGTAGAAACACCTAAATATTCCTACATAAGCTCACCTATCAGTTTACAGTTAAATAACTTTTAACCCTTTCCTACTGTATGTCAAGCAATTTGCTCCACAGAGAAATATTACAATATCCACAACAGTTGTGTGTTTGAAGAGCAGTGATTTCAATCATTCATGTTTATACACAACTTGTTCTGAACTACTGTTTAAAGCATATTGACCAGATTTGAAAATGTGAGGGTTTTACTTCCAAAGTCAATGGGTTGTGCTTGAAAGGCCCTAAATACTATAATCCAGCCTTTTGCAAGTTATCAGATTGACAGTCAAGAGAGATATTGTCAAATATTTTCTGCTTCACAAAAATCTTGACTCAAAGACAACTTAATACAAAAAGGTAGCTTTTGTAGGTCAATGAAAAGTGACAGGTCTGGTTTTCTGTGATCGTGTACTTCTATCACAAGTGCAATGCTCATACATCACAATGAATCTAGCAATAGAAAATTCACTTTCAATTTACTCAACATTGTTATTAAAGGTCTCTCGCCTTTTTCTTTTCGCTGGGCATGCTACAATAGCTTAAAGGGACAGTATAATTAACATCATGTATATTAACATTTTGGTTATGTTATATTTTGGGTGCATTTATACTAGGTATAGTTACATTTTGGGTAAGGAGACTCAACTATTTGGAATGCATTCTGTAAGCAAAAAAACATAATTTTCCCAAGATTTTAAAAGGGCTATGTCAACTTTGCTAACTAGATCTGCTGAATTTTTGCCACTTACATGATCAAATATGCCAGGTTCACAACTGGCATTAATTGATACAGTAGATACTTCATTATATACAGGGGTTAGACCAAAAAAAATGGAAACACTACATGATCTGCAGGTGTGAAAGTGACAACATGTTTCCAGTTGAAAGCGGAAGTGATAATAATTTATTCTGGCCACTGAAATGAATTAACATTCAAACGTTTGACATACATAGCAATAACTCATGTTTAGATGCGTTTACACGCGGTAAGTGTTTCTGTCAAAACACTTCTGCTCCTGGACACTCTGGCAGTGGGGTTTTTACTGCTTTTAAACACCCCAGCCTCCAAACACCTATGTGTGCATGGACACAAAAGTGTAACATGGAGTGGCTTTGGAGGCAGAAAAAAAGTGCCAGGCACCCCTAAAAGCAGCGTTTTTAACACTGTGTGCATGAGGCCTTAAACTGAAAACATATTTCTGATATTAGGTCTACTTTGACTTTCTGAACACATATGCTTTGAGTCCTACAGGGGAAAAACAATTATATAAACTAATGCTAAAAGGTAAGTCGGAATGTTTTACATACAGTAGATTACATCATTTCTCTTTGCCCTGTAGCCAAGCAATAGAGTAGCTCAGCACTTCCCTCAGCATAACCCACACAGTAAAAAAGGTTCCCTATAGTAGTGCAATCATGCAATGGCTTTCAGCACTACCCACAAGAAGATACTGTTCTCTATTTGTTCTTTACTGTCCTTGTTCTTGGTTTCCCTTGAACCTTCCTTTACACTCCATTGAATAAAGAGATAGATGCGGTATTCACGAACTGCTGCCTCCTCTATCCCTGGCAGAAGAGACCTTCAAGCTGTGAGGCTTTGTTCTGTTTTCTACCACTGGCACCTCACACAATAAACTCTACAAGAAAATGCTAAAACCTTCACATCAGCCCTATACAAAGAATCTACCCTGCTGGTCTCAACACTCCAAATGGATTATTCCACTTGCTTTGTGGCTTCAGCATTTGCTACAATGTAACTTCCTGAAAACACTGTAAATGTGTAATATAGGCCTGGCAGCAGAGACAATATACCTGCAATTTTCCACATAAATTTGCCTCATGTGCCTTCTGCAAATAACTGCCCATAAACTTGTGTATAGGACATTGATGTATGTTGACTTAATTCAGATTGTGAATCAATGACTTGAATGGAGCTCCCACTACAATATATTAGCTTTCAAATTACCAGTGCTCATAAAATGCTCTGTGAACAGCAGCTGTCCCGCTCCAGCACACAAATGATCCATCCTTGACTTTTGTTTAGTAAAACATTCACACACACTTCTATTACATTAATTAACAGGTAAATTACTTCAAATTTGGTAGAAAAATTGGTAGTTTAAAAATCAGCTACACTTTAAAGTGGATGTAAAGGCTCAAGGTTTTCACTTATATGCATTCTATGCATGCAGCATCCATCCTTCTCTGTGCAGCATGCTCCCCAGCCCCCCCCCCCCCCCCCCGTACTCACCTAAGCCCCCTCTCGATCCAGCGATGTGCACTGGAGTATCGGCTATCCCGGGACTCCCTTTCCTCCATTGGCTCCAGCTTCTGTCAATCACAACCAGTGAGCCAATCAGAAGAGAGAGGGGTGGAGCCTAGTCGTGGCTCCGTGTGTGAATGGATACATTTGTGGAGGGAACATGACATCATGGGGCGGAGCCGGGCTCATTTTACTTCACTCTGATTGGTGGATAGTTTTCTTAAATAGTATTCCAGTTTCTGTCAGAATTTGTCACATGCCTGATGAAGGGGTCCTGCGAAACTCCGAAACGTTGCCTTGCTGTAACTATGTGATTCCCACTTCCTCAGATCCAGTTCTACTAAACATGCACTGAACACACAAGTGTCCATAAGTGCATGAACTTGTCATGATGCACGAAAGCACAACACAATTCTAAGGCCTTATGCACACAAGTGTTTGCTCAGCTCCTCTGAATGCCTTTTCTCCTGGCAGTAGAAAAGCTGCCTAAAAAACAAATGTGGAAAAGTACTGTTCTATTTTTTCTATTATCTTAACAATAAAAGTTATTTGGATTAAAAAAAAATATATATATGTGGAAAAAGTTGCATATTGCACCCATTTATTTACATTCCCACACATTTATGCACATTCATGTGTACATACAATTGGCCAAAATATTAATTTATTGTGGCCATTGGAATGCATTAACATGTCTACACACAAATATGCATAAATACACCTAGGGTTTAGGCACATTTAGTGGTTTTTCTGCCAAAACGCTCCTCTCCTGAACATGCTGGTGATGTTTTTTTTCCTGCTTCTACATTCTACTCTTCTGTTATACCTGTAAAGGCCCATGTATGCATGGACTCATAAGCTAACATGAAGGGGCATTTAGAGGCAGCAAAAAAAAACAAAATCGCCTCTAAAAGCGATGGGTTTTTTTACACCCAGTGAGCATGAGGGCTAAAGAGTGCCTTGGATGTTTAAATGGATACAAAATATGTGATAGTAACTCTTTACTGCATTCTGAGATTCCAACTGTTCCACATTTTTAAACACTATGAGGTTTTCCCTTAGATTCATGAGTCATGATAACTTCACTCATTTTAATTTAAACTGTTAACTGGAATATAAATGAACTCCAGTGTCCTATCCTAGCAGATGCCAACAAAAATGTAGAGACATTAAACAAATCAACAGCATCCAGTTAATCACAGAGTGGCATGAGATAGGCAGCAGGCATTATCCCTTATTATGGCCGATGGATGAAGAGGCTTTAATCTGGTGTCGCTCTGTAATAAAAAGCATGAAGGATCAGGGATGTCACTCCTCAAGGCATAGGCCAAGCAGATGGTACACTGCAGAAAATCGGCAGCATTCACGAGCTTACAGATATAATTAGTTTACTCGCATTCTGCAGGATTTCCAAATAACCAGTTGGGTTTACAGTATTTCATCACAACATCTGAGTGCTTTGACAACCAAACACAGGCCTATCTCACATGGCTCTCTGCACACCCCTTGCTAGGCCACGTACTTCTATCTCCCTAAAGCCCTCTCTGCCACCAAGAGCAACACAGCAGGAAACAGCAGCTTAAAGGAACTGATCAAATTTTCAAACTGCCATTGGAACGTATTTACTAAGAACAGACCTATTCCTCATAGCAATCAGTCAGATATACGCTATCATTCCACCTGTACTGTATTTAGGAGGCAGTTGCTGACTGGTTGTCAATGACAACAGCCATCATTTTCCTTTAGCTTTATAAATGAACACTATGATATTTTACAATGACCTGGTGGCAATAAAGTATTAAGCTATATTTATATAGTATGCTAGTTCTTGGCTTCTGTAAATTAGAGTTCTTTCACCAAATTTTGCTAACACAACTTTTGATGATTACACTCTCAGATCCCACCCTATACAGATATTTTTTTGCTAAGGGACAACAATTATTATTATTACTACTACTACTATACAGGATTGATATAGCTCCAACCATTTGTGCAACACTTTACCCTATAAAGAGAGACAGTACAATTACAACACAGTTCAGTACAGAAGGAATAGGAAGGCCCTGCTCATGGAGCTTGAGCACTATCAGACTGAGAGTGATATTCAATGGAGATGGTTAAAAGGAGAACGAATACCAAAACTATTTTTTTCCATTTTGTATTCAGTAAGGGATGGCTATAAGCCCTGTATTTTTTTGCTATCTGTTACCTATTGAGGAAATTCCCCTTTGTTTCCTGTTCCGGAATCCCTGATTGCCAACAGGGTCACCAGAACTAATGTTCCCAAGATTCCTCCTCTATACTTGTTCTGGTGACAACCCGAAATTTGAGATTGTCTTTCACTCTCAGTGACACCGTTTTAATTGCACATGTGCATACTGCACTGCACATGCATGTCTGGGTAAACGCCAATTCAGAAGCCCAGCTATGTACAACCATTCACTTGTATCGGAAGCTGTATGTGTCACTTGTGATACCTTGAGTGCCAGATAATGCCAAGTATTCTAGGTCTCAGTACACAGAAGGCACTAAGGGGTTGATTTACTAAAGGCAAAAAAGACTGTGCCCTTTGCAAAGTGCAGTTGCTCCAGAGCTTAAAGCTTCACTTTGCAAAGAATTCCCAATCACAAGCAAGGAAATAAAAAAAAAAAAATGTATTTTTGCTTACATATGATTGGATGATGGAAGTCAACAGAGTGTCTGCTCATTTACTAAGCTCTGGAGCAACTGCTCCTGCTATATGCCTTTAGTAAATCAACCCCTCAGTGTCTATGTGAATAAGGCCCTAAGCAGTGATTTCTACAGGCGGTGAGGGCCTAGACCAAACAAGCAGACCTAAATTAGTTTGTTAGAGATTACTAATTGTACCATCACAGTATCTACTATGGTAGCATAATAATAACTTGAACAACACAATACCAGATGTGGCATTGTAAAGTGTCACTAAAGGCAAAACTTTTTTTTTAGTTTTGGACAGAGTGAAAGTGGACACTAGAATTCACATGCCATTCAGTATGGTGCGATTTAAGCCCATTCATTTTGCCAGGGCTCAGTTCTCATTCCACCACAATGCATGTAATACTTTTGGAAACACACTGCAACCAGATCATATGGTACTTCTATACCACGAGATCTGATGCAGGCAAACGCATTGAGAATGCAATCTGCATTTGGGGTGTCATTAACGTAACAATGACACTCGCAGCAGATAGCAACTGCAGTGCTTTTTGAATGTGTTGTGGGAAATATGCATGGAGCGCAAGTCTCCTGCACCATGTCCTGGTGTGAACCAGGTGTGAACGGGGCTGTGGTGCTGTCTGTGCTTCCACTGGGGAGATTCAAGCTCTCGATTTGTCCGGTTAAGCGTAATCATCAAAAGTGAAAGTAAAAGAAACTCCCTCTTTGGGTTGACATCAGAACAGTCATTAAGAAAGCAGACAGCTCAGTAGTGCTAGCCTACCGTATATGTCTGTCAGTACAGGTTTCCCCAGAGAAAAACAAGAGCTTCAACTGCATTTATTTATATCTATATATATCACATCACATATTTGTAACACACACAAAGCAAACAAAAGTACTTTCAGACAAGAATGAGAAATGTGTTTAGATGACGTCTTCTGGAGTGCTGTTATAACTGTTCCCTGACTGCAGTGCTTAGAGGTCTTTTACATACACCTGCCACGTTTAATGACTGCCTGCAAAGCTTGCCATTTACTGCCCCACTGTACCATATTAAATGCAGCCCTAATCTTTTCATGGCCCATCCCCTGGCATCTGTGTCTTCTCTGAGGGTCACAAGGGAACAGAAGACATAACTGCACCAATGGGAGTCATTGCTGAATGAACTGCGGCTAAACCATTGTCTGGCATCCCCACTAAAGTGGTCCTGCTGCTTAAAACTCACACCCAGGAGTCACAGTCAGCTACACACTGCAAGAAGGGAACAATATGGTGAAACAGGCAAGTAACTAGTGATGGCTAGTACTAGATTTCTTGGGGTTGTGGGCTGCAATAGACAAAATAAACAATTACTAGAACCACATACAGTATCTGTCATCATTAAAAATATACCGCAAATGTTGCATCTTTAAAGAAACTATGTTGCTATTTAAAAATAGGGTATACATTAAACTTTGTTTCTGCATTAATAGATGTCTAAAGCAGTAAATACTTGGCAACTATTTAAACATTTTCAAATGAGCAGCTCACTGCAGAGAAAGCTGTCCTGCTGCTTGCACCACTGAACTCTACTTTGTTGTAGGTCTTAAGGCCTACACACATACAAGGAAGGATCGGACGATTATCTATTCATTAGTATAGTGCTTTACACTTGGTTCACATCTGTGCGGGTGGCAGGTGGTGCCACTGCGAGACCCACACAAATACCTGCAGCTGCACCACCCATACAAAGGAATTTGGGACCTGCAGGTGGGTGCCATTAATTCGAATGGCACGCCGCCTACACTGGAAATCGCAAACCATGCTGGGAACCTTGGTTTCTGTGTGGGGTGAGATTTCCTAAGTAGTGCAGGGACTTCTTCCCTGCGTATCCCGGGGCACGGGAGTCCATTCAAATGAATGGGCTCTCATGCCTGCGCAAATGGCAAATTTTTATCGTATGTGAACACAATATTTAATGTTCTCTCAATGTGTACAGTTATCATACGGAAATAATCAAATAGAAAACAAACATGCATGATCAGGAGCAAAGAACGACCCTATACTTCCTCTAGTGTGCTAGTACTTAGCTATGTTTGCCTATGTTTGGCCTTGTCGGTTGAGAATTTTCGTAAAAGTTAATACAGGCTACAGCATGATACGCACCTTCGTGGAAGGTTCTCATAGTGTGTACTAGGCATTAGCCTGTCTAAGCATGTAGTGTCTAGGTGTGTTGGATAGCTGGTCTCCTTTTGAACTCCTAGGGTAATTTCTACCAGCCCTAGTGTCCTGCAGTGATGCAGGAGCCAGAGGTGGATATCACAAAGGGGGATGCCAGCATCCGCCACTCCTGAAAGATATGGACATTAAAGTGGGTGTAAACCTCTAAAATAAAAAATGAACAAAGCATATCTCTCTATATTGTGTATACCTCAATCCAAAACACCTAGTGTGGTTCCTATCTGATTTCTCTCCTCTGCTATCTGCATGAGTTTCTAATGACAACTAGTTTCTAATGACTCTCAGAAGGTAAGTGAATTTTGATGACTGTAGTGGAGAGATCTGAAAGCCAGAACCCAAAAGAATTCAATAGGGGATTCAACTTATCTTAACGTAACATCCACACAAAGTATCAACATTGGTTGGGCTGAGCACTTTAGAGGCATTATTCTTATAACTTTTAAAGCTGAGCCTTAGGCAGAACTCAAACATCATTTAATTCAGGTATGTATTGATTAAAAAGAAATAAAATGTGAAAAATATAAAGAGACATGTATTCATTGGTATCCTTTATGTATTTCTTACAGATATTTGCAGTATACCAGATAGAACCAACTCCAGCACTTTCCCTCTGTGCAGATGTTTCCTGTAACCCAGGCCAGTCACTGCTGCTCTCTCTCCGTGAGCAGGCTGTCTTTTATATGCCCCCCCTGTAGTTTTCTGCAGGCAGTCTGTAGTAGGTGGACCTTATGGGTCTTCTGTCTACGCAGGCTATGTGCAGCCCATTGATGATTATCCAGTGCAGAAAAATGCCACTCACCACACATAAGGGTTGATTTACTAAAACTGAAGAGTGCAAAATCTGGTGCAGCTCTGCACAGAAACCAATCAGCTTCCAGCATTTTTGTCAAAGCTTAACTGAACAAACTGAAGTTAGAAGCTGATTGGCTACCAGGTACAGCTGCACCAGATTTGGAACTCTCCAGTTTTAGCACATCAACCCCCTAAATCCCCATGGTTTTAGACTTTAAAGTGGTAGTCAACTCTTCTTGAATAAGAAACTTACCAGTAGGTAAAAGTAATATCTCCTAAACATGAACTGTTTAGGAGATATTAGCCCTTTCTGATAGCCGGCACATGTTCTCTGAAGGAATGGCATAATTGTGCTGTTTCTTCAGAGCACTGTGCTGTGGCCCAGGACTCCCGCACACATGTGCGGAAGTGATGTCATCACCGCTCAGCCAGTCAGTCGACCAGAGCTCAAGAACCTGGAAGGAAGGCCGGGTGAAGATGGAAGCCCCAGGGAGTCATGACAGAGCTCTTCGCTGGTGGGCTTCGTTTCAAGGCAAGTCCTTCATAATCTGCTAGTACATTATGCCTTTACCTTGCAGGGGGTGTTTTTATTTTATTATGTGGTTTACTACTGCTTTAAAGTGATTGTGAAGGGTTTTTTCCTTAAAATAATAAAGATGTTACACTTACCTGCTCTGTGCAGTGATTCTCTGCAGAGCAGCCCTGAATCTCCTCTTCTAGGGTCCGCTGCTGATGCTCTTGGGTCTCCTCCCTGTAAAGTGCCCCCATAGTAAGCTCTTGCTATGGGGGCACTTGTGCGGCTCGATCATGATTTGGTTGTGTGAGTCATTCACACAAAAAGTACTGCTCAGCACCACCCCCTGCTCCCTCCTCACAGGATTTAATTGACAACAGCAAAGGTCAATGGCTCCCACTGCTGCTTCTGGGAGGGCTGGGGAGTAACTTTTTTTACACAAATGCAGAGAATGCATTCAGGTAAAAAAAATATTTAACCTTTACAACCACTTTAAATGTATTTTACATGCAATTAGTGTGCGTACCTGAATGTCTGTTGAGCTCAGCCTACTAGTAGCCCATATTGCTCTGCACAATGTTCTTTTATTGACAATAACATGATGGAAGCAGAGAGGTCATGTCATCATTGTGCTGCTGCTCCTTTATTATCCAATCAGAAAGCCGTGAATGTGTTCCTTCTCAAGGTGAGATGTAATTAAGGTCAAGACCTGGTTGCAGGAGTGAGTGGAGTTAAAGAATGGCTGACACAGAATGCCACACTGAAACACCCATGACATAATGAAAACAGGAATAAAAAAAAAAAAATACTAGTGGATTTTTGAAAAAAAAAAAAGAAAAAAGAAAGAAGCATAACCACAACAACAAAACTATGCTGTAATATACTGCAATATATTATAAAGTAATTGGTGATTTCCTTAATCTTAATGTGTATCAGCAGCAATGTTTTTCTGTTGAAGAATGAAAAAAATAGGGTAGCTCAGAGCCATCTCTAATTAAATTATCACTTGTTAACTGGTTTTAAGATGGCAGAGAAATACCCTCAGGTCTGTCTGAACTTGTCAGAGACAGCCAATCATTATCACTGAACCTGAGAAAAGATCTCCATGGAGGTGGCTGGCATACAGTGCTAAAGGAAAATTTAGTGCAGGGAAGGAGTTAATATCCATTGCATGCTTGCGCTTCATTAGATGTGACAATTACCCACATGTAAATAGTCCATATTATATTAGGCATTAAGCATGCAGCTGATGATCCGGATCGCCTGTCACTAATAAAGCAGACATGCTTTCAATGTTCTCACTGCCCATGGCCTGCACTTTAGGGGTAGCAGATGGCAGTTGGGACATTGGTTCCAAATTAACATGAAAATGCCAGGGAGCTAGGCACAGATTGCCTATGAGCAATGCATTCTTTTCATCTCCTCTGCCCTACTGCTAAGTCTGACTTGCTTTGTTGCCTAATGTGTTGCTTTCATTAGTCCTTCATTAGCAATGGCAAAAGCCATTTAGCAGGGTGCAGCCGCTGCAGTCAAACAGGAGCGTGTCAATAACAACAAGCTATTCATGTTTTCAAACAAATTAACAAAGCATTTTCTGCAGCCCCGAGGTTTTCTTTAAAGGTATACACTACTGAAATGATAGACACTTTAAAATGAGAGATTGAAATGCATCTTGTGAATGCATTCCATGTACGGCTGGTACTCTAGTAGAACATTGCATTCAGCGCTCAGTATTAAAATACCTGGCTGCGCTTACGGCTCTTTGTAATGTTTTCAAACCTGTGTTGAAATTTTATATAGCAGAGAGTCTTTTTTCCAATCCACTACATGCACTGGACTATTCATGTAACCAAAATGATGAATTATTATCTACAATACAGCTTCTGTTGTGATGGATAGCGTACTCTAAAAACTGATGCGCTGTAGCAGCACATGAATATGAACAAGGCTTGAAAGAAGAGAACAAGACATGTTAGCATCCTCACTAAGGATTGCAGAGAGACTGCGTGATGTTAAAAAAAGAACTCTAGACAACATTTTATTGGAATTTTGGATTGCGAGGGGAAGTTAACATATCTGTCAGGTTTTTATATCTGTCTTTGCCTCCATTGGGGAGATTTTGCTTCACTGCCAGAACCTGGGATGACTGCAACATACATGAAATAGAGGGTGAAATCATCACTGGGAGAGGAAAACAAGGTTCCTCTTCCTTTCTTCTCCAGAAAATCTTCACACTAGACACAAACAGCAATAAAATGATACAAGAACACCTCAGTGGATACAGTGTAGAATAGTTAGAATTTCTGCTAGATTTGTATTTCCATCTCTGATCCCATTGGGGGGGGATTTTTTCTCACTTGCTATGTCTGTGGCACCCATACAAAAAAAATGATGTGGTAGTCCCTGGGAAAGAAAAGCATGAACAACAACAAAAAATGTATATCAGAAATTATAATCCATCCTCACTCTAAAAAAAAGTGTTGTTGATTCTTTTACCCATTGAACTCTCCATTTTATCTGCTGGAGCGAGGAGTAGAGTAAATCTCCAGAAGACTGAATGGAGCATTGCTGCACATAGGCAGGCTTGCATAGGAATATATTGACAATCAGCAGATTAGCGGGCCACATATTGATGAACTGGGGACCAGTGAGTATAAAATGTGGGGGAGGAAACAGTAGAATATACAATGTAAGTGACCACCAGAGACACAGTTTCATTTTAAAGCAGAACTAAACCCACCAATAAAACCTTTCTCCAAAACAGTGTTAAGCCTGAATAACTGTTAGGGCCTGTTCACATTATAGCAGGAAGCTGCGTTATTTCATTTACAAGGTACAAAGATCTCAATGCATCTCATGGTAACAATCTCATGATAAGTAATACAATATAAAAACATATTCTAATCATCTTTGTATTCTAGCAATATAAAAACATATTCTAGCATCTTTGTATTCTAAGGAATTTTTATTCAATAAGACTTGTTTTTATATTCCAAGTGGTATACATTTTTTTTATAGAAATAAAATACATAAACAAATACATCCATGGTTTATGGATAAAGAATCCTGGGCCAATGAAAGCACTCAATTATGGTCATATCTGGGAGTTGGTTCCTACACTATGGCAGGCAGAATAGGAAATGAGGGAAAACCTCCTTAAGGCCCATGCCATACTAACAAACTATGAATTAGTGAAACACTGACCAGCAGGAGAATGGCTGCAAAAGTGAAGAAACCATTCACCTACTTCACTTACTCACTGACCAGAATAGCAAGGTGTTGCTTTGTCCCTGTTCCCTCAAGTGAGAGCCTGCAGTGTTTAGGGCAGTGAGGGTGATGATAAGTAAGTGATTGCTTTATTTAGGCATCCTATTACTGATGAGCTGTCAGGATCATTAGTCTGACATGGGCCCAACAGACACACATAAAGTAAATATACCACGTGAGATGTTCTAACCTTTCTTCAACCTATCTAAAGATAGGATAGCAGGAATTCCACTACTTGAGCCCTCTCTCCTTTAATCCATGAAGAAATAAAAAGCCTGCACACAGGGTCCATCTATAAGTGAAATGTACATTCTGGTTGGTCTGGCTTTACAGCTGAAAGTCAGCCATTCAGGGATTGAAATGCAGCCAGTTCAGCAGGGAATAGCTGAATCTCAATCCATGTATAGGCTCTGTGGTTGTACAGAAGTCAATCTACCGGAACTGGCATGGCGGGTGCTGCAGGGTACAGTGGAGGGAACTGAGAAGGCGTGTCCATTCTCCTCCCTTTCTTCTTGCTGACTCAGATGAAACATGTAAAATGTCAATTCCTGGTCCCTCTTTTACTTTCCCCAGCCATACTGGAGAAGGAAGAATCTAATGCACTGCGATTTGCACTTTATTAGATTCCTTGGAGGATATGTGACACATCAGTGGTCTTTTAGGCAACGTACACACTGTTCTGTTGCAAAAACACAGTAAAAACACAGATGCATTTTTACTGCAATTTTACCACGTTTTTGCCACGTTTCCGATGCATTAAGCATCTGTGAAAAAAAGTGACTCAAAAAGCACCAAAAACAACTGCGTGTGCATTTTTGCCACTTTTTTGATGCATTTTCTATTCATTTGAATGGGCGGGTTCATTTTTGGGTTTTTTTGCACCAAACATGCAGCAAGCAGGACTTGGAAAAACACAAAGGACCTGCAAATGACCAATGTGAAGAGTTCTATAGGATTTAATAGTCAAGTGTTTTTCTTCCGCTTGTATGAAAGCAGTCTTCTACTGCTCTTCTCAATAAACACCTCACAGAACCTCATAATTGACACCAGGCAGACACTAATAATATTAGAAAGAGTGATACATGTATTAATTCTACATTTGCACATTCATCCCAAATCTATGTGGTGACTTAGTAGCTTTTGTATGAAAAGAGGGTCAGCAAGAGAATTTCTTGCTGCTCATAATAATCATTGAAAAACACTGCTTATTTTCAAACCAAGAACTATTCAAATGACAGCTAAAAGCTGATTGGTTGCTATGGGCAAAAAGAAAATGTTCTTCCTAGCACACTTCCCATATATAGTCCTTTAGTGGTTTCTGGAAGTGTTCAATATGGGGCTATTCATTAATTGCAGGTTCTCCCATCATGCTCTGTGCACCTCTGGGAATAGGCCGGTGATTTGTCAGTTTTTGTTCCGCTGGCCATGATGGATAACTATCCTACATTTGATGCTGTAAACGGTTTACCATTAATCACAAAGTGTGTTGTGTCAGTGCTGAAATCCAATCAGCACTGCGCTTGATTGATTTTATTTACCGGATGTTACTATAGCAACAGCATTTTCCATTATGAATATGCAACACCCTGATGTGATGAACACGATTTTTCTAAACTGCTGAAGTGCTTCCCAGTAAATGCTCCACTACTCCCTTTAGAATGGTAAGTTATCCAACCTGTAAATTATGGCCAGCATCTTCAGGAGCCCCATAATCTAGGTACTACATACTACACAGTCAAAATGGAAAACACTTACCAATTCTAAGTTGTGCTGACTACATTAGTTTCTTTTCTTCCCTTTATTTTCACCTGTTGATCTTGCCATTAAGTCTGTTGAACAAGCCCAGTGCCAATTGAATTTCAGCATTTACACAACACACTTTGTGATTAATGGTAAACAGTTCACAGCATCAAATGTATTATTATTATACAGGATTTATTTAGCGCCAACAGTTTGCTCAACACTTTACAATATAATGGGAGACAATACAGCAACAATACAGTTCAATACAAGAGGGATAGCTATCCATCATGTCCAGCAGGACAAAAAACTGACACATCACCGGCCTATTCCCAGAGATATACAGAGCATGATGA
Source organism: Staurois parvus (assembly GCF_062004578.1). Taxonomy (NCBI): domain Eukaryota; kingdom Metazoa; phylum Chordata; class Amphibia; order Anura; family Ranidae; genus Staurois; species Staurois parvus. The sequence goes on from NW_028317998.1 coordinate 1,167,595, forward strand.
TAGGAGAACCTGCAAGAAGTGAACGGGGGGGGGGGGGGTTGCTAAATTGCTTTTCATTTTCTTAGGATTTTTCCCTCTGTTTCCACCTGGTGATCTGGTCAGTAACAAACTTCCTGTCTACACTCTGGATGAAGGAGCAACAGAGACACCTTTGGAGAGTGGCATTGTTAGTCTGGGGGGAGGAGAATGTTAGATGGCCTAGTAGATTTGAATACACTAACATATTAAAGCCAAACACAAGCTAACACTTTTTAGTCAGTTACAGCAACAGTTGTTTTTCTTTTGGGATAAAGGTTTAACATAAATAAAAGCAAATCATTGTAAGCACCCCTGTCAGTGTTAAATAGTTTGTCTCAACCCTCTAACTGCTATATTTGCAGGACAGCTTGTTCTGTGGAAAAACAGCAACCTTACTGATAAAACCACTAGTTTAAAAAAAAGAAAAAGCCTAAAAATGAAATCTAATGCAGCCATCACATCTAAGAATCAGTAAGCTGCAATATAACAAATATTTGTTTTTGAGTGTAATACCACTTTAAAGGTGGCCATACACTAAGAAGTGTAGTCAGGCAAATATTCATGATCTCATGCCCCTAATCATCAATCTCTGCAAGTATTTCCATAGATAAATGCAAATTTAGACTTTTGCTACAAGTAAGTCTTATGACACCCACAGTCTATCAATCAATATCAAGAAAAAAGAACCATAAAATGGGACTTTCACAGTGTTTTATGGAAATAGCAAGAAAAAGGAACTACCTAAATTCTATGGTATCCCAGAATACTTACATTTCAATTATAGAAAGATTACACACTGATGCATCTCATTTAGTCTCATTTAGGTGGTTCCTTTTTCTTGATTTGAACATTATATTCGATATTTAGACTTGTGATATAACCTAGGCTAGGTTCACTCTTCTTCAAGCCTTTTTGGAACTTTTTTTTAAAAAGATTTTGCTTGAGCAACTTTTTTTTTCTTAGTGACCAAGTATGTATGCCACAAAAAGTCATGTATTTTTCAAGCATCAAGTGGCACACTGCTCAGGTGTGTGTGAATAGGCATCATAAGATACAATGGGAATCCTCATGTCGAGCATTGAATCCCTTCTAGAAAAGCAAATCAAATCACTCAGTTGTGAACAGAGGCGGACTGACCATTTGGAAACTCGGGCACTGCCCGAGGGCCCGGGGTCAGTAGGGGGCCCCATGAGATGCCCCTGGTACCTTTTTCATAGGCTTTTTTGAGTTTGGGCAAGGACACAGGGGCCCCATGATCCCCTATTGCCCAGGGGCCCCATGAGTTGTCAGTCCGCCCCTGGTTGTGAACCAGGCTAAATATCAACCAGGACTACATGTAGAGTAGGTTGGAGCAGACATATTCTGCTAAATGTTGTTTATTTCAAGGAGGAGAAATAGTGATTGTACAAGGTTTCACACCTGGCCAATCAATAGTTTCCTGAAGTAGTTGGCTGCCAGGCATCTGTTGAACCAGCCATAAACGGATTGAATCTTGACTGGTTCAGCAGTGACCAGCTGGCAATCGATTCCTCTATGGGCAGGCTGTTGTTCTGAAGTCAATTATTCAACTGACTTCAGTACAATCAGCCTGTCTGATTTTTTTCTTGCAATTACTGCCAGTGGCTATAGCTGCCAGCAATGATCATTGTATTCTGTCGACAGAGAAGGCTCCCTGCCGACAGAACACAATAGCCCTGCAAGAGAGATTCCCCCATCAATACCGACTGTGTTGATAGGGTAATCAAGCAAAGAAAATTGCATTATCTATGAGCTGCTTTAGGCCAGCCATAGACAGTGCAAATTTTTTTCCTCCAACTACTGGTTGCATTAAAGAAACTAACACAATTCCCCCATCAACACAAACCAAGCTGACATGGGAATCCCTCCTGCCGAACTATTGTCTTCTCTCAGCGGAGGGGTGGGGGGAGACGTTTCCGCCGGAAGAAGACAATGATTATCACTAACAGGTATACTAGCCACTAGCGATAATCACAAGTAAATCCAGCAGGCTGGTTGTACCCAAGTTGATTGAGCGATCAACATGGCACATTCAGCCTTCTCATACATGGTTCCCATCTCAGCCAGTTCCTGCTGAACTATCTATGGCCAGCGATTGTGATTGTTATCTATGGATGCCATTCAGAAAGGAAGCAGATCAAAGATATTCTCCTAGTAAACTTGGTCATCGACTTTGCCTTAATTACCAATGCATATTCATATTAACAACACTGCCACTCTCTTGCATAAGGGCTTGTGAATAAAAAGTGAAAAATGATTACAAAACAGAATATGACCTACACTCTGTACACAGGGTTTTAAAAAAAACTCTAAAAACCATAAAACTGTCAGAGCATAAAGAAAAACAAAAAGCACATGTTCCAATGTTGTGTAGCTCAGTTTATTAATACTCTCTTAGCCCCCATTCATAAACTATGTAGTAAATTGTTCTTTGCACATTATTCTGCTTCATGCACAGGCCAGCCGATGCAACAAGGGTGGCAAAAAAGCTCCTGCACCTGTTTGAGCTTCACACATTTTTTTAACCATGTGTTTTGCAGCGGTTACCATACATTTTTCCCATGCAAAAAGCATGATTTTCTTTCTACGTTTGAGAGGCCATTAACAATGAATTGCACCATAAGTGGGATGCACACTTTTTGCATTTACTCCCTACTATAGTGTAAATGGAGGGAAAGGGCTGTCTACTCACAGATGGAGTTTTTAGGCAATGAGTCTGACTCTGTCTGTATCCCCAGTGAAGACAGTTTAGTTCCCTTTCAGTACTGGAAATAAAATATAAGTATAACATAACTACAAGGGACAGTACAAGTGAAAAATATTCCACAATTTATATAAATCCAATGAAGATGCTGCAACTATACTAAACCTGCAGGTAAAAGCTAAATCTCTCTATGAGCAGCCAGCACAAACAGTAGATTTGGACACATCACAGATGCTTTTAGTAGTTGGGACTGTGCATATGTCTATACATTATACAGCCTCTATAAAAAGAATACTAAACCGTGTACAAATCCTAAGAATCAGATTTATATTTAATGACCAAATCTACAAAAATGAATAGCATTTCCTTAATCCACACCTGACCTGCAATATTCCCACAGTTTGAGGGCCATCTGTAATAACACACGGCCATTTATTAAAACACCCTTCTCACAAAATATCCCTGAAAGTGCTTCATGGGCCTTATAGTAACAATAAGCTACTAAAAGAATTTTACCTTCCTAAAGACTCCAAGAAGAAACATTGTTTCACATTGTAGAAACAAGCTTGTAAAATATATGTACATACATTGTACAAACTAATTGAAAAACTCCAATAGGCAATACTTGTGCAATATGTAAAAGGGTCACAGAACCTAACCCAGGGGTGGGCAAACTTTTTGACTTGAGGGCCGCAATGGGTTCATATATTGAACCCGGGGGCCGGACCAAGAGTAGATGAATGATGTGTATGTGTCATCCATAGTAAGTATAGTAATATTCCCCCATAGTAAGCATAGTAATTAATCCCCCCCATAGTAATTCATCCCCCATATAGTAATTCATCCCCCATATAGTAATTCATCCCCCATAGTAATTCATCCCCCATAGTAATTCATCCCCCATATAGTAATTCATCCCCCATAGTAATTCATCCCCCATAGTAATTCATCCCCCATAGTAATTCATCCCCCATAGTAATTCATCCCCCATATAGTAATTCGTCCCCCATATAGTAATTCATCCCCCATATAGCAATTCATCCCCCATATAGCAATTCATCCCCCATATAGCAATTCATCCCCCATATAGCAATTCATCCCCCATATAGTAATTCATCCCCCATAGTAATTCATCCCCCATAGTAATTAATCCCCCATATAGTAATTCATCCCCCATAGTAATTCATCCCCCCTATAGTAATTCATCCCCCCTATAGTAATTCATCCCCCATATAGTAATTTATCCCCCCTATAGTAATTCATCCCCCATATTAATTCATCCCCCATATTAAGTCCCCAAGTCCCCCCTGTGTCAATTCACTTACCTTTGCTCCGCGCATTCCTCTTGTTCCCGAGCCGTTCCGGTGTAGCATGAAATTCTGTCTCCTATGAGGATCTGTCCCCCTCGACGTATCTGCGCATGTGCCAGTTTCAGGCATTAGCAGCCGATCGGCGATCTCCGGCACATGCGCAGATACGTCGAGGGGGACAGATCCTCATAGGAAACAGATTTTCATGCTTCAGGGCGGACTGTGAGAGGAGCCTAGCGGGAGCCTAGCTCCGCGGGCCAGATTAAAAGGTTCCGTCGGGCCGTATACGGCCCGCGGCCGTAGTTTGCCCATTGCTGACCTAACCCCAACTGCAGTTTCAGATGTCTGGCCTCATTTATTTATTATTTATTTCAGGTACTTATATAGCGCTGTCAATTTACGCAGTGCTTTACAGATATATTGTACATTCACATCAGTCCCTAACCCTCAAGGGGTGTACAATCTAAAGTCCCTAAACTCACATTCATACATACATTAGGGACAATTTAAACAGGAGTCAATTCACCTACCAGCATGTCTTTGGAGTGTGGGAGGAAACCAGTGTACCCGGAGGAAACCCATGCAAGCACAGGGAGAACATGCAAACTCCAGGCAGGTGATGACGTGGTTGGGATTGAAACCAACGACCCTAGTACTGTCAGGCAGAAGTGCTAATCATTTAGCCACTGTGCTGCCACATGCACATTTATTTATTACAGGCAGTTATATTTTGCATTCACATCAGTCCTTGCCCCTCAAGGAGCTTATAATCTAAGATCCCTAACTTATTTCCATACATACATATACTAGGACCAATTTAGACAGGAGTTAAAGTGTTACTAAACCCAGGACCCTGCATTCACTATATCTGCTCTCCCACAGTACACAGAACATGGAAATGCAATTATTTTAGTAAATATAAACTGCTAAATACCTTTTCTCATCAGCAATTAGAGCAATCTTGTGACTTCTATCAGTGTCTAGTCAAGCACTGGTTAAAGCTTGTAGGAGGGGTTTTCATTTTGCTCTAGAAGGATGCAGAACCCCTAACCTCTGTCTGGACAGTGGAGATTGGCCCTGTGTTGATCACATGTACTCTCCCAAAAAAAAAAACCTCCCTTACAGTACACACCAAACTGGGCATGTGCAGAGTGACTCCACATTATGTCTTATCAGGAGATAAGAGGGGGACACTGGAAGAAGGGGAGGATCAGAGAAGTCAGGATCAAACAGCATTTTTACACAATGCAGAGGATTAACCCCTTAGGGTCCACAGTGAGTATAACAAGCATGCTTTACTGCTTAAACAAACTGATTTTACTCTTGTGGGTTTAGTAACAGTTTAATTACCTATCAGTATGTCTTTGGGAGTATATTGAGGAAACCCATGCAGGAACAAGAAGAACAAACAAACTCTGTACAGGTAGTGCCATGGTTGGAATTTTAATCAATGACCCTAGTGCTGGTAGATGGTAGTGCTATCTACTTAGCCACTGTGCGGCCCATTGAGTGCTTAGCCCCAAAACATGAGGCTTTGGCATTTAGATACACAGGCACACTCTGTCCAGCCCCACTGCCGGAAGCCTGTCAAACTCTATGAGAGTCTGAAGGTTGCTAGGGCTGGACAGTGCCCCTAGTTGTATGTACATTTAGGGCAGTATGAGCCAAGGGAGAGATGCCCGGAATGCAAACAGTATGTGTTTTGGGCATCCATCCCTGGACACACACTGTCTGGAAGTACCTCTGAGTGCACTGTCCATCTGTAACAGCTGTCAGCCTCTCATAGAGTTTGACAGGCTGCAGACAGCAGAGCTGAATGATGAGCCTGTGACCTCCAGCCACAGCTAAATGCCAGAACCTTGTGCATCCAGGCTCAATGTCCAGCGTGCAGGAGGCCTTACCTTAAAGTGATACTAAACCCAGGACCCTGTATCCATTATACCATGCAATTATTTTAGTAAATATAAACTGCTAAATATATTTTCTCATGAGCAGTTAGAGCAGTCTTGTGACTTCAGCAGAGCACTGGTTAAAGCTTGTAGGAGGAGTTTTTTCTGCTCTAGGAGCATGTGAAACCTCTGACACTCTGTCTGGACAGGGCTGATTAGCCCTGTGCTGATCACATGCACCCTCCCAAGAAAAGAAAAAAACTCTTCAGCAATACACACCAAACTGAGCATGTGCATGTGACCACGGGTTCAGTCTGTATTAGGTGGTCATTTCAACAAGAGGAGGGGCAGAAAAGAAAGGATCAATCAGATTTTTTACACAATGCAGAGGATTAACCCCTTAGGTTCCACTCTGAGTATAACAAGCATGCTTTACTGCATACCAGGGGCAGACTGACCATTTGGAAACTCGGGCACTGCCCGAGGGCCCGGGGTCAGTAGGAGGCCCCATGAGATGCCCCTGGTACCTTTTTCATAGGCTTTTTTGAGTTTGGGCAAGAACACAGGGGCCCCATGATCCCCTATTGCCCAGGGGCCCCATGAGTTGTCAGTCTGCCCCTGCTGCATACACAGACTGATTTTACTGTTGTTGGTTTAATAACACTTTAAGGAAAGCATGTAACTAGAACTGATTATAATAAAAGATTTCAGCAGTTCATCTTTTGAGGGGTCTTCTACACAGGCACCAAAAAACACAAATGTTTTGGGGAATTCAGGTGATTTTTTTTACAGGTCTGAATACAGCCCATTTACAGTGTGGAAATGTCAGTAAACAAGCCCCGTGTTTAGAAAAAAAAAGAAAGAAAGAAAATCTGCTACATTGGTCAGTATGTTATTCATGTTAAAGATTATATCCGCTTCAATTCTGAAAGCTAAAAGAATCATTCTGAAATTATTATACACATAAACATGTACAAATGTTTACACTTCTATATGCATGTACATGTGAGCACCAATACTGACCATGCTCACATTTTCTGTCGTGAACTTTCTGCCAGGAAGAAAAGTACCCTTTTCAGAGACCTACTAGACTGATATATATATATATAAATAAAATTACTAATACACTAGTGCCACAGATAAAAAAGTGGCATAGTATTTAATAAATACAGTACCTCCTGCGGTGTCTGTGAGCAATGAGTAATTACTTTCCTATCTCCCCAGGAGTACATTCATTCCAGACAACCTTGTAGAACAATGGCAGCTCCAAGACACACACAAGGAAGGTCTCTACAGCAACCTGTGTGTCAGCCTGGCTTAACCCATTCACTGCTTTACATGGTACTGTATAGTGTATCTTCCTAGTGGAACTAATAATCTCAGTGAACCACAAACAATGGGCTTTGGGTAGAAATGCCTTCAGGTGAAAACCTGCTGAGTTCCATTCACTAAGATCCCACACTAAGCACAGGACATTTAAAAAAAAGACATCTGGATTTAAAACAATACAATATAAACCATGTGCACATTGCAGCCTTCTTGGGCAACCTGTGTCTCTAGAGAGCCAAAATGCAATGCAAAGTATAATAACCTGCAATATGCATTACAGGTACTAGTGACAAATACATACAGTGTATAAATATCTAACATACGAAGCTACAGGGGTGCGACCAATTGCAACAACATATACGCTCATATGAGCCCTGATGAAGTCACATGGGTAGCGTAACGATAGGCGTTGGCGGTGATGCACTTCCGGTCGGACGCCATCTTGAGACACCCAGGACACCCATTCAACTACATTTGGTCAATTCAAACCTCAGATCAGATGCAATGGGAAAGATGATGTAAAATGTGAGTGCATAATACACTAGTTTGGAGCTATATTCAGTAGTGAATACACAGTATTACACTATGGACGTATTCACTCATATTTTCTGAGGAAATGAATGGCCACTTTCTGCTTAATTGCCTGGAGAGGAGATCTGCTACCTTATGAGCCTATACATGAGGGGAGAACAGTGTGGAGAGCTTTGGAGGAGTCCTGAGCAGGAAGGATCCAGGTTTAGTGATCCTAAAAGTGTTTTGGCCCTGTGTGGGTGGAAACAGGGAGGTGAGCGGGCATTTCAGCCATCTTCACACACCTATCATCACCTTTCGGTTAAAATGTTTAAGGACTGTACTGCTTATTGCAATTAGGTGTTTTTTCACCTCACGGGACTTTTTGCATATTAATTATTTTATATTTGTTATACCTTTACAATTGAGCACATCATTTTATGTATGGTTGGATATACTGTGTATATTAATGACACAGTGGTTGTTATTTATGTGGTTTTTGTGCCTGGAGCACATCTGTTTTCTGCTGGGAGGTTGGAGCACAACTTTTTGGGTTTAGTCCAATTTTGGACCTTTCGTTTGTTGTTTGTATATCACCGTTTAGGATCATTTGGGGCACTACTGTTAATTGTTGGTCCCTATTTGGGCCTGGTAGGTGGCACTTGTCGCATGCGTATGGTGTGAGTGATATAGATACTCATGTGCATCACTATTTATATATATTGTTTTATTATTGCATATTGTTTTATGTATATTTATATATGTGCATATTTACACTCTTACACATTTATTTGATATTATTTATGTGCATATTGGTATATTTATTTCATTTTATGCCATTTGTGGTGGGGTTTATATGGTATTAGCGGCACATTATTTTTCTTTGTTATATACGCTCAACCTTTTGCACACTGCCATACACTCTAAAACATTTCTTTCAAATAACACATTAAGAAAAGGAATTCTTGGTTTTCCTTCCTTGTAACACGTTTAAACTGACCAGCTGTGCCAATGTGATCCCTCTCTGGTTATCCTTACTCTGCTATATGTGCATATTGTTCTTAAAACTGACCTCCAGGCACAAAAAGCACTTTCATTTAAATATATTTATCAACAGCCACAAAGGATGTAAAACCACCAAATGCCTTTGCAAACCCAGATATGACCTTGTAAAAGTAGCAGTGACATCATTTTGCTTCACATAGCCTGTGCAGAGAGCAGTTATGTGGGATGGACCCAGTATGCTTCACCTACTACAGGCTGCCTGCAGAAAACTGCATTAGGGGAGCTGAGACAAGACCAGTCACCCTGCTCAGACAGAGACAGCAGACTTTCACACTTGATTACTGACAGATCTGGAAGAAATACACAAAGCACAGCAAGATTCAAGTAAGAATACACATGCTCTTGTATTAAGCCATAATTTGCTTATCTCAGAGTTCAGCTTTAACCCCTTTCTGCCTGCCCCTGGCATCCCTGTAACTGGGATTTTATGCTGGGGGACAGGAACATCTGCCTACATCATGTGACCATTGTGACTGGCTGTCACAGTGGTCACATGATTGGGAGCCAGTCCTGCTGGTTCCCATTCATTAGTACAGAGAGAGAACTGTGTTTGATAGTTTGGTCACTGTGCTGGGAGCATGCAGTGAGCGTACTTTCAGCACAGAAACCTGTGCTACCCATCGACTCATAGGTGCAGCATGTGAGTATTAAAGCCCACCCTGTCTGCAACCACACATATGCGTTACATGGGGAGCAAGAGGTTAAAAATTAACTGCAAAGCTTAAATGCTCATTTTTTTTCTAGGGGGATTTTAAACAGTTTTTTTCTTTAAAAAAGTAGTTATATTTTTCTGCTCTGTGCAGGGGTATTCATCTTCTGGGGTCGCTCGCCAGCACTCTCCTCCACTTCTGTGTGTTCCCCCATAGCAAGCCACTTCCTACAGGGACACACATGCGGAAGTGCTCCTGAGCTGGAATGTGCGCATCCATAGACACACGCACAGCGCAGCTCGGCCACACCCCCTGCTCCCTCCTCTCAGGATTGGATTGACAGCAGCAGCAGCAGCAGCAAATGGATCCTACTGCTATCAGTGCAGCCTGTGAGAGCAGGGAGAGTGGAGAGAAGAACTGCAGATGGGCACAGCAATGGATCAGAGGACTCAGGTAAGTGTTGAGAGAGAAGGAGGAAGGCAGTGGAAGGTTTTTTTGCCTAGAGCCACTTTAAATGCAGTTTTACTTACTTTATCTCTCACTTCTCAGGCAGTTGGTGCCAAGGTCTACCTTCTGGCACTCTGGATTGTGACCAGACTCTCTGGGGGAGATTTACTAAAATTGGAGAGTGCAAAATCTTGTGCCACGGTGCATGGTAGCCAATCAGCTTCTAACTTCAGTTTGTTCAATTAAGATTTGACAATAAAACCTGGAAGCCGATTGGTTTCTATGCAGAGCTGCATCAGATTTTGCACGCTACAGTTTTAGTAAATCTCCCCCAATGTGTCCTCATTTTCAATTCAGGTCTGCTGGCCCTGCATTGTATGTGATGACATCAGAGTATGACCACCAGATAGAGTGCCATAAAGAAGGGAAGTAATTCTGCTTTTCAGTGTTCTACTTGATTTAAAGGTGCAGGGGAGCCCCTCTACAAGGGTAGAGTTTAAATTTCAGTTTAGAGTTCAGCTAACTGTACATACAATATCTATGTGGGGTAAACGAACACAGCTGGAGAAGAAGAACAGATCCAGAATAACATGTATGGAAATATTTGTAAACAACAATTTCTTTTGTTTATTTTTTTTTTTTTTTTACACAATATTTACAAACAGTAGAGGCTGTACTGAGGGTGAACAGAGAATACTGCTTATGGGTCCTTTGTAAATCAGCATCATTCCTATTTGCCCAGCAGCATGCTGAAGAAAATCAGAAAAGTCAGAAGTCCATCTCCGTACTTGTTCCTGGTCAGTGATCTAACCTACAGAAGATAGAGGGTCAGCATAGCAGCCAGGCAAATAGTATTTTCATGAGAGAAGCTCAGGAATGGAAATGTCCATACCTCTCTTGGTTTTCCTTACAGCAATCTAAGCTCCATGCATCCTTATGCTTGTAGTTCTACAATGAATGGAAACTGGGCTTCATATTCATTATATACGTATATACAGTATATTCTAAATAAGCAGAACACATTATATATAGTGCCCATGCAGAGGACTCCTCTAGGCACATTGTATGACGACACAACCATCAGAACCCCAGACATTGTTACTTCTCTGAAAACATAAAGCAGGATGTTGCAGCAGAAAGTTTTCTTTGCCATCCTGAACACTGCGATGATCCAAAGCCTTCAGATATCACTAAGCCAAGACAATGTGAATTTCTCCCCTGCAACCAAGTCCATCAGTCCACCCCCCGGACCAATGGCAAGTGCCGCCAGCCTAGCCAATCAGTGGATGCAGCTGGCCCTCATGTCTTCCCCTACACACATACATAATTGACTCAATGATGACATATTCATCTAACACAGAACTGCCAGTGAAGATCACAGCATAGTAATCCTGATCAGTCCATGGCGAAAGGCAGATCCATACCCAACACCTCTGTGATGTGACAGTGCAGACACAGGCTGGGTGGAGGGACAAAGGGTCAGGTGTAATCACACATCCATTCACAAAATCCTCCACTCCAGCTCCTCCAGCCATGCATCTTCTATTAACCCCTTCACTGAACTGTAGGCTGCACTGACAACATACAGTAATCAATGCACCATCCATTCCTAGTCCTGTCACTGATCAGATCCTGGGGACACTGCTCCCCACAGTGATCCATCCATCCCAAGTCCTGTCACTGATCAGATCCTGGGGACACTGCTCCCCACAATGATCCATCCATCCCTAGTCCTGTTACTGATCAGTTCCTGGGGACACTGCTCCCCACAATGATCCATCCATCCCTAGTCCTGTCACTGATCAGATCCTGGGGACACTGCTCCCCACAACGATCCATCCATCCCTAGTCCTGTTACTGATCAGTTCCTGGGGACACTGCTCCCCACAATGATCCATCCATCCCTAGTCCTGTTACTGATCAGTTCCTGGGGACACTACTCCCCACAATGATCCATCCATCCCTAGTCCTGTCACTGATCAGATCCTGGGGACACTGATCCCCACAATGATCCATCCATCCCTAGTCCTGTTACTGATCAGTTCCTGGGGACACTGCTCCCCACAATGATCCATCCATCCCTAGTCCTGTCACTGATCAGATCCTGGGGACACTGATCCCCACAATGATCCATCCCCAGTCCTGTCATTGATCAGATCCTGGGGACACTGCTCCCCACAATGATCCATCTCTAGTCCTGTCACTGATCAGATCCTGGGGACACCGCTCCTCATAATGATCCATCCATCCCTAGTCCTGTCACTGATCAGATCCTGGGGACACTGCTCCTCATAATGATCCATCCATCCCTAGTCCTGTCACTGATCAGATCCTGGGGACACTGCTCCTCATAATGATCCATCCATCCCTAGTCCTGTCACTGATCAGTTCCTGGGGACACCGCTCCTCATAATGATCCATCCATCCCTAGTCCTGTCACTGATCAGATCCTGGGGACACCGCTCCCCACAATGATCCATCAATCCCTAGTCCTGTCACTGATCAGATCCTGGGGACACCGCTCCCCACAACGATCCATCAATCCCTAGTCCTGTCACTGATCAGATCCTGGGGACACTGCTCCCCACAACGATCCATCCATCCCAAGTCCTGTCACTGATCAGATCCTGGGGACACTGCTCCCCACAACGATCCATCCATCCCTAGTCCTGTCACTGATCAGTTCCTGGGGACACTGCTCCCCACAATGATCCATCCATCCCTAGTCCTGTCACTGATCAGATCCTGGGGACACTGCTCCCCACAATGATCCATCCCTAGTCCTGTCACTGATCAGATCCTGGGGACACTGCTCCCCACAATGATCCATCAATCCCTAGTCCTGTCACTGATCAGATCCTGGGGACACTGCTCCCCACAATGATCCATCCATCCCTAGTCCTGTCACTGATCAGATCCTGGGGACACTGCTCCCCACAATGATCCATCCATCCCTATTCCTGTCACTAATCAGATCCTGGGGACACTGCTCCTCACAATGATCAATCTATCCCTAGTCCTGTCACTGATCAAATCCTGGGGACACTGCTCCCCACAATGATCCATCCCTAGTCCTGTCACTGATCAGATCCTGGGGACACTGCTCCCCACAATGATCCCTATACATTATATGGATGTGACACACACCGAGGATCAGCACACTGCACATTAATTGGGCTATTCAGATGTACCTCCTTGTTGCAGAGATCCAGCGGTGTGCACCCAGTATAAACACATAATAAGACACGGGAGTCCATGCATGTATGGCTGCACATAGAGCCACCTGACTAGCAGACATAAAGGCAGATGGAGAAGATGTTCTCCCCAGAGGATGCTTCAATGTCACCATCGCCCCTTACCTTGCTGAGTGTGTGCTCTCCCTCCTGTCGGTGCTCGCCCTGTATGAGACTCCAATGGTGTCTGCTCAGCCCTTCAGTGGCTCATCTGCTCTCCATGACACTGACAAGGAGCCGCGGCTGATCTTCCAGTCAGAGATGCTCCCGCTTCTTGTTCCTGCAGCCAGGCGGAAGTGATCCTTCCAGCTCAGTGTGATGACAGAAAGGCTGCTGCTGCCTCAGCCTCCCTCACCTCCTCCCTCGGTGGCTCCTCACTCAGCCACATCACATCTAGGGGGTTCCTCTTTACCAACTTCGAGGTTTTTATTCTGTGGAAATAGATTTCCACATCAGTGGTGCTGTTACTGTAAACCATCATATGATTTGGATTTGAGTTCCTTTTAATAAAAAACATAAAAAACAATCTGATATAGAGACTGCAAACCAATAAAAGCCCACTTGATGTCTGATTATTTCTGATACAACCCAGATATATATGCTCCCAGGGAACATTATATATATATATTCATTCAGGCATCAACCCATTTATTGTGCAGTCTGTGTGCTTTCCCAAAGGATAGCCTCTTGTGTTAGGTTTAGTTGCGGCTCATTCACACCACATTCACATCACATATGTTCACAAATATTTACACTAGACTGCTGAGTTTTGTTTACTGAGGACTCATTCACATCCCATCACCTACATTCACACTAGACTGCTGTGTTTGGTTTATGTGGGGCTTATTCACATCACATACATTCACATAAGTTCACAAATATGTATACTAGACTGCTGGGTTTTGTTTACCCCTGAATCACTCCCACAGTGATTCACATCATATACATTTACAAACATTCACTCTAGACTGCTGTTTTGTTTATTTGGGGCTCATTCACACATTCATACCACATTCACATCTCATCACACATATTCACAAACATTCACACTAGACTGCTGTTTTGTTTATTTGGGGCTCATTCACACAGTCATTTACATCACATTGCATAAATCCAGGCTAGACTGCTGTATTTCGATTTGGGGCTCATTCACACAGCCATTTACATCACACACATTCACAACCATTCACACTAGACTGCTGTGTTTGGTTTATTTGGGGAATATTCACAGGGCCATTCACACCACATTCACATCAAATACATTTACAAACATTCACACTGGACTGCTGTGTTGGGTTTATTTGGGGCACATTCACAAGCCATTGGCACCACATTCACATCAAATATATTTACAAACATTCACACTAGACTGCTGTGTTGGGTTTATTTGGGGTACATTCACAAGCCATTCACACCACATTCACATCAAATACATTTACAACAGTCACACTGGACTGCTGTGTTGGGTTTATTTGGGAAACATTCACAAGCCATTCACACCACATTCACATCAAATACTTTTACAACAGTCACACTGGACTGCTGTGTAGGGTTTTTTTGGGGCATATTCACAATCCATTCACACCACATTCACATCAAATACATTTACAAACATTCACACTGGACTGCTGTGTTGGGTTTATTTGCGGTACATTCACAAGCCATTCACACCACATTCACATCAAATACATTTACAAACATTCACACTGGACTGCTGTGTTGGGTTTATTTGGGGTACATTCACAAGCCATTCACACCACATTCACATCAAATACATTTACAAACATTCACACTGGACTGCTGTGTTGGGTTTATTTGGGGTACATTCACAAGCCATTCACACCACATTCACATCAAATACATTTACAAACATTCACACTGGACTGCTGTGTTGGGTTTATTTGGGGTACATTCACACGCCACTCACACCACATTCACATCAAATACATTTACAAACATTCACACTGGACTGCTGTGTAGGGTTTATTTGGGGTACATTCACAATCTATTCACACCACATTCACATCAAATACATTCACAAACATTCACACTGGACTGCTGTGTTGGGTTTATTTGCGGTACATTCACAAGCCATTCACACCACATTCACATCAAATACATTTACAAACATTCACACTGGACTGCTGTGTAGGGTTTATTTGGGGTACATTCACAAGCCATTCACACCACATTCACATCAAATACATTTACAAACATTCACACTGGACTGCTGTGTAGGGTTTATTTGGGGTACATTCACAAGCCATTCACACCACATTCACATCAAATACATTTACAAACATTCACACTGGACTGCTGTGTAGGGTTTATTTGGGGTACATTCACAAGCCATTCACACCACATTCACATCAAATACATTTACAAACATTCACACTGGACTGTTGGGTATATTTGGGGCTCATTTACACGGCCATTCCTGACAGCCCACCACCCAGCTGAGTGTATTTCTGTGGCGGGTGCTTCCATTCATCTGTATCAGTGATAGTCCTCATGTCATCACACAGGGCGAGGGGCAGATGGACAGTCCTGGGTGCCGGCTTCCACTCGTCTGTCCCTCGCCACATGTCATTGTTCCTTGAGGGCTGCACACTAGAACACACACATTAGATTGCGCACATTTTTGTGTGTTCTTGCGCCTTCCAGTTTTGACAACCCATGCAAAATGCACAGGAATACGCAAAAATCAGTGCAGGCACTACTTTTCTAAAGAGTGTCGCACCAAACCACATAGTCCTGCGGACACAAACGCACTGTGCTTGTTGGATGAATTTGGGGTAACATTAAAAATGAATAGCACCGGCACAGCACATTCCTATGTGGAAACGCACCTTTCCCACACTGAGGTCTGATGAGAATGGGCCCTGAGTGATCACATGCAAACAGCTATGGACACTGTCAGCCTGTCATTGAGCCACGAGCGCACCCTACCGGCGCCATCAATCACCGGGTCCCAGCTGATGGTTACTCGCTGGCACCCGGTGATCGCGGAGCATTACCGATGGAGGGAGAGAACTGTATGTAAACAATACAGTTCTCTCCCCTGTCAGCTCCTGCACACTGCTTTGCATGGCTCTTTGCATGACTCCTGCAACTGACACCAACTATGAGACACTATTCATGCCTCTAATACCAACTATGAGACTCTGTTCCTGCCACTGACACCAACTATGAAATACTATTCCTGCCACTGACACCAACTATGAGATACTATTCCTGCCACTGACACCAACTATGAGATATTATTCCTGCCACCGACACCAACTATGAGATACTATTCCTGCCACCGACACCATTTATGAGATACTATTCCTGCCACTGACACCAACTATGAGACACTATTCATGCCTCTGATACCAACTATGAGACACTATTCATGCCTCTGACACCAACTATGAGATACTATTCCTGCCACTGACACCAACTATGAGATACTATTCCTGCCACTGACACCAACTATGAGATACTATTCCTGCCACTGACACCAACTATGAGATATTATTCCTGCCACTGACACCAACTATGAGATACTATTCCTGCCACCGACACCATTTATGAGATACTATTCCTGCCACTGACACCAACTATGAGACACTATTCATGCCTCTGATACCAACTATGAGACACTATTCATGCCTCTGATACCAACTATGAGACACTATTCATGCCTCTCACACCAACTATGAGACACTATTCATGCCTCTGACACCAACTATGAGACTCTGTTCCTGCCACTGACACCAACTATGAGATACTATTCCTGCCACTGACACCAACTATGAGATACTATTCCTGCCACTGACACCAACTATGAGACACTATTCATGCCTCTGATACCAACTATGAGACACTATTCATGCCTCTCACACCAACTATGAGACACTATTCATGCCTCTGATACCAACTATGAGACACTATTCATGCCTCTCACACCAACTATGAGACACTATTCATGCCTCTGACACCAACTATGAGACTCTGTTCCTGCCACTGACACCAACTATGAGATACTATTCCTGCCACTGACACCAACTATGAGATACTATTCCTGCCACTGACACCAACTATGAGATACTATTCCTGCCACTGACACCAACTATGAGACACTATTCATGCCTCTGATACCAACTATGAGACACTATTCATGCCTCTCACACCAACTATGAGACACTATTCATGCCTCTGACACCAACTATGAGACACTATTCATGCCTCTGATACCAACTATGAGACACTATTCATGCCTCTCACACCAACTATGAGACACTACTCATGACTCTGATACCAACTATGAGACACTATTCATGCCTCTGATACCATCTATGAGACACTATTCATGCCTCTCACACCAACTATGAGATACTATTCATGCCACTGACACCAACTATGAGATACTATTCCTGCCACTGACACCAACTATGAGACACTATTCATGCCTCTGATACCAACTATGAGACACTATTCATGCCTCTCACACCAACTATGAGACACTATTCATGCCTCTGATACCAACTATGAGACACTATTCATGCCTCTCACACCAACTATGAGACACTATTCATGCCTCTGACACCAACTATGAGACTCTGTTCCTGCCACTGACACCAACTATGAGATACTATTCCTGCCACTGACACCAACTATGAGATACTATTCCTGCCACTGACACCAACTATGAGATACTATTCCTGCCACTGACACCAACTATGAGACACTATTCATGCCTCTGATACCAACTATGAGACACTATTCATGCCTCTCACACCAACTATGAGACACTATTCATGCCTCTGACACCAACTATGAGACACTATTCATGCCTCTGATACCAACTATGAGACACTATTCATGCCTCTCACACCAACTATGAGACACTATTCATGCCTCTGATACCAACTATGAGACACTATTCATGCCTCTCACACCAACTATGAGACACTACTCATGACTCTGATACCAACTATGAGACACTATTCATGCCTCTGATACCATCTATGAGACACTATTCATGCCTCTCACACCAACTATGAGATACTATTCATGCCACTGACACCAACTATGAGATACTATTCCTGCCACTGACACCAACTATGAGACACTATTCATGCCTCTGATACCAACTATGAGACACTATTCATGCCTCTCACACCAACTATGAGACACTATTCATGCCTCTGACACCAACTATTATTCCTGCCACTGACACAACAATAGTGCACTATTCCTCCCACTGATACCAAAGATTGGCCACTATTTCTGGGGTATTGTTTTTTTCTATTGCTACTCCCACTGGCCACACTGTGTCCCCTAAAGTCTGTAGGACAGCAAACTTGGCCCTTTGTTTGAAGAGTTTGGATACCCCTTGTATAAATCTCTCTAAATGAATATGTGTGTATGGACACATAGGCTAACATAGAGGGGTGTTTAACAGCAAAAGAAAAAAAGATCAAATGCCTGTACTGAAATTTGCAGTGTGCATGGGGCCTACAGCTGCCATTTCTGACTTTTTAAGGCCCCTTTCACACGTGGAGGACCCATCAGTGGATCTGCTTGCCCATCGGGGGATCTGCCCACTGATCCCTGCTGAGCAAGCAGATGACAGGTCCGTGTCCGCTGTGCTTATGTAGAGTGGACCCGTACACAGCCCACTGTCCTTTATGGGCTGTCGAATGGAAACGGACCGCCTGTCTGTTTCCATCCAACTGTAATCCAATCCGATCTGTCAGATGGATGGGGAACTGTCTGTTTTTAGCAGGCAGGATCAGATCAGATGCAGGCGGGTGTAAATAGACACATGCCCATTTACACCCACTGCTCCATAGAGAGCAATGGAGCGTTCTTTCGGGTCTGCTTGAAAAACAGACAGGTGGACCCGGTTGGTCCGCTCATGTGAAAGGGGCCTTAGTGTGCATGGTCTGTCTGAAATATCATAATATACATTTTAGCATTGTACAGGTACCAGGATTTACATGACTGTATCATCTCTGAGCTATCATCTTAGTCCTGGAAGTAAATATTGACCCTGAATGATGCTCAAAGAAAGCTGGTGCTGCCCCTTGGATGAAAAAGGCAAATAAAGGCATTGTGACGGGGAGTACTATTACTTTGAAAGTAATAAATTCCTGTAAAGCTAGTTTCAAACTACTGCGATTTGATTTTGATCTGATTTTCAATGCAAATACTGTATGTAGTGCAACTTGGATTCAACTTGGATGTGGTTTGTATATTCTATGGGGCCAAAATCACACTAGAATCACACCAAAGTAGTACAGGAACCTTTTTCAAAATTGTTCCATGCGGAGTTGCATTGATGCGAATGGACACCTTTGAAAACAATGGGATATATTTACTAAAACCGGAGAGTGCAAAATCAGGCTCACTTCTGCATAGAAACCAATCGGCTTCTAACCTCAGCTTGTTCAATTAATATTTAGCAATAAAACCTGGAAGCTATGTAAAAAGAACTTGCGCTTAGAATCTAAATACTCAAAATGATAAAGCAGCTTGTATATTAAAAAGGCAAAAACTTAAATAATAACAAACAATTGCAGCGCTATCTATACATACATCTTAATGGTATAGCAAAAAAGATTAATAATAAATGCACATAAGTAGCAACAAAGTCCATATAGAATTCACATATGCAGGCAGAAGTCTCCAGAGAGAAGATCATCACCTTCCACCCAAAATAGTTGGCCTCTTACTAGAAGGTTTGACTGCCCAAAGGATCGGCCAAAATACACAGTATAGTACAGTATATCCAACTGATACACCACCAGGTCTTCAGTGCAGACACTTCTCCATGTTATAGATACTCTGAGTAGCAAACTTCCCATTGGGTGACACAACACTATAAAAAAAAAAAATGCCAACTCGTAGTGTAGTAGATAAATTCAACCAGGAGATTTATTAAAATTGCACTTACATAAGCATCATCAAAAACAGCATGACAGAATATTATGTTTCAAACCAACAAGATGGCAGTTGTCCTTCCGAAGCGTGATGACGCCACATGATGTGACTCCACCCTATGAGTTTCGTCATCAAAAGACATCCTCAGAAGCTGATTGGCTTCTATGCAGAAATGAGCCTGATTTTGCACTGTCCAGCTTTAATAAATAAACCCCATTGTGACTTCCATTGTCATGCTGTGTGACTTAAGACACACCTAAAATTGCATTATTGTGAATGAAGCCTTAGTGGTACATTTACATACTGCTTAGCACATAACATGAAAGATATACTTGAGCTCCCACACTTCTATACACCTTATGAACCAAAGCCATTTTAACATTTATTATACAGAACTATGAAATGCATGCATAACTCTGAAATACGTTTATGTTGTGTGTATTTTTTATTGATGATACAAACACTATCAAGTGAAACACATTTCCATGAAAACAGATATTAAGTGATGAATCACCAACACAATTTATTAAAAAAGAAAAAAAAACTTTTTTTATACTTGCAGGTAGCCATGGGCTTTATGTTCGAGTCAAACGTAAGTTCAACTCGAACTTTGGTCATTTGTGTGTTCGCTGAACACATGAATAGTAAGGGTGTTTGGCGGGCTATTCGCCTGCCACGCCCCGCAATGCACTGCACCCTGAAAGTGCATTGTGATTGGCCAAGGCAATGTGCCTGACAGGTGCAATGCTTTGGCCAATCACAGCACATGATGATGTCACAAGGGGCAGGGTTAACTATTCCCCTTGTGACATCATCACAGTATTTAAGAACTGTCATTCCGGTGCAACTGTCAGATGGCTGGGAGCCAGCGTCGAAAGCAGAGCGTTTTTTTTTCTTTTTTTCAGGTCGGCGGTGGCAGCAGGTATCGTGATTGACGTTGGGTCTACTTCAGGGGACTTTTTTTATTTTTGTTTTTATTAAAGGACTTGTCAAGACTGTCTCCTGTCATTTTTACACTACACTTTTTTTTTGTGAATGGGTAGCGGTACCATGTACCGCATACTCATTCACACAGGGGGTGGGATCTGTGGTCACCCTTGTTAAAGGGGGCTTCCAGATTCTGATAAGCCCCTGCCCGCATACCCCCACAACCACTGGCCAGGGTTGTGGGGAAGAGGCCCTTGTCCACAGCAACATGGGGACAAGGTGCTTTGGGGGACCCTCCCCAACCCCAAAGCACCCCCCATGTTGTGGGCATGGTATGGTTCAGGAGGGGGGTGCTCAACCTCTCCCCCTTTTCCTGACCTGCCGGGCTGCATGCTCAGATAAGGTTCTGGTATAGATTTTGGGGGGGACCCCCACACCAATATTTTTTAAATTATGGCATGGGGGTTCCCCTCAAAATCCATACCAGACATGAATGGCTTGGTATGAATGGGAGGGAGGGCCCCACACCATTTTTTTTTTTCAATTTTAATTGTCGGGAAGTTCTTTTGACATTCAGCTGTTAGTGGGGAATCCCATTGTCTGATGAAACATTAAAGAATGTTTCAATACTAAAATACTGCATGACTTAATAATTTAATTCATGCGGTATTTTAGTAGCTGAGCAGTATCTTATTGCATACTCAGATGCGGTAAGATACCTCTCAGTTATTTGTCCCTGTTTGAAGTTCACGGTCCAATTTTCGGTAGTTTCGAATGTTGCAACCGCGGACTAAACGGGGTGTTCGGCCCACCACTACTTACAAGTTTTCTGGAGCTGACTTTATGAGTTAGGGCCCCTTCACAATGTGACAAAGTGTGGCTAGTGTGCTGCATGGCCATTCAGTTTGAATAGCACCCCAATGCATAGCACTATCCACAAAGTACATTGCGGTGTGAATTACAAAATACAGCAAGACCTGCTTTTTTCATGCATTGTTTCCCATTCACTCTGAATAAGCTGCACAGAAATGCATGCATTGCAGTACAGTATGGTGTAGTTGGAATGAGCCCATAAACAAAGGCTAAACCTTTTGGCCTGATGCACTCGGACAGAAAATATTCTGCTTTTAGTCCTCATACACACAGGATGTTTTCTTAACTTCCTTAGAAGCCTTCCTCCTGGCAGCAGCATTTTTGGCAAAAAACAAAAAACACTTAAGGTTTCTAAAAGGGTGTAATGTGTTTAGGTGCATTTAGTCGCATTTAGCTGTGTCAAATGTGAGGAATTGGGGCTGATCTGAGGTGTGAAGGTACTGGAATTGGGTGGTCTGAGTATGAATGAGCAGGAATTGGGGTGATCTGAGTGAGAGGTGAAGGTGCAGGAGTTGGAGCTGATCTGAGGTGTGAAGATACAGGAATTGGGTTGACCTGAAGTGTGAAGGTACAGGAATTGGGGTGATCTGAGACGTGAAGGTGCAGGAATTGGGGTGACCTGAGAAGTGAAGGTGCAGGAGTTGGAGCTGATCTGAGGTGTGAAGGTACAGGAATTGGGGTGATCTGAGGTATGAAGGTGCAGGAATTGGGGTGATCTGAGGTGTGAAGGTGCAGGAAAAGGGGTGATCTGAGGTGTGAAGGTACAAGAATTGGGGTGATCTGAGGTGTGAAGGTGCAGGAATTGGGGCTGATCTGAGGGGTGAAGGTGCAGGAATTGGGACTGATTTGAGGTGTGAAGGTGTAGGAACTGGGACTGATCTGAAGGGTGAAAGTGCAAGAATTGAGGTGATCTGAGGTTTGAAAGTGAAGGAATTGGGGCTGATCTGAGGTGTGAATATGTAGGAATTTGGGTGATCTGAGGTATGAAGGTGCAGGAACTGGGGCTGATCTGAGGTATGTAGGTATGAGAACTGAGGCAATCTGGGGTCTGATGGCACAGTAATTGGGGCTGATCCTGTGTCTAATGGTGCATGCATTAGGGCTTATTTGAGATCTGAAAGTGCAGAAATTGGGGTGATCTGAGGTATGAAGGTGCAGGAATTGGAGTGATCTGAGGTATGAAGGTGCAGGAATTGGAGTGATCTGAGGTGTGAAGGTTCAGTAAATGAGATGGTCTGATGGGTGAGGGTGCAGGAATTGGGATGATCTGAGGGGTGAAGGTGCAGTAATTGGGGTGATCTGAGGTTAGAAGGTGCAAGAATTTGAGTGATCTGAGGTGTGAAGGTGAAGGAATTGGTACTGATCTGAGGTGTGAAGGTGCAGGAATTGGGGTGATCTGAGGTGTGAAGTTGCTGGAATGGGGGTGATCTGAGGTGTGTAGATGCAGGAATTGGGGTGATCTGAGGTGTGAAGGTGCAGGAATGGGGGTGATCTGAGGTGTGTAGATGCAGGAATTGGGGCTGATCTGAGGTGTGAAGGCACAGGAATTGGGGTGATCTGAGGTATAAAGGTGCAAGAATTTGGGTGATCTGAGGTGTGAAAGTGCAGGAACTGGTACTGATCTGAGGTGTGAAGGTGTAGGAATTGGGGTGATCTAATGGGTGAGGATGCAGGAATAGCAACTGATTTGAGGTGTGAAGGTGCTGGAATTGAGGCTAATTTGAGGGGTGACGGTTCAGGAATTGGGGTGATCTGAGGTGTATAGTTACAGTAATTGTGGTGATCTGAGGGGTGAAGGTGCAGTAATTGGGTCTGATCTGAGGTGTGCAGGTGCAGGAATTGGGGTGATCTGAGGTGTGAAGGTGCAGGAATTGGGGTAATCTGAGGTGTGAAGGTACAGGAATCAGGGCTGATCTGAAGTCTGAAGGTGCAGGAATTGGGGCTTATCTGAAGTCTGAAGGTGCAGGAATTGGGGTGATCTGAGGTATGAAGGTGAAAGACTTTGGGTGATCTGAGGTGTGAAGGTGCAGGAATTGGTACTGATCTGAGGTGTGAAGGTGCAGGAACTGGGGCTGATCTAAGGTGTAATGGTGCAAGAAAAGGGGTTGTCTGAGGGGTGACAGTGCAGGAAGTGGGGCTGATCTGAGGTCTAACGGTGCATATATTGGGGCTTATTTGAGATCTGAAGATGCAGGAATAAGGACTGATGTGAGGTGTGAAGGCGCAGGAATTGGGGTGATCTGAGGTGTGAAGGTGCAGGAATCGGGGGTGATCTGAGGTGTGGAACTGCTGAAACTGGGACTGATTTTAGGTGTGAAGGTGAATGAATTGGAGCTGATCTGTGGTGTGAAGGTACGGGAACTGGGACTAATCAGAAGGGTGAATGTGCAGGAACTGGGACTGATTTGAGGGGTGAAGGTGCAGGAATTGAAGTGATCTGAGGTATGAAGCTAAGGGAATTGGGGCTGGTCTGAGGGGTGAAGGCAATGAACCAAATGCGATATCTCCTGCGCTCCAGGACCCAGACCGGTGGTGAGTAGATGGAATCAGACTCCAAAAAAGCAAGGAGGGAAACACTGAAATAGATAAGGTCGTGCAGCTCCACACCAAGGCTGGGGAAGCCCAAACAGAACTGTGAGGAAGAACAAAAAAGAAAGAGAAGCGCACCAACCTTGCGCATTACCTCAGTAACCAAAATTTATTAAATAAAAGAATGGTACTCACAAACAGCGAATAAAAACAGGCATGTCAGTCCTCAAAGGGACTTTAAAGGCAAGATGCAAATGTGAATCCCATCATGGAGGAAGCCACTCAGTACAGCTGACGCGTTTCGAAGGACAAGCCTTCTTCCTCAGAGCTGACTGGACTGAGAGTGTGTGTTCCCTTTTATGCCTCCAGACTGAAATAAGGCCCTCCCCAATAGGTTGGGCTGTCCTGGGCAGGGAGGAGGGGCCCGGGTGTCAACAAAATGCAATAAATAATCATCAAGAGTTCATAGAACCATATAGATAATAAACTTAAAAGATCGGATGAAAATATATAAAATGTATACACATATATGGAATCAATTAATACAAATAAAATCATTCATAAATACAGCTTGTAAATGCATAAATAAAAAATAAAAATAAATATAAATAAAATTTAACTAATTCATCCCTTAATTAGAAATATATATATTACCATGATTATTATCATCATTGCACTAACGATCAAAAATGCATACAATGAGTATAGGATAAATGAAGAACTCACACAACTGAATGAACCATTCATGGCCAGTGATTTCAAAATTGTTCCCACAGAGTGGGCAATACAGCCAAAGTATTTTGCTAAAAATGACAGTTTGAAGAAAAAGCTATATTGCTATAAAAATCTAACTGAAGAGAGAAGGTTTTTTGTGAACATACATTCATGCAATCCACCAGGGGATAACTCTTATAGATGGTGGGGAGGAGACAGTATATTCAGAAAAGATCCGTATTACCTGTGTTTGTTATTAGTGGTGTGTGTTGTTTATTTGGCAGCAGAGGGAGATATTGCTTGCATGATGTAGCTGCAGATGGAATCTGCCTGTGAAGCGCACGCCGTTACGGCGTGGTAGTTACTGCGCATGCGCGGACCATCCCACGCATGCGCACTAGGACAGTAGCAGCACGAACTCAATGGCTCGTATCCACTAGCCATTGCGCGCGCAACAGGCAGCGCTGCCACATCGCCACAGGGTCCTAGTTCCTCCGACCCCCACTTACTGCTGCCCGATCTAATACATACCAACAGGTTGGATGTGTATGTGTCTCCAAGCTACCTGAACACAAGGAATCGTTGGTACAGATGTCAACCCCTATAGCTGCAGTCCCACCATCAAAACTTCTACAAGAAGAGTATTTTTCTAAAGTATACATGTATATATATGTGTGTCTCTACACAATACATATATACATGCGCCTTGATATATAAAAAATCATTAATTAATTCATATGTAAAAATGTAAAATATATATATATAATATAAAAAAATAAAAAAATAAAAAAAAACCACGCCACAGGATGTACCGGCAAAAGGATGTAGGACCATACCCATAGACACATCTACACAGTATATATATATACATGTATGCCCACCAGACATATCCCTCTCTAGCAGAAAGCTAGATGAGAGTATGTATTTCAAGATCATCATTCAGTCCTCCGGGGGACAGGGTACCCAATGTAAAAATCCAGAAGCTCTCCCTCTTGGATAGCTCCTGATGTCTCCTCCCACTATCCAGGTCCTTAGTGATGGCCTCAATCCCGAACACTTTCATACCAAGATAGTTGCTAGAATGCTTCTCTTTGAAATGGCGGGGGACTGAATACTTATCTTTCCCTAGTTTGATGCTGCTCTTATGCTCACAGATTCTAATCCTAAGGCACCGTGAAGTGCGGCCCATGTATATTAAGCCACATGGACAGAGTATGCCATAGATGACAAAGGAGGTACCGCAATTAATAAATTGTTTGATGGGGTACCTTTTTCCATCAGTACTTGTGAACTCTCGTTTTCGATGGCATATAATCTCACAGGTGCCACAGTTTGGGATGCCACATCTATAGCTGCCCTTTTGGTCGAATAACATTGACCATGGGCCCGAGTTCACTATCGTGGTTTTACGCACTCTACTTGGTGCTATTTGACTCCTAAGGTCTCTCGGTTTTCTAAAGATGAGCGTGGGCTTATCAGGAAGTGCATTTCCAAGAGTGGGGTCATTCTTAAGGATATTCCAGTTTCTAGATAAAATTTGTTTGATATGCCAAGACTTACTAGTAAATCTGGTACAAAAACGTGCTTCCTTATTGTTAAAAGTGACAGTGGGTTTTTTAGAGTTAGAATCGGTTTCTATAGGGACGCTGGAGTCATACATCACTAAATATTTATTGCAGGCCGTCTCTATAAGACTTTCCTTATATCCTTTATCTTTAAATTTCTGTTTAAGGATAAGGCTCTGTTCAATATAATCTTGTTTAAGCGTGCATGTGCGTTTCAGCCTGCAAAACTGTCCAAAAGGGACATTCTGGATCCATTGGGGGTGGTGGTTACTCTTAGCGTGTAGATAGGAGTTACCTGCTGTCGGTTTAAAATGCGTTTTTGAGCAAATCACACCATTACTCTCGTGTCTAAGTTCTAGATCCAGAAATACCAGTGTATCTTTATCAATCACATGAGTAAAAGAAATGTTGTATGGGTTGTTTCTGCAGTGATTTAAAAAACCATCAAGTTCTAGATCGGTACCATCCCAGATAATAATGATATCATCTATATATCTTCCGTACAATACTAGATTTGCACTAAAGGGATTATTGCTCCAAATATACTTATTCTCCCAAAAGCCCATGAATATGTTCGCATAGCTGGCAGTGCCCTGAATCTGGCGGTAATGTTTGTCTAGAAAAGAAAAGTAATTATGATCCAGTGCAAATTGAATGGAATTGTACAAAAATTGGATTTGGGTATAATGGAGTGATGGATCTTTTGCCAGGAAATGTTGAATGGCTTGGAGGCCAAAGTCATGTTGAATGGATGTGTAAAGAGACACTACGTCTAGGGATAGCCATCTATACCCCTGTTCCCATTTATATCCCGCTAGTATCTCCAGTATGTGGCTGGAGTCTCTGACAAATGATGAAAGACTCATGACTATGTCTTTTAAGAAGTGGTCAATATAGCTGCCTAAATTACTTGTCATGCTGCCTATGCCAGAGATAATGGGTCTGCCAGGAGGGTTATCTTTATTTTTATGAATTTTCGGAATATGATAAAAAAAATGGAGTGGCAGGATGTTTAATGTATAAAAAGAGGAATTCCTCTTTAGTAAGTACACCATCTGATAGTGCCATTTCCAGCAATAGTTTATATTTTGCTTGGTACTGGACAGTGGGATCGATGGAGAGGACCTCATAGGTCTGACGATCATTCAGAAGTCTTAAGGCCTCGCCAATGTAGGTGGCTCTGTCTTGAATAACCAGACCACCACCTTTATCAGCTTGTCTAATAATTACATTTTTATTTTCTTTCATGATTTTGAGGGAGGTCTTAAGTGGGTCCTGTTGTAGATACTGTTTCTGTGTAAATGCACTAGTATTACAAATTTTCTTGAATTCTGCAAGAACTGATTCATAAAAAGTAGGTAAATGATGACCTTTGACCCAGTGGGGATAAAAAGTGGATTTAGGTTTAAAACTGGTGTGCATGATTTCTCCCTGAGACCCAAGTGCCATTTCAGTAAGGTTGAGATACTCGGATGTACTGTCCATAGATGCACCCTCTGTATATAGATTTTCTAGAATGTCTAGCATAGGCGTTTCTAATGACATCTCCGTCAAGGAGGAATCTGGGGAGAGATCTAAATGGTTTTCCTTCTCACTAGGCGTGTTGTCTTTTAACAGAAAGAACCGCTTAACTGTCAGGTTTCTAATAAATTTATTCAGATCTATAAAAAGATCAAACAGATTGGGTGGATTGGGAAGGGCAAAATTCAGACCTTTTTTCAGGAGTTCGAGTTCAGAATCCGAGAAGGTTGATTGTGATAAATTATAAATTTTAATAGTGGGGAGGGGAGCTTCTATAATTGTCTCCTTCCTCTTTTTGTGTCCCTTTCCTCCTCTCTTTCCTCGTCTCGTACGCTTGGGGTGAAGGTGCAGAAATTTGGACTGATTCGAGGTATGAAGGTGCAGGAATTGAGGCTGCACTGATGTGTGAAGGTGTAGGAATTGGGGTGATTTGAGGTATGCAGGTGCAGGAACTGGGGCTGATCTAAGGTGTAATGGTGCAAGAAAAGGGGTGGTCTGAGGGGTGACAGTGCAGGAAGTGGGACTGATCTGAGGTCTAACGGTGCATATATTGGGGCTTATTTGAGATCTGAAGATGCAGGAATAAGGACTGATGTGAGGTGTGAAGGCGTAGGAATTGGGGTGATCTAAAGAAATCCTTGGCTGGCATATTGATTTCAACCTTACCTCACTTTCCTCTCAACACAGGTCTTTTGAAACAAGTGCAATGTTAATTTCAAGTAATTTTTCTTTTTGTCATTGAGAGTGAGAAGTTGACATTTTTTTGCATAACCAGAACTCTCAATTTTCTTGAAAAACATTCTCAGCACACTGTGCTAAAAAGGTATCCTACCCCTGCCTTAATGTGATCACAACTGCTACAACAAAATACATAGTAACTGTATTGTTACAATAGATTTATAAATGAAGAAGCTGTTACATTCTTCTTTCACTCAGGAGCCCAGAGCAGGACCCCTATTGATTGTACTTGCTAAAGTGAACTTAGATGTACTGGTTACAGCCAACTTTTTTAAAAACAGTTTCGCAGTGGTAGTTCTTATTTTCCTGTCCTCATTATTTTATTTTTTAATACTTTTAAAATGATTGAAAGTCATTCTTTATGGGGGCTTCACACCGCCCCACTGTACTTTGGCTAAAGTACAGCCAACCCACGGTTTTCATCGTGGGTTAACAGTGCTTTCCTATAGACTTCAATTATGTCCTGTGGTTTTGGTGTGTTTTCTTTAAGTGCACCAAAACTGCAAGACGTAATAGAAGTGTATGGGGTGGTGCAGCTAACCAACACAAAAACTGCGGGTTACCTGTACTTTGTCCAAAGCACAGCGAGGCAGTGTGAAGCTGCCCTTAGAGATGGCAATTATGGCTGCTTCTGTTAAAATGATGCATCTTTTGGCCTTTGGAAAAAAAAAGCATTAATAACATAAAATAGTTATTTTAGCACAACAACAGTTTGAAAGTTATTTGTCATTGAACACACTGTGACAAATCTATTTATGTACAGTTAGAGATGTGGTACAATACAGTGACCAGATGGGCACAGCTGGGGAGGGCGTCTGGTGTTTTTGCCAGGAATGTATGTAGGTGTCCAGATGGTCCTGTATTTTATCATGGATTTTATCATGGATTCACTGAAAACACATTTTTATAGTGTTGTCCACAGAGTTATTACATTTTTTTTAACAGAAAACAGAATCACCGCATTGCAGACATCATTGTGTGCTAGAACAGAGTATATGTTGTGTAATCATTTCATGACTTCTTTCGTCATAGACCCACTGTATCTTTTATGTCATGTCATTTACATTGGTTTACATATATACCATGGCAGAGTGAGACATCCAGTTCAAAGCAGTAGTGAAAATATGTTTACATGATATCATTTAAAAGATAAAGATTCATAAAACCTTGATTGTATTGATTACTAAATATTTAAGGTAGCAGTAAACAACATCCTTATTCTCCCAAAAAATCCATACACATCCACTAATTAAAGTAGAACTTCACCCAAAAGGGGATGTTCTGCTTGTTTGCCTCCTCTCCCCCTCCACTGCCACATTTGGCACTTTTTGGGGGGAGGTGGAAGCACTCTTTGACAGAAATCCGCTCCCATGTCTGGTCAAATGCACTGCTGCAATCTGAGCCGGACATTCGCTCCCCCTCCCCTTCCCCCTCAGCCTTTTAGGACACTTCACAGGTCCCAGAAGACTGTGGGACCATTCACAAAGCACAGCGCACTTCGCGCATGCGCAGTAGGAGACCAGCTGTGAAGCAGCAAGGCTTCACTTCCTGTTTCCCTTACTGAGACCGCTGGCTCCTGCACCCAATGCCAATTGAAGAATTGGCTCGAGTGAGGACATTGCAGGATCCCTGGACAGGTAAGTGTACTTAGAGAATATTAAAAGTTAATTTTTGTGGGGGGAGCCTGAAGCTCTGCTTTAATAACCCTGTAATTAATTTTTCATGAAATTGTTTCTTTCTATGTTTTTCTACCTGCTTGTCATGTCTTCCTCAAACACCCAAACCCCTCCTATTCCCCCTCCCTTCTGTTTGTATAGAACAAGCAGTGCATATTAATTGTGTAGTGCTACCCTTCTGAGGGCCGCTATGTTTCTCAGTCCCCCTAAGCTCCACACAACCAGGCAACATGTATTTTCTACAATTGCATCCAAAGTCAGTGAACAGTCCATGAGCTTAGTTTTTGTTATTTTATTAGGGGAATATAACTTGGATAGGGTAATATGGTTTATGGAATGCCCAACGTAATTGTATCAATGCATGGGAACAACTTCCTTCCTATTTACAGAAACATATCCTGGACTATTCTTTTCCTGGAAAGCTATCAGTCTTTGCAGATCAGTAGCAACAGCCCCTTATGGGCTAGGGACTTGGAACCCCTCTGAAAGTTAGCTTAGCTTGTTGCAAAGTACATACAGAGTCTCCTGTCCTCTGTAGAACTGCTCCACAGCCTGAAGACACTACCAGCCTTCCTAGCTCCTCTGAAAATCTCCCAGGATAAGGATAAAGGATTAAGCATAGCACTGTCCTTTGGCAGCTTGCTACATTTGTCAGTCTCTCCCTTTGTAAATGGCTGGGTGTGCTGATGTACTCACCCTGTCCTCTTTGCTCCCACTGCTCCCAGGCCTTGATCTTGTTCATGCCATGATGCTGAATGGACTTTGCTGAGCTAGCTGAGGCCAGCCTGGAGGCCAGCCCACCCAGACCCAAGGGACTCCTCCCAGGCCACCAACAGTCTCCTCAGCACTCCATCTTACCCGCAACTCCTGTACCAGCCTGACTCTTCCATATTTATGTATTGGTCTCACCACTCTACCGAGGTCTCCAAACCTGGGATTGGTTAGGCTCCCACAAACATGCAGATTAGGTCTCCACCCATTCTGCCCACTGGCTTCTGGAACATTCTATGGTCCTCCAGAGCTAGGTGGAAGTGATAGAGTCCCAACCTGTTAAGCCATCCAGCCTGACTGCAGTAACCTGACCTAATTACAGACTTGCACAGTTACCATGAGTTACCATAGATTTGCCTACACTATTTTAGTAGCACACTAGAGGGTCCTACAGTTGTGATCTGAGCTTTGCACACTACCAATCCCATAATCCATAGTACATAGTCCTTACATAGATGAACTAAGGACTTTGTTAATTTCGAGAGCAAACAAGAAAGGGTTTCTACATTTTTATGTAAAGTGGGACCAAGGAGAATGAGTGCAGTCACCATCTCACAGGCAGTCTAAATACAGCAGCAAAAAAAGGAAGCCGTATTTGCACTTTTTTGCATACATGTTTAACCACCTCCTGTCTGGCCCATGTATATAAACGGCTGGACAGTGGCAGTGCAGGGTCGGGTGGCCGTTTATAAACGGCCTCCCGGCACCCTGCTTGTGCGCGCTCCCTGGGAGTGCGCAGCACCGCGATCCGGTGCCCGTTGTGTCCTCCGGACACAGTGGAACACATATCGTCGGACAGGACCTCTGTGCGAGGTCCCGATCATGTGATCACTGATTGGCCAATCAGTGATCACATGCAGAGTAGTAAGCAAGATGTCACTTCTGACATCATTGCTTACTACGTGTGAAATCTGTGAACGATCACAGAGGTCACATGGTACAAGGCTATTCACAACAGCCTCATACCATGTGACAAGCTGTGACCAATC